>NC_138193.1:100446775-101094311 GCF_964194105.1 Spermophilus citellus
TTCTAGCCTCCAGAATGATGGAGAAATAAATTTCTGTTGGTTACAGGCACCCAGACTATGTTATTTTTTTTTTTTATAGAAGCCTGAACTGACTAGGGCACTCCCATAGCCAGTGCTGAGTTCTGACTCCTGAGAGCAGCTGAGACCCAGGGTCACCTACATCTCAGGGCTCCTAGGCCCAGAAGACAGAAATGTCTGCCACAGGCAGCCTGGCACCTTGTCTGGCAGTTTTATAGAAATATTGTTCCTCCCTAGAGTCATAAAACACCACAGTGTGAAGGACCCTAAGACTCCGAGAGCATTCCCTCATTTGACAAACAAGGAAACGGCTTAGAGAGTATGACATCTTGCCAGCATTCCTAAGGAAGTAATTGGCAGAACACCACTGGATCCCATTTTATCTGACCGCGAGGTTGGTGTGTTTAATCCATCTAGCCACAGCATCTCGCTAAGTGCTGCTTTGGGGAAAGCTGACAATTTGACAGCCTTCTAAGGTAAAGCTAGAATTCAGTGTATCTGTCACCAGCCGGCCTCCCTTCTGTGGCCCTCTGGTACATATAGGAAGGGCAGGGCTTCCTCTGCCTTTGGACTGCCCTGCAGCCCCGCCCAGGTGCCTCTTCCCCTGAGGACTGGTTTTCCAGTGTTCATTCAAAGAGATTTCTTGAAGAAAACTGACATAAACCAGTTAATTTCAAAACTGAACTTCCAAACTCAAACATCTTAGTGTGGAGAGGGTAGAGGCATTTTTGAACAAGGGCACACTCCCTGTGGCCCTTGCCAATTCCCACACTATTCCCAAGCCATAGCCTTTCAGAGTGTGACCCTTTCGAGCGCGTTCCCTTCCTCAGTGCAGAGAAGACAAGAGCTACAACGTAGGCAGCTCAACAGCCGCCCCCAGGAGCCACCTTGGGAGCACAGACCCTGCCCCAGGAGCAGGAAGCCAAGGAGCAGTAGCAATCGACCCTCCCTCCCATGAGGCAGCTGCACAGCGGTCATGTCTAGAAAAGAAAAAATGTCATTACTGCCCATGGGAGAGTGTAATGACCCAAATTATGGCCTGTCAGATGAGGCAGTGCCTGCCCCAGGGAGGCTGCTGCAGCAAGCATGGCTCACAGAGCAGGTGGGAAGAGAAATGTGGCCCTGGGCAGCCCGGGGGAGATGGGCCTTGGCTCAGGACTACAGCTGCAGACTTGCACTTTCACACTCTGAGGCTGTGAAGTCCCTGGGCTCCTCCGGGAAGAAGCCCTGGGGCATTATGGCTGGGAGAGGGAGGGGCAGGAAGAACACAGCAGCTACATCTTGGACAAGGCTTGCATGGCCAGTACACCTTCTTCACCAGAATTCTTAAAAGACATTATTATGATTATGATTATGATTATTTGGATAGATTTGAGCTTTTCAGAATTTTTACAGAGGATAAAATGATATTTGAAAAAATCATCTTGAAGTGGTGGGGGTGTGGGACCCAGGGAAATTGGATTCAAATAGAGCCGAGTCCAGCCCCTGTCCCATTACTGGGCAGCCTTGAGCAAGTCAGTATCTGTTGTAAGCCTCCTTCCTTTTCCTCTCCATGTTACTTCATACCACGGTTCTGAGGTTAGCATTCCTTCAAAAAAGATTTGTTGAGCAACCATTCTAGGTGGGGACATAAGTGAATATCACTAATAGTGGGAGCAGTAGTCATAAGAGCTGATTCTGCAGCTGTAGCAGTTACAAGAGGGCAGCAGGGGTAGGCATGTTTTACGTGTCAGTTCCGAGAAGGCTACACTGTTAATTCTAGGAGGTTCACCTATCTTGGCAAGGATATAGGGTCTTCCTCATGCTGCCCAGTGGAATATAAATTGGTAAAACCACGTTAGATGGACATTGACTTTATCTGGTTGATCTGACAATGCACACACCACACCCCATAACCCAACAATGTGGCTTTCCAGTTACATGCCCCAGAGACCCCTTGTGCAAGTGAAGCGGGAAGTGTATGAAAAGATGCTTGTTATAGCAAAATCCTGAAAGCAAATTAATGGCCCATATACCAAATGTAATGTGTTTATGGAATGAAATAGTCCATCAATCAATCTGTATATAGAGATCTCAAAACCTAATTATGAGTGCTGTAAAAGGATTGGTACACTAGGTTAGCATTTAAGTGAACCCATAAAACACACCCAAATATCACTATATATTATTTTATGGTTACATGTTTATGTAGAAAAATCATGATATTGTGAATCTGGAATGATAATCAGAAAGTTTGTAACAGAAATTGCCTCATTTTCTTGGGAAAATATATGTATATATATACATACATACACACATATTAGGATATAAATATATATATATATATATATATATATATATATATATATATATATTAATTTTTTTTAAACCTATTAATGTAGCTAGCCGGTCTGTTGCCAGGAATGAACTTGCCACTCAATAATAATGATCATGATTCCACACAGAGGTGGTAAAGGAGTCAGTCTGTTATGAGTTGACACTGACATAAGGAAGAGCAGAAGCTCACTGTCGACATTTATGCATATCCCTTCCTGTGCTTTGAGGGCAAAAATAAAGGTTTCACTTTGTTAATTCAATTGGAACTCTAAGAAAACTGTTGTGGATAGCATCCCAAAGAATTCTTCAAATAGCCTTAGTTTTTCTAGTGTTTTGAACATGAAGGTATGCTGTATTTGTCAAATGCTTTTTCTGCATCTATTGAGATGATCATATGATTCTTGTTTTTAAGTCTATTAATATGATGAATTGTTTATTGATTTCCATATGTTGAACCAACTCTGCATCTCTGGGATGAATCCCACTTGATCACACTTAATATGTTTTTGTATGAGATTTGCCAGAATTTTGCATCTATGTTCATCAGGGATATTGGTCTGAAGTTTTCTCTCCTTGATGTGTCTTTGTCTGGTTTTGGTATCAGGGTGATATTAGCATCATACAATGAGTTTGGAAGGGTTCCCTCCTTTTCTATTTTGTGGAATACTTTGAGGAGTATTGGTGTTAATTCTTCTTTGAAAATCTTATAGAACTTGGCTGAGAATCCATCTTGTCCTGGGCTTTTCTTGGTTGGTAGGCTTTTGATGGTGTTTTCTATTTTATTATTTGAAATTGATCTGTTTAAATCATGTCTGACCTCCTCATTCAGTTTGGGTAGGTCATATGTCTCTATAAATTTATTGATGTCTTTGATATTTTCTGTTTTATTAGAGTATACATTTTCAAAATAGTTTCTAATTATCTTCTGTACTTCAGATGTGTCCATTGTGATATTTCCTTCTTCATCTTGTATTTTAGTAATTTGAGTTTTCTCTCTTTTTCTCTTCATTAGCATGGCCAGGGGTTCATCTATTTTATTTATTTTTTCAAAGAACCAATTTTTTGTTTTGTCAAATTTTTCAGTTGTCTTGGTGTTTTAATTTCAGCTCTGATATTAATTATTTCCTGTCTTCTACTGCTTTTGGTGTTGTTCTTCTTTTTCTAGGGCTTTGAGATGTAGTGTTAGGTCATTTATTTGTTGACTTTTTATTCTTTTAATGAATGCACTCAATGCAATAAACTTTCCTCTTAGTACTGCCTTCATAGTATCCCAGATTTTGATATGTTGTGTAAGTCTTCTCATTTACCTCTAAGATATTTTTATTACATCCTTGATTTCTTCTAATATCCATTCATCATTCAATTGTGTATTAGTTAGTCTCCATTTGTTACAGTAGCTTTTGTTTTTTTATTTTATCATTGATTTCTAATTTCATTCCATTGTGGTCAACATTGTAAAAGCTATATTTGCTAAACCCAAGACCAGCATCATTCTAAATGGAGAAAAATTGAAAGCATTCCTAGTAAAAACTGGAACAAGACAAGCGTATCCTCTTTCACCACTTCTATTCAACATCATCCTTAAAACTCAATCCAGAGCAATTAGACAAAAGAAAGAAATTAAAGGGATACAAACAGGTAAAGAAGAACTCAAACTATCACTATTTGCTGATGACATGATTCTAAATCTAGAAGATCTAAAAATTCCACCAGAAAACTTCTATAATTAATAAATTAATTCAGCAAAGTAGCAGGATATAAAATCAACACCCCAAAATCAAAGACATTTCTATACATCAGCAATGAATCCACTGAAAGAGAAATTAGGAAAACTATTCCATTCACAATAGCCTAAAAAATAAAATAAAATACCTGGGAATCATCAAAAAAAAAAAAGAGGTGATAGACATCTACAATGAAAACTACAGAATACTAAAGAAAGAAATTGAAGAAATCCTCAGAAGATGGAAAGATCTCCCATGCTCCTGGATAGGAAGAACTAATACTGTCAAAGTGGCCATACTATCAAAAGCTTTATACAGATTTAAGGCAATTCCTATTAAAATCCCAATGACATTTTTCATAGAAATAGAAAAAGGAACTATAAAATTTATTTGGAAAAATAAGAGACCCAGAAGAGCTAAAGCAATCATTAGCAAGAAAAGTGAAGCAGGAGGCATCACAATACCAGATCTTAAACTACAGAACTATAGTAACAAAAACTTCATGGTATTGGCACCATATAGACTTGTAGACCAATGGTACAGAATAGAGGACACAGAGACAAGCCCACATAAATATGGTTATCTCATATTAGACAAGGGTGCCAAAAACATTCACTGGAGAAAAGATAGCCTATTCAACAAATGGTGCTGGAAAAACTGGGAATCCATATGTAGCAAGATGAAATTAAACCTCTCTCTCTCACCTTGCACAAAAATCAACTCAAAGTGGCTCAAAGACTTAGGCACTAGACCAGAGACCCTGTGCCTAATAGAAGAAAAAAAATAGACCCAAATCTTCACAATGTCAGCCTAGGATCTGACTTCCTTAACAAGAATCCTAAAGTGCAAGAAGTAAAATCAAGAATCAATAACTGGGATATATTTAAATTAAAAAGATTCTCCTCGGAAAAGGAAACAATTAATAACATGAGGAGAGAGTCTACAGATTGGGACAAAATCTTTACCACATGCACCTCTGATAAAGCATTAATTTCCAGGATATACAAAGAACTCAAAAAACTTAACACCAAAAAAAAACAAACAAATAACCCAATCAACAAATGAGCTAAAGAAATGAACAGGCACTTCACAGAAGAAATACAATTGATCAACAAATATATGAAAAAGTGTTCAAAATCTCTAGCAATTAGAGAAATGCAAATCAAAACTATTCTCATCTGACTCCTGTCAGAATGGCAATCATCAAGAATACAGTCAACAATAAATGTTGGCAAGGATGTGGTGAAAAATGTACATTCATACATTGCTGGTGGGACTGCAAATCGGTATAAGCACTATGGAAAGCAATATAGAGATTCCTCAAAAAACTAGAAATGGAACCATCATTTGACCCAGCTATCCCACTCCTTGGTTTATACCCAAAGGACTTAAAATCATTATACCATAGTGATGTGGCCACATCAATGTTTATAGCAGCTCAATTCACAATAGCTAGACTTACGGAACCAACCTAGGTATCCATCAATAGATGAATGGATAAAGAAAATGTGGCATATATACTCAGTAGAATATTACTCAGCTTTAAAGAAGAGTGAAATTATGGCATTTACCAGTAAATGGTTGGAGTTGGAGAATATCATGCTAAGCGAAATAAACCAATCCCACAAAACCAAAGGCCAAATGTTTTCTCTAATATGCGGATGCTGATTCACAATAAGGCTGGGGGGACACTAGGGAAGAATAGCATTACCTTAGATTAGGTAGAGGGAAGTAATGGTACAGGAGAGGAAGGGATGTGGGGATAGTAAAGATAGTAGAATGAAACAGACATTATTAGTGTTTGTATATATGTGACTACTTGACCAATATGATTCTGCAACATGTATACTCAGAAAAATAAAATTATAACCCCTTTATGTATGATATGTCAAAGTACATAAATGCATTCTACTGACATGTATAACTAATTTAAACAAATAAAAAAATTAAAAATCACAAAAAAAGATTTTTTTGTGTGCTACTCTATAACTCTAATAAAGTATCATTGCTTAGAATTTTGTCATGTTAGCAAAACAATAAAAGCTTTTTAATGTTACTTGCTGAAACATTTTCTGGTGCCTGATAGAAAGTTCTTCAGGGGCAAGAGCCTTCTTTTGTTATATTATGTAAGATCATGCACAAATTTAAAGTCCAATGCTGGTATATCTTATATGCTACTCATGCAGGTACATTCGAATTTATTCTATGTGCCACATGGATTCTATCACCACAATTTCCATGAGAGTGGGACAAAGAATTCCAGTCAAAAGGAATTATCTCTCAAAGAACATCTAGTTCTTTCCTCAAAGTTCAGCCAGTTGAAAGTACAGTAGATATCAGATCTCACTCTGGAACTACGGCAGTGCGATCTGAATTTTAAGATGCCTGGGTGATTCACATGGTCTCCAAAGTTAAAAACTGCTGACCTTCTCTGGTGATTTCCAAACCTTAGAGTAAATGACATGGAATCTTTTAATGTCCATATATATCCTTATGCCTCACTTCCATAAATTCAAAATTTTTAGTCAGTCTGTAGTGAGGCAAAGAAATATCTATTTTTTATTTTAAATAATTTCAAATTTACAAAGTTCTTTCAAGACTTTTAAAAGTACTGTATCCATCTACCCATGGTACGCAGTGAACATTGGAGATCAAATTGCTAGTATAAAGCTCCACTCTGGGGATACTTAGTGTATGTTCTCTACAATTTGAAATCTTCTCTATAACGACAATACAACCATCATAATAAGGGAGTTAATATTGATTTGTTACTAATATCCAACTGCTTGACATGATCCAAGCTTTGCCACTTGTCACTATAATGTCTTCCTTCTATAGCAAAAACATCTAATCCAGGATCCATAGCTGCACTTTTTTTTTTGTCATATCTGTTTAATCTCCTTCAATCTCATGAGCTTGACACTTCTGGAAATTACAGGCCTGTTACTCTGCAGAACTTCTTTCAGTGTGGCTTGTTCTGAAGTTTCATCACAACTAGACTCAGATTGTGCTTTATATTTCCCCAAAGTCAGAAGTGATTTGTTCTTCCCGTTGCATCTCATCAGGGGTGCCTGACTTCATGGTGTCCTATCACTGGTGATATTAGGAACGATCTTTGACTAAAGTGATGGTGTTATGGTTTGGTTATGAGGTGTGCCCCAAAGGCTCATGTGTGAGACAATGCAGGACGTTTCAGAGGAGAAGTCATTGAACTGTGAAATCTTGACCCAATCAGTGAATTAATCCCTGATGGGATGAACTGCATGGTAACTAGAGGCAGGGAGTGTGGCTGGAGGAAGTGGTTAATTGAGGGCGTGGCTATGGGACATATATTTTTTATATATGGAGTCTAGAGTCTGTCTGTCTCTCTCTCTCTCTCTCTCTCTCTCTCTCTCTCCTTCTAGATATGAGCTGCTTTCCTCCGCCACCCTCTCCTGCCATGATGTTCTGCCTCACCTCAAGCCCCCAATGAATGGAGCCAGCCTTCTCTGAACCAGGACCTCTGAAACTGTGAGCCCTCAAATAAACGTTTCCTCCCTACAGTTGTGCTGGTCAGATCCTTTAGTCACAGTAGCAAAAAGCTGAGGAAAAGAGATGCATTCCAGGCTTTTCCACTGTAAAGTCACTCTTTGCAATCAAGAAATATTTCAAAGAAAGGTATTTTGGAGCTATCATGTCTCCCACTTTTACTCAGCCATTTTAATGTCCATTGACCATTCTTGGCTGAATTAATTAATGCTATGATGGTTGTTATCTGGTGACTTCCAAACTGCATTCCTTCAACATTTACCACTTGGCTCTCCACTTTACGGGAAACTTTTCTCTCCATTCCTACTTCTACATCAGGATGGACTCACTAATTCCTATTTTATTCATTGAGAAATAATCATTTGCTCTCCTTATTTAGTTTGTTATTCATATTGTCCCAGACATGACCAGACAAACCTTCAAACTGGCTCCTGAGTCCTTTGGGCATGTTCCTGTCATTCATGGAATACCTCCTTATTTTCTGGCATAAAAAGGTGCTCCGTTCATCTTGTACTTATTGTCTTAGACCTAGAAACAGCTGTTTCATTAAGATGCTCTGGCTTCTGTGAGTGGAGAAGGGTATTTAGAGACTAAGACTCAGATCTAGATGTGCTCATTGTTGGGGTATAACTGTCACCATTTCTTTCGGTGGAAAGAATTGTAAATATGTGCATATATGTATGCACATGTGTGTTTCTATCATATATAGTATATGTATATTTATTCATCTATACATTTACATTTGTAAATACATCTATAAATTGAAAACCATGAATTCACATCTGAAGCTCCAGATACAACTCAAAATTACTGGATTAATTTTAGTGTTGTTATTTCCCCATTTCCATATTAGTAATTTATTTGCCCAATAGTTAAAAACTAGTTCCCATTATCCTACATATAATTGTGTGAAAAAGGATTCCAACATTGCGGCGGGTGCCGAGAGATCAAGTCTCTGACCTCTTCAGCTGTGCGGGCATAGGGAGTCATAAACAATCTAAATTCTGTTTGCTCAGGATCATTAGGCAATGCTGAACTGACGTGGATCTGGGGCGAACTGTCTGGGCCTCTCAGAACACACACTGAGCCCGGATCGGCTGAATTCAAGCTCCCGTTCGCCTGCTTCCCGCAGACAAACAGCTGTGACTCAGCACGAATCCATCCTGCTGAAATAAGTGGTCGGCCCTTCTGTTCCTACGGAGGAAAATGCCAACTGAGCCTTCATAGGTAGTGGCCACAGGTTTGAAACGGGGCTTGGGAGAGACAGTAAGGACCCACCCGTTGCATTGGTCACCCGGCAAAGGGAAACGAACTGTCGCCATTTGCAAGAGATACCACCATGGCAGAGAACTGAAGTCTCCAGACTGCGGCGGAGGAGATAACTTCATTGAAACCTGCGGCTACAGGTGTGTAATTCCCTAGCCTTCCCTCTCCACACATTGGGGAAACCTTAAGGGCCCCCCCAGCTCTCCCGTGAGCACGACAGCCAGACCGAGGGAATCAGACGTGGCGCGGGACCCGCGGCGCGGAACTCCCGGCTACCGCTCCCACCAGTGCTGACAACTGAGGTCTCTTGCACCAGCTATCGGGGACATGGCTACCGGAGGGCAAGTAAAATTCGCTGAGGATTCTCAGCCCCAAGCTCTACAAACTTAGGGTCTGAGGGAATGGCAAACTGGGAGAGTGTGCCCAGTCGTTCATGAAAACAGGGCTCCCGGGAGCAGCAGACCTGGCGTGTAGCCAGTATTGTGGTGAGCGGCACCCGTGAGAGGGGCCTGGCTAGAGGAAAAGTGGGAAGTGACTTGACACAAGAGGAGGCCCTAGGCACTCAGGATTGGAGACTCGCCCAGTCTGGGAGGAGCTGCTGCACAGTGATTGGTTCCCGCGTATTGACAGGAGAAACTTGGCCTGGTGGGCACAGCGCCACCTACTGGAAGAGAAGTTAATCAAACTCTAAGACTGCATTTATTAGGTTTTTTTTTTTTCTCTTTTTTTTTGATTTGGGTTTTTTCTTTCATTTTCATTTTTCTTTCTTGTTGTTTTTTAATTTTTTTACAACTTTTTAAAAATTTTTTTCTTCTAATTTTAATTTTAATTTTTTTATTATTATTATTTTTTTTATTTCCTTTATTTTCTTCTTTTGTCTTTTCATTTCTTTTCAATTTTCTTATTCCCCCTTCCTTGAATTCTACCTGCTTACTCTCATTCTCTTTAGTGACTTCTTCCCTTCCCTTCTAATACCTTTCCTCCCAAGCATCAAATAAATTTATAGGAGTAAACAGTAACTCAGCAGTCAAAAAGAACAAGAAGTAACATGAGCAATTTGAAAAAGCAAGGAAGAAAAGGAGTACAAAAAATGCAGGACAGCCTAAATATTTAGGAGGACCTAGAGTCATCAGAAAAATGGTCATATAAAGAACTCAAGGAACACCTTAGACAGATGGAATGGGACCTTAAAGAGGATATGAGACAGCAAATTCAAGCAGCAAAAGAACACATTGAGAATGAATTACATAAACAGATAAAAGAAGAAGTTAAGCATCTTTATCAGGAGATAGAGATTATAAAAAATAATCAAACAATAATTCTAGAAATGAAGGAAATGATAAACCAAATTAAAAACTCAATTGAGAGTATCACTAACAGAGTGGAGCAAGTAGAAGCCAGAACGTCAGATAATGAAGACAAAATATATCATCTTGAAAAGAGTCTAGCCAACTCAGAAAGGCTGGTAAAAAATCACGAGAAAAACATCCAAGAGTTATGGGATAACATAAAAAAACCAAACTTACGAGTCATCGGGATAGAAGAAGGTACAGAGATTCAAACCAAGGGAATGAGTAACTTGATGAATGAAATAATTACAGAAAACTTTCCAGAAATAAAAAAGGAAACAGATATACAAATTGAAGATGCATACAGGACACGGAGCACACAAAATCACAGTAGACCAACGCCAAGACATATTGTTATGAAGACATCCAATATACAGAACAAAGAGAAAATATTAAAAGCTACAAGAGAAAGGAGACAGATTACATTCAGGGGTAAACCAATATCTCTAATGAACCTAGATGCAATATCCTCAATAAAATTCTGGCGAATCGAATACAAAAACACATCAAGAAAATTGTGCACCATGATCAAGTAGGATTCATCCCTGGGATGCAAGGATGGTTCAATATACGGAAATCAATAAATGTTATTCACCACATCAATAGACTTAAAGATAAGAACCATATGATCATCTCGATAGACGCAGAGAAAGCATTCGACAAAGTACAGCATCCCTTTATGTTCAAAACATTAGAAAAACTAGGGATAACAGGAACTTACCTTGACATTGTAAAAGCCATCTATGCTAAGCCTCAGGCTAGCATCATTATGAATGGAGAAAAGTTGAAGGCATTCCCTCTAAAATCTGGAACAAGACAGGGATGCCCTCTCTCACCACTTCTATTTAATTTAGTCCTTGAAATACTAGCCAGAGCAATTAGACAGACAAAAGAAATTAAAGGCATAAAAATAGGAAAAGAAGAACTTAAATTATCACTATTTGCAGACGACATGATCCTATACCTAGAAGACCCAAAAGGGTCTACGAAGAAACTCCTAGAACTAATAAATGAATTCAGCAAAGTGGCAGGATATAAAATCAACACGCATAAATCAAAGGCATTTCTGTATATCAGCGACAAAACTTCTGAAACGGAAATGAGGAAAAACACTCCATTCACAATATCCTCCAAAAAAATAAAATACTTGGGAATCAACCTAACAAAAGAGGTGAAAGATTTATACAATGAAAACTACAGAACCCTAAAGAGAGAAGTAGAAGAAGATTTTAGAGGATGGAAAAATATACCCTGTTCATGGATAGGCAGAACTAACATTATCAAAATGGCGATATTACCAAAAGTTCTCTATAGGTTTAATGCAATGCCAATCAAAATCCCAACGGCATTTCTTGTAGAAACAGATAAACCAATCATGAAATTCATATGGAAAAATAAAAGACCCAGAATAGCAAAAACAATGCTAAGCAGGAAGTGTGAATCAGGCGGTATAGCGATACCAGATTTCAAACTATATTATAAAGCAATAGTGACAAAATCAGCATGGTACTGGTACCAAAACAGGTGGGTGGAACAATGGTATAGAATAGAGGACACAGAGACTAATCCACAAAGTTACAACTATCTTATATTTGATAAAGGGGCTAAAAGCATGCAATGGAGGAAGGATAGCATCTTCAACAAATGGTGTTGGGAAAACTGGAAATCCATATGCAACAAAATGAAACTGAATCCCTTTCTCTTGCCATGCAAAAAAGTTAACTCAAAATGGATCAAGGAGCTTGATATCAAATCAGAGACTCTGCATCTGATAGAAGAAAAAGTTGGCTCAGATCTACATATTGTGGGGTCAGGCTCCAAATTCCTTAATAGGACACCCATAGCACAAGAGTTAATAACAAGAATCAACAAATGGGACTTACTTAAACTAAAAAGTTTTTTCTCAGCAAGAGAAACAATAAGGGAGGTAAATAGGGAGCCTACATCCTGGGAACAAATTTTTACTCCTCACACTTCAGATAGAGCCCTAATATCCAGAGTATACAAAGAACTCAAAAAATTAGACAACAAGATAACAAATAACCCAATCAACAAATGGGCCAAGGACCTGAACAGACACTTCTCAGAGGAGGACATACAATCAATCAACAAGTACATGAAAAAATGCTCACCATCTCTAGAAGTCAGAGAAATGCAAATCAAAACCACCCTAAGATACCATCTCACTCCAGTAAGATTGGCAGCCACTATGAAGTCAAACAACAACAAGTGCTGGCGAGGATGTGGAGAAAAGGGTACACTTGTACACTGCTGGTGGGACTGCAAATTGGTGCAGCCAATTGGAAAGCAGTTTGGAGATTCCTGGGAAAGCTGGGAATGGAACCACCATTTGACCCAGCTATTGCCCTTCTCGGACTATTCCCTGAAGACCTTAAAAGAGCGTACTACAGGGATACTGCCACATCGATGTTCATAGCAGCACAATTCACAATAGCTAGGCTGTGGAACCAACCTAGATGCCCTTCAATAGATGAATGGATTAAAAGATGTGGCATTTATACACCATGGAATATTACGCAGCACTAAAAAATGACAAAATCATGGAATTTGCAGGGAAATGGATGGCACTAGAGCAGATTATGCTTAGTGAAGCTAGCCAATCCCTAAAAAACAAATACCAAATGTCTTCTTTGATATAATGAGAGCAACTATGAAGAGAGTAGGGAGGAAGAGCAGGAAGAAAAGATTAACTTTAAACAGAGACATGAGATGGGAGGGAAAGAGAGAGAAATGGGAAATTGCATGGAAATGAAGGGAGACCCTCATTGCTATACAAAATTACATATAAGAGGTTGTGAGGGGAATGGGAAAATAAACAAGGAGAGAAATGAATTACAGTAGATGGGGTAGAGAGAGAAGATGTGAGGGGAGGGGAGGGGGGATAGCAGGGGATAGGAAAGGTAGCAGAATACAACAATTACTAATAGGGCATTATGTAAAATTGTGGATGTGTAACCAACGTGATTCTGCAATCTGCATTTGTGGTAAAATTGGGAGTTCATAACCCACTTGAATCTAATGTATGAAATATGATATGCCAAGAGCTTTGTAATGTTGTAAACAACCAATAAAAAAAAGAATTAAAGTTGAGAATAACTAAAAAAAAATTGTGTGAAAAATTCTTCAGTATGTAACCAATGTCCTGTTACTGGTCACTACCAGCATCCATTACCCTAGTTCCCTGCAGAAGCACCTCCTCCCACCTCTCTTTGGCCTCAGCACTTCACACCAGACCTCACCTACTTTACCCTGAAATATATATTTCTATCAATTCCTCCTAGCACTTATCCAGTTTTCCAGCCCATATAACATATAGACAATTCATAATGAGCTGGGTGTCATCTCGAACTCTTAAGTCCTTCCCAATGAGTCTTTTCATTTTGTGAAATAGAGATTAGAGTCTCATAGAATTCAAAATGATGTTATCTCAGTAAGTAAACAAGATTGCAAAAGAAATATCTAAAATTAGTGGCTAGCTTTTAAGGCATTCTAAAACTCTTTATTTACTTACTTATTGAGAAAATCCTTGGAAAATCAAACTGTTCCAAGTTGCTTTACTGAGATTATTTTCTCCTAGTTTCCATAGATCTAAATAGAAAAAGAGAATATCTATATTGACTTACATTGGGTCCATAACTTAGTAAGAAATCATTTGGTTTAATTAAATTCTTAGCTATAATCACAATATATAAAATATATAAAAGTAGATGTGCCCCTTTAGTAGCTTGTTTAAGTACCATTTGTCTCTCGGAGTTCTTCCCATGGTCTTACTGAGCTAGGTGGATTATCAAGGAGATTAAAAATATATTGAACAGTCTCTCTGTCACAAATAACTGGTCTGAAAGTTCAGCTTTGATTACTACCCTAATAGACCCCCTATATGAGTGCTAAAAAATGTATTACTAAACTCTCTGCCTAGCTTGAGGTCAGGATAAATTGGTTCTTCCTTAATAGGAAGGTGATAATTGGAGTAACTCACTTGGAGATGACATAAATAAAAGCCATCCATCCACCTGTCCATCAAAATTATTATAAGGAGTCAGGATCCTTAAACTGGTTGTAGAACAAATCTTTAAATTTCTCCAAGTAGTGTCATTAGCCAACCTGGTTGATTTATTTTTTTCAAGTTTTGCGTGGAGGGTAGATACCAGGTACCCATTCCATATCATCTTCTGTTAGAGTATCATATCAGACTTTTGGGGGATATCTTTCCAATTTAGTGAGAGCCAAGTTATTCCCTGGCATCCTGAGGCTGTATTCACCATTATTCTTCCATAGTCAGACTTTCTGGCTCAAAGGTCAGATCTACTGTGATTTTCATTACTTTCCTCCTTAAAGATGCAGTATCTTTTCCATAATTATAAAAATTTCAGTTGACATTCATGTCAAGTTTCTCCAACATGGATTTATAAGGGATGGAAGACTAATATATATTGCCATGTATTAGAGTACAAATGGTCCTCTCTTCGTCATGTTCTCTCCTGGCTAGAGATATCTAACCTCTCACTTCTAACTTCAAAGTCATCCAGGGTTACCTGGTCTAACTGGGTCTCTTTCCTATGATTTTCTAAAATTCCAAATCTAGCGTGTCTCATTGTATTTTGTAATTGCCATTGTATCAACTCTTCTCACTAGAAAATTTCTTGTAGGCTATTCAATAAGTTACTTATTTTATGAATTTGTTCAACTATGAGTATGGTATACAATTAGGACCTTCCACATGGGGCTATGTGCGGCAGAAAATCCAGATTAAAAACACCTATTTAGTATGTCCATATTCTCTATGCTGTGGGGAGACTCAAAGTCTGGACTTGGAAGAAAATACTAGAAGGTGCATTTGTAGATGCCTATATTATCTAAATTCTTAAATTCAGAATTATGATCAATAAAACTGACATTTTAATCTTCATTTCTCTGGTTCTTTTATATACTTCCTTAATTGATTCTAAATTCAGACAACAATATAAAAGTAGTATAAAATATTAACCTGATCTCTGACCCTTGACCTGGGTAGAGTAACAGACTACGAAGTTCCTTCTGTTCCTCAGGGTCTCTATCACATAAAATGCATATACCAGCCAGGGTGCTGGAACCCCAAGGTTCACCTTTGGAGACTGGAACCAAAAGGGGATGTTAAAGGAACAGAACGGAGACAAGGATGGCATTGAAACTCTGGTTCACTCTTCCTTTACTCACTGACACTAAAAACCCAGCTTGAGGAATCCAAGACTCTTAGCTGAGTAAGTGTTTGAAATTTGGTTCCAATTCAGTTCTTTTTGTTTGGGATGCAGCAGGGATAAGTTGATGATTTCTTTCAGGAAATGCACCAGACTCCCATGGAGAACACAATAGCAAGAGGTCTCACCCCACTGGCTGGGGTGGACACTGGTTCCAGCAGCAGGGATATCCCATATGCTTCTCTGGGTTATCATGAGTCTGTGATCTTTCCAGCCAGGATATGGAAGGAAAGGCAAGATGATCATCCATTCATGGATCAGAACTCTGCCAACTGACCCAAGACAGCTCCAGGCAGCTTCTTTTGGGGCCCACGATCTACAGCATTTCTTCATATTTCCCCTCATCCTATTGGGATAGAAGGAGGAGGTAGTGTGAGCAAGTTTCATAAAGAAATAACATTGACAAAGAGCACGGGGAAGCAAGGAAACTTGTCTTCAGTGACCATTGAGTAGACATTTCTCTTTGAAGCAGATATTTTGAATACGGAAGAATTGGATGTGATCATATTTGTTGCCAATATATTTAGAAACTATTTCTGTATACTAGAATAGCACATGATTATTTATTATATTACAAATAGAGAACTTGCATAATTTTCCTAGCTCTTGTAATTCTATTTTTTTTTTTATGTTTGGAAAAGAAAATTGTGTCCACTACAGAAAAGCCTGGTGTATTAAAAAAAAATAGTTGTTTTTACAAGGAGTATATTCAAATATTTTAAAAAACAGTGTGCATTGTTCCCTTCTAGTTAGTCCTCAAGAAGGTTGTACAGGTTCACTCTCAGCAAATATTTGTGAAGAACTTATGCATGATACATGTTTGAGAATTGACAGTGGTAAAAGAGTAGGCTTTTGATTTAACTCACTCATTGCAAAGAGTCAGGTAGAGCCTTGTTCATGCACAGCATTTCCAGTGAAATGGTGCTGCAGAGGAGATAAGACATGATTTCCTGTGTCTTCTGAAGGGAGCCTCAGCTTACACCAGAGGAGTTCTGGGCATGGGGAGAACTGCATAAATGCTATGTATGAGATAAGACGATTTTAAGTGAAGTAGCTATGAGGAGAGCCCCATCAGCTCCTTCAGCAATGGACAAGTCATAAACCTGCCTAATGATTTGGAAACCAAAATTGCCCCCCTTCATCTTAAAGAATTTTTAATGTAGTCCTCTCCAATGGGCACCATTAACAGAGGCACCCTTCACTCCTCCACATGGTTTCCCCATTAGACAAGTGTGTTTTCAGTAAGACCAGAGGCGAAAAGAACTCTCAGTGGGGAAAAGATCTACATGGAGAGAGGAGCACTTTCTAATTTCTGCAACCCACCCAATCCATTGAGCCAGCGAGACTGCAGGGTGGGCAAACCACAGAGAAAGTAGAATTTATCTCAGCTGTGATTGTGTCTTCATACCATTTTAATCTTGCTCTTTCTTTTGACACTGTATAATAATACTTTCTTCAAGGAATGTTCTTTAATCTTATAATTTGAAAACAAATTCTATTTCAGCTGTCCTTCCGGTGGGCGACCTTTAATGGTTTTGCTATAGGTAGAACTCTGTCATTATGTTCTGCCTCCCCGCTCAGCTTTCTGGATATCAAATTGTTCAGATGCTGCAGTTTTTGTCAGTGATAATATTGCCCTTTCAAAATTTCTCTGTAAGCAGCCTGAAAGGATTCATTCGGAGCAGTGGTTTCATTAATTTATTTAAATGCATTTCTCAAACAAAGCAGGTTCGTTGTTTCAAAATGTCAAGGTCCGGGAGCAGGCTTGAAAATATTCTGCAAAGTACAAATGTCCAGGTTTTCCGCGGGAAAGAACACAGGGACTTGTCAAAGAAGCAAACTGATGCTCGGCCACATGCTATTCCCAAATGCGCAAGCAGTCTAGTCTAAAGAGATCTGATGCATTCACTCAGCTCTGTCACGGGACCAGGGTCCAGCTTACAAAGAGGGATGTGTTCCACCAAAAAGGCTTTTTCTGTGGGTAAAAGTCAGCACTAATCTTTCTCATAGAAACCGCCCTTCTTGAAGAGAGTCATCCCATCCGGAGCCAGATTGTTCTTAGTGTTGCAAAATGTCTGGGTTGGTTGAATCCTGCTTGCCCAAATGGGAGAACTGGAGATTGGGGAGCTCAGTGTTGGAGGAAACAGAAGACTCTGCAGCAGACAGAGGAAGATGAAATAGCATGTGTTGAAAACCTGCATGAAATGCAAATAGGCAGTTCTCAAGGATTGGTTGGTGTATGTCATTTAAGGAAGGAATAAAACGTATCTTCTTCAAACATAGCTGTTATCACTCTGGATTTTCAATCACCCAGATGTTTTAGCTTTTCTCACTCCTTACTGAAAAAGCAATGACTCCCTATTGTTTACTAAATAATATCTAATCTTCCTAGCATGACATTCAAGACCTTCCACAATCTGGCTTCAGTTTGTCTTTGATATTACAATTCCCTTTACCATGAACAGCCCCCCAACTCTGCCCAGTGAAACTAGATATCCCTCCATTCCCTAATCAGGACAGGCATTTTTATCCACTTCCATACATTTGTGCCAGCTGGCGGACTCCTCCCCTCTCTGCTTTCCTGTCCACTCCCATCGATTTCTTCAAAGCCCAGCACAAGTGCAGAAAAGCTTGGTCTATGCTACAAGGGAGGTCTGCACCTTCTGGATTTTCACAACACTTGAAAATTCTCTAAGGATCACATCACACTGGACTGATTATTTGACAATCTTGATACCCACTTCACATTCCCTACAGAGAATGAACTCCCTAAGGACAGGACCAGTCTTCAGCACCATCTCTCCCGGGCAGTCTTGGCTACCCTAGGCTCTGTGGAAGTGTCACTACCCCCAGAGACTCCAGGCGAAAATTATCTGAAGTTGGAGTCTGCTCATGCTTTTTTTTTTCCCCATAACATTGTTTATTAAGCTTTGTTTCTTTTCTTTTCTTTTTTTTTTTTCTTAGAGCAAGTAATCTTAAAGAAACTAAATAACTGGTTAAAACAACAACTGTTATTTTAGAGCATTATACTGTTACTTAAAAGCTAAACTTTACTAATATAAAAACATCAATATAATCATGGTGCTATTACTCTGCTTTGTATATGAAATGTGTTCATATCTTCCAGGTATACAAGTCTTTAAGGTAGAAATTTTTTTTTGAGAAGGGAAATCACATGGATATGCTTTTTGTTTTATCTTGTTTCTTTCTTTATTTTATTTTTTACCACCCTAAATGTTTTAAAGTGTGCAGTTCAGTGGTTTTAAACATATTCACATAGTTATACAACCAATCTGCCTACCTTCTTCATTGTGCAAAACTAAAATTCTATACTCATTAAACAAACACTTCCTCTCTCCCCTCCAGTCCTAGCCACTGCCATTCCACTTTCTGTCTCTGTGAATTCCACTACTTCAGAAACTGGTATAAGTGGAATCATAGAGTATTTATTTATTTATTCATTTTTGGTGCCTTATTTCACTTGGCATAATGTTCTCAAAGTTTATCCATGTTATAGTAAGTGACAGAATTCCCTTCCATTGTAAAGCAGAATAACAATTCAGTGTATGTGGATACTACATTTGGTGAGGAGGGGTCCATTGGTCTGTCAATGGACATTTGGGTTATTTCTACCTCTTGGCTATTGTAAACAATATTGCTCTGAATGTGGATGTACAAATATCTCTTCAAGATCATATTTTTAATTTCTTTGGTTATATACCCAGAAGTGGGTGTTTATTTTTCTGAGGAACCTCCAACATGTTTTCCATAGTAGCTGCACAATTTTGTATACCTATCAACCATGGATGAGGGTTCTAATTTCTCCATATCCTTGTCAACACTTGTTATTTTTTTGTTTTATTTATAATAGCAATTCTAATGAGTGCAAGGTAGTGGGGTTTTTTTTTTTTTGGTTTTTATTTATCTCTCTATTTGACAATGATGTTGAGCATCTTTTCATGCGTGGAGAACATTTTTATATATATCGTCTTTGGTGAAATGACAATTCAAATTGTGAAAGAAATGTGAATGTTGTTAGAATCAAAATGGAGTTACTAGTGTCAACCCTAACAACCACAAAAAAAGTAAATTGAGTCATTAGGTCATGACAGAAGGGTTCTTATGCAGGACTGCATGAGAGAAACTATCACAAAAGATTCTGCCAGAGCCACAATCTTGCAGAGGCCACCACAACCTTATACAAGAAGCAATTTTATAAGGACATCTGCCCAGCCACTCTTTATTCAACCTCAGAATGACGCCAAGGATCATTTCTTCAAAGTATCTCATGTAATCCTTCTCAGTTTTGTCTTTCAAAACTTCTCTTCTCCTCATCCTCCGTGAATACGCCTACAGTTTGCCACGGCACGCGTATTCCGACTGCAAAGTCCTGTTCCTCCCACAAAATACTATTCCCAAATATGTATCTTTGTTTTTAGAGAACATCCAATTGTTTATTTAAAATAAAAAAAAATCAAAACTTTCTGCAATGGAAGCAGAGGAGCTACATTGAACTTAAAAGCTTGTGTTCGTCAAAGGACACAATCAACAGAGTGAAAAGGCAAACAGAAGAGGAGAAAATCTGATACGGGATATATATTAAGCATATATTAAGAGGTAGGTGTGGTGGGGCTTCCTTTCATCTCAGAGACCTGGGAGACTGAGGCAGGGGGATCACAAGTCCAAGGCCAGTTTCAGCAACTTAGTGAGATCCTGGCTCAAAATCCAAAATAAAACAAACAAATATAAAGGACTGGGGATTCATCTCAGTGGCAAAGAACACCTAGGTTTAATCCCCAGTACTGACCCCCAGAAGACATAAAGAATATGTGAAGAAACTCAAAAGCTCAACAATAAAAATTAAATGACTCATTTAAATCATGGGCAATTTTTTTTGTTTGAATTTTGATTCTTTTTTTAAGTATTTTTTTAGTTGTAGATGAACACAACACCTTTATTTGTTTGCTTATTTGTTTTTATGTGGTACTGAGGATTTAACTCAGTGCCTCATGCGTGCTAGGCAAGAGCTCCACTACTGAGCCACAACTCCCGACCCTGATTTTTTGATTCTTAATGTTGGCTATTCAGGGTCCCTTGAGATTCTATACTATTAAGATAAGTTATTTTTTTCTATTTCAGAAAAAAAATCTCTTGTTGGGATATTGATAGGGATTGCACTGAATCTATAGACCACTTTGAGTGGGCATGGCATTTATGAGAAGTTCTTTGGAGGACTCCATCACATCATGTCCATAGATGATCACCATTTCTCCTCTCCAGGGGCTAACACAAAGTCCTGAGAGGAGTCAATGAATGAGAATTTGCTTTAAGTTATTAATCAGGCATGCTGCATGTATTTTGTTTACTGTCATAGTGCTTCAGAGAACTGTGTGTTCAGTAACATACAGTAAATTTGGCTTAAAAGGTACAAAAGAAAAAAAAACAAGAAAAAGAAATAAGGCTATGATGAAGAACAGCTAGACACTAAAACGACAAACCCTAAAAGCAATCCACATCTTTTTTTTTTTTTAAATATTTTTTAGTTGTTGATGGACCTTTATTTTTTATTTATGTGTATGTGGTGCTGAGAATTGAACCCAGTGCCTCACACATGCTAGGCAAGTGCTCTACCACTGAGCCACTACCCCAGCTCCCCACATCTTTAACTAAGCCTCTTTCCCAAGAAATCACTCACTCAAAGAGAAAGCATGTACTTTCAATGAAATGAGGCCAGGGAAGAGAGACATGAGGTCAGAACCCAGCCCAGACATGGCCATCTCGTTCTGCACTCTGCCAGAGATTCTTTTGAAGCACATATTGGTGGAAGTGTCCTGCCTTTAGGAATTCAAATTATATTGGTTTGCACCCTATTTTTTCACGTAGTGGGGGCCCACAATTCCTCCCTATACATTTACCCAGCAGACATTTGGTCTCCTATTCTAGCCCAAGAATATTCAGACCCCAGTTCCACTTTCAAAATCAGCTCCCCCCACCACCACCACCACATACACACAATTGTCATTCCTCCTGCTTCTGCATGCTTTCCCACAGTGTGCAATGACGGGCAGGCTCTTTGTAAGCCTCCTTCTTCAGGGAAGTCAGCATCAACAGAAACAAAAGCAAGGAAGCTGGTGGAAGGAGAAAGTATTGTCGACAACTTCCCAAAAGAAGAAAAGGGTTTGCAAATATGGTAACAAATGATACAAATCACACAAAACCTTTTATGGATTGTGAACCTCATGTACCCTTTAAAAATACACTTTTTCATTAGAACAAAATACTGAAATCTCCAATGAATGCACTCAAATTGTCTACCATTCTGCCCGTGTTACTATCCATGGTCCTGGAGGTTCTGAAGAAACTCACTGAGTTCACATGACCCTGGAAGCACAGCTCTTTCTAAGCTGCCTTGATGGAGCAGAGCTTGCCGTTCCCAGTTGTAAATGGATGGTCTCTCCGGGCAAGACCAGAACACTGATGCTCAGCAATTTGGCTCTCTTAAATGAAATCCCCTTGAAAAATTATGGGCAATGTACTGGTATGGAGAGAATTTCAAGACCCTCCCTGGACAGGAGGCAGCAGTCACCCTAACCCTGACAGTCCCAGCTTTTGTTTTAGAAGGTCAGCTCTGATCATCCAGCATGACCCTGGTCACCCTGAAGAGAATGGAGTATGCATGGGCCAGTGTGCTGTAAATGTCCACAGATGGGATTAGGAAGAGGAAGAAAGAGCAGAGATGGAAGGGGGAAAGAAAGTGGAAGAAAAAAAGAGGAGACAGGGGAGGAGAAAGAGGTGTCACGGGGCACTGCCCCCAGCACTCACAGACTGATCTTCGGAGGGTCTGGGATTGCAGAGAGATTGAAGAATTTTACTCTCAGCAAGGCTAGAAAGAGGGAGCACTGACCACGTATTTCCTCTTTATCAATAATTTTCATTAATTTCACTCCAAGCTAAATAATCAAAATCAATTGGTTAAATCCTGGCTAACATCTCTGCACCCTCACTCACATGAGTGAATTTATTGTCCTTACTTATCTATTCCATGTGGTTGGTCCTTCTAAAGGCAGCTCAGATTATGCTTTTCTGTTATGGCCTTCACTAACCACACAGCATTAAGTGGTAATACCCACTCCTCCTTCTCCAAATTTCTAGAGTAATTACCAACTGTAAAATTCACTTCCCAATGAGTAAAGTACACATAGACATCTATTTCATTGTTCTTGCAAAGTGTTGTTATGCATAGGATGGACATATGTCCAGGGTTAGCTCAGTGAATACTTGTTAATGCAGGTTAGTCCAGATTAACAATTCTCTCTTTTACTCTCATGGGTGTTTTGTTTTGGGAAGATAAACAATAGGGTCACCATAGTTAAATGTTAAATTCTATGTCACAGGAGGCTCCCTCATGAGAGTCGAAAAGCTACTTGGGGCACTCTCATCCACAGCAGCCTGGCTCCTTAACACACAGTACCCAATAACATTTTTATTGTTAGCACAATCACCCTTTTTGTTTTAAATGATAAAAAAATGAAAATGCTCTAAAAAATTGTGAACATATCGAATATAAAGAGTCCCTCATTGTTTTCATCATTTAAGACCTAAAATACATCCCATTCCAAAACTGAAGATGAATGCTACTCCCAGATTTGCACCTGATGTTAAAGATAACAGGGAAGCAGCATTTGAATAAGTGCTCCTGCCCCAGAGATCCATCTGCTAAGGGGCATGGGTCCCAGTGTACTTCTAATAGGAGGTGGGGGCCTAGTTACAAGAGGTGGGGGCCTAGTGGGAGGTCTTTAGGTCACTGGGGTATGCCCTTGATGGGGACCATGTAACACTGGACTCTTCTCTCTTTTGTTTCCCAGCCATGAAGTAAGCAGTTTGGGGTTGCCTAGCCACAGGCCCCAAGCAACAGGACCTACTAATCATGAACTGAAACCTTTTAGACTATGAGCCAAAATAAACCTTTTATCTTTATAAGTTATCTCACATATTTGTTATAGTAATGAAAAACAGACTAACATAGTGTCATTTCAAATGAAGACGGACTGTTCTGCCTCCATGTGATGTCCAAAGATTACACAACATCTAGAAAGCTCAGGCTGCCTGAACTTCCAAGTCACCCTGGTTACTTGAAAATTTATTTATGCCAATTCATTCTCACAGGAATATAAATGGAACTGCCAAATCAAGTGAGAATTTAAATGACAAACATTCTGAAAACAAGAGTCCAGAAAGCAAAATGTCTACTTTCTTATTGAAACATAATGTTTTCCAAGAAAACATCAAAGTCATCTCTTTTTTTTTCTTCCCTCTTCATTTATTTCTAGTGGGCAGAAGCAGAAAGATACTCATATTATCTTCCATCTATTCATCTACATTTTGTTTGGTATTTTTAAGTAGCCACAATGTTCAAAGCCCTGTACTCCATGACAGATGTAAATGATGAATGAAATGGACACTATCCCCACCCTTGAGTAGCTCATAGTATAATATCAAATGCCTGAATTCAAAGAATAATGTAATTAATGTCTATATGTTCAGTACATGGGGTATTTCAGCAAGAACTTAACAGACATCCTTAGGCTACTAATCCTTGACCCAAAGTGAGAAAGGATCTTCCAGAACAAGAGACACTTAAGCTGTGATCCAAAAGATGAGTAGGAATTGGACAGGGAAAAAAATAATAATGTCTAGCCATGAGCACAAAATCCCCAAGATGGGAGTGAGCATCATGCCTTTGAGAAGGAACCCAGCATTACTGAGCATGGTAGGAAAGGGACAGAAAGGGGGGCAGTCCTTTAGGCTTGGTCCAAGTCTCCAAGCTTTGGTTTCCTTTCTCTTCCCTTTGATCAATCGCCCCAAATCAATTACCAAGTAACAGGCAGATGAGAGAACATTAAAATCTCTACTAGGTCCTGGGGACTTTTAGAACACTTACATCATTTTTGGAAACAGAATTAGAACTGGGCACAGTGAGCTCTGGGCTTTGACCATAACATTCTGCAGAAGACAGGTATCCTGAATCACCATTGCTTCTAGACCAATGGCTCCACTTCTCAGCCCTCCTCACTTCTCCCAATCATGGTCTTCTTAAATAGTAACCATCATATCAATTATTAATTTTCTTGCAGGTTAGATGTGGCCATGGGACACTATGCTAAATGCTACAAAATAAAGAGAAAAAATAAAATAAAATAAAGAGAAAAGGGCACACTATCTGTCCTTAGGAAACTTAAAAGGAGCAAAGGAAATATTGAGAACAGAGCTCTGGGGGTGGAAGTAAGAAGAATATGGACTTTTTGCGGTCAGAGAAGTTGGGTTGAAATGCTGGCTCTCACTTATGAATTTTGTGACCTTACACAATTTTATTAACCTCTTTGAGCCACATTTATTAATTTGAAAAATGAAGATAATATCTACCAGCCTCCTAGAATGGTTGGGAAGATTGAGTGAGGCAATATTTTCAGACACTGTGAATGTGTGTGAGGATTGTGTGTGCAGGGACAGAGGGCCCCGTGAGAAGAGAAATGGAGTACAAAGATAAACAGAAGTGTTCCCTCCTCTTAAATTTATAGAGTGATGGGGAAATAGACATTTAAGCAAACATTATAATCACTGTATAAAAAGTAAATTCAACAATCCAGGAAGAGATGTTGAGTGAATTAAAGGAGAAGCAAAGATGATATAGAGAAAAGGACACATTCAAGTGACATCTTACATAAATTCAAATTATACAGATCTTAAGAAGGTGATATAAAATATTAATGTTTTTGTTTTAAATGTACAATCTGAAATAATGTGAATTTCCTGAATGTAAAATACATCAAGACCTGGTTCTTTTCAAAATTATTGTCAAATGAATTGAAGTTTGTTTTCACTCTAACCTTATGGCCAGGACCCATCTGCTGGGAAACACAAATGCCTGCCTCCTTCCTGTAGGTTCTGTGTGATGCGAATTTCCAGGTTTGCATGGCCTTCAGGAAACATATCCTCCCAATAAGTGCAAGTTACCTTGCATCTGGGCTGGGAGTAGGAGGAATTAATAAGACAGTATATAAATAAAGGGCAAAGAAAGGACCTAAGAGAGAAGGAAGTGCAGGTTGATTTTTAGTTTCCTAGCTTCTGTGACATGGCACCTAGTGAAGCCATTTAATTAGATCACATTGACTTGCTTCAGAAAGAACCCAGCTCACCATTGAAAAGTGTGCAGGAACATGATGGACAATGTATGTAAGGAATGTTATAAATAAGATGCATCTGTCTCATCAGATATTGGACCAGAGGAGAACTACAGACCCCTTCAAGCAAGACGAGGGTTTTCCCCATACTCCTGCTCAGTTTCTTTAATACTCAATGTGAATTTCATTTACACTTATTTTTGCCAATGAACATACCTGGTGGGTGTCGTCTGTGAGATAAAATGTGCCAAGGGGCTTCATCTTACCTAGCATGGAAGCTGTAGGCATATGCTCTGATTACATGTGCACAGCATGTGAACAATTGGATTCTATAATAATATCTAATTATTACGCATTTAATATTTGCCCAGCACATTTAGTTAGTAGTCACAAAATATCTCTATAAGATACCAAAATAATTATCTTGATTTTAGAGAGAAGAAACTGAAACCATTTTAGAAAATGGGAAAAAAATACCTGTCCAAGTTTATACAGCAAGAAAACTGCAATACCAGTATTACATGTGGGTCTGCCTGACCTTAGACCCAGCTCTCTGTCACTAAGACACCCTCTCTTTAATTGAGAGATTTTGAGTGTGCACTAAACCTAATGCCAAGTGGAAAAGTTATAAATTCACATTCCAGGTGATTTTTTAAAGTAGTATAATAATAAATATAATAAAACACCAGCCTTGTATATATGAAATTTTGACTTGAGTCCTCTCAGCAACTCAAAATGAACAGCTGACGCTATCCAGCTTATTAATCTCAAATGACCCCAGAAAGCATTCAGGACAGAAATTTAGCTACTCAGTAGCCCTGAAAAGAATCCAACACCATGGACTACTTTTTGCCTTGGCTTTCCAAGGAGGTTTCCTAAGTCCTTAAGAATCCAGGACATAATTCTATGACATAAACTGTCACTTGCAGAGAAAGGTTAAATAGCTGCCTAGCCCCTGTGTTGATGCTGTCCAGGGCTCAGAAAATACTTGCTGCATTTGGGATTCTAGGCACGTTGTAGAATAGAACTTGGGTTTTGTGGCTATTCCTATTTTATAGACGAGAAAACGTAAACCCAGGGATATTTCATTTGGCCTGTCTAAGCCAACAATCACAGACACCTCTCAGATTAAAAGACAAAACAAGAGATAGTAGAAAACCCTGTGTGGGGGCTGTACAGTGCCAAAAGATTGCAGAACATCACACGCCCACCTGCCTGACTCCTCTTTGGAGGACAAATCCTCTCCTCTCTCTTCACAGAGGTGATTATCAGACTGCCCTAAAGGTGCCTATCTTCTCCTCTGCCTTCCCCACTTACTGTGTCTAGAACCAGTGTCCAGCACAGTGTCTGGCACAGTGTCCAGCTCAGGAGCTGCTCAACATCAAAAATGGAGCGAAAGAAATAGAGGAGAGGAAGGGAGAGAGGAAGGAAAGGGAAAATGAGGGAAGAAGGGGAAGAGAGAAGAAGGAAGGAAGGAGGAGAAAAGAGAGAAAGAAAGAGAAGGAGGGATGGAAGGACAGATGGAGGGAGATGATGGAAAGGGTTCTGGGATCAACACAGTCTTCTTCCAGGAAAATCCAAGTTATCGCCATCTATCCGACCTGGCAACCTAACGCTGGGTCCCCAAGATCTATTCCAATAACTTAAGAAAACAACAAAGAAAGCACACAATCACACAGAAGTCCCTTCTCAATAATCCAGGGACAGCTCCGTGACCTTAAGTGTCCATGGAAACAGAGAGCCACTGGAGTTCTTTATTCTTATATAGGGGACACACAAGAGGAGTTTCCATGGAACATTCTATCCCCAAAAGGGCAAAGGGGTAGGATTACAAGGGAACAGGTGAGTGACACCTACACCTGGCGCCCCACCTCATTATGGAGCAGAGGTAAAGCCCAAGTGACTCTCCTTCAGTGCCCCCAGGACATCAGGACATAAAGGCGTGTTCATCCAGGGCAGCTCCCAACACCATGTGGTCCATCTGTCTTAACATCGAGGAAAGTTTCTGAGCAAATCATCTACAAGCCCAGGTGAAGATGTGATTGACACCTACAGACCACCAATTCTGATAGGAAAACCCCAAGTGGTCCCTGAATTCCGTGGTCCTTGAGTAGAGAAGGATAAAGTCCTTTCCTACCGTCACAAGAGGCGGAGGGGCTGACCCCTCCCTTCTGTGGAAGGAAGAGGAGCAAAATAAGAATGTCCCCAGGCTGCTGGTGTGGCCTTGGCTCACTGAGGAAGATGGCCACTCACCTGTCATTCTCAGCCCCAGGAGGACATGAAGCTGGTGATGCCAATTCAATTTCTATTTCTCACGTGCCTTCTACTACTGTCTTAAGAAAATTCTGAGCTCTCAGAGCAGACACACCAACCCTCGAGGAGAAAACAGGGATAACTGTGTATCTTCGATCGGTGGGGCTTCAGTGGTGTAAATGGAAAAAGTGAACCTAATTTGAGGGATATGTAAATGACAAACTGAAAGAAGGATTAATATGTAGCTCTATGGAAAACGCGCCTCTCCTGCTCATTATGGAGGCTGATTTTTCTGTAACCAGAGGAAAAATGAATTGTTGGAAGCTCCTCAAAATGTGCAGCTGAGTGGAATGCCTTTCTATTAATGAGGAAAGTGATGCTGATTAACGGGCAGCCCCAAAGAGAGAACGACGGTCTCCTCCCCTCCGTCTTCCTGCCAGCCTGGGAACATGTGACCTCCCAAGGTCCCCAGGCAGAATGCTACCACAGTCCCTTGGGTTTGCTCCTGGCTGGGGCACATGGATCCTGATCACACTCCTTTCAATTATACTGACAAACATGTCTAGGCTGAAACAAATTGGCCTCCGAGAACTAGGCTGCATTACGATAGAAATCCAGATCTTTCGAGCCTCCCTGACCTTAATTGATCAGGACCCCTCTATGGTAGCCCACTGCTAGCCCTAGAAAGGATTTTCTGAAAGTTTAGCTGAACAACAATATTGATTTTTACCCTTGATGCTTTCTTATAATCATCCAATTCCGTATGTTTACTTAGTACAGTACATGTTCTCATGGCTCCATGGCCAGCATTATGTAATGTCTTTAACACAATCGAGCAAGAGACCACCATTGCCATTTTTTATGAAACTGGAAGCTAAATCACGGGCAAAGTACCTTGACCAATGAGTGAGATGTGGGTCTTCTGCCTCCTCCACTAGAAGTGTTTTTAACGATGGCCCCAAAGATAGCATCGTTTCGGAGAAGAGCTTCTGTACGGATTTGCTACCCTGTGGGTTATATTAGCCGGTGGCCACCAAGGAGTAAAAGAAAAGAATTCACTTGCCTTTTCTCCAATCTATCACAAGGAAAGCAACCTCCTCTTCTTCCTGGTCCACAGTCTGCCTATTGGCTAGGCTTTCTTCTCCCCTGCACAAAGAGAGGGCTCACTGTTAAAGATCAGATGCTTCCTATGCTGCCCAGCTCTGGGCTATTGCACCTATCTTCAATTTCAGGTGTCCTTTAAGAGATTGGTGTCCCCTGTAGCCCATGAGACATAGACCCCTGCAGGGGAGGGGTGGCCTACACAAGCCCAGGAAGCCTGTTGGCATGTGGATCATATTCCTTGGCCAACAGCCCGGGCTGCATCAGAGTAGGTTAGGAAGACCTGAAGTTTATATAAAATTAAGTGGCCTATTTTAGGAGCCAAATGCACAGGTACAAAAGCAAAATTTTGTATGAGAGTGAATATTTATACAGACAAGATATATTATAATTTTCAATTTTTAGAAAAGTGACAAATTACACAAACACTATAAAATCAAGATAAATAACATAAAATTTGTATTAATCAACCACCTATCATACTTCTCAGTTCTTTTCCTATGCATTTGGCTGTATATGCCAGTAATTTCACAACATCATCTAGAGACAGGAAAGAGAACCATAACTCGGTCTTTTCCTCTGCAGATTTCTCCTCTACTTGCCACCAGTACCCAGCTCTAGGCACTGTAGGATGCATTCAGAGGGCAGCTTGGTCTCTGGACTTCACCCACTGCTAACACCAGGCAGATCATCCCAACAGAAAGCAAGCATATCCTAGATACCATTCCTACAACAGGGCTACCAGCTACAAATTTCTTTTACAAGGATGTGATTGTGATCCACAAAATCCAACTCGCTGGAATCCTAATGCAGTTCTCCCTTAGGTGAATCCCCAAAATACCTGTAGCTGCTCCACCTATGACAAAACCACAGGATGTGTTTGGAGAAATTGGAGGAAAAGAATGGTCTGATCTGGCTGCAGTTAAAACATCTGAATTTTTCAGATACAGAGATTGAACATGGATCAAGCTGCTGACTCCTCCCCGACCTTGAAACGTACTGCACAAGTATGGAGTCTCAACTTCAGGTTCATTATCTTCAAGGTAAAACCACCTCTGGGCCCTATTCTCGGGAATGGGGAACATGAGGGGATAACCTGAGAGATTATCTTTCACATCTGGGAATAATTAAAATGCCCAGACTACACTCACAGGCCAAGCAAAAACTGATTCAGAGTTGCACGGGTCAAAAAGACCCTGGTTTTGTTAGATTGCCCTATGTATGACTGACACGCAGCCCAACCTGAAGTTCATACTTTCCCAGGTGTCGCGACCCCCTTGCCCGCAAGGAAGACGCAACACCGGGAATCTTCTTACAGCTGTTTATTCAGGCTCTGCAGAGTTCTTTCTTTCCCGGAAGCCCCTCCCAGCCTTAATAAAGTATCCGAACACCCAATGTGAAGCTGCCACGTGGAGCTTTCTCATAGGGTGTCAAAGAACCAAGTGCCAACTCTCCCAAAGAAGGAGTTGTTTGTCACAGACCACAACGAGGCCGGCGCCATCTTGTAATGGCGACCGGTCTGAAGAAACGGCTCACCACAGTTCCCCCTTTTGTTTTCTAAAAACAACACAGGCGAGAGTAGAGGTCCTATCCCACTGTGCAGAAGTGGCTGCATAGTATGGCTCAGCACATACTTATATATTACTTGCAGATAGAATGGAAAGTTACCAGTAGGCGGGAGCAAGGGCGGGGGGAGACAGAAAGTTCTTGTTAACTCATACCAAGCCTTCAACCAGGAACCTTATCGGACCCAAGCAGGTCAAGACGTTCCCACATGACCGTTATAGGCTGAATAATATGAAAACAGACACCACAAGTCCTTCAAGGCCTGGTGAGCTGCCTCAAGGCCTTGTGAGCTGGCCTCTTTGACGTGCACAACAAGAAACCAGGGCTGGATCCAAGCCCTGGGGGCCGGGGGGAGTCCGTGCCAGCAGTTCCCCCTCTTTTGTTTGTGGCACGTCAAAGGGAATCAAGTAGCCCCTGTCTTAGGTCGTTCACTGCCCTTACAGTGCTTACCCGTCTCTGGGGAGGCCCCATTCCCCTGTCTTAGGTTGCAGTGCAAGCGTGAAAGTTGCCCGTCTCTGGGTACTACAAGATCAGCTCGTTGTTGCCAAGGCGTTTAGTGGTATCTATTCAGCCAGTCATTATTAGGTCTTTAATTGGTTCCGGTTCAACAGGGCATAGAGTCAGAGGAGAGGAATAATAAAAATAAGGAAGAAAAGGGGGCAAAAGGAGAAAGGCATGAAGCAGGAATCATTGTAGAAAAATCATCTTCGAATTGGTCGGAGACAAACTTCAGTAAGATCATCTTTGGTTTGTAGGCGTTGATAATGGACCTGTATTGGCTTAGAAGTCAGAATGTTAATTTGGTCTTTAATAAATTGTGTCATTCTCTTGACAAGGCAGGGGCCTACAGCAGCTACAAGAAGGAGACCGAAAAGCGGTCCCATTACAGTGGACATCAAAGGAGTCAGCCATGGGGTATTTTTAAACCATTGTTCAAACCATCCTTGTTGTGCTTCAAACTCCTTTTGTCTTTTAGCCAATCTTTCCGTGACCTTTTCTATAGTTTTAGGATTACCCCAGTGTGATCTGCATAAGCATAACACTGTTCCTATAAAGCTATACATAGTTCTCCTTCCCTTACGAACAATAAATCTAGTCCCCTCCTATTTTGTAACACAACTTTTGAGAGGGAAGTGAGGGACTTTTCCAAAGCAGTAATAGACTTGGCCATGGCTGTTAAATCCTCATTCATAGCCATTTGTAGATTTAATAATTGACCTCCCTGCACATAGGCGGCTGTCCCGGTTCCTATTCCAGTTGTTATTCCACCTATGCCCAATAGGAGGGCAATAGTCATAGTTATGGGTTCTCTGGGGAGCCGAGTATGTCCCTCAAGGTGTCCCAGGGTGTAGTCTGACCCATGATAAGATATCTTCGGCCATAGTTGTACCAACACACAGAAATCAGTAGTTGTATTTAAGACTGCCATGGAAACACAGGGAGTTAACCCAGTATTGCAAGCAAAATAGGACCCTTTGGGACCCCACAAATAATCAGATTGAGATTGATTTATTGGTCGGGTGATGTTGCAGAAATGTTGGCGTGAAAGCGGCACCTTTCCCAAGCAAACCCCTTGCCCCATGACCTCCGTGATAGTCAACTTATAGTTGGGCAGAGAATAACATTTAGGATCTGCAGTGGTATTAGAGGATAAATTAGACAGTATCGTTACCCCCTCATAATAGGGCGGCCTGGAGGTCAAGCATAGCCAGCAATCTTGGGTCCTGTTAGGATTAGTGGCATTGAGAGCGAAGAAGGCTCCTTGGACCAAATTAAGAAGGCGATCTCCAGTTCCAGGGTATATGGGCTCAGGGGCATAATCAAAGGTTTGATAGCCCATAGTTTTTGTTTGACCGCTGGGGGAAGGTTTTACTGTTGGGGCTATGGGCTGCTTGGGTCCAGATGGGGCCTTTTGGTCTCCGAGCACCTGATTAGGTCCTATTAGACTTCCAGTAGGCTGTTCTGTGGTCAATTTGAGCCGAAAAAGCAGGCCAGGATTGTACTGTCCGGGGGTGTAAATACTCAGCCCCCAGAGATATCCTTAAGTCCAATCTGGTTGTTGTCTTCCATTGGAAGTAAACTGAATAGTAATATTTGTTTGCCAGAAATGGGCATAGTCATTCCTAGGTGAATTCTTAAGTCAATACCCATTACTAGAGGTTTCACATCCCCAGGAGGCACAATAATAGGCCTTAGGTCCCTGGCAGCATCTATATATTTTCCCCTCCTTTATTTTTTGTAGATAAATTTTTAAATGTTGATGGGCTCGTTCCACAATAGCTTGTCCCTGGGGGTTATAAGGAATACCTGTTTTGTGTTCAATCTCCCATTGGGTGCAGAACCGTTGAATTGTTTGGCTTATATATGTGGGTCCATTGTCTGTTTTGAGACAACGTGGACTGCCCATGCAAGAGAAAGCTTTTAAGAGATGTCCAATAACATCTTTGGCCTTTTCTCCAGTGTGTAATGTAACAAAGATATAGCCAAAGTATGTATCAATAGAAACATGTACAAAAGACAGCTTACCAAAACTAGGGAAGTGGGTAACATCAGTTTGTCAGATATCATTGGGGTGTAAGCCTCTAGGATTAACACCCAAACTGGGGAAATGAAGAAATGGAGCACATACTGGGCACAGGGAGACAATTTGTAAAGCTTGATCACGCGAGCATCCTGTGCGGAAGCGTAAAGATTGTGAATTTAGATGGAATTTAGCATGGAGTTGTGAGGCCTCATCATACTTGGTTATAGTGTATACTAGGCCCATATTATGAGTGGTAGCATCTGCTTTAGCATTATCCTCCGCCAGAGGCCCAGGGAGCTCTGAGTGTCCTTGGACATGTCCAATGAATAAAGGATCTCGTCTAGCCCAAACAAGGAGCTGAACTGTTTGTAATTGTTCCATAATAGTGGATTGCCTGCCAATATAAGGGGCTGTTTTAATAACTGAGGCTAAATTAGCAACATAGAGACTATCAGTATACACATTAAGTGGGATGGAATTGTATAGTTTAAGGGCCATAATTAGAGCCTCAACTTCTGATCTTTGGGCAGACAGTTTAGGAACAGGGTGTCAAATTACTTGAGATCCATCAAAAACAACAGCAAACCCCCCTTTTTGCTCCGTCTGTATAAACAGTTTGAGCTCCCGAAATAGGCTCTCTTTTAATAATTTTAGGAAAAATGATAGGACATCTCTTAAGGCCTTCTAGAAGTTTATGTCGGGGAAAGTGATTATCAATTTTACCTTTGAAAGTACAAAGAAAAAGACACCAAAGATCATGTTTTTGTTGTAATTTTAAAATCATATCTTGGGTATAAGGTTGAATGAGAATGTCAAGAGTCTTTTTAAATAGTGCATCACCCAAATATTTGGCTTTCCAGAGCAGATTTATCACCAGTTCATAAAAGGGAGTTATCACCCGAGAGTTAGAAGCAGGTAAATGGACCCAATAGATGGGACTAGTCTGTCAAAACACTCCAGTAGGAGTTAATTTTGATGGCAGGATTATAAATGATAGGGGTATAGAATAATCTATCTGGGTAACCTGCATCTCTTGTAAGGCTGTTTCTATTAACCTGAGTGCCTTCAAGGCTTTTGGAGTAGGTTTTCGCAGGGAGGTGGGTGAGGGGCCTCCTCTCAAAAGGTCATACAGGGGTTTAAGTTAGTAGTTTAATATACTTAATGTTTAATCAACAATGTGAATTTATTTACCAAAATTAATCCCTATCTTAAACAGTAAGAATTGTTAGGCAACAAGGATCTTTCTGTAAAGAAATAAACTCACATTCCAATAGGTGTTTGTCATGTCAAAATATGGACAAAATTTTAGCTCACATTAGTATGGTTAAATTAGGAAAATAAACTGAAATATCTTTAAGTTAATTATAGTCAGTTTAGTATATGAAATTTTTTCTCTCTTTTTTGTTTAGATAACAATATAAAAATCTTTTTACTTAGGGAAATGAATAGAAAGACCTTATTTTACCCAAAGATGATTTCTTTCTTCTTCTTAGGATCCATGTGTGCTTTGTCTTTGTTGGAACATCTTGTTCTTTAAAAAAAATACACTTTGGAACAATTTCTGAAAACCTTAGGATCCATAAACAAATTATTATACTTTGATAAGAAATATCAATGAAAATATAGTTAAAACCCTTAGATATTTTGTAGAAATAATTATAATAATTTATCATCTTATGAGTTTAAACAGTAACTTTGAGAAGGAGAAACTACGTGATTGCATTTTCACTTAAAAGCAAATTTACAGTAAACACATTTATCTCAAATATCTGTAACTGAAAAGGCAGAGTATCTGATAAATGTAAATATAAAACATAAATTATGGGTTTCCTGTTGAAGAAAAACAATTAGGCAAATATATATTAATTAATCAATTAGGCATGTGCTAATTAATTTATAGATTAACAAATATAGGTTATTTAAATATCTAAAAAATATATATTAAGAATAAGAACTTAACTTATAATTGTATTAACTTTATGTAACCACGTGGTCTTAAAATATTTGGATCCATGTTAATTTATTTTTAACTAGGAGTGCACTCTTCTATGTGACGTCACTTGATGTACTGAAATAAGATCCTTGAGTATACATTTTTATTTTTATAGTTAGCAATTAGAATAAGGATTTTTTGGTCATCACAGGAACCTTGCCGGCTTGTTCCTGTGGCAAGCAAATGCATCCTCATAACTTCCAAAATTAAAAGTAAAATATAAAGAAGCATATTTGATATCTCTCATCAATAGAACATTATTTAGTAACACAACTACAGAGAAAAGTCAGGTTATTTAACTTGGAACTAGCTTAAATTTAGGACTGTAACATAGAAAGCTGTGGAATTAAATTTTGTCTGAAAAAGATATCTTTTGTTAGCATTGATAGGCAGGCATGTTTCAAAAATATAGGCTCTGAGTAGCTCCGGTAGAAATCTGAAACACAGCAAAACAGGTCAGTGGCTGGAAGGCGGGACTAGAAGTCCTGTCTGAGTGACTGTGGAAGAACCAATCGGCAGCCCCCAAAAGTGTGGGAGGTGGGACCAGGAAGCCGCTCTTCTGGCTAGGCACCCCATGGTTACCATGGTGATGCAAGCAACATGGAGTCCGCTGCTCATTTTGGAGGCAAAAGTTCCCCAAGGTTTCTTAGCCGATTGCATTTTGTTTGATTTTGTCTGCATTTTTCCCCGCCTGGCCAAGATCTTACTGCGGTAGCAGCTTGTTCTGTCTCTGGACCGCCCCGTACACTCTGGCTTCCGGGGCCCGGGGTGGGCCCCTGTTCCCGTTTCCCGGCTGCAGTGGGCGTCCCTGAGCATCAAACTTGGAATTACGCTCGCTGCTGTAGCTATCTGAGCATAGACCCCAGGACCATAATTAATTTGCTGATTTATGATAGCATATTGTCCTGAGCCTGTTAAAATTTCAAGGTTACACTGTGGGAAGCCGGCGTCCTGATTGACTCAGGCTAGCTCACGACACCTCTCTTGATTTTCACTTGTCCACAACAACAACAACAACAACAACAAAAAAAATCCCTCCGGACAATACAGCCCTGCAAAGTTGTTGCCAGTCACTAGGTGTCAGCTGATTGGCAGAGAAAAACTCGAAGAGAGTCAATGTAAAGGGGGCATGGGGTCTGTAATTAGTAATTGCCTCCTTTAGTTGTTTAATGTCCTTAAAGGCTAAAGAAACATACACTCTGGCCGGCTGTCCATCGGCATCCAGGTTTTCAATTACTGGAAAAGTTTGGGATATCTTAGGCTGCCACTGAACACCCCCCCTGCCTTCTGGGGTTGTCCTCGTTCCAATCGGGGTTATAAGGAGGGAGCGCAACAGGGATCGGGGCCGTAGATGCTTTAAATCTTGACTTCTTCATTCGACCCTCCAGTTCCTCTATCTCCCTTTCCAGTTCCTCCTCCTGCCAGCTGTTACCATGGAGCCCAGTTAGTAACTCCCTTATCTTAGAAATGTACTCAGCACTGTGAAGCCCAGCTCAAGGCCAGAGGCCTTGTTACATATTTGTGTGAAAAACTAGTAAGGGAGTGTCTAGCGCCTGGAGTGCTGATCTTTTCAGACAGTAGCCAAATAAAACAGGACACAGCAACAAAAGAAACACAGAAAACAAAAGTGAAAGTACACAGTGCAGCTGCAATAAAATATGAGGCTCTCTCTTTCTTAGTAGAGGAGCTGATTCCGCTTTGGTCGCGGGTCCCACTAACCGGGACTATCAGGTCCCGCCCACCGGGACTATCGTGTCCCACTCACCGGGACTGTCGGGTCCCACCCACGGGACTGTGGGGTCCCACTTACCGGGACTGTTCAGTGCACCACCTCTGACGACTTGCAAGTTTTGATTTTCCCGGGTCTCGGCACCACTTGTCGCGACCCCCTTGCCCGCAAGGAAGACGCAACACCGGGAATCTTCTTACAGCTGTTTATTCAGGCTCTGCAGAGTTCTTTCTTTCCCGGAAGCCCCTCCCAGCCTTAATAAAGTATCCGAACACCCAATGTGAAGCTGCCACGTGGAGCTTTCTCATAGGGTGTCAAAGAACCAAGTGCCAACTCTCCCAAAGAAGGAGTTGTTTGTCACAGACCACAACGAGGCCGGCGCCATCTTGTAATGGCGACCGGTCTGAAGAAACGGCTCACCACACCCAGGACCCAACAGATTCACTCATCTCTCTCACAAGTACACTTTTTTCTGGGAAGGAGGTAATTTGGCAGTGCAGGTTTAGTTTGAGAGTGATTTCGCCCGAAACTTGAACCTGTATTTGGTACCTGATGATCCCAGATGTACAATAGAGTGGCAGGTGCATGGACCTCAGCCCTAATAATAGGCCCAGCCCCTTCATAGGATGCAGATGCAATGTGCAGTCCCCCAAATTCATGAACGCATATTACATTGGGCCCTACTATTAAAAACAAATGAAATGATCCCTGCAGGCAAGCAGGAGAGCTTTAGGATTCTCAACCCACCCACAGCCTTTCCCATGAGTGTGTTAGTGTTGTTAAAGGCAGAGGATTTGAACAGCAGGCCTCTATTGATATACTTTTCTTTTATTTCTGTCTTTCTATCTGTTCAGTGGTTCACACCTAGCACACAGGCAAAACTTAAATGTACACAGGCTGTACATTTAAACCTTGCACATTTTAATTTAGGAGTAGTAGAAAAGGTTCTCATGTGTACTTTTTCCTTTATATGGTTTTCAACCTTATTCACCGATTTTTTAACCTAACACCTGCATCAGATGTAACTTCACAGTGTTTTTGTTCATTAAGTCAGGAAAGTAAATAATTTTATTTTTAATAAGTAATCATGTGACAGACACTTTAGTTCTATAACCTAGGGGTGGGAGGACAGGGTGGAAACAACAGTGTGCGGCATTCTAATAAGCCTCTCTAGACACAAAAGGAAATTGCATCTGTAATCTCAAAATCTGATTAAATATGAAAGAGGAGGGGTCGGTGAGGAATTGTCGCCTAATCTTGGGTAAGAGGGAAAGAGGGTTTCTAAGTTTCATATCACAGGACACTTAATTGGGATTCCATATTTCTCTTATGAATGTGAACCTGTGTATTACTCAAGGAAATTACATTCGGTTATAAACATTGGAAAGACACGAGTTTTAATTTTTTAATATCTGTGTCATACAGAGGGGAACAAAAATAAGAAATTTCAAGCTAGAAAGGAACAGCTAAGAAATATGCTTTTGAGGCCACAGAAATCAAGACATTGGTTCAGCTGTCTGGTTAAATTCCACTAAAGGCAACTCCAAGAGGTCACTTCTGAGTTTCCTATTCCTCCTTCATTACTTGAAGGAATTAATAGGTTTCCTTTAACTTTCATTGTGAATTCTTCTTTTATTGTGGGATGTTTAGGTGCTTTTTAAAAACCTGTTATGTGCAGTTGTTCTATGTACATTTTGATGGTTGCTTTTCGACTTGATGTTATTCATCAACAAAAGGTTATTGAGTACCCACTCTGGACCAGATACACTTTGAAGATAACAATCATAAGCAAAAATCAGTGACATTCTTTTATACTAAGTCATATGTTGCTGCCATTTAAGTAGGGCAAATACAGTCATGTATGAACAGTCTCATATGTTGGGGAAAGAGAAAAATAAACATAATACGAATAGCTATAGTATTTTAGAGCCTCATCTGAGGTTCTAGACTCTTATGCAATGGCCTCTTACTGAACTCACCATATCAGGGGGACTCTTATTTATCTCCTGTCTCAGCCTTAAAAACTGAAGTTAAGGCCCTCAGGAGTCAGCAAGTAGCCTCAGGGGGAAAAAAAAGCTGTATTCAGTAAGTCTTCTGTCTTCCTTCTTCTGCTCTCACTTAGGTTTTGGTTTATGACAAATCCTAACCTTCTTAGTGGCTCAATGATAGATTTCAAAATCATTAATAATCCTTTGATCAAGAGTTCTAGTTGTTTTTAACAGGAGGTTTGACAGAGATTTGCTTAATAATGTCTGATATAAGGTAAGTAGTTGGTAGTAGGAACACTTTCATGATCCTGTTATTTTCACTATAACAATGCCTGATAAACCAGAACTTGTTCAGTTTTGATGGTTCTGGCTATTAGTGTGGTGTTCTTTCTAAAAGAAGTAAGAAATTCTGTTTACCTGAGAGTTTCTAGGTCTTGCTATGGGCCACTGGTGTATGAACCTGTATGAACCTCTTGAGAGTATCCCACACCCACATATTCCTGGGAGATGCTGTCTGGTACCAATGGAAAAGAAGAAACTGACTTTACAGGATTAAATGGTCATCAGAGCCTCTTGCAGCACTCTGGGATTTGAGGAAGAAACCCTGAAGTTAAGGGAAAAGACTCTGCCACTTACCAGCTTTGTGAACTTTGAGACATCATTAACCTTCCAGGCCTCAGTATCTCCCACATAAAACAAGGACAAGGTCCTCTATCCCACAGATGGTTAAATGAGAGAACATGTGTCAAAGTGCTTGTAAACCATACATATGCAAAAGGGCAATTTTTTAAATGAGGAAATCAAAAGAAAAAAAAGTGATTCATCTCAGAATGAAAGGCAGAGTCTGCAGATGGCTAGACAGAGGATTTCTAGGTAATTGCGGGAGGAAAGATGAGTGAACTTGTTCTTGAGTGAAGGAAAAACAGAGTTTAAAATTATACCCTGTGGGATTAGAAGGTGTTCAAGGTGCCATAGCAAAGCGGGGACATGCCAAATGGAGAGAACACTGGTGTGCAAACAAAATAGCTTGAGTTTACAATCTGGCTCTACCAACATCGAGTCCTGTGAGCCTGGAAAGTTAGACCACGTAGAACCTATTCCTCATCTACTAACAAGTGATAAAAGTGCACAGGGAGCTCGGTGCGGTGGCGCACGCAGGTAATCCTAGTGGACTGGGAGCTTGAGGCAGGAAGATCCCAAGTTCAAAGCCAGCCTCAGCAAAAGGGAGGTGCCCTTCAACAGGTTGGTTCCATAGCCTAGCTATTGTGAATTGAACTGCTATAAACATTGATGTTGCCTCATCAATTTTATGCTGATTTTAAGTCCTTTGGGTATACACCAAGGAGTGAGATAACTGGGTCAAATGGTGGTTCCATTCCAAGTTTTTTGATGAATCTCCATACTGCTTTACAGATTGGCTGCACCAATATGCAGTCCCACCAGCAATTTATGAATGTACCTTTCTCCCCACATTGTCACCGATATTTATTGTTACTTGAAATCTTTATAATAGCCATCCTGACTAGAGTGAGATAAAATCTCAGTGTAGTTTTAATTTACATTTCTCTAACTGCTAGTGATCTTGAACTTTTTTTTTTCATATATTTGTTGACCATTCATATTTCTTATTTTGTGGAGCATCTGTTCAGTTCCTTTGCCCATCTGTTGATTGGGTTATTTGTTTTTTATGATGTTAAGTTTTTTAAGTACTTTACATACCCTGGAGATTAATGCTGTAGCTTAGGTGCAAGTGACAAAAGATTTCTCCCAATATGTAGGATCTCTCTTCACAATCTTCATTGTTTCCTTTGCTGCGAGGAAGATTTTAGTTTGATACCATCCCATTTATTGATTCTTGATTTTACTTCATGCACTTTAGGAGTCTGGTTGAGGAATTTGGCTTCTAAGCCCACATGATGGAGAGTTGGGCCTACTTTTTCTTCTAGTAGGTTCAGGGTCTCTGGTCTAATGTCTAAATCCTTGATCCACCTTTGAGTTGAGTTTTATGCAGGTGAGAAACAGGAGTCTAATTTCATTTTGTTACATGTGGATTTCCAGTTTTTCCAGCACCATTTGTTGAATAGGCTATCTTTTCTCCAATGTATATTTATGGTGCATTTGTCTACTATGAGGTATCTGTATTTATGTAGATTTATCTCTGTGCTTCTATTTTGTACCATTGGTCTTCATGTCTGTTTTGGTGAGAATACCATGCTATTTTTGTTATAATAGTTCCATAGTATAATTTAAGGTCTGGTCTTGTTTTAACGTCTTCTGTTTCAATTTTCTTGCTGAAAATTGCTTTGGCTATTTTGGCCTTTTATTTTTACATGTGAACTTCATGACTGCTTTTTCTATTTCTATGAAGAATGACATTGGATCCTTAACAGGAATTACATTAAATCTGTATAGTGCTTTTGGTAGTATGGCCATTTTTTTTAAGAGAGAGTGAAAGAGGAGAGAGAGAGAGAGAGAGAGAGAGAGAGAGAGAGAGAGAGAGAGAGAGAATTTTTTAATATTTATTATTTTTTAGTTATTGGCGGACACAACATCTTTGTTGGTATGTGGTGCTGAGGATCGAACCCAGGCCGCACGCATGCCAGGCGAGCGCGCTACCACTTGAGCCACATCCCCAGCCCTAGTATGGCCATTTTTAAAAACGTCAATTCTGCCTATCCAAGAACTTAGGAAATCTTTCCATCTTCTAAGGTCTTCTTCAATTTCTTTCTTCAGTGTTCTGAAGTTTTCATTATAGAGTTTTTTCACCTTTTTTTTTTTTTTAGATTGATGCCCAAGTTTTTGTTAGTTTGTTTGTTTGTATTTTGGTTGTTTTTTATAAAGGCTTTTGTGAATAGGATACTTTTCCTAATTTCTCTTTCAGTTGAATCATCACTGATGTATAGGAACACAATTGACTTATGAGTGTTAATTTTATATTCTGATATTTTGCTAAATTCATTTATGAATTCTAGAAGTTTTTTAGTGGAGCTTTTTGGGTCTTATAAATATAGAATCATGTCATTGGCAAATAGGGATAGTTTGAGTTCTTCTTTTCCCATTTGTATCCTTTTAATTTATTTCTTCTATCTAATTGCTCTGGTTAGAGTTTCAAGGATGATGTTGAATAGAAGTAGTGAAAGAGAGCATTCTTTTCTTACTCATTTTAGAGGGAATGCTTTCAATTTTTCTCCATTTAGAATGATGTTGGCCATGGGTTTAGCATAGATAGCTTTTACCATATTGAGCTATGTTCATAATATCCCTGGTTTTTCTAGCATTTTAAATATTATGGATGCTGTATTTTGTCTCATCTTTTTTCTTCATCCGTTAAGATAATCATACAATTCTTGTCTTTAAGTCTATTGATGTGATATTTATTGATTTCTGTATGTAAAACCAACCTTGCATCCCTGGGATGAACACCATTTGATCATGGTACACTATCTTTCAACATGTTTTTGTATAAAATTTGCCAGTATTTTATTAAGAATTTTTGCATATATATTCATCAGGGATATTGGTCTGAAGTTTTCTCTCCCTGATGTATCTTTTCCTGGTTATGGTATCAGGGTGATACTAGCCTCATAAAATAAGTTTGGAAGGCTTCCCTTCTTTTCTATTGTATGGGAATAACATGAGGAGTATTGGTGTTAGTCCTTCTTTGAATGTCTGGTAGAACTCAGCTGAGAATATGTCTGGTCCTGGGCTTTTCTTTCTTGGTAAGTTTTTGATGTCCCAGAGATTTTGATATGTTGTATTGGTATTCTCATTTACCTCTAAAATTTTTTTATCTTATCCCTGATTTCTTCTGCTATCCATTGACCATTCAATAGCATATTGTTTAGTCTCCAGATGTTAGAGTAGCTTCTATTTTTTATTTTATCATTGATTTCTAATTTCATCCCATTATGATCTGATAGAATGCATTGTGTTATTATTTTTTTGTATCTGCTAAGAGTTGCTTTGTGGCCTAAGATATAGTCTATTTTAGAGAAGGATCTGTGTGCTTCTGAGAAAAAAGTATATTCAGTCATTGATGGATGAAATATTCTATATATGTCTGTTTAAGTCTAAATCATTAATTGTATTTTTTAGTTTTATAGCTTCTTTATTTAGTTTTTGTTTGGAAGTTCTATCCAGTGATGAGAGGTATATTAAAGCCACCCAGTATTATTGTATTGAGTTCTATCTTATTCTCGAAGTTGAAAAGGGCTTGTTTTGTATACAAAGGTGTTCCATTATTTGGGCATAAATATTTACAATTGTTATGTCTTATTGATATATAATTCCCTTAAGCAATATGAAATGTTCTTCTTTGTCCTTTTTGGTTAACTTTGACTTGAAGTCCACTTTTTCTGTTATGTGAATAGAAAGCCCTGCTTATTTACAAGATCCATGTGAATAATATGTTTTTCCCACCCTTTTACCTTCAGTCTATGGTTATCTTTGTCTATGAGGTAAGTCTCTAGAAGATAGCATATTGTTGGGTCTAATTTTTTCAATCCAATCTTACAGTCTACATCTTTTTATTGATGAGTTTAGGCCATTTACATTCAATATTATTATTGAGACATGATTCTTTTATTCTCTGTCAATTTGATTTATTTATCATTTTAAGTTTAAATTAGTTTTTCCTTTAATTGACTATTCTCCTAGTGTAGTTCATACTTTTGCTTGTTTTCATTTTTATTTTTCATTTATTCTTCAGGAAATATTTTATTGAGAATGTTTTTAAAGAAGGCTTTCTAATTGTGAATTCTTTTAACTTTTGTTTATTATGGAAAGTTTTAATTTCATTGTCAATTATTAAGTGTAGTTTTGCTGAGTATAGTGTACTTGGCCGGCATCCATTTTCTTTCAGAGTTTGATATGTTTTATTCTAAGATCTCCTAGATTTGAGAAATCAGCTGAGATCCAGACTTAATATTCCCTCTAAATATGACTTGTCATTTTTCTCTGGCAGCCTCTAAAATTCTAACCTTATTCTGTATTAGGCATTTTCATACTAATGTGCCCTGGAGTTGGTCTGTTGTAATTTTTTGTATTTAGGGTCCTATATGCCTCCCATATATGATTTCCCATTTCATTCTTAAGGTTTAGAAAATTTTCTGAAATTATTTAATTGAAAAGATTGTGTGCACATTGGTTGATATCTCAGAGCCTTCTCTCCCAATAAATCTTAAATTTGTTCTTTTCAGGTTATCCCATATTATTTGGAAATTCTGTTCATGGTCTCTTAACATCTTTACTCCATGGTCAACTTCATTTTGTAGTCATTGCTTGAAATTCTATCTTCTAAGTGGTATAGTCTGTATGTGATGCTTTCCATTGAATTTTTAATTTGGTTTATTGATTCCTTTATTTTGAGAATTTATGCATGGAATTTTTTTCAGAATCTCTCCTTATTGATCTTTCACTTTCTGTGTCTTCTCTCTGATATCACTTCTTACATCTTCCTTTACCTCACAGATTAGTTTTACTATGTATATTCTAAACTCCTTCTCTGACATTTCTTCCACTGTGGTGGTGATGGATTCTGTTATTAAAAGTATCTTGGTTTGTTTAGGATGAATTTTTCCCTTGTTTTGTCTTGTTGTTTGTGTGTCTACCTACTTAACAGTATGGATGTGAGGCAGTCTAGTTTCTACCCTATAGACTTATAGTGTCCCTGAAGTTTTCCAGTAGCTTACTCTTGGGGGGAGACAAATAATAACAACAACCAATGCAAACAATATGCAGCATTAAACCAAATAGTTTCTACTATGACATCTACAATGTTGTCACAATAAAAAAAAATGATGTGACCAGTTATTTCCTACAATAAAAAAACATTAGCTTACAAAATGGTTTGCAATTTCAAATGATGGACAGGGAAAGAACAGAAGTGATATCGGATGTGATGATTATGAGGGAGGAGGAGAGGGGATAGAAGTAAAAAATTGAAGGAAGAGTAAAAGAGAGAACAATAGAGCTTGGCTATTAACAGAAGAAAAGAGAAAATGAGATTCAAGGGAAACAGATAAATTAGAGAACAAATACATATAAAGTAAAGTTTTTAAAAATTAAAAGACTTCAAAACAAAATTGAAATATATTAAGCTTCCTAGTCCTTAAAAAACTGAAAAACTACTGGTTTCAAAAATGGTAGAAATGGAAAGAAAAGAAACAAATATGAATATGTATGAATGTCCATGAACCATTAAGGATACGATTAAGCAGAGAAAAGGATAAAAGAAAACAATATCTCAATTGTTTCTGTAGGAGTTCAAAAGATTTTCAGCTTCCCTTCTCAGCAGTTATATGGGATTATCTGGAGTATAATGCTTTCTCCACCCTTAGGGTGGGCTTGTTAGGGTGAGAGAGGTAATCCCATCCTGTGGGTAGAACTCCTGGGATGGGGAGTTAGGCTTAAGTAGGCTCCAGGCTCTTTGATGGATGCCAATTGGTCTGGAGATTATAAATCAGTACACCTCCAGGGCCCAGCAATTTCCAGTACATGCTGGAAGACTACACCACAGGATCACCCATGGGTTCCACTCATGTGGTAGAGGAGCCAATTCTTAGTTAAGTACATTAAGCTGTAGACCCCAAGTTTCCTGGTCTCAGGTTCAGTCACCAGACTCTGTTTCTCCCACCTAATCCTTTTGCATTCCCAGCCAGGTATGTCCCTCCCAGCAGGTCCTATCCACAAGGAGCTGTCCCCTGTGTAAACCTCTCTCCATGTTTAATTTTCTTCTGGTCACTTGAGCACACTCTAGGCTCTGCAGTGTGGGTTTGCCAGCATTGTGCAGTGTAGGTTTGCCAGGCCTGTATTTTGGGCCAGACTTGGATTTTCCAAGACTTGTTTCCCTCAGCTGCTGTCCCTATGTGCAAAATACTTGCCTCCTCTGTCCTCAGCACATGGCCACCAGGAGAGAGATATGGTTTCTTTTCCGTACAAGACTATTGTGCAGTGAGCCTTTCAGTGTAGTCTAGCAGTGTCTTTGATCTCTAAACTCTCTGTCTACAGACACGCCTCAGTCTTCTTAAAAATGTGGGTTCCTTTAATTCCCTGATCCCTCCACTGTGCTTGCAGGGGGACCACTATGATTGGTGCCTACACCAACCAGCAGCATCTGTGGTGCGGGGGATACCTTTCTTATTTATTATACCCAACCCTCTGAGTTCCCAATCTACATTGAGTGCCTGGTATTAAATTCCAGTAAAGTTCCCCCTTTTTTCTCACTCACCTGCCTTGCTAAGAACCTTTCTGTCTGCTTTCTTGGTTTCACACCACAGAGCAGCCAGGAAAACAACCTGCTCTATTCCACCATCTTAAACCCTCTCTAGCCTAGCTGACTCCAGGTATTTCTACTATGCCACTGTTGTCTCCCTGTAGTAGAGCAGGGCTTTGTAACTAGGATGGGGTGGGATTGTAAATGGAGTAACCAGATGTTACCCTCCAGAAAATGGAGACATATAGACTGGAAGAAAGTACTATCCAGGCATTTAGACAATTCACCACCTGGCTCCAAAGTGCAGACAATAGCCTGCAGTCTTCTTGCAGCTGTGATTTGTTCCTCATCCTCAGGTGTACAATTTTCTTATCAATGCACCATAAGTTATTGCTTCATCCACCTTGATGGGTTCAAACAGTATGATGTCACAAATGTATTAACAAATGATTTGACGTTGCCTGAGGTAGTGGAGTGGAGGTATACTTTTGGTTCTGCCAGGTGAAAGCTAAATAATTTCTATAGGCCTTTATTATGATACATTTTAAAAAAATGGCTTTAGCCAGAGCCATAGCTACATGTCAGGTGCCAGGTAATGTGTTGATTTGCCTTAGCAATAAAACCACATCTGGAATAGCAGTTCCTTTTGCAGTCACTACCTCATTGAATATGTGATAATCCACTATCATTCTCCAAGAGTCATCTATCTTCTGCTCAAGCCAGTTAGACAAGTAGAAGAAAGATGTGGTCAGAATCAGATCTCGTATTTTCCTGGTCTTTAGTGGTGGCACTAATCTCTGAAATTTCTCTTGGAACCCCTGTGTTCTAAAACAGCAAGTAATATATAGTGCTCTTTCTTCTTTGGCCAGAATTTATGGGTCCTGGAATCAAGGATTTTGGAAATAAGAATGGTTAGGCAAAACCCTGAGAAACACAATCAAAACAATGGAAAACTCACCCAGTTGAAACTGTCCTACTTCAAAGACCAAAATCCTGAGCCATAATAGTATGGTAGTTATCTTAAGGTGCTAAATTTTGCAGGGCTTTTTGTATAATATTGCATAACCAAAAAATAGAGGGTATGTCTTTTTTTTTATTGTTGGTCATTCAAAACATTACATAGTTCTTAATATATCATATTGCACAGTTTGATTCAAGTGGGTTATGAACTCCCATTTTTACCCCGTATACAGATTGCTGTATCACATCAGTTACACTTCCATTGATTTACATATTGCCATTCTAGTTACTGATGAATTCTGCTGTCTATCCTATTCTCTACTATCCCCCCTTCCATCCCCTCCCCTCCCCTCCCCATTTCTCTCTCTACCCCCTCTACTGTAAATCCTTTCTTCCACTTGTATTATTCTTCTCTTACCCCTCATTTCCTCTTATATGTAATTTTGTAAAACCCTGAGAATCACCTTCCATTTCCATACAATTACCCTTCTCACTCCCTTTCCCTCCCACCTCTCATCCCTGTTTAATGTTAATCTTCTTCTCAAGCTCTTCGTCCCTACCCTTTCCTTGGTTACTCCCCTTATATCAAAGCAGTCATTTGGCATTTGTTTTTTAAGGATTGGCTAGCTTCACTTAGCATAATCTGCTCTAATGCCATCCATTTCCCTCCAAATTCTATGATTTTGTCATTTTTTAATGCAGAGTAATACTCCATTGTGTATAAATGCCACATTTTTTTTATCCATTCATCTATTGAAGGGCATCTAGGTTGGTTCCACAATCTTGCTATCGTGAATTGTGCTGCTATGAACATCGATGTAGCAGTGTCCCTGTAGCATGCTCTTATTAGGTCTTTAGGGAATAGACCTAGAAGGGGAATAGCTGGGTCAAATGGTGGTTCCATTCCCAGCTTTCCAAGAAATCTCCATACTGCTTTCCAAATTGGCTGCACCAATTTGCAGTCCCACCAACAATGAACAAGTGTACCCTTTTCCCCGCATCCTCTCCAGCACTTGTTGTTGTTGGACTTCATAATGGCTGCCAATCTTACTGGAGTGAGATGGTATCTTAGGGTGGTTTTGATTTGCATTTCTCTGACTGCTAGAGATGGTGAGCATTTTTTCATGTACTTATTGATTGATTGTATGTCCTCCTCTGAGAAGTGTCTGTTCAGGTCCTTGGCCCATTTGTTGATTGGGTTATTTGTTATCTTATTGTCTAATTTTTTGAGTTCTTTATATACTCTGGATATTAGGGCTCTATCTGAAGTGTGTGGAGTAAGATTTGTTCCCAGGATGTAGGCTCCCTGTTTACCTCTCTTATTGTTTCTTTTGCTGAGAAAAAACCTTTTAGTTTGAGTAAGTCCCATTTGTTGATTCTAGTTATTAACTCTTGTGCTGTGGGTGTCCTATTGAGTAATTTGAGTTCGCTCTCTTCTTCTCTTCATTAGCATGGCTAAGGGTCTGTCGATTTTATTTATTTTTTCAAAGAACCAACTTTTAGTTTTGTCAATTTTTTCAATTGTTTCTTTTGTTTCAATTTCATTAATTTCAGCTCTGATTTTAATTATTTCTTGCCTTCTACTTCTTTTGCTGTTGTTTTGCTCTTCTTTTTCTAGGATTTTGAGATGAAGTATGAGATCATTTATTTGTTGGTTTTTTTCTTTTTTTAAGGAATGAACTCCAAGCAATGAATTTTCCTCTTAGAACGGCTTTCAATGTGTCCCATAGATTCTGATATGTTGTGTCTGTGTTTTCATTTAACTCTAAGAAGTTTTTCATTTCCTCCTTGATGTCTTCTAAAACCCATTGATCATTAACCTATTGTTCAGTAACCTATTGTTCATTCTCCAAGTGATGCATGATTTTTCCTTCCTTCTTTTACCATTGATTTTCAGTTTCATTCCATTATGATCAGATAAGATGCATGGTATTATCTCTACTCCTTTATATTGTCTAAGAGTTGCCCTGTGACATAATATATGATCTATTTTTGAGAAGAATCCATGTGCTGCTGAGAAAAAAGTGTAACTTCTTGATGTTGGGTGGTATATTCTATATATGTCAATTAAGTCTAGGTTGTTAATTGTGTTATTGAGTTCTATAGTTTCCTTATTTAACTTTTGTTTGGAAGATCTGTCCAGTGGTGAGAGAGGTGTGTTGAAGTCTCCCATGATTATTATATGGTGATCTATTAGACTCTTGAACTTGAGAAGAGTTTGCTTGACGAACATAGCTGCACCATTGTTTGGGGCATATATATTTATGATTGTTATGTCTTGTTGGTATATGGTTCCCTTGAGCATTATGCAGTGTCCCTCTTTATCCCTTTTGATTAACTTTGGCTTGAAATCTATTTTATTAGATATGAGTATGGACACTCCTGCTTGTTTCCGCAGTCCATATGAGTGATATGATTTTTCCCAACCTTTCACCTTCAGTCTATGTATATCTTTTCCTATCAGATGCATCTCCTTTAGGCAGCATATTGTTGGGTCTTGTTTTATGATCCATTCAACTAGCCTGTGTCTCTTAATTGGTGAGTTTAAGCCATTAACATTTAGGGTTATTATTGAGATATGGTTTGTTCTTCCAGCCATATTTGTTTATTAATGTTACTAAACCTGATTTGTTTTCCTCTTTGATTACTTTCCCACCTTTACTCTCCTACCTCCCACTGTTGGTTTTCATTGTTATTTTCCATTTCCTCTTCCTGTAATGTTTTGCCAAGGATTTTTTGAAGAGATGGTTTTCTAGCTGCGAATTTTTTTAACTTTTGTTTATCATGGAAGGTTTTAATTTCATCTTCCATCCTGAAGCTTAATTTCGCCGGATACACGATTCTTGGTTGGAACCCATTTTCTTTCAGTGTTTGAAATATGTTATTCCAGGATCTTCTAGCTTTCAGAGTCTGTGTTGAGAGATCAGCTGTTATCCTGATTGGTTTACACCTAAATGTAATCTGCTTCCTTTCTCTTGTAGCTTTTAAAATTCTCTCCTTATTCTGTATGTTGGGCATCTTCATTATAATGTGTCTAGGTGTGGATCTCTTATGATTTTGCACATTCGGCGCCCTGTAGGCTTCTAGGATTTGGGATTCTGTCTCATTCTTCAAGTCTGGGAAGTTTTCTCGTATTATTTCATTGAATAGATTGTTTATTCCTTTGGTTTGGAGCTCTGTGCCTTCCTGTATCCCAATGACTCTTAAGTTTGGTCTTTTAATGTTATCCCATATTTCTTGGATGTTCTGCTCATGGTTTCTTAGAAGTCTTGCTGAGCTGTCTATTTTCTTTCAAGTTGAAATACTTTGTCTTCATTGTCTGATGTTCTATCTTCTAAGTGATCTACTCTGCTGGTAGTATTCTCAATTGAGTTTTTAAGTTGGTTTATTGCTTCCTGCATTTCTAGGATTTCTATTTGTTTGTTTTTTATTACCTCTATCTCCCTGTGAAATTGATCTTTTACTTCCTGGATTTGTTTATGTAGTTCCTTGTCAAAGTGATCTTTCATTGTCTGATTTTGGTGTCTCATGTCTTCCTTGAGACTCCAGATCATCTGAAGCATGTATATCCTGAACTCTTTATCTGACATTCCATCTGTTGCAGGTATTACCTCTTCTAAAGTTGAGTTGACATGCATTGCTTGTGGTCCTTTCTTTCCTTGTCTTTTCATACTGCTCGCGTTTCTTTCTGCTTGGTGTAACTGTTGTGTTTTTGAAAATTTCCCCCTATTTATTTATATTGCTCTTGTATAGTTGGGAAATCTCCCTTGCAGGGCGGGTAGTGGCTGTGCTCCTCCTCTAATTAGGGTGATCTGTCTACCACTCTGGTCGGTCGCAGGTCTGCCCACCCTGCGGGCGCAGGTGGCAACTCTGCTCTGCCTGCACTCCAATTGTGGTGACGTAACTACCACGCCCTTGGGTCGTTGGTCCTGATCCGGATGTGAGCGGCGGCTCTGCTCGGCCCCTACTCCAATTGGTGTGACGTGTCTACCACGCTGGCAGGCCTCTAGGCCTGTTCCGCCAGTGGGTCGCAGGTCTGCCTACCTTGCGGGCTCGGGCGGCAGTTCTGCTCAGCCCCCACTCCCAATGGGGGTAACTGACTGCCTCTCCAACGGGTCGCTGGGCGCTGGGCCTTTTCCGGACACGGGCGGCGGCTCTGCTCCACCCCCGCTCCAACCAGTGTGACATGACTGCCTCGGTGCTACGTGTCCACCACGCTGGCAGGCTACCGGGCCTGTCCTGCCAGTGGGACGCAGGTCTACCTACCTTGCAGGCTCAGACGGCAGCTCTGCACAGCCCCAACTCCAAATGGGGTGACTTGGCTACCACGCCATCTGGTCGCTGGTCCTGTTCTAGGCGTGGGTGGCTACTCTCTTCGGCCCCAGCTGCAGTTGGGGTGTCGTGATACCACGCCGGCAGGTCACTTGGCCTGCTCTGGGCGCAGGCGGCAGCTCCACTCTGCCCCCCTGGCCCCCACAGCACCCAGCAGGACCCGGACCGAGAAGCAGTCACCGCAGGTTCCCCAACCCTGGGCCAAAGCAGCTTCGGGAGCCAGAACCCGGCCTCTCCGATCCCGGCTCACGCTCCGCTAGGAGCAGGCTCGAAGGAGCGACCCCCGCGGGTTCCCGTGTCCCAGGCCAAAGCAACTCCGGGAGCCAGAGCCCGGCCGCTCCAAGCTCTCCAAGCTCGGTGCACGCTCCGCTGGGAGCAGGCTCAAAGATGCAGTCCCTGCAGGCTCCCCAGCCCTGGGCCAAAACTGTTCCAGGAGTCAGAACCCAGCCGCCCCGAGCTCAGCGCACGCTCCACTTGGAGCTGGCCTCAACACGCAGTCTCTGCAGGTTCCCCAGCCCTGGGCCAAAGCAGCCCCAGGAACCAGATTCCGGCTGCTCAGAGCCCGATGTACGCCTTGCCAGGAGCGAGCCCCTAGGAGTATTCTCCACTGGTTCTCCAGCCCCGAGCCTGAGCCATCTGTCTGCAAGATGCAGGCAAATACCAGCCTGAAATCACCTGTTCCGTAGCTGAATGAGCTGAGATCAGTAGAAAACAGGGATGATTACATCAGTTCTCCAAGATGGCGGCTGCTGTCCTCCTCTGTGGTCCGACCGGTGTCAAGAACCGAACTGGACCGCTTCTCTCCTCTGTCTCAAAGCCGGAACTCAGCACTAAGCACGGCCATTGCACCACTGGCAGGAGCCCCCAGAATCCGCATCGCTGCACCCCCCTCCGGCACCTCGCCGCTTCCCAGTGCGCGCCGCAGACTCAAGCTGTGGGGCGGTCCACAGATCAGGCAATGCGACCCTCCGTGCGGAGAAATTGGCCGCGTCCAAGCCCCAGCAGCCGAACCTCGCGCGATGGAAATCCGTCCACTAGATTCTGGAGCACCTCAATTTCACTGGAAATTCCCAACAGGATAGCCTTCAGCTGTTTCACCTCGTCTTTCTCCCGCACAGTGACGCAGTGCACTGGGGTGATGCACTCCCTTAGCCGCCATCTTCTGCAGTCTCGGGTGTGTCTTTTTTAAAACAGAGGGAGTACCTGATCAAAAGTGTTTGGTGACCCCTAAATTTAAAGCAACAGGGAATTAATATTGTCATTGCATTTGAAAATGACTTTGTGGCTCTCAATTTTCTATTTTCTATTTAGTTTCACCAAGATAGACCTGGATAAATAGCAAGCTACTTAGTCAATTAGAGGTCTGTTATACATATAATTTCTTGCCCTGTTTTTTTTTTTTTTTTGAACTATTTCTGTTTTGAACTTTTAAAAGCCCATGTGTTTTATTCAGTATAATCAAAGAACATTAAAAATTGTTTCAAGCTCAAAAAAATTTTAAAAAGAACATAGGTATGTTTTCTCCTATGGTCATTCCTAGTGATACTTAAGAGAACATTCTGCTTTACTAACATCATTGACACTTCTGGGCTATAAGACCTCATTCCCAAGGGATGACTGATTCCACCAAGGGACAAAACAGTGCTTTGCTTTTACTGGAAACTGATAGACCTCTGGCACATTGGACTCCTGGCATGAATTCAAGGGGTAAAGAAGGAAGTCACTATACCAACTGAGATGATTGATTGTTCTCAAGAGGATACAGAGTTTCTGTCACTACATATGTGGGGTGTGAGGAAGCATTTACACATAATTAAAAAAAATCCCCATGGCATCCCTTAGAATTCTAGGTTCTACAGTTAAAGTCAGTGGAAATTTTCAACAACCCAATTCAAGCAAGGACTATTAATACCCATACCCTTCTGAAATAAAGGTTTGAGTCAACTCACCTGTAAGAACCACAAACAGCTAAGAGGTACTTTGTAGAGGCAAAGGAAATATGGAAGGGTAGTAGAAGAAGGTGGTTATAAATGCTATCCATATCAGTGGTAGAAACATAGTTTCAGGTTAGTATTTTGTGCAAGCTCTGGCAGGCAGAATGAAGCAGCAGACATACTTGTATGCTTGGAAGGTCATGCAGGACGGCTATTGTAAGGTCATGTGCAGCATCGCTGATGTCCTGATCATCTGGTTGACATGGAACGGAGGTCAGGCCCACAGCTCCTCTAGTTCTCATGTATTGCCTCCTTTGAGGCTGGGTGCATGTTCCCTTATGTGTTGAAGAAGCCAGCTTCTCCTGGTCACTTGCATCATCAATATGGAAACCATGGAGGTAACGAGGAACTGTCCTGCGCTCTCATCCACCCTCACTATTTCACTGTGTCCTTGTTCTCCCTATTTCACACCCATCTTTTCCTCCTGACAAATTACTGATTTAAGCTCTAGCAATTTATACAAAATAATGGTTTTTCCTACAGTCAGCTCCCAGAATTGCAGAGTCAAATCCCTTCTGAATAATACTTCTGCTTCTCTGATCCACTTTAACTAAATGGTACATAGATGTAAGTGGAAGGACTTACACTCACACCCAAATCCTGTTTACTATTGATTCCAGGTGCCTTCTGCTAATTGCTGCCTCTATCGTATTTCAAGGCCACATACCTGAAGTGTGTTGATGGTTAAAGCAGGGTGCTGGCTAGCACTCTCTCTGCTGGGGAAATGGAGACATACAGTCTTCAAGAAGAACTATGCAAAGTAAGATGATTGAATGCTTTGTCCAATGGTGCAGATTAATTAACTGAGGTCAGCCTGCAGGGGAGGTCTCTGGGAGCATGTCCCAACCCAGGGACTTCCTTCAACTTTGGCCCATTCAGCACTTTCAGCTGAAAATTGCATAATAAAGACAGAAGGTGTGTTGATCAAATTTTAAGATGACACAAGGGTGCGCCAGCTAGCTGAGTGATAGGACCAAGAATCCAAAAGATTTGACAGGATGAATGATGAGGTTCAGCTAACAAGATGAAATTTAGCATAGATGGCTGTCAAGTTTTGCCCTGCTCAGCCCAGGCCTGGACAGAGGTGGTGCCAACAGCCCTCATTGCACTGGAGGAAGGTGTGGGGCTATTGCTCAAACTCAGAGTGGGCATAAGCATGAGGTGCTGAAAGGTTTGCTTTGTGGTTTTGCTTCTGACATCAGAAATCCTCTCTACATACAGAGATTTTGGGGGGGATAGGCTTTATAACAATCTTTTTGAAAAAGATACTTAATTCAATATCAATCAACACTGTAACTGTATAAAAATTGTCAGTTAGGTGCCTGGACTTTACTATTGAAAGTAGGATGTTTGAATATAGGTTGAAGATAATCTTTCAACTTTTCCCCATCCAAAATCACATAGCTGAGGTTTGGAGTGCAATGCTGATGACCACACTTCAGTTGCAAACTAGAATTTGACCAACATAGTCAGGATGTGTAATTACGTCATATAAAGAATGTATTGAAGAGAGTGGACATGAGAGGTGGTTCGAAACAATTTAAGTTTTCCTAGAGGAAATAATAGAAGTCTATTTTTACCTCTAACCAACAAATGGATACAAACAGTAGAAAGGATGTTCCTGCTCACTATAAAGAGGCATGCAATACAGTGGCTACCTCTGGGCTCTGGAACCAAGCTACTTAGGTTAGAGTTCACCATCCACTCCCCAGCCACGCGACCTTGAGAGGGCTCCTCAAGTTCTCTGGTTTTGGTGTGCTCCTTTATAAAATGAGAGAGATAAGAACATCTCCTTCTTGTGTGTGTTGTGGGGATTCTGGAGGGTGAAAACAAAGAGTACCTACCACACGAGGCTGTGGTGAAGATTCAATTAGGCAACACATACATGCTTGTCAAGCATTCAGAAGAGGTTAGAGGTGAATAAGTACTCCCAGGTATTTTTATTTTTGAGGAAGCTCATTCCTATGCTTAGAGCTACTCCCAACTAGAACCCAGAAGGAGATGGCTGCTTATATCTGAATCTGTTTAAACTAAGACCGTTCATTAATCAGCTATGTTGTAGGATGATACTTCTCAACACTTAATGTGCATGTGAATCATCTCATAAATTGTGAGTCCTGGCTCAGCAGGTCTGGGGCGGGCTTTCTTTTCTGTGTCTCCAACCTGCTCTCAGTAAAGCTGAGGCCTCTGGTTCAGGTGTCACGTTCTGAGTAACCAAATTAGAGAGGAGTCCTGTGCTGGCAGCAAGGATGGTCCTAAAGGCCCCTGCCATGATAGATCATCAATATTTGTGATGTTATAAGTCTGTGAATAATAATTCTGTTGATGCCTCATTGCAACTGGGTTTTCTAGAGCAAATGGCCTAACCTCTTACCTTGCTTGGATAGATGCTACAAAGCACTTTTTAAGGAATAAATATGTTTTCCAGCAAAACTCAGAGTCCTCAGATGGAAGCTAAACTGCTTCAACAGAGGGTTCATTTCCTAATTGGCTAAACATCTGTTTCCGTTCTGAACACAGATTTATCTTTATCAAATACTGATTGGTCTCTGGCTCCTGCTGGCTGCCATATCCTGGTGTGATGGGGACAAAGCAGGGCAGCCATGGGATGTCAGGAAGCCTCAGGAGGAAGGCCGAGGAAGGCCAGAGAGCACCAGAAAAGCAGAAAAGAGAGAAGCCCAAGTTCTTGGCAGGAAAAAGTAACAGCAAACTTTTGACTGGTTTCAAAAAATGGACGGAGCCAGATCTGGAGATAGGAAGACTCTCAAAGGTCACCTTATCCATTCTCCTCTGTTTTCAGTGAAGCAAAGGTCATGTGAGAGGATCTGACTTTCCAAAAGTAACATGTACTGTAACATCAGCACTAGAGACCAGGCGGCCTGGCCCAGGCCTGTCTCCTGCCTCCTCCTGGGGCTTCTGCCCTGAGGGGTTTCTCAACCCATCTGTGATTTCTCTTCATGTTTCATTTGTCCCCAGCGTAAGGAGGATTGAGAGATGATCCAATCAATAGTTAGGGAGCAATAAACTATTGTATACTCATGTTAATTTCTCAGGACGTACTCTTCCAAAAGATTCAAAGAGTGATTCCCGATCATTCATATCACTCTCCATTTCTGCCTTATGAATATATTAAAAAGCAAATGCCACACCCATGACCTTGAACTTCAAGAGCCAAGAAGCCCAAGTTGAGCCCTGGCCTTCCGGATTTCTCCATGTGACTCGTGGGTTTTCTCCTATCTCTCTTCCATTTGTGCACTTCCTCAACACAGAATTCAAATAAGACACCCCTCTTTCCTTCTGGGTCAAGAAAGATTGGGTCAAGAAAGGTCAAAGTGAGGTGGCATGTATTTCTCCATATTTAGTTGTTTGGGCAAGTTTAAAGTTTCTACAGAAACAAATAGCTTCCACTTATTTACAGTCCGCCATGTGTATCAACAGGTCTGTGATACACATGGGTGAGTGTGATGTCAACTCCAGGCAGCAGGGACAGGTGTGCAGGCTAGTGGCATCATCACGTTGATTATCACCTAGGACAGTCATGTGAAGATCCCAAAGGGTCTAGGGGAGCAATGCATTGCTCTTTTCCTAAAACACCTCACAGCATACTTTAGACTGGAAATCACTTTCATATTGAGACCCAGGCACCAGAAGCAGTGGCAAACATTTTACCCTACAATGGCAAGCATGTTAAACATGGAAATAGATTGTGTGAACTCTCCAAACCCAAACTAGGAAGTCCTGTTACCAGCCTGGAGGTCTGTGCTATCAGCTCATCTTTGGCTTCAAGGTCAATAGCAGAAATGACAGCCAGTGTCATTGGCCCCTCACAAAGGCAGGCCCCCCACAAAGACAGGCCCCCAGAGGTTGAATTAAAGTGGTATTTGTTTCAAAACCGCAGCTGTTAGTGGGTAAGAATTCCCTTCTAGGTATTTGGCAAGAAGGCCTTGGTGCCTTTTCACTCCCTCAGACAGTCCCAGTCCTGGAGAATGGCAGCAGCGAGGTAGATGGAAAGATCTGTGTGCAACGGCTGCTTGAGTTCTGCTTGTAGCTGCAAAGTTAGAACTAAGAGCCCTCTTATCCATATTTGCATGCAATTTTCTGAGTTTGCTTTAATGGATATGACATTTCATTAATTCTGATTCATTGTGTACTCAAGACAAAACACATGCAGTTTAGTTCCATTTACTGACAGAAAATAGAAGCTGAAAAATTCCAAGTCAGAGTAATAACTGGAGGTGTGTAATTACTCATTACCCAATCAGCTACCAGGTTCAAGGGGCAAGAATGGTTTGGTGATAAATTGCAACTTTTGTGAGTGAATCTGACAGGCTGGGTTACTAGGTGTGTTTCTTTTGATTAATGACACAAGGAAGAAAGGTTTAGAAAAGGTGTTTCCACTGATTCTGCTACTTCTAGGCTGACCCTTAAAATGTTCCTACCAGTTACCAGGGAAAACATAAATTATAGTGAGCAAAGTGTGAATTTTGTAAAAACATACAAAAATGTTACATCTGTAACTTTTCTCCTCTAATTAAAAAGAAACTCAAAATGATAAGTCCTAGGATAATGCCAGAATGGGTCATTTGGCTACAGATCTCAACTTTCTCAAAAAAAATGCACTTACTAAAGAAAAAACAAGCACAGTTGGAGCTATTTATCATGGTCAGTTAACATAAGAGTTTGAATACAGCTCAGCTGCTGCATGGATTCTCTTGTCCTTTGGTATTTTTCTAATTATTACTATTTTATATTAATACATTAATATATGTCAATCAATTATCCCAATACACTTTTATTATTTTTCCAAATATTAGATTTCTGGAGATGGAGAAGGTGTTTGGCTGATCACTCATGAAACAGATATGAGAAACCATTTTCCAATTCTCCACCCTCCATGGGCTTCCTGCTTAGATACCACAGACAGATAACTACAAACCCAAACAGAAGGTCACCAAGAAGCAGACCCTGAAACATGGAAGGGTACAGGTATGACTGTCTTAGACCTCGGATGGTTTGGGAAGGTTCTACAAAGTGGGCTGGGCTTGCTCAGAGCCTTGAGGATAAGCTGAGATGGGATCCAGAGAGAACAGTTTGAATAATACAGTGGCAGAAATTATCTTGATTTGGGGGAAAGAAAGTACATCAGTGAAGTGAAATAAGAGGCTTTGTATTCACGCCTATCAGTTGGAGTCCTGTTGGAGAGAGAAAAAAGGATGAAGGGAACCTTCAAACTCAAGACCCTGAGTTTAATGCAGAGTCTCAGGTATTCTGACTCAAGGCATTGACACCCTACCCCACTCTTCAGAAACGCACGCTGGTCCCAAGCACTGTCCATAGAGGGCTGGAGTGGAGGCAGAATAGAGCCTGAAGACCTGTTGTGTGTTGAGGATAGGAGGCAGATGGTGAGAACTTGAACTAGAGGAGGGGTAAATTCAAAAGTGAGGTAGAAGCAAGAAGTCAAACAATGGAGATTTACCAGAAACCAGGCAACGGACAGGTATACGAAGTGAAGAACAGAGATCATAGGCTGGTTCTTTTAGCCTGACCAAGAAGTCTTGGAAAAGAATCAGCTTGAAGTTAAGATAACAAATCCCTGGCCACAATCTGTGCTACTGAGAATGGAAATTGTGGGGCTGATGTTTAAGTAGACTTCTGGAGCCAGAAGCTATGATGTGGTACGGGAGCAGAAATGGGCACCTAGGTGTAGGTGACAGTCACATATACAGTGACTGGGTTCAGTGTTCAGCACCAACTACACCTGCCTGGTTGCTATTGCTGGAGCAAATTCTACTTGCACTGTGTGTGGCAAGAGCTCCCTGCCTAGCCCTTCCTTACTATGCATCCCTTGTTCTGAACAAACACAGGACTAGCAGCCAGGAAGGATGTCAGCATCTATTTAAGGAGGACAAGAAGAGCCATATGTGCAGAGAAAGAGTCCTGTTAATATTCTGCTGAGAGAGTCCAGCAGATGTTATCATGGGGCAGAGGTGGCTTTAGGAGTCCTACAGTTGATTTGTGATGAATGCATTCATGGAATTTGAGAATCAGAGGACCCTTGGAGAGCATTCAAAAGGGTGCATTTAAACAGTTTTAGTTCTGGGGTCTTTTTAAGTGAAAATTTATATGGAAATAAAAACAACTGAGCTGTTGTTGGGTTAGAGGTTGGAGGTTTACAGGAACCCAGCAGCTTCAAGAAGCCTGTGCTAACATGGCTGCCTTATTTTATAGAAGAGGATACTGAAGCCAAGCCTGGGTATCCAAGAAAGTACCATCATACTGGGACTGTGATGTTGGGCTACAGGCCCCCATTAGAACTACTAAACTTCTCCAGAGAAAGAGGGGGGTTCCCCAATTCTATTCTGCATTACATCAATCCAGGAGGATATAACAATAAAGTATTATTAAAAGTTCCCTTGAAAATAATAAAAATACTTATGTGTCCTACACACACACACACACACACACACACACACACACACACACACACATATCCTCAGAGATGGAGCAGGTAAGGGCAGGGACTCTGGAATTCAACCCTTCCTCCAGTGTCAAGTCAGAAGATAAAGCCAACATCAACATAATCCTGTGGCTGCCCCCAGGGAGGTGACCATGACTGCTTTGGTTCCATCATTTCCACCAAAGTATTCTCAGAATTCCACCTCCAAGGAGACTTTGCAGCAGATCCCTCCCTGTAGAATCCCTGCCTTCACACTCCGTCCCCACACGGAGCTCTGTGGAGCTCTGTGGAGCCTAGCGCTGCACGGCCCTGGATTCAGGGAGAGGTTGCCTGGGGCCTTCTCCTACTTTGAGAAGAAAGCAAGAGTCTAATTTGCTGTGAACTGTCATGAGCAATAAAACGTTCATTAACTTTAATTGTAAACACTTAAAGTCCCAATCATTGTAATGAAAGGATAAATTGAAAAATCAAGAGTTAAGTACCCTTTTAAAATTTCATATCTTCTATCTTCACCTGGTCTCTTAAACCAGACAAAGTCAGATTAAACAATGCACAAAGTATCTATCCCCCAAAATCTCATCCAACTTTCAAGGCCCAGCTCAGATAGATTCTCTGAACCTCCCTCAAGTGCAAGGAATCCCCCCCACCCATTCATGGTGCCCCAAAGCAATTTTCTGCTTTCCTAATAAAGGCACTTATTTTCATCTTTTGTTTTACTTCCCCTGACTAGGCTGAGATTCTTACCAATCAGTAACACATCTTGATCATCCTTATCATTTTAGCCCCAGCAATAGAGATTCCTGACCAGAGCTATTTCAAAAAATTGTAGGTGGAGTTAATGAGTGATTTAAATAAAGCCAGTGATGATTCATTATTAGAGATTCCAAGATATCTTAGTTTTAGACTATATCTAAAATTGGATTGTGTATCATGCTGAAAAATTCAAGTGGTACATACATCATTTTGTTTTGAACCTCATACTTAACACTAATTATCTATATATTTACTCATTTGATATGTACATACCCAACCTGGGTCAAGATTTCCAATTATACATTTCAAATTCTCTGTCTGTCCAGGATAATACGTAGTTCTTCATGTACTAGGGCTTAGGGGAAGGCATGGTCAATATCTCCTCAGGAAAGAGAGGGCTTGACATAAAACTTTAAATCTATCTTTTCAACCCAAAAGCATGCATGCAAGTCATCAAGAAAATTCATTGCTATCACTTTTCTATGGACCAAGTTAAGTGGGGAATGCCCAGAAGCCAGGGTCTTAGCCTGTCAGACAAATCAAATGGCACAAGACTCATAATTCCTGCTTTATTCTTTCTTCTGTGATTAGAATAGTAATTGAAAACTGTCTCTCATAGATTGCAATGTCTTCATTTGTGCAAATGATGACTCTGACCTTTTCTGCCCAGAAACTACTAAGATTATCTAGAATGAATGATTCCCCCAACAAATTATCTTACCTTTGTACTGGAAGTTTTAGTCCTAAATAGTAGACTCATTGCATGTTATCAGAATGAGAAGTATTCTATTTAGAAAAAAAAAAGGTGTGATAGTTTTGTGATGTGTTAAGTAAGTTGAACTACATTTCCCGGAATCCCCTATATTGTATGCTTCTGGACAGAATAAGTCATCAGGAAGATTCTGGGGAGGTCTTGGAGAGAAGACAGGAGCATACACTCATTGCTCCTGATGTGCAGATCTGCCTCTGTGAAGCAAATTATCACTGGGGCCAAATATATGTTTTTAGGTGCATGACAAAGGACCCTGGCTTCTGCAGGACACTTGCTTCACAAAGCAGAGACAATAAGAACAGTCCCAGGTTCCAACCCATCTTGTGGGATCCAGCTTATGCTTATAAGGTGTCGGCTGGGAGCAGGGATTTGAGCCTACTTGTGATATTTTCCTTCCTTTCTGCCTGCCCTGTGGATTTCAAGCTCCAGCATCATATGTGAGGACAGTCTCACAAGGATTGCTTAGCCAGCCACCATAATTACACAAGCCAACTTCCTACACTAGAACCATAGATTGATAACTGATAGTAGATAGATGATGGGTAAATAGTTAGAGGCATGACAGATGATAGGTGACAAATAGATGATACCTGATAAATCAATAAATCTGTTCTTCTCCTACTGGTTCTGCTTCTTGGGTTAAACCTCTACTGATATGGACACTTTCTGTAGAACTCCATATTCATGATGATTGCAAGGAGCTCTGTTTGCAAGTATATTTTGCTGGTTCTGTTTTATGTGACTGACAAATGAAGGTGTGTAATAAGAGAGAGAGAGAGAGAGAGAGAGAGAGAGAGAGAGAGAGAGAGAGAGAAGAATACTTAAATTCTACCTTCCTGATTGATATTTAAACTTTATTTTCTTAATGCACTTTGGAGTCAGTGCTGGATTTGAACCTTGGCTAAGCAATTGTTTTAACCTGTGTATCCTCTGCATCCATGCCACGTAATTTCTAAAGCTCACTTTTATCATCAGCAAAGCGGGAGTGATTATGTTTTGCCTTATAGAGCTAATATGAAGATTAAGTTGCAAGTACGCTGCCAAGCATAGAAGGCCCTTCCCTGACCTCCCTTTCCCATCTGAGTCCCATCTATTGTTTTATTTATTGCCTAAAGACATTCCCAACAAACACAGTCTGGAATGGCCTCCCTCCTCCTTTCCTCCTACTCTCCTGTAAAACCAATGCTAACACATTTATGTAGTCAATTCTATGCACCCCACCAGCTAGATTTTATGTTTTCAGATTAGGAAGCCAGGGTTATGCCTCCACATTAATAAAAAGGATTACATATGCTTAGCACTTTATTTCTCATCATGCACATTGACAGGCCTTCCCTCATTGGATCCCCACCGCGAGCAGAGTTAACACTTGTGGATACAATAAAATGGCCACAGTCTGTAGTCAAGCTATACTTTCAAAAGCATTCATCTGATTCCCTAGCTTACAGTCAGGAGCAGTTTGAATAGCCACGAATAAGAGAAGGCTACCAACAGGTGGACTGTTATTGCATAAGAAAGGCTGGTGATTCCGCCAATACTTAATGTTATGGTTTGCTTAGAGGTGTCCCCCAAAAGTTACCCTGTTAATGAAGGAAGTAAAATGGTTAGATTATAGGAGCTGTAATCGAAGGACTACTGTACTAGGAGGTAATAATAGGCAGGTGGGGTGTGGTTAGGGGAAGTAGGACACTAGGGAATAGGCCCCTGAAGATTAGATCTTATCTACCTTGCTCACCCCCTGCCCAGAGCCCTTTCTCTCTGCTTTCTGGCTGTCACACCCTGAGCTGCTTTGTTCCACTTCACCCTTGATGTCACCATGTCCTGCCTCACCTCTGGCCCAGAGCAACGGAACCTACCAACCATGGACGGAACCTCTGAAACTGTGAGTCTAAAATAAACTTTCCTCCTCTAGGCTATTCTTTTAGGGTATTTTGGTCACAGCAACAAAAAGCTTCCTAATACACATAACATGGCCTGTAGAAGTTATCATTCATCAAGATTGTGGAAGAAAGCTGATAATAAAAGTGTGGGGTAGAGAACACTTGGCATAAGGAAACTACCGAATCAACATGAGATCAGCATCTGTTAAAGGAAAAAGGTGGGGAGCTGGGGGATGTTGTCTTCTCACCATCAACACAGTCCACCTGCAGACCCAATATCTGTCACCAACTTCTGCAACCAGCGGACTTTTAAATAAAGGCCCACCTTGTCCTTCTGAAAATACATCTCAGGAGAGTAGAACACTTTTAAAATATCAGAAAATGTAGGCTTTTTTCCTCTGGATTTTTATTCTGATTAATAAATTTTACTTAAATATATCCTAGGAATTACATCATTATTTTAAGATTCTTTGAACTTTAGTAATCACAAATTTATCAACATATCAGTACATGAATAAATAAGCCAGAGGATATTTTTGTTTGTCTGGTTTTTTTTGGTTTGTTTTGCTTTTAGTTTTTTATTATATAAAAAGAACAGAAAGCATCTGAATTTTTAGACTCATAGCTAAAATTTCCAGGTCCTTCTGGAGTCCCCAGCACCCTCACTGGGAACCAGGGCTCCAAGGCAAATTATCCTAACCTGAGGCATGAAGAGGGAATGAGCAGAAATACATTTTTAAAGCCACTTAGAAGTGTTCACATCAAAGGCCATTGAAAATGGATTAACCCTGGATTTGCAAGAATTGTTTGTCAGGAATCAAAGACTGGTTTTAATACTGGGATAGATGGGCAATTATGTCTGCATGTAGGGTAAAGAGTTTAGCCAAAAAGATCTGTATTGAGTGCAAATCTTATTTAGCATCCTATGAGTCATAATAAAAAAATAAATTCAGTAAGATCCTAATATTTCAATTGATTGTAAGTCTTTTGGTGTTAAAGCCAAATTGATTTGAAATACAAAATATTTGGAAACTTCAGGAATACACAGAACACAAAAAAATAAATTCAATATAAAAATGTATTTAAAATTCAATTGGAAAATTATCCATGTGTTGTACACAGTCATGAATTCCGAAACTTCACTGTTATCTCGGAGCAAGAACTTAGGAGTTCCATGGAGCATTTCCTAAAAACTTCTAACCTTACAGAGAGCTCTAGAGAAAACAGTTGATGAAATGTTGGGCAGTGTCATAAAAGAACTCGGAATCAAAACAGAAAATAGACTCCAGTCCAATCTGAAGTGTCTGAGGCATTTATCCCCAGATGCTGTTGGTTCTTGCTACAACCACACTCAGAAAATAAAAATTCTAGAACTAGACCAGATCAGAGAAAAGTGTCTATGAATTTCCCTTGGCCATAAAAATCCATGTATAAAAAAAATCTCAGCCCTGCTAGCCCCTTCTCCCACTTGTGCTGCACATCTCCGTGGCTTTACTATCATATGAGTATTAATGTGTATAAAGATTCATTTATCATGTAGAGGCTAAGCCTTTGGTAAAATGATTTGCATGTGGATATTCCTATTTAGCTCACAGGATTGGTTTCTGTCCCCCTGAGAAGTCGAGACCACTCCCCAAATCTCAAATAAGAAAGATATTTTCCCAGGAAATGATCTGCATTGGGAAGATCATTTTTAATTCTCCTGAGTCTTAACTTTCTCTTTGACAAACACCCTTCATCACAGGCCATTGTTTGCACAGGAAGTTCATTGTCTCTCATGGCAGACAGAGAACAAGGCCTATTCGGATATGGAAAACAATGTGCATTCAAATTCCCATTGAACATAATCAAGAGGGCTTGTTTCACATTACAGAGTGATAATTCTGAACCAAACTCTAAGATCTCTGGAGCATCTTCTCAGGCCTACTCAAGATATGTGTGGTCTTGAGAGGGCTCATTAGATTACCCAACTTGACCTCTCACATCCTCAGTTAGTACTCCACCAAAACTCAATATGAGGTCTTTGTAAAGACTGATCTTCTCTGGTTAGCCCAAGACACTCATCAGGAATTTAACATTGTGTTGGGCCATTCAAATCTCACACTGTGGCAAAGAATACACTCATGGGCAAAGAAGGTAGAAGTTGATGTAATTCAGTTCCCATAAAAGTATCTGGAACTATGTTAGGGATTAGGAAGTTGAGAGGAAGTGGGATGCCGAGAGAGGTAAACATAAGACAAGTATGCATGAGCATCATGGCTGTATGCCTGTGAATATAAAGGTAGATGCCAATGGCTCAATGGATCTTGCTAAAGCGTGCCATTTATTTTAGACTGAGCTTCCAAGGGGAAATACAAGGGCAGGTAGCACATTCAAGCACACCACTTTCTCCACCAAATAGTTTCAAGATAAGGTACCTTTAAGGGAAAAAAATATACCCAGAAAGGGTAGGGGAGTCAAGGAACATGGACTTCTCTATTTAGTGTTTGTTGTAGGGAATAGAAGTAGGATTGTGCATTCCTCGTGGTCTTACCCAGCATACATTGCACACTTAAATTGAGTAACTAAAGGGATGACTAATACAGGAACTATCTGTAAGAGTGCAAGCAAATGTAGGGAAAATACACCAGACATTGCAGTATGCTGGGGCTGAGACTGAATCTTCATGCCCTTAAGCCAAAAGCTGCATCCTATAGGAAGAACAGGTTCTAGAACCTGGAGGAAGAGGAACTGTGTAGAGCAAGCTGCCTGAGGAGCTGTGACATTCTTACCCAAAGCCAACCAACCCAAGGTGACTCTATAGAACAGAAAGGAAAAAATAACACAATATACACTCTCCTTCCTCCTACAGAACTTCTCCAAAAGCACAGATCAGGAATGAGGAGGGTAGAGAATGCACCTGCAGGGTCATAGCAGATATTTAGCCTGGATGTCAGGGAAAGATCATTATTTAAAAAATTGCTCACATAATGATCATCATCACCATGGTGATAATGCTGTTAATGACGACAACTTGAGACTTAAGCTAAAGCACTGTACAAGTATATTGGCTCATTTAATCATTGTTGTGAATGCTCCATTAGCTGAGTTTATACCTTCTCTCTCTGGCTGACTGATTCCTTTCCTGAAGTAGCTCAATGCACGGAACCACATATTTACCTGGCAGAGGAACTATAGCTATAAATCGTAGGTGAGCTTCACACAGATAGGAATGCCTGCTGGAAGTCAGCCTATAGCAACATGGTCTAGAGCAAAAGTTCCAGTGCAAGGGACACCTCTGTGAAGAAGCAGTGATGTAAAAATCTAAGCCACTGCCACTGTGGAGAAAGCATTTGCTCACTGTAGCACACACAGAAAAGTTGTTCTAGACCATTCCTTTAACACTCACAGCTTTTAACAGTTATGTTCTGGGCCACAAAGCCCCAGAGGCTAGTGGCAGATTGGTTGGCCATGTCATGTGAGTGTGGCACCTATGTGGACACATAGCCACAGTGAATGGAAGTCAAGGGCACCATATTGTTGGACAGTTAATCCCAGGGCTGGGTTGACAATTCCCAGAAATGGAAACCTGACAGTATATGTCAAGGGTTGGAATAAGGCCCCAGTCTCCTTCAGAGTGCCTGTGAAGCCTCAAGGAAGGCAAGAATGACTGCTGAGGCTGGCCTCCAGACAGGATCAGAGGCTTTTCAAGCAACCCAGCAGATTCCACTTGTTAGGTACCTGGAAAAAAAGAAAATCCTGTAGTGATCTCAGTGAGGTTACACAGGCAGACAAGGAGTCACATGAACTCACGATGGCTGGGTTTTTTTGTTTTATCTCACAAATGTGTTTCGGATCCCTGTTCTGGGTCAGGATTGGTTCCTACAATCACAACTAGTGATATGGATAATGCGTCCTATCCTGTGAAAACATCTCTGAGAGTTGCCATGGACAATCTCCTCCAAATCCCTCGGCCACAGTTTGTCCGGTGTTTGTGACTTTAACAGCCTGCATAGTCAATGAGCCCCAGCATATCATAAACTTCTTTTCAAATGAGAAAAATCATAATTGTTCTCAAAAGCAAATATTCAATCCTGCAAGTGGACTTGCTTGACAATTTAGATGGATTTTTTAATGGTCTCATGTTTTCAGTTTCCATGAAAAACTTTCTTCCTCAGCCTCCAGAGATTCCGAGCTTTCGCCACATTGCCCCCCAAATTATTAACATTTTAATCTTGCTTTAATTAACTCTTGCTCCAATGGGATAAAACTGACAGGATCTGAGTTTGCAAACCAGAAGCTGAAAACCTGGCATACTTGATTAGCAGCTCCAAACAACTATGGAGACCAGGGCAAACCTCCAAGCAAATACCAACACCATGAGGGGAGGAGCCAGAAGCGGCTGTCAGTGACTCCCTGCATGTCTCCCCCACCACTGGGAGTACAGTCGCTTGCCATTGCATAGGTGAAAGAAGCCAAGTCCCTAGGTCTGAGGTCAGGACACTATCATCTGGCAGGAAGCGCACCCAGATATTGTCTGTCTCAGTGGCTCACACAGCTCCTCGAAATATGTGAAGTGTTCAAAGAATGGACGCTCCCTCCCCCAGCTCACTTTCAGCCAGCTCCTGCTCCTGTCTCCTTCTCCAACATTGATTTTCCTCTTCCTCTTCCTTTGCAGGAACCTTCAATTCTCCCTGGCATCTTATTATCACTGTGTCCAGGACTCACGTCTTGGTTTTCTTCTCTTATTTCTCCCTCTCTTGTCATTCCCTTGGTGATCTTATTTGCCTTCTGGCTTTAAATAGCATATTTATATCAGTGACTCCTAACTCTATAACCTAGGCATTTCTCCTAGAATAATACTTTCCCTCCAGATAGCTGCCTTCAAAATTGTGTTCAAATGCCACTTCTTTATGTAAATCTGCCCTGACTCTTCTATTTAAGATTGCATTCCCTGCTGTTCCACAGAGGTCAGAAATAAGACAAGGATGTCCAACACACCATTTCTGTGCAACATTATACTGGAAGTTTGAGGCCAGGAAAATAAGACAAGAATAGAAATAAAAGGCATCTAGATACATCGGAGAGGGAAAAAAAAGTAAAATTATTTCTATTTGCAAAACACATGATTTTGCACATAGAAAATCCTAAGAATTTCACAAAAATCTTTTAGAGCTAAAATGTGAGTTCCATTTTACATCTCTATAGTAACAATGCATGATTCAAAACTGAAATTGAGAAAACAATTCCAATTACAAGAGCGGGTGAAAAGATGCTCGACATTATTATTCATTAGGAAAATGCAAATCACAAGTGCAATGAGGTACCATTCCATATCAGTAGGTTGAATATAATAAAAAAGATGGACAATAACAAGTGTTGATGAGAATACAGAGAAAATTGAATGCTCATATGTTGCAGCTGGAATCATAAAATGGTGCAGTTTCTTTGGAAAATAGTTTGACAGTTCCATACACAAAATGTTAAAACCTGAAGTTACCATTTGACCCAGTAATTCCATTCCTAGGTATATGCCCAACAAAACTGAAAACATATGGCCATGTAAAAACCTGTGTGTGAATTTTGTTGGAAACCTTATTTAGAATAGCCAAAGTGCCCTTTGGCTATTCTAAATAAGGTTTCCAAGAAAATCCATATGTTCGCAAATTAAGGTTTCCAAAAATCCATATGTTCACCAATTGATGAAAGATATACAATATGTGGTGATGCACCAAGAGTGGACTATTATACCACCATCAAGAGTTCCAGTACAAAGCTGGGGATATAGCTCATTTGGTGACGTCAGTTCTCTGCCATGGTGGTATCTCTTGCAAATGGTGACAGTTTGTTTCCCTTTGCCAGGTGACCAATGCAACGGGTGGGTCCTTACTGTCTCTCCCAAGCCCCGTTTCAAACCTGTGGCCCGATATAGCTCATTTGGTAGAGTGCTTGCCTCCCATGTACAAGGTCCTAAGTTCTAACCCCCAGCACTGTAAAAAAAAAATGATGATAAGTGAAAGAATTCAGATACAGTAAATGTTAATGATTAAAATTAACTAAAAATATCCAGAATAGGTAAATCCATAGAAATGCAGAAAGTAGATTCTTGGTTTCCAAGAGGTATGGGAAGCATAGAATGGATAGTGACTACCCATAAGTATGGGGATGAATTATATACTTTAAAGGAGTATATTTTATAACACAGGTTATCAATAAAAATTGCATGATAGAAATATTATATGCTTAAGTGAAGGAAAAAAATGGATTCCCATACCTTAGTACATTCATTCCTTAAACCATGTATGTTTTCTTCAGAATCTTATCACTTTCTAACATGTTACATAAATTACATATTAACTATGTTAAAAGACGGGCTCTTCCCACCCCTCACACTGGACAGTAAGCTGTGTGAGAGCAGAGATGTTGGTCTCTTTCTGTCATGGCTGTACACTGGGTGCCTAGAAGATTGCCTGGCATGGAAGGACCCTCAGAAAGGTCGTCGACTGTGAGGTGGCTGAACTTCAGGATCTTTTGGCTTCACTAAAACGAAACCACAGTGATCACATCCTTCACAGAAAAAAATCAGACAAACCTAGGCTATAGAAACTTGTTAGTTGGGCCTTTCAAGAATTTGTTGGGGGCTCGGGTAGTGGCTCAGCAGTAGAGCGCTCGCCTAGCAAGTGCGAGGCGCTGGGTTCGATCCTCAGCACTACATAAAAATAAATAACTAAAATAAAAGAATTGTGTCCAACTACAACTAAAAAAATATTTTTTTTTTTTAAAGAATTTGTTGAGTGAGTTTTAATTGCCGGGGAGAGGGGTGTTCTGAAAAGTCTAGGGCGTATTGTCTATTACTCCCTAACATAATCAGCTTTTTGGTCTACCAAATGTCACTTACTAGGGATGCAGAGATGACCTCTACACTGGAATTCCAGTGGACATTCAGACTTACTACACAGTCCACATGGCTTCTAGTTTCAAATTCCTGTCCACTCATCTCTTGTCTGTCTGCCCTACTCATCCTTCCATTACTCTTTTCCAAGAGGCCTCCCAACTACTCCAGTCCTCACTGACATCCCCGTCTCTGAAGACCAGTGCATGTATGTGTGTGTGTGTGTGTGTGTGTGTGTGTGTGTGTGTGTGTGTGACTTAGAGCACCTGGCATCAGTATGTGCACACATACACCCATGATGTTCCCTTATTTAACAAACCCCAGTAACTAGCAGTGAGCTGGCACACAGTAGGTCTCTAATGGCAACGGATGGGCACAAGGCAATTGAAGATGTTGATTTGTATGTCTTGTGCTCAGACAATGTAGGAAATCAGTCCTTTGACAGCAAAAGAAAAAGAAAAGAAGAATCTTCCTAGTCTGCATAAAAGTGTGACTATTACAGGTGGCCCAATTCCCGGTTACTTTGTTCCTGACACTGGAGACCTGTTTTTCAATCAAACTTGCCGCAGCTGTGGAGCTGGAAGGCTGGGCTGGCATCTGGGTCAGAGGTTCCCCATTAGTGCTGGCAGATTTTTCATAATCAAGACACTTCTGAAGTGCTGAACCCTACTCTGTGCCAAAGGTTAACGATTCAGTGGGCAGGGACTGCAGCGCAGAGCAGGGCATCAGACAGCTTCGAGAGAGACGCCACCAGTGGACCTGTTCTTATGCTCCAGTTACATTCTCGAATGTCTTGGACGTTTGCCTTCTTGCGGAGGAGTCATTCAACAGAGAACACTCATTAAGCAGGCTGCATTAATCCTGTTTTTCTAACCCTGATTCATGTTTACGCATTTGACAGTCAACATTTTTTAGCAATCCCTCTGTACACCTTTGAGTCTGGTTTCGCACAAGCAAAGAGAATTGGAGAGTGAAGGGGTCACCTGCTGAGTTCAGTGTAGACTGGCAATCTGGGTAGTTTTGCATAACAATGACGACTTGCTCTCAGTTGCAAAATATTAGTGATACAGGAGAGACTACTTTATTCTCCTTCATTCCCATCAGTGTGGGCTCTTTCAGTTCATGATTATTGAGCAAAATAAACTAAAATTAATTGTGATTAAAATTTGCTGAAACTCCTTAAGAAAACTGATGAAAACCTGTGGTGTCAGAGTGGGAGAGAATAGTTTTGATATCGGCCAAATTATATAGTTATGCCATGTGCACATACGAATACGTAAAAATGAATCCCACCCTTATATAGAATTTTAATGCACCAATAAAAATATTTTTAAAATAACCCAACCTCTTCATAATTCATTAAGCTTTTATAACTTACTGATTCTTCCCTTTTGAAGAATACTATTGAGGCCATTTATATGCTCTTGGATACACTGCTATTGTTTGAAACTCAACATACTCCAAAAAGAACTGGCCAATTCCCTTCTTCCCTGCCCTGTATCAGTCCTGGCCTCCTTTGCTCCCCTGTTTCTATCAAAGATACCATTCTTTAGTGTAAGAGCCTCACTTTCCTTCGTTCCATAGAAGCTCAGCTGTTTAATTAATCTAAAACTGCTTCCTATAGCACATATAAAATTTTCTTATAGTATAAGAAAATACTGTATAAAATACTGTATAAAATTATTAATACTGTATAAAATTATACCGTATAATATGGTGTGGGGTTATCCAGAGACACAGACTCTATATAAATCCTATATGTAGCTTACATACATATATCCTATATATCACATATGTACACATATATTTCCTATATGTAAAATTTTATTGTATGGAGTTGGTTCACTTGATTATATAGTATAATCCAAAATCGAAGGGCTTTTTTTCCAGTTTAAATCTGTAAGGCAGGAGAACATGTCATAAAGGAAGACAAACCCAGTTATACTTGAGGGAGGGTTAGACTTTTGTTTTACTTACAGCTTCAACTGACTGAATAAGGCCCACGTGCTATGGAGGGCAATGTACTTACTCAGCCTCCCACCTTCAATGTTAATAATCTCATCCAAACAGATTTTCACAGAAACACCCAGAATGTTGGACCAAGTCAAGCTGACACATAAAATGAACCATCATAGTGTGTCTCTAAAAATGGATTTTTCCATTCCTTCTTCCCAGTGAGCTCAGAATTTCTCCTACTCTGTTGTAGGAGCTCCTGTCTAGCCTCCTCTGCCTGTAGTTTCCCTTGAGAGATATACCTGCCTAGAGTACTTTAGATCAGACTTTTACATGATCTCACTGCCCTACAGCCAAGCCACACTGACCTTGGACTTCTAACCCAGCTTCTACTTTACTTTCTCACCCTAGAGCCCTCCCTGAAACCAATCTATAGTTTCAATTATTTCCCGAAATCTTATAACTTCTTGGAACTGTGCTGGGAACCAGGCCTCTCCTATGTTCCAATCTAACCATTCTGTGCATTTCTTCCTAATATAAATGTCATATGTGCTTGCTGTTGTCACTACACATTTACACAGATAACCAGGTATGTCTTCCTTTATGACATATACTTTACTGTATATCATCATGTATCGGTAGGAAAACATGGAGTGTGTGTCGTTGGGGGGGCGGGATGAAGACCATTCAAATAAGAACAAGCAAAGGTCGTGGGGAGCTTTGTGATAGCAAGGGAATGGGCCACTTCACTGGAAATAGAAGCTTAATAGTGAAAAAGAGAAGGCTCCTGGATGCCTCATTGAAGGATGCCTCATTGAAGGTTGTTGGCCAGGGGAAGCTGGGGTGGGCTACCAAGAAGCAGGGCATCCTCTGTGAAGGATAAAGGGAACACATTGGCTTTCTCTGGTTGTCTCTGAATTGGAAGCAGTTATTGATTAAGTCCTGACTGTTGGGGGCTGATTGCTCCAGAGGTCAGGGTTTGTTTTTCTGAGCTGTTGCTGTAGACCATGAGACACAGTTCTATTTTTATATACAGCCTGACCATTGTCCATTTGAAAAATCACTCTCAAGAGAGATGAGGAGAGACAGACATAGGGAGAGGTTCCAAGGAGTTTAAGATGGGTTTAGACAAGACCTGTCATCCAATCCTGCCCTGCAACATGAAAGTGAATTAAGTACATCTAGGGGACAAGGAATCACTTGGTCATAATCCAGTTTTTAGTTGAAATTTGCAAGCCTAATATATAGTTCTGATTAGCATGAGGGGGGACTGCTTCTTCTAATGCTGGGGAGACCTGAGTGCTAGCCAAGTCCTGCTCTCTTCCCCCTCTCTGATTCCCTTAAGCCCAAACTGAGACCTTGTCTCTTAGCACCTCACCATAGGGTAGGAGAGTTTGAGGCATCCCTCCACCTCTAAGGAGAAAAGGGGAGGGCAGCCAGAGATACTGAGTACCCTCATAGTTTCTAAAGGACAGAAGCAAGAAGAATCACTTCCATCTGAACAAGACCTTGTAACTGTATAGAGTCGTGTTACTTGCTGATGTGTACTCAATAAAATACACAGAATGGATCTGCCAGAGGGTGGGGGTGGGTTTAACCACCACCCCAAGGCCAATATACAAATGACTTCAGTAGTCTTTTCTGTTCCTTATTAACAGTACACACTTTCCCCACATCACTTTTCTTTGAAAAGATAGTTTGTTAAGGTTTTACAGAACTAGGGCTAAAACAAAATTTATTTAAGCAACCTCTATTATGGACATTGATATCACTTCTAATTTTCACCATAAAATTAATGCTCTGTTGAGCTTCTTTATACAGTAATCATTACAATATCTCTGATTATATCCTACAGAAAAATTCCTAGAAGTGAAATTACTTATTGAAAGTTCTGGACATTTTAAGAACACACATTCTTAAATGCTTCTAAATTACCCTGCAAACATGATTATACCAATTTATATCTTCAACAGTAGTACCGAAGAGAGGCCAATTTACCACAAATTCTCCAAAATTCTTCTCTTCATAAAGTAAATAAATGAAAAATACATCATTTTAATTTATATTCTTATTGGTTATTTGCATTTCTTGTTTTAATAATGGTTTATGAACTTTATGTGCTTTTTACTAAGAGTCTCATCTTTTTGTGTTGATTTATAAGAGAATATTTAATTTAATTAAACTCGAATTAATTTTATTATATGATGTAGAAGTCTAAACACAGCTTTTTTCCCCCAAAGGTAAATCAATGGTTCTGAGTCTAATAGTTGAATGATTAACTTTCCCAAGGATCTAAAATACTGTCAAGATGATATTGTGAATTTAAGTGTATCCTACGGGTGGTTTAAATATTTTTACTTTGTTTGTTTTGCTCTTCTTTCATTGGCTTCTCTTTTTCTTCTCAGAAGTTATTGCTCTTATCTTGATTTTTGTACATTTTTATAAGTAGTCAGGAAAGTCACACATGAATGCCTTTTTAAAAACAGTTTTCTTAAATAATCTTTGCTTGCTTTGCTAGGTAAATTTTAGAATAATTTTATCAATTTTTAAATAAACACACAGTTTGACTATATATGGAATGACATTAAAGCTATAAATTAAAAATTTGTGGAAAGTTGATGTAGTTACTGATCAGTCTTTCCTACCTATGAATAAGGTAAATCTCTCCATTTACATAAAACATCTCTATGTTGTTCATTGTTTTGTGTTTTTTATAGATCTTATCATTTCTTATTAAGATTTATTTTAGTTGCTAAAATGAATGATATTATCTCCTATTATTTTTCATCTGGTTCATGTTAAAATAAGGGAAAGAGAGGGCTTTCTAAAATTGTTTTTTCATATTTTACCTATTTGTTAGGGATTCTTACTAGTTACACATCAGGTTCACTAGGCAAAACATTATCAAAAATAATTATAATTTTGCTAACCTATTTCACTATTTCTGTCTCTAGTTTTGTCTTGCCTGATTTCATTAATTAAAATTCCTCAAACAAATTTTAATAACAGTGAACATGCTTGTCATGTTCCAGTCTCAAAGAGAATCTAGTGTTATTCCTGAGGTGTGCTGGTAGATATCAGGCTGCTATAGATTTGCAGTACTTCCCATCATTCCCAATCTGTCTCATTTCCTTGATAATCTTGGAATTGGAAATCTGTGTAACTAACAAGCAAGAGGCATGAAGTCTCATCTATGTCATTGTTGTGGGAAGTTTCCTTTCACATATTAAGCATTCTGGTTTATTAACATCCTTAGCCTCCAGTTCAGTGGTTCTTAATCCTAGCAGTACATTGGATTCACTGTGGAGCTTTTAAACTGGTTGTCCCTGGGACCTCTGCATGACCAATTAAATGAAAATCTCTACGAGCAGAGGCTCAGGCATCAAGTTTGTCCCAAAGTTCTCCAGATCATTCTCATAGGTAGCTAAGTTTACAATTCTGTCATTAGTTTTCAGACTTAAATAAACATAAAAGTCAACTGGAGAGTCTGTTAAGAATGCAGACTTCCAAGACCTGCACATCCTCCCTTCTTACAGATTTTGGCTTATGCCTTGGGTCAATTATCTGTATTTTGAAAAAGCATTTTAAAAAGCACTGCTTTGATTATCAGATATCTAGTGTAGATATTGGACTGAAAAATTATCTGATTCTACCACTCGCCTAAAGGGAAATTTGTTACTGGATAATCTGAAACAATGGTGACTCAAATACCCTAGCTTTGTATTTGAGTCACCTGATAAGCTTGGAGGACACCTCCAAGCCCCACTTCCAGGTGTCCTCACTGCACTTCAGGTGAAAACTCCAACACTCTTTTTGCCACATTCCTTCCTGTGACTCTACTCTTACAAAGCCACTCCTTTTGGTCTTCTTCTGCTCTAAACCATATAATAAAATTTGAATTCATATTCTCAAAGCAGGTGAAGAGAAAGGGGCTCTAATAGACAGAATAAAACACTCTTGGTCCCTTTATCCAGCAGTTTTTGCTCCCCATTTTTCCATTTGGTGCTGTCTTACCTCTCGTCAAGTATCCCTCCTAACCTTGTCCAGGGCTGTAGGATGCCTTTTGTCCTTCCAAAGGAAAAACAGCAGCTCAGGCCATGATCTGGGTAACTTGTAATTAATGAAAATCCATCTCAGATACCATCTTGGATTCATTTGCACTTTTAACCTCTTAGGTTTTTTAATGCTTTTCTCAGAATGCCTAGATATTTTAGTGGGGAGCCCTGAGGCTGAGCCACTGACTCTCTTGGAACACTATTCTTATGCAGAAACCACAATTTACTTTCCTAACAAAAAATTTATTCAAAGCTACTTTGGGCCAGACATTGTGTTCTTTCAACATAAATGTTCTTTCTCCTCAAAAAGTCCTGTGTATTCACTGATGTGTAAGTTAGAAAGCCAGGACTCAGGCCCAAGTGTGTTTTGTTTGTTTATTTCAGGACAACTGTCTCATGCCTCTGTGGCTTAGGACATGGTGGATGGATGGCAAGAGTCCCATCATCCTGTGGTTCATCTGACATGGAAAATCTCACCTGCCTGCTGCACTAAATGGAGCGAGAAGCAAACCTATCTGAGCAATTCAGACAAAGTGGAATTTGTTTTGCTGCAAATGATTCAAATCATTAAATTCAACAAATATCCATTAAGCCTCTATTATGTGTAAGGCTCCACAACCCTTCGCAAGCACCAACTATAAATTAGATTTGGTTTATGTGAAATCTTCCCCTCTTATTGCCAGGCTGCAGTGCTATATTTTCATTTTTGTTCCACTTATTCGATTTTTTAAAAAAGAGATATACATTCTCTAAGTTGTGTGAAGACAAGACCTCCCCTTATGAGCCAACTGCTATTGCAGAAAGAAAGAATGAGGGCAGTGTGCTTATTTCATGAAGCAGCTGAAAGCTCCATAGTGATGATTCTTCACTGCTGCCCGAAACTTCTCTGCCTAAGCTGGCTAGACAGGGCCCCTCCTGAGCCCTTTGCTATCTGGGGATGCTGACTTCTCCTTAACCCAAACTGGAGTCACCACAGACCCATTTGTTCAAACTCAGCGCTCACCATCACTAGTTCAGTGTAAAGATTTACAAATTCAGAGACAGAATGAAGGTCAGTACTTGGGGTGGTCACTGTGTCCCGCTACCAGAACAAGGCATATGAGCAACTCCAAGAAAAATGCCCTACCACTGGTGTGGTCAGTGCTTTCCTTTCAACAGGGTAATAATAAGGAGATTAGGATTTCATCAGACCTGATGCAAATGCCTCTCTTGATCTCCCTTTTGAATATGTTCCATGGAGACCTGGGTATTGTCATTTAATATGCAGAAAGACAATAAGGAGCTTAAGATAGATATGTCTCTAAGCCCCCTCTGAACTTGGGAAATCAAAATTGCAACAAATGCCTCCCAGTCCTCAGGAGTCTCAGGCATCAATGGAGCCAGGCTGGGGAAGATGATTTGTTCTGTATCCTCCTGCATACCCTGTGGAGGTGGAAATAATGAGAGCTTGCACTTTGGCCCCTTTCCATATCCCTGGGATCAAGGAGACAGACCTAGAGAAGGTGCCTAGGGTGTTGTATTGGCACCTTGATCTCTGCTCACTGTATCTAGCATCAGGAGCCATATAAATGAAATTCAGCTCAGAGAAGTCAATCATCATGGAAGAAAATAGAAGTCTTTGACTGTTCATTTATTTATTCAAAGTTCTTTCTACACTCTGCCCTATGCTATGCTAAGTTGGGCTCCCTCAGAGAGAAGAAACATCATGGACTACAAGTGCCTGCCGAGGGTTCCCACCATAGTGAGTGGTAACTGAAGAGAAGGCCACACGTGTGAAGAGGCTATGGTTAGGGATCAAAAGAATGCAGAGGGAATTGGAGGAGAGGAAGACTTCAATATGCTGTCAGATCAGGAAGTGAAATTGACCAAATTATATTGTTACATTGTATGCATGTATGAATACGTAATAACAAATCTGATTACTAATAACAAATCTGGTTACTATGTATAATTATAATGCACCAATCAAAAATAATAATCATAATAAAGAAAACAATGGCTGGATGGATGGAGAGTTGAATGCATAGAAAAATGAGCCCTGGGTGGTTACTGTGTCCCCCAGAATGGTGGCCAGATTAAATTACCTGTTACAAACAACATAAAAGGCTGAACTTGAATTAACATGAATAATTAAGACACTTAATAATTTCAAACCAAAGAAGCAAATAAGGAGGCTTCAGATTTGAAATGATCACCGAAGCCAACTTCAACTTTGATAGAAGTTACAAAACTTAATAAACACAAGTGTCAGATATATCAATACAATAGATCTTCCTTGGTCATAAAAAGAAATGAAGCACTGATACATACTATGGCCTTGATAAATCTTGAAAACATAATGCTAGGTGACACAAAATGTCACACACTATATAATTCATTTATGTGGATTATCCAGAATAAGCAAATCAGAGGCAAAAATAAATTTGTGATTATCAGGAGCTGGGGTTGGGGCAAATGGGGAGTGCCTGAATGAGTGCATTTGTTGTGTTTGTGTGGGAGTGGAAATGTTCCGGATTTAGATAGTGGCGATGACTGTAGAACTCTGTGAATATGCTAAAATCACTGAATGGTATATTTTACTTAGGAAAATTGTGTGATGTATAAATTATATTTCAAAGCTGTTAACAGCAACAAAAACAGGTGAGGGATAAAGGGATTGACTTAAGGGGTGATAATGGTTGAAGATAATGGTAAAAATTTTGGCTAGAGAATTTGAGTTACATATACTTGTTAAAATATCTAGAATACATTCTCTCTAAAAGTAAAATAGAACATATAGTGTCTAAGCTAAGAGGGAAAATGTGCCAATCAAATATAAAATCACTTAAAGTTAGGTAAAAAGAAGGGACAGGAATATAGAGCAGAGGATATGAATAGAAAAAAAAAGAGGATGCTGTAACAGAAAACACAAGTGAGTACATTGTATATGTATATATGAGTATGGAAATAAATATGTCATATAATAAAAAATGATGACAAATATTGATAAGCAAAATATTGTAGTTTAAAAGGAAAGATTAAAATGATAAAAATAATCCAGACTATAAGAATTAAAGTAGAATAATGGAAAGACATACCAGGTACCTCCTAAAGAAAGAAAATTATCAAAAAAAAATAAGGCCATCAATATTAAATAATTTTTGATTGACTCAGGAAAAATAAATAAACAAAAAGGTCACTTTATCATGTCAAAAGGATCAGTTTATCAGAAAGTCATAATCATTCTCATTGTGCATGTATCTAAGAGTATATCCTGAAAATATTTAATGTCTACAATTATAGACAAAAATAGACAAACTAACATGTTAATATATTTCTTCTTAACACAGCTATCTTAGTAACTGTAGTCCAAGCATGAATTAAAAAAAAACATTAAAAATGCCAAATGAGATCATGCATCATGCTATTAACTGTTTAACCTAATGGACAGTTATAGAACATTCTAACCAACAACTAAGACAAGATATTTTCAACCAAAATCAACAATGAATTGTCCTCTAAAGAAAGTCTCAACAAATATCAAAGAATTTAGTATCATTCTTTGAGCAAAAAGTAATTAAGAAATAGCAGCTAAAAGATGGCTAGCGAAGAGTCACATGTTTGAAGATACACAAACATACTCAGATCACCCATAGATTAGGGAAGAAGTTCTGTTATAAATTCAAAAATAACTAGAGCTAAACAGAAATGCTATGCAGCGATTCCCTACATTAGGAAATGCAATTAAATGATACTGATGGTGAAAAGATGACCTCGAATCCTTAGATTATAAAAAAGAAAAAGGCTGAAAAGTATTGAGCAAAGCACCTGTCTTAGAGTGTTAAAAATGTGCATATCAAATTTAACTCAAACACAGCAGAAGAGGGAAATAATAAAGATAAGAAATTAATAAAATAGAAAAGCAACATACAATAGAGAAGATAAAACAAAAGCCAAAATTTTGTTCTTTGCAAAGAGTAATAAAATTGGCAAACCTCTACAGCAAGATTGATCGAGATAAAAGGCAGAGAACACATGAATAAACAATATTAGGAATGAAGAAGGGGATTTAATTAGAGATGCCACAAACATTAATAAGGACAAATTATGAAAAGCTTTGTGGGAATAAATGGGAAATCTAAAATGAAAATGAACTCACCAAAATTAGCGGGAAATAAAAAGAAAAAAGAAAGAAAAAAGGTTAAAGTGAACAGAAGTGAAAATTCGAAGCAAAGAACATTACGTGAGACAAGAGCTGATGGTAAATATGGCCATGTCTTTGTGAGATCTACTTACTGTTTCGTTCCACAAATGTTAAAAAGCAGCTGGCGTCATATTCTGGTATAGCCAGCAGGTGGGAGGCAGAGGGAGTCGCCTGAATATATTCTGAAAAAGTTTATGTCAGAGTGGGAGGTTTGAGGCACATAAAATAAGTATTTAATGGAAAGAAATCAAAGTTCTGGGGTTCACTAAGAAACCAGTGAGGACAGGGCCTAGGTCTCGTGCTGATGTGTATCAGGAGGAGGAGAAGAACCTGGAACAGGAGAGTGAAGGCCCTAAATGTGCAGTTGAGGGATTTAGACTTTATTGTAAACAGAGAGAAAACACTGAAGTTTCAAATAGGATTTATGAAGCTAATATAGAAATACACACATGATGAATGGGAGGCGGGAATGTTCCAAGATGAAGCATGGTGGCCATTTTGGAGGCTATTGCGGTAGTCAAGATAAACTAAGAGATGGGAGTAGGACTGCAGAGACAACAAGAGGGTAAACAGCACGAATAAGAAGCATCCCTAGGCTTAGTTACTGATTAGACGTGAGGTCCAAGGTAGAAAGAACACTTAAGGATGTTCTAACATGTCCAGCCTGAGAAAACAGGAATTAAATAAACCAATGGCTAGGAATTAACAAGTTCCCAATTCAGAGAGAACTTAGGGAGAACACAAAGGCCAGTTCAGATGTGAAGACATGGCAAGATTGTTCACTGGATGCTGGGTAAGAAATCTCCAAACTGTAGCCAGGGCATGCTGCCTTCTAGCTAACTCTACCACCACCAATTGAAACTGTGCATCTCTTTAGAATCTATTTTCACAATGCAAGACACCTTCCCTTCCATATCTACTACAATATTCCATTAATGATTTGTGTTCACCAAATTACATGTCTTTGGGGGGAGTTACATAAAGAACAGAAATTTATTTTCTCACAACTCTGAATTCTGAAGAGTTAGTTTCTAGTGAGACCCCTTTCTTTGGCTTGAAGACTTATGTATCCTTTTATTTTTATTTTTTTAGATTATGTATCTTTTTCAATGAGCCTTGAGTTAATACTAGAAGAAGATTGAAAAGTCTCAGACTGTTTTTCTTTTGTTGTTCTTGTTGTTTCATTTGTTTTTGTGCACTACAAAATCCCAGATGACTTCTGTCTTTGAGCTTTTATGTCTGAGTTTGATGGTCTTCCTGATCTTTTGCAGTCTTTCAGCTGTCAGTTCTGGGTGTTCTTTTCTTCCCCACCCAGGTATCCAAGAGATCACAGTTACCAGGATTGGAGGGAATATCTCATTTGCATGCCTTGAGAGGTAGTAGAACTACTCAAAGGATAGAATCACTAAGATCATTTCTGACTTCCCAATGCAGACAGAGGTGTGCCTCTGGACCAGACTGACCAAACTTGGCAGTAGAAGGCTGACCACATACAATGGTGGTTAAACTCAAACTCAGCTCAACATAGAGGTCTCCCTTGGAGAACACAGAATCATGAATTTTGTTTCTTTCTTTTTTTTTTTTCAAGTTGCCAAACTGAATTTTTTTGCTCACACTTTTTTTTTTTAGCATTTGTTTTTTTCTATTGGTTGTTCAAAAAATTACAAAGCTCTTGACATATCATATTTCATACATTAGATTCAAGTGGGTTATGAACTCCCATTTTTACCCCATATACAGATTGCAGAATCACATCGGTTACACATCCACATTTTTACATAATGCCATATTAGTAACTGTTGTATTCTGCTACCTTTCCTATCCTCTACTATCCCCCCTCCCCTCCCCTCCCATCTTCTCTCTCTACCCCATCTACTGTAATTCATTTCCCTCCTTGTTTATTATCCCATTCCCCTCACAACCTCTTATATGTAATTTTGTATAACAATGAGGGTCTCCCTCCATTTCCATGCAATTTCCCTTTTCTCTCCCTTTCCCTCCCACCTCATGTCTCTGTTTAATGTTAATCTTAAGAGATACCAATAGGACAAACATAGGCCACTCTTCTCATTTTATATACTTCTATATTAACACTGCCCTATCATAGCTTGATTCCATGGCAACACATCAGCATCCTGGATACTTTGATTATCCAGAACACAATTTTAAACAGAAGTAAGCAGAAAGTTGTATGTATCCTAGATTAGGAAAGACCTAAGATTAGCTTCGTTACTCTCACCCAGAAAAATTATGTATAGTCAACACGTTATAATTTACAACAATATTTATCAAGCTCCTATTATGCCCTATCAAAAAAGATGGTACCATTGAAGAGGGACCAAAACAGAATCACAGAGTTGGTCCCTGCGTGTTGTGCATCCAGGTGCTTCAAGGCAGGCATTCAAAGATATGAGAAGTATAGGCTTGCAGAGCTCAGAGACAAACAGCAAGAAGGAGAGCTACCCTGAAAGTGTTATGAATCACTTTCATCAACAATTGGCCACCATGATTGTTTTCAAGTTTGGTGACTTTCACCTGTGTGGTTTCATTTGACACGACAGAAAGTGAGAAATGGGGTATGCAACTACCCCCCCCACACACACACACCTTTAGAGACAGTAAGCTTCCTCCATGTAGGGACAATGTCATATTTATTCTACATCCCCAGATATGGAGCACATGGCCTTCTTTGCATCGAGGAGATGCTTACTAGGTGTCAGCTGTTTTGGTTTTAGCTTTATTTATTTGCATACAATCATATAAACCATACTTCAAGATATATGCAGTGCTCTATCATATTCAAAGAACTTGCCTTTGGTTCCTGTAGTTTTTACAACATCACAAGGGTAACTAGTTTTGTGAACCAGCTGGGTCTGGCAGCAGCATGCAAGATAAAAGTAGCTTTCTGTCTTACCACTGTCCATTTAGAATCAGTCTTCTTTTCTGTTGCTAATTAAAATTCTAGGCAGTTCCTATAGCTTTTCCAGTCTCCTCAGGATTTTGAAAACCCCCGTCCAGTCCAATATTAAACTTCCAAGCCCTCATTCAATGTAAAGTCCTCTCCCTGAGGTCTCATTCGTCACAGGCTTCTGTGATAGAGATGAGGAAAGTTGGAGGGGCACAGGCAATTTAAAGATTTGACTTTGCTTCCTTCCACCCACCTCACATTGGTCATTTCTGGCCTCTCCAGAGTCATACAAAGGGAAGAGAGAGGTAAAAAGAGAAGCGGGAAAAGGTGTCCCTTGTCAGTCAGAGATGCCATAGGGTGATTATCCACAGGTTGACTGGATTCTTTCTCTCCCCGCTGGGAGAGTCCCCCTCCCTGCTCTGACCACACTTTTCTAGTACTACCTCCAGCTAATCCTCCCACAATCCTCTGTAGCTTCCACAGCTTGTGGGACATTCAAACTCTTTCCTCAGAGTTCACCTCACCCTACAGGCAGGATACCCTGTGGCCAGGATTCCTTACCAGGATGGCTCTTGGCCTCCTCTCTCTCAGCTCACAGAAAACAAGCCCCACAGCCCCACCTAGTGGAAAGGCAACTGACAAGCATAGCCCTATCTGCTCTGCAACCCCAAGGGCTGCCAGCCAGCTTCTCACCTGGGATTTCTCAGGGTGACCCATATCCTACATCAACCCCACCCAAAGTTGGCGGGGGGTGGGGAGGGTACATATGACATTTTCTGTACCTCTTCTGTACCTCTTGAAAGTCCCTGCTTGACTTTGAAGAGGTACAGAAGAGGAGGAAATGTACCATACACTCTCTCTTCCCAAGAACTCTCCACGCCCCTTTCTCTCCGAGTTCTTTCCTCAGCCTCTCATTGTATACCTCAGAAGAAGTTGATGGCCAAAAGGGACCAGTTCTTTAGCATGGTTACTCTTCAGTATTGTTGCTTTCATCTCATTAGGGTCAGAGGATACAATAACAAAATCAGGCCAACAGGAAATGTCCTATTTTAACAATCTGTTTCAGAAGATAAGGCTTAAGAAAGAAAGGGAGTAGATGTTGATGGTAGCACTTCCCTTCAATAGGTGAGAGAACCAGGCTCAAACCTTGAGTCACAGGGCCATTAGGCAGCAGTATGGTACTCCAATTGCAGGTGGCCTTGGGCATCATACTCTACTACCCAGAGTTCTCTTTGCCCACTAGCCTCAGAAAGTAGCTTCTGACCTTGTCAGAGCCAAAACAAGAGATCTTGCCTCCTGATACCCATTGAACCCTAAAACTGGGCACAGCTGAAGCTCCCTAGGGAAGGACCCACAAGCTGTCTCCTGCTATTAACTGTAGGACTACTGATGGTAGTATGGATAGGATTTCAAAGCACTGGTCTAAGCTTCAGCATGTATTATTTTCATAAATTAATATATGCCATCCCCAAAACTACCCCATGAGGTAGACACTGTTGCCATCTGCCATTTTACGAGGCAGAAAATTGAAGCTCTGAGAGGTCAGTCATGCTACTAAGCTATGGAGGCAAGATTCTGGCCACAATTTCTAAGACAGTAAGTCCCAGCCTTCAGAATGCATAAGAATCACCTGGGAAACTTAAAACCACATATTCTTAGTCCTCTCATTTATACACTGACTATATATCTGGTTTAGATCCTGGAATCTGCATTTTAATTCATGCTCCAGGTGATTCAGATAAAGGGGTGCATGTCCCAGGCCTACTGCATCATTTATCAAGGGATAGACTTGCACTGTCCTCAGAAGTTTGAATCACTGTGGTAAATTGGCCAAGGATGGACCCCATAGCAGCAGTGTACCAACCAGAATTAGTGTAAACTAGAAACTGTCTCAATTTGCTCTTTTCATTTATTCAACATTTCATTTATTGAACACCCAGTACTACTTTCATAGTACTGAGTGTTGAAAAAATGAAATGTTTGTTGAATAAATGAACTTGTTCCCAAGACCCTGAAGGGGGAAAACAGAAGTTTACTTTTAACATAGTTCAAAAACACTCCATAATCTAAAAAAAAATAGCTCACACTATTGAACAACCTCAGCAAAGCTTCTGCACTACCTGCCAAGGTCATAGTTTCAATCTCACCTTCAATTATTGATAGATAGCCTGATAATTTGAGAAGAGAAAAAAAGACTTTTTTTCAAGATTTGGAAAAGGAAAATCCTTTTAATAAGAGATTCCATCCTGATTACATAGCTCTTATCAGGAAATCCCTTGAAAGCTGAATTCCAGAAGGCAACTATTAAAAATGTCATTGAAAAACTAGAAATTATCTGCTTACACAGCTTAGAACAGACAGAGGAGGGATTGTGTATTTTGTGCAGAACAAGAACTAAACAATATTCTTGTGACCATAACTGGACTGGAATTTTTTAACTAACTCTGCCCCTACCACTAAGCATCCCTTGGAGGTTTGCCTGTACAATGCTCAAGGAAGCAGACAAAGAAGGCAGGAGACTGGCCATTTTGACTGAGACTGTGAATGACTATACAAAATTACATATAAGAGGTTGTGAGGGGAATGGGAAAAAAACAAGGGAGAGAATTAAATTACAGCAGATGGGATAGAGAGAGAAGATGGGAGGGGAGGGGAGGGGGGGATAGTAGAGGATAGGAAAGGTAGCAGAATACAACAGTTACTAATATGGAACTATGTAAAAATGTGGATGTGTAACCGATGTGATTCTGCAATCTGTATATGGGGTAAAAATGGGAGTTCATAACCCACTTGAATCTAAAGTATGAAATATAATATGTCAAGAGCTTTGTAATGTTTTGAACAACCAATTAAAAAAACAGTGCCACTGGTTAAGATATGCAACACATCAGCAGTGCATGGCTAAAGGACAAGGGAGAGATATCACACAGTTGAAGCCCACAGATGCTAATGTGGGGTTGACCTCTTTAATGAGGTTCTAGACCTGGAAGTCCTAAGTCTCTGGAAATTGAGGGTCCAGTGCTTCAAAGTAGGACTCAAAAGTTAGAGCAGGAGAAGCCAGGTGGCCTGAAATCAACAATCATTTATTCATGACCTAGGGGACAAAGGATAATGGTGGGCTTCTGCCAAGATTTCAGTGTTAGCTCTAGTTATTGACCCTTGAATGTGGCCCAAGTCATCACCTGACTCAGGACTGGCTATTTCTTAAACTTCTCCAGCTCACTCTTAACTAAAATGTTTTAAGAAACTCTTCCAGATGAAGATCAATTGTGCACACCATGGGAAGTGGAGATTTACCTGTGTTGCACCATTTCCCCGCCCTCTGCCAACCCCTTTCAGACTATTGAATTTCTCATTCCTTCGCCAGCACGTTTGGCCTCATGATGGGTGAATGCACCCAGGCTTTCTAGTTGACCTTGGAGAAGTTACTGTCTCTCTGGGGCATATAATAAACTGACAGAACACGGGAAGGCCAAGCAGAGAAATGACCTTGTTACTTTCGCTCATCCACTTGATCTGTCATTCAACCATTGAAATAGGAAAAAGGGACCCCAGCAGGACCCATTAGTCACAGCATCATGCTGGTTCCTCCTGGTACCTTGGGGCACCTTCATGATAGAAAATTGATGAATGATTTTTTCTAATGTCTTTAGCAAGTATTGAGATTAAGCTACAAATCAGGAAATATCATAATCTCTTGTTTCTCGTTATTAAATAAAGAAACTACAATTTTAATATCTTGTGGAAAAGATCCATTTAAGCTAAATATGAATATGGCTTTTATCTAGGATTAATGAACTGAATATTTTTAAGCTGTCCTATCAGGAAAATGTTTCCTTTGAGGTACTAAAAAAAAAGGAATCAGCCCACCCCCTCCCCCCTTGAATCAACAGCTCAGTGAAAGAAAACTCTATATAAATATATACACATTAATTTTTCTTTCTACTGAAATATATATTTATCACATATGTATTCATCAACTTTCATGCATGCTGTCAGATGTGGAAAATTAGCTTTTGCATTAACTAACTTTTGCATTTACTAACTCCTCCGTGGGAAAGAGGTCCCTCGTGTGTTTAACAAAAAGGAGCTTTATTGTTTATGAGATTGAAAAATAAAGGTTGCCATGGCTTTAAGATCTGGTGATTGGTAATCAGTTTTCGTAAATGACCATGAATCATTTTTGTGCTAGCCGGGCTTTGTTTGGAATATGAGATGGCTGTTCTGTCTTACAAGTAAGGAATTATTAATGTACCCTCCCTGGAGGGTTTCAATTTCACCCGTACAAATAGCTGTATATCTACCAAGTGTATGTTCAGTGTGCCTATCTATGAAATTTAAAATTATATGCTTTGTGTAAAACAGAATATATAATAGACTCTGAAATTGAATAAAACTTATTGGACTCATTTTTTATCCTTTGTGACATTTTTCTAGTAAGAGAGTTCAGACAAAAGGCATTGCCACCAAGGAGCCAGTAATGCAAAGTCCTGTCCAATTTAAATAATCACTCCTTTCTGTCATGTTCTACAAAGAGGTGTATTCAAACATGCTCTTTGAGCATTTCTATATTCTGTTCTTAGTTTTCATAAACATGAGCAGGCAAAGATCCCCCCTATCTCTTTTGTATGTTTTTGTTACTTGAAAAAAATATCATCTTGGCCATTGTCTTGCTATAACATGAGGGGGCTTTCTTCTATAAACTATAAGACTGAGGCCTGACTCATGTGGGACTGTAACTTAGTTCCAAACTTCACATCCTGCCCCCCCCTTGTTGTCAACAAATAAAAAAATGAGGTCAAAGATAATAAGGAATTCATGGCAAATCTGATCATGTCACTGCCCTGAAAACCCGTTGGTGGTTACCTGCATCTGTATGGTCCAAATTTATGAGCATGACTCCCAAACTCTATTGTGATCTACTCCTTAAAGACCTCTCCAGCTTTCTTTCCTTCTCCCCTCTAAGAACTCTTCTCATCCTTTGAGCATTTGAACCCCTTTCAGTCATGGAAATGCAGCATTTATATTCTCTCTCTCTCTCTCCCCGTGCACTCTCTCTTTCTCCATCACTTTCAGTCAGATCCCATATTATTGATCTAAAACGACTTAAGTTCTTGAATAGTGGTACTAGCTGAGGTGCTGTAGGCAGGAGTATAGCCACATATGTATGTCGATTCCTGTGAAAGCTGACTGCTGTCATCCTAGGACAAAGAGGTCCCAATGTTGTCATCTTGCTGCCAAATGGCCACTTGATAGTTTCCAGGAATAATGTCATTTGGGTATTCAGCATTATTTCTCATATTGGCAGGCTGAACAGTTGACAGTGGCAGTAGATAGATGAGATTTGGCAATCAGAATCCATGTTGTTAGACCCAGGTGTAGCCTCCATCTCTGCCATAGTGACTGCTCTGTTCATATGTCCATCATGGTAGCACTGAAGTGGCTGAGGCTAGGTTGACTAATATTGACCAGCTAAGTCATTTTGCTACTTGGTTGTTTAATACCTCTTCTGTAGCTGTCTCTGGTGAGCACTAACATGTGCTATAAAGTTCTTCACAGTTCGTGATAATTCCCATTTGTCCATCCACATTTCACTAAACCAACCTTCTTTGTCCTTGATTTTTCAATCTATTTGTACTGCTATTGTACATGAGTCTATATAGATTAATCCTTGGGCCATCTCTCTTCATACAAAATGCAGGGCCAAACATACTATCCAAAGCTATTATGATTAAGAGAATTTTCTCTTGTTGCTGTTTTTCAAGGTGACTGTGAAGAGGATGCCCGTTTTTGGCTTTTACTCACATAATGAGTTGACCCACTTTTAAACAAATCGGGCTTTCTCCTCCTTCTGGAACTACTTGCATGGAATCCCAGCCATGGCCGTGGTCATGAGCTGAAGGATAGTCAGTAATACACAGTAGAGGGTGCCACAGGATCTGATCTAACTGCTCACTTACTTCATCTGTCCTCTGGTCTTATTCAAGCTCAACACAGGATGCGCCACTTCCATCTTACGGTGCATTGTATGATCTGTACTTGGGCTCATAATATACTGTAAGGATTTTTAAAGAGCTAATATTTTTTTATTAAATAGCCTTATCAGTTCATTATAATTATACATAATAATGGGATTCATCATTATATATTCATACCTGCAAATGGCATAATTTTGTCTATTTCATTTCCCTATACTACCCCTTTCCCTTTCTACCTCCCTCCCCTAATCCCAATCCTCTACGCTACTGGCCTCCCTTCTCTTTTCATATTTTTCATAGACTAAGAAGCACATGTACTGCAGATACCCTGGTTTACTGCAGAACCCATGGATTCACTAACTGGAACCTGTTACCATCCGTACATGGCATCTCTTGCCTCAACCAATAAATCTGACACCCTAGCTCTACATGATAAGTATGAGCAATAGCTAGGCTGCAGAAACTTTTTTCTGTATAGGACATTTCCAAATGCCTAAGCCTTTTGCCTCACCTTCTATATGGGCCAGGACAATATCTCTATGTGTAGAACATGCTAATTAACTGAGTTGAAGGTCCCAACAGCATTACTGTGCTCCTTTCTTCAAGATGCAAAGTGCAAGATAGAATAATTTGTTTTCCTTTTGGAGGTTATATTGTGCCATACTTCTGACCACTGGTCTATAAACATTTTATGACTACGACAGTCCCTACATGTTTTCAGGGATTTTCTATCATTCCTTGGAACATACCTATTTTACCAAGACTCCCAATATGCCAACTCTGTCTTCCTCAACCAACTCAATCAACATGTCATCTGTGTAACAGGTGAATGTGATGTCCTGCAAAATGTCCAGAAGTTCTAAATCTATAGTGTCCATTCCAGTAGCCACTAGTCAAATGCGGCTATTGAGCATGTGAAATGTGACTGGTAAAACTGAGAAATAGAATATACTATTTGAATTAATTTTAATGAATTTAAATTTAAAGACAGAAGGAGTGTAAAATAAAGTTTGTTACACATAATTTCACTGTTTTGGTAGGATTACATGTCATGTCACCCAGCTCAGATAATATCATAATACTGCTATATTGTACAGCATGTATCAGGAATATGCATAAACACTAGTTTTACACATAAACACAACACTGGTTGAGTGGATTCAACAATTGAAGTACAAATTATTTTTTTCCAGGATTGGTATCTTACTATGTTATTGGAATATTTTCTGTAATCAGTACACATTGCAATGATATCTACATAAGATGTAATTTATAATTAAATTATTTCTCTTTGTATTAAATACATTGTATTCTGTCAGGTCATAATGAAATGAAATTAGAAATCAATGATAAAATAAAAAATAGAAGCTACTCTAACATCTGGAGACTAAATAATATGCTATTGAATTGAAAGCAGAAGAAATCAGGGATAAAATAAAAACATTTTTTGAGGTAAATAAGAATAGTGACACAACATATCAAAATCTCTGGGACACTATGAATGCAGTTCTAAGAGAAAGTTCATTGCATTAAGTTTATTCATTAAAATAATAGACTAAATATAATTAAACTATTTTTCTAATTTAAAGAAATAAATATGGATAAATTTTAAGTCAAAATGGAGACATATTATTGATGTAAAATTGAGAGAAAATGCAAAAGCTAGTACTAGGGAAAAAAACAGTGAAAGAAAGTAAATTTCTTTTATATTTCAAATTTCATTAAATTTCAAGATAAAAGATAATTGCAATTTTGCAATTTGATGCAGCAAAATAAAAGCTTGTTTTGTTGCATAAAAAAAATTTTCAAGAAAATAGAGAGAAATACTGAGACATTTTCAGCCAATACATAGTGAATTTAACTAGAAGATTCCTATCCACAGTGAAAATTAATCAATAAAATAAGTTACCAAAAATTAAAATTAACTATCCCATAATAATTTTGTCTTAGCAGGATCTCAGTTTATAACTTTGGCCAGTTATAAAAAGCCTTGAATTTTACACAACATAGAAATTGATTTTTAGGTGTGGAGATGGTAAAAGGAATTATTATTTAAGTTATACTTAGTTTATATAAGTACAAAAGTATTATTAACCAAGGTAAAACCAGTATCTCATTTTAGAGAGGATAGTTAATATTAGTATATACTTAAAGAAATGAAGTATCAAAAGCGGTGGTCCCATCATTTATTTCACGAGTCCAGTTCTTGCAAAAACTAGATGGAACTTGGAGGAGGATGACAGATTACTGCAAGAACCAGGAAGTGGTAGCCTCAATCATAGCTGCCTTACCAGATGTGTTCTCAGGTCATAATATGCAGATTTGATTTGATAGCTTGTTCTTTTCTATTGCAATTACCAGGAAGGTTCAGAAGGTGCACATTCACAGTATATGGGATGGATAATCTCATGTACTTCTCTTTTTGTTCCAGGGTTATGCTAATTCTCCTGCCCTCCATCACATTATAGATTGAGGAGCTCTGGATCTGTGCAGTTCTAATTGCTCTGGCTAAAATTTCGAGTACTATTTTAAATACAAGTGATGAAAATGGATGTCTTTGTCTTGTTCCTAATTTTAGAGGAAATGGTTTCAGTTTTTCTCCATTTAGGATGATGTTGGCTTTGGTTTTGTCACATATAGACTTTATGACATTGAGGTAAGTTCCTTCTATCCCTAGTTGCTTCAATGTTTTTATCATTAATGAATGCTAAATTTGTTGAAAGAATTTTCTGCATGTATTTATATGATTATGTGATTTTTGTCCTTGCTTTTTTAAAAATGTGGTATGTTAGATTTATTGATTTGCAGATATTGAACCATCCTTGCATCCGTGAAATAAAACCAACTTAATCATGCCTAAAGATCTTTTTGATATGTTATTGAATTGTGTTTTCAAGAACTTTTATTAAGAATGTTTTGTATGTGAATATTGGTCTATCATTTTTGTTCCTTGATGTACCTTTATCCAGTTTGGCTATCAGGCTGATATTAGCCTTGTAGAACAGATTTGAAAGTACTCCCTCCCTTTCATTTTCATGGAATAATTTGAGAAATTTTGTTAGTTCTTCTTTAAACATTTGGTAAAGTTCAGCTGTGAATTCGTCTACTCCTGGGTTTTTGTTTGTTGCAAAGCTTTTTATTACTGCATTGATCTCATTGCTTGTTATTGTTATTGGTCTGTTTAGGTTTTGAATTTCCTCTTCATTCAGTTTTGATAAGTCATATGTTCTAAAATTTTATCTATTTATCCATTTTATTGGAACATAAGTTTTCAAAATGGTCCTCAGTGATCCTCTGAACTTCAGTGGAGGCTGTGGTAATATCCCCAGTTTTGTGGGTTAGTTTGTTCTTGTTTTTCTAAGACCTTGAGATCTGACTTGTTTTATGTAGGCATTCATGACTGTAAACTTCCTTCTTAGAACTGCCTTTACTCATCTTCCTTCTAATGAAAATTACTCTTTCCCATGATCTCTTGGTTATTTTTATCTTCCTTTTTTGTGTGTGTGTGTGTGTGTGTAGGATTCCTCTAAGTATCTTCTTCAAAGATAGCTTATTGGTAACTGGAAGGCTTTTATTTTTTCTTTGATTCTGAAGGATAACTTTCTTCTACTTGACGGTCTATTGGTGAGACTCTTACCTGAATTTTTGATTTTATTTATTTTATTTTGCTTGTTTTTAAGATCTTTGTTTGGATCTTTTTCAGAATCAATCTCTCTCTATGGAAATGCTCTCGCATCTCCTGTATTTTCTCCCTCAGTTAATTTCCTTAGTTTTTCTTTGAATTCTTTGATAATTTAACCATCAACTTTTTGAATTCTTTTTGAATTCCTCTACTGCACATCTACAGTTTGAGTTATTAGAGAGTTATAAGCTTTTGGAGTTGTCTTATTACCTTATTTTCTCATGTTTGCTATGTTTTTGAATTAGATTTGTACATCTGCTGGGATGGATGTCTCTTCTACTGCCACGTGGGAATTGTTCTAGTAATCTGCTTTCTCTTTTCTATGTGACCCAAGTTGGAGGTATATGTCAGCATCAAAGTATACACTCAATTTGTTCAAAGTGTTATGGTGGATCCCCAACACCATTTTTGAGAAAAGAGACTCATCACCAGTAACTGCAACCACATAAAAGCAAACCATACATTAGCAAAGGATAAGAAAATGTTTTCTACAACTCTACTAACCCAAAAGTCAGTAAAGATAGTAGTCCTCTGGAATAGGTGGGGGAAAAAATCAAATATTAAAGACAGTAAATTAAAAAAAAAAAGACAGTAAATTAATATTAAGGTATATAGGGCATAAAAAGAATAGGTAAAGAAGAAGCCAAAAGGGGGTGGGGAACGCAGAGGATGGCAAAGTGAGAAGAAAAAGAGAAAAATGGAAAAATATAAAAATAAAATTTAAAAAAAACAGAATAAATCCAATTAGCACATTTAAAAGACATTCAACTGGATTAAAGTAAGCAATATCAAATAATGGGGGGAAACAACCAACCAACACAGAAGACAATACCAGTGAAATAAAAACTAACATTAAAAAGATGAAAATTCATCACGATCTGACACCTATCTACAAATACCTCACTCTGCCCACTTCTGGTGGGAACAAAAGTGGCTCTGATAGTTCTTCTGCATGCCTAGGAGGAAATGTGTTCTCTTGTGGGTCAGAGGGAACAGCCCTGAGGAGGTCCTGTGGCTAAATCCCTCCCTGACTCAGGAAGTGGCTTTGTACTCACCTAGAGAAACACCCAGCACTGGGCTATCAACAGGAAATTTGTCCCACCCTTCTCTGTACCATGTGGCTCTGAAAGTTCTGCAGGGCCATGGCATATGAGAGACCTCTGGTAGCATGGCACAGAGTGTGCAGAGATGCTATGGGTGTATTTGCACCCAACTAGGTGTCCATGCATAGTAGTGCCATCAAGTACCTAGATAGTGACACCTGTCTATCTGCGGCATTCCTGCAATTGGCAGCAGGCCTCTGCAGTTATCAGTGTGTGTGGCAAAATTGCAGCACGCCAGGTCAGTGACACATGTCCCACCTGTTCAACTCTGTTCCTGCTTTTGCCAGGGGCCAGCCTCAGTGGCTTTAGGCTGCCTGCACCCCTGTAGTTTTCAGTGTGCTACAGAGATGCCTTACACCTGGATGGTGGCATGTGCCCTGCCCAGCCTGCTGTCTCCACTCCAGTCTCAGTGGCTTTCGTCTTGCAGCTATTCCACTATATATATAAATTATTTAGATGGCTTGCTTCAAAGACACTCCCTGTGACAATATTTACTGCTGTATCCAGATAAGATGGAGCTGCAGAAATTTAATCTTTCCCAGAGCTTCAAGCTTAGGCATGATCTGCACAGAATAGCACCACAGTCCTCTACTTCTGAGCTGAGAAAAGCACAGCACTGTTCTTACAGCAGGCCTATGCAGCTCCCACCTCAGTGAAGCTAGTCTGGCTTTCTCTTCTGCTGCTCTTTCCAAGGCAATCTTGTCGATGTGGCTTCTCTACCTTTCCCTTTTAAGTGCCCCTACCCCCAGCCTTAGCTTGATGCTGTCTGGACAGGTTCCAGGCTGAGGGATTCTTCTTTGTTTTCTGTTCCAATAACCAGAATTTCTGAGACTCTCCAAGTCTCTGAGAGTTTAATATTTAGCCTCTATGAATTCCCTGTGTCCCTCACCTTGCCAAGTAGCTGTCCTCTTGCTGTTCTGATCCCCAGTGGTGGAGGGCTAGGAGGCTCTGTCCACCTGTGCTCTGTGGTCCTGGCCTCCCCATGAGGTATGTTTTGCATCACATCTTCCATTTTTCTGATATGTTTTGCATGTACAGCACATCTGGATTGAGATGCTACATTTTATGCTATATACTTGATAAAAAATTACCTCTGAAAACATAGAATTCACATGCCAAGTTGTCTCAAACATACTTACAACATGTCAGATAAATGAATTAATTACCAAAAAGAATAAGTTTCCTTTAATAAATGTTATCTACATTAACAAGATTAATGTATCTTTTTTAAAGAATTAATTTGACTTTGTAGCAAATAATATATCCATTTAAGAATATGACTTTTGAAGTTCAGTAAATTCATTAACCCTTTTGTTGACTCGGTATTATTAAAATTGATTCCAAAGGGGTAATGCATATATCGAAAAGCAATTCTAAATCTGTTAATGTAAAAAAGTGTCCTTCAAATTTTTCTCATGCTTTTTATAATCAATTTATGTAACACTACCAGTTACAATTTTAAAAAAGATCTTCTCCATATTGATTCATGTTTGAAAAGTATGTAAAATCATTATCATTAATTTGTATTATTCAAAGTTTCAACATAAATTTGCACACAGGTGTACACTGTTCACACAATTCTACTTTCCTCAGTTCTTCAAAGTTAGTTTATTCACATGCAGTGTAACAACAGTGAGGAAAACGTAAATTGTAAATTTTATTGTCACATTTTGCCTTTAATTATTGAATATTTGGCAACTTTTTGTTTCAAAATAATTATAGTTTATTAGAATTAAAATTTATAGTTCAGAAAAGTTTTGCCCAATTTTCTCATGACTCAACCATGAGTATAAGGTCAACAAATTCATTGCCTTCCTTTTTAAAACTTCAATTCATGATGACAATTCATAACTTTTCTAGTTATATGCAGTATGATTTTTTTTTATTGTTGGTCGTTCAAAACATTACATAGTTCTTAATATATCATATTTCACAGTTTGATTCAAGTGGGTTATGAACTCCCATTTTTACCCCATATACAGATTGCTGTATCACATCAGTTACACTTCCATTGATTTACATATTGCCATTCTAGTGTCTGATGAATTCTGCTGTCTATCCTATTCTCTACTATCCCCCCTCCCCTCCCCTCCCCTCCCCTCTTCTCTCTCTACCCCTCTACTGTAAATCATTTCTTCCACTTGTATTATTCTTCTCTTACCCCTCATTTCCTCTTATATGTAATTTTGTATAACCCTGAGGATCACCTTCCATTTCCATGCAATTTCCCTTCTCTCTCCCTTTCCCTCCCAACTCTCATCCCTGTTTAATGTGGATCTTCTTCTCAAGCTCTTTGTCCCTACCCTGTCCTTGGTTACTCCCCTTATATCAAAGCAGTCATTTGGCATTTGGTTTTTAAGGATTGGCTAGCTTCACTTAGCATAATCTGCTCTAATGCCATCCATTTCCCTCCAAATTCTATGATTTTGTCATTTTTTAATGCAGAGTAATACTCCATTGTGTATAAATGCCACATTTTTTTATCCATTCATCTATTGAAGGGCATCTAGGTTGGTTCCACAATCTTGCTATCGTGAATTGTGCTGCTATGAACATTGATGTAGCAGTGTCCCTGTAGCATGCTCTTATTAGGTCTTTAGGGAATAGACCGAGAAGGGGAATAGCTGGGTCAAATGGTGGTTCCATTCCCAGCTTTCCAAGAAATCTCCATACTGCTTTCCAAATTGGCTGCACCAATTTGCAGTCCCACCAACAATGAACAAGTGTACCCTTTTCCCCGCATCCTCTCCAGCACTTGTTGTTGTTGGACTTCATAATGGCTGCCAATCTTACTGGAGTGAGATGGTATCTTAGGGTGGTTTTGATTTGCATTTCTCTGACTGCTAGCGATGGTGAGCATTTTTTCATGTACTTATTGATTGATTGTATGTCCTCCTCTGAGAAGTGTCTGTTCAGGTCCTTGGCCCATTTGTTGATTGGGTTATTTGTTATCTTATTGTCTAATTTTTTGAGTTCTTTGTATACTCTGGATATTAGGGCTCTATCTGAAGTGTGTGGAGTAAAGATTTGTTCCCAGGATGTAGGCTCCCTGTTTACCTCTCTTATTGTTTCTTTTGCTGAGAAAAAACTTTTTAGTTTGAGTAAGTCCCATTTGTTGATTCTAGTTGTTAACTCTTTTGCTATGGGTGTCCTATTGAGGAATTTGGAGCCCGACCCCACAGTATGTAGATCATAGCCAACTTTTTCTTCTATCAGACGCCGTGTCTCTGATTTAACATCAAGCTCCTTGATCCATTTTGAGTTAACTTTTGTGCATGGCGAGAGAAAGGGATTCAGTTTCATTTTGATGCAAATGGATTTCCAATTTTCCCAGCACCATTTGTTGTAGATGCTATCCTTTCTCCTAGCCCCTTTATCAAATATAAGATAGTTGTAGTTTTGTGGATTGGTTACTGTGTCCTCTATTCTGTACCATTGGTCCACCCGCCTGTTTTGGTACCAGTACCATGCTGTTTTTGTTACTATTGCTCTGTAGTATAGTTTGAAGTCTGGTATTGCTATACCGCCTGATTCACACTTCCTGCTTAGCATTGTTTTTGCTATTCTGGGTCTTTTATTATTCCATATAAATTTCATGATTGTTTTATCTATGTCTACAAGAAATGCTGTTGGGATTTTGATTGGCATTGCATTGAATTTATAGAGAACTTTTGGTAATATCGCCATTTTGATGATGTTAGTTCTGCCTATCCATGAACAGGGTACATTTTTCCATCTTCTAAGGTCTTCTTCTATATCTCTCTTTAGGGTTCTGTAGTTTTCATTGTATAAGTCTTTCACCTCTTTTGTTAGGTTGATTCACAAGTATTTTATTTTTGGAGGGGTTATTGTGAATGGAGTAGTTGTCCTCATTTCCGTTTCAGAGGATTTGTCCCTGGTATACAGGAATGCATTTGATTTATGCATGTTGATTTTATATCCTGCCACTTTGCTGAATTCATTTATTAGCTCTAATAGTTTCTTTGTAGACCCTTTTGGGTCTGCTAGCTATAAAATCATGTCATCTGCAAATAGTGATAATTTAAGTTCTTCTTTTCCTATTTTTATGCCTTTAATTTCTTACGTCTAATTGCTCTGGCCAGTGTTTCCAGGACTATGTTGAACAGAAGTGGTGAGAGAGAGCATCCCTGTCTTGTTCCAGATTTTAGAGGGAATGCCTTCAATTTTTCTCCATTCAGAATGATGCTGGCCTGTGGCTTATCATAGATTGCTTTTACAATGTTGAGGTATGATCCTGTTATCCCTAATTTTTCTAGAGTTTTGAACATAAAGGGATGCTGTACTTTGTCGAATGCTTTTTCTGCATCTATCGAGATGATCATATGGTTCTTATTTTTAAGTCTATTGATGTGGTGAATAACATTTATTGATTTCCGTATATTGAACCAGCCTTGCATCCCAGGGATGAATCCTACTTGATCATGGTGTATAATTTTTTTGATATGTTTTTGAATCCGATTCGCCAGAATTTTATTGAGGATTTTTGCATCTAGGTTCATTAGAGATATTGGTCTGTAGTTTTCTTTCTTTGAAGTGTCTTTGTCTGGTTTAGGCATCAGGGTGATGTTGGCCTTGTAGAATGTATTTGGAAGTTCTCCCTCTTTTTCTGTTTCCTGAAATAGCTTGAAAAGTATTGGTGTTAGTTCCTCTTTAAAGGTTTTGTAAAACTCTGCTGTATACCCATCCGGTCCTGGGCTTTTCTTAGTTGGTAGTCTTTTGATGGTTTCTTCTATTTCCTCTGTTGTTATTGGTCTGTTTAGGTTGTCTATATCCTCCTGACTCAATCTGGGCAGATCATATGACTTAAGAAATTTATCTATGCCTTCACTATCTTCTATTTTATTGGAGTATAAGGATTCAAAATAATTTCTGATTATCTTCTGTATTTCTGAAGTGTCTGTTGTGATATTGCCTTTTTCATCCCGTATGCTAGTAATTTGAGTTCTCTCTCTTCTTCCCTTCGTTAGCATGGCTAAGGGTCTGTCGATTTTATTTATTTTTTCAAAGAACCAACTTTTAGTTTTGTCAATTTTTTCAATTGTTTCTTTTGTTTCAATTTCATTAATTTCAGCTCTGATTTTAATTATTTCTTGCCTTCTACTTCTTTTGCTGTTGTTTTGCTCTTCCTTTTCTAGGATTTTGAGATGAAGTATGAGATCATTTATTTGTTGGTTTTTTCTTTTTTTAAGGAATGAACTCCAAGCAATGAATTTTCCTCTTAGAACTGCTTTCAATGTGTCCCATAGATTCCGATATGTTGTGTCTGTGTTTTCATTTAACTCTAAGAAGTTTTTAATTTCCTCCTTGATGTCTTCTAAAACCCATTGATCATTCAGTAACCTATTGTTCATTCTCCAAGTGATGCATGATTTTTCCTTCCTTCTTTTATCATTGATTTTCAGTTTCATTCCATTATGATCAGATAGGATGCATGGCATTATCTCTACTCCTTTATATTGTCTAAGAGTTGCCCTGTGACATAATATATGATCTAATTTTGAGAAGGATCCATGTGCTGCTGAGAAAAAAAGTGTAACTGCTTGATTTTGGGTGGTATATTCTATATATGTCAATTAATCTAGGTTATTGTGTTATTGAGTTCTATAGTTTCCTTATTTAACTTTTGTTTGCAAGACCTGTCCAGTGGTGAGAGAGATGTGTTGAAGTCTCCCATGATTATTGTATGGTGGTCTATTAGACTCTTGAACTTGAGAAGAGTTTGCTTGATGAACATAGCTGCACCATTGTTTGGGGCATATATATTTATGATTGTTATGTCTTGTTGGTATATGGTTCCCTTGAGCAGTATGTAGTGTCCCTCTTTATCCCTTTTGATTAACTTTGGCTTGAAATCTATTTTATTAGATATGAGTATGGACACTCCTGCTTGTTTCCGCAGTCCATATGAGTGATATGATTTTTCCCAACCTTTCACCTTCAGTCTATGTATATCTTTTCCTATCAAATGCGTCTCCTGTAGGCAGCATATTGTTGGGTCTTGTTTTATGATCCATTCAACTAGCCTGTGTCTCTTAATTGGTGAGTTTAAGCCATTAACATTTAGGGTTATTGTTGAGATATGGTTTGTTCTTCCAGCCATATTTGTTTATTAATGTTACTAAACCTGATTTGTTTTCCTCTTTGATTACTTTCCCCCCTTTATTGTCCTACCTCCCACTGTTGGTTTTCATTGTTATTTTCCATTTCCTCTTCCTCTAATGTTTTGCCAAGTATTTTTTGAAGAGATGGTTTTCTAGCTGCAAATTCTTTTAACTTTTGTTTATCGTGGAAGGTTTTAATTTCATCTTCCATCCTAAAGCTTAATTTCGGCGGATACACGATTCTTGGTTGGAACCCATTTTCTTTCAGTGTTTGAAATATGTTATTCCAGGATCTTCTAGCTTTCAGAGTCTGTGTTGAGAGATCAGCTGTTATCCTGATTGGTTTACACCTAAATGTAATCTGCTTCCTTTCTCTTGTAGCTTTTAAAATTCTCTCCTTATTCTGTATGTTGGGCATCTTCATTATAATGTGTCTAGGTGTGGATCTCTTATGATTTTGCACATTCGGCGTCCTGTAGGCTTCTAGGATTTGGGATTCTGTCTCATTCTTCAAGTCTGGGAAGTTTTCTCGTATTATTTCATTGAATAGATTGTTTATTCCTTTGGTTTGGAGCTCTGTGCCTTCCTGTATCCCAATGACTCTTAAGTTTGGTCTTTTAATGTTATCCCATATTTCTTGGATGTTCTGCTCATGGTTTCTTAGCAGTCTTGCTGAGCTGTCTATGTTCTTTTCAAGTTGAAATACTTTGTCTTCATTGTCTGATGTTCTATCTTCTAAGTGATCTACTCTGCTGGTGGTATTCTCAATTGAGTTTTTAAGTTGGTTTATTGCTTCCTGCATTTCTAGGATTTCTATTTGTTTGTTTTTTATTACCTCTATCTCCCTGTGTAATTGATCTTTTGCTTCCTTGATTTGTTTATGTAGTTCCTTGTCAAAGTGATCTTTCATTGTCTGATTTTGCTGTCTCATGTCTTCCTTGAGACTCCAGATCATCTGAAGCATGTATATCCTGAACTCTTTATCTGACATTCCATCTGTTGCAGCTATTACCTCTTCTAAAGTTGAGTTGACCTGCATTGCTTGTGGTCCTTTCTTTCCTTGTCTTTTCATACTGCTCGTGTTTCTTTCTGCTTGGTGAAACTGTTGTGTTTTTGAAATTTTCCCCCTATTTATTTATATTGCTCTTGTATAGTTGGGAAATCTCCCTTGCAGGGCGGGTAGTGGCTGTGCTCCTCCTCTAATTAGGGTGATCTGTCTACCACGCTGGTCAGTCACAGGTCTGCCCACCCTGCGGGCGGGGGTGGCGGCTCTGCTCTGCCCCCACTCCAATTGTGGTGACGTAACTACCACGCCCTTGGGTCGTTGGTCCTGATCCGGATGTGGGCGGCGGCTCTGCTCGGCCCCTACTCCAATTGGTGTGACGTGTCTACCATGCTGGCAGGCCTCTAGGCCTGTTCCGCCGGTGGGTCGCAGGTCTGCCTACCTTGCGGGCTTGGGCGGCAGTTCTGCTCAGCCCCCACTCCAAATGGGGCTACCTGACTGCCTCTCCAATGGGTCGCTGGACCTTTTCAGGACACGGGTGGAGGCTCTGCTCCACCCCCACTCCAACCAGTGTGACGTTACTGCCTCGGTGCTATGTGTCCACCACGCTCGCAGGCTACCAGGCCTGTCCTGCCAGTGGGTCGCAGGTCTGCCTACCTTGCAGGCTCAGACGGCGGTTCTACACAGCCCCTACTCCAAATGGGGTGACTTGGCTACTGCGCCGTCGGGTCGCTGGTCCTGTTCCGGGCGTAGGCGGCTACTCTCTTCGGCCCCAGCTGCAGTTGGGGTGTCGTGATACCACGCCGGCGGGTCACTTGGCCTGCTCTGGGCGCAGGCGGCAGCTCCCCTCTGCCCCTCTGGCCCCCACTGCACCCAGTAGGACCCGGACCAAGAAGCAGTTACTGCGGGGTCCCCGTCCCCGGGCCAAAGCCGCTCCGGGAGCCAGAATCCGGCCTCTCCGATTCCGGTGCATGCTCCCCTAGGAGCAGGCTCCAAGGAGCGATCTCCGCGGGTTCCCCAGCCCTAGGCTAAAGCAGCTCCGGGAGCCAGAGCCCGGCCGCTCCAAGCTCTCTGAGTCCCCGCGTGTTCCCCAGCCCTGGGCCAAAACTGTTCCGGGGGTCAGAACCCAGCCTCTTCAAGCTCGATGCACGCTCCACTAGGAGCTGGCTTCAATACGCAGTCTCCCCGGGTTCCCCAGCCCTGGGCCAAAGCAGCTGCGGGAACCAGAACCCGGCCGCTCAGAGCTCGGTGCACGCTTTTCTAGGAGCAAGCCCCAAGGAGTATTCTCCACAGGTTCTCTAGCCCTGAGCCTGAGCAATCTGTCTGCAAGACGTAGGCAAATGCCAGCCTGAAATCACCTGTTCCATAGCTGAATGAGCTGAGATCAGTAGAAATGAGCTGAGATCAGGGATGATTCCATCAGCTCTCCAAGATGGCAGCCACTGTCCTCCTCCGTGATCCGACCGGTGTCGAGAACCAAACTGGACCGCTTCTCATCTCCGTCTCAAAGCCAGAACTCAGCACTAAGCACGGCCATTGCGCCGCTGGCAGGAGCCCCCAGAATCCGCATCGCTGCACCCCCACTCCAGCAACTCGCCGCTTCCCAGCGCGCGCCGCAGACTCCAGCCGCAGGGCGATCCGCCGATCAGGCAATGCGACCCTCCATGCGGAGAAATCGCCCGCATCCGAGCCCCCGCAGCCGAACCTTGCACAATGGAAATCCCTCTACTAGATTCTGGAGCACCTCAATTTCGCTGGAATTTCCCAACAAGACAGCCTTCAGCTGTTTCACCTCGTCTTTCTCCCGCACAGTGATGCGGCACACGGGGGTGATGCACTCCCTTCACCGCCATCTTCCTGGTCTCTGCAGTATGATTTTAATCAATAAAATCAGTGATGCTTGAGGGTATTTAGGAGCGGGAGTCAGGGCCAAGCTGTGTCTATGGACCTGACTAATGGCCCAATACAGTGCCTGTATGTCAAGCCCAACTTTGTATTGAAGAAGAGAAGAATGACATCAGACTTTGCACAGAATCCCATATGCCACCAGTGTAACAGGAGGACCATAAAATTTAGGTCTTTGAGAATCAATACCAACTCAAATCCCTGTACCGACAATCCTTGAAATATCTTGGTAGTACCTTTCTCCGGTGAACAGTTATCCATATAAAAGTCCATAAGTCTCTCTGGGGAAGGCTGTGGGATGCCACCATTGTGATGGGCATTTGCCATGGTGCCGCGTGGTCCTTCTTCCTAGGGACTCCACCACCACTCCGGACAATACTCTTGGTCCTGGGTGGACTTCAACAAAACAAATCTACCATGGCTGAACACGGAACGGTCATTAGATGTCAGTCACTATCACTATTAAGTTCTCCTTCAGTTCTTGATTTTTGAAATAAGAACTTCTTCAATATAACCAAAGGTGCCCACTGGCTTTCATACTTGGATTTTACTGCTTTTACTCATGTTCAACTGCTCATTCTCTCTCTATAAAGCATCAGGTACATTTTGCAAGAGCCATTCAACCCCACCATCTTTATAAATATTATTTACTCATCTCATATATTCATCTCAAAAGCCTGGTGCATCCTGCATGCTGGTACACCTCCTTCCATCAGTTCACCACCTCATTTTTAACAATTGGAATGCTATCTTTGGCCAAAGGCTTTTCTGAGCCATATCTGGAATCCATGTTTTTGCATTTGGGTTCTTGGGAAGCAAGAACCAAGATATGGAGTTTGAGATGAAAAGTATTGCTCTTTGGTAAGTAAGAAATATGTGAATTGGAGCTTGGCTTTGGAATGTAGGATTGAGATAACAGAAAGGCATAAGGAATATAGTTCAGAGGTTTTTTTTTTTAATAAAGTAAGGGAAATAAATAAATGCTTTGAGAACACAAATTTTGTGAAAAGGATAAATTGGATGGTAAGGAACAGGAATTAGGGACTGGTCACATGACAGTGGAATCAAAGGAGTAGACATTGGACAAGAGCTTAAAAGTTGTGGTTTAAGGAATATCCACCAGTAACCAGTGAAGGAGAACAGAAGGACTCATCAGCTGGAGAGGAGGAGAAGCTACACAACCCCTTGAGGAAGCCGCAGGAGGAGGATTTCGTACAGACAGCTTGTCTGTGAGACAAACTTACCACAACTCCCATGAGTTCATTTGCACAAGTACTACACTGATACTTAATTTTTCCCAATTAATTTTTTTATGTTTTTCATTCATTATTTATGGTAAATGTTGTTGCCAGATCTTTGATGCTGTCTTCCCTCAAGGTTAGAGCTTATTTCTTTAAATATACAAAAAAAAAATATGTCTTTCTTGATGAAGTCTCTGAAGAAAAGTTCTGGCAATAAAAATCTTTTAGTTATTTAAAAAGATTTTTTTTTGACTAGTGCAGTATCACATCTGGGTACTTCATCATTACACACCAGTTTAAGGGGTCAGAAATACAACTAATGACTTGTGCCCAGGACACAGATCTCCAGAGAGGCCCTTTGGGTTTGCATCCCTCAATTGTGGTCAGAAATAAGGCTAAACAGCAGCATCACAAAGCTATGGCTCCAGTTCTACATACACAAAGTCTGCTTAGGGAAATGGGAAGCTTATTGTTTTCACATTTAATAAAGTATGCACAGCTAATTATTTCTAAAAGCTAAAGCAACCTTCTCCCACCAGCAGTTTTGGAAACCTTATAGCCATTAACACTGAGATATCTCATATCCAGGTTAAGTTTAGTTACCCCACCCATAGCTCCCTCTTTCCTTCCTAAATCTGTGTCCTTCACAACCCCAATCCAGTCCCACACAGTCGAGGTCTTTTCAATGACAGCTCCATTCACCTTCTGGCCTTATCTAAAATGTGAAATCACTTTGTCTTCCCTTTTCATTTCGAGACAGATCATTCTTGCATATAATCTGATAGCTGTTCTATGCTATTTCTGGACTATTTCCCCTCTGTTTTCCTATAAAAAGCCCTCTGTTCCTTCATGTCATTCTGTTTATGGAACATTTTCTATCCTGCATCATCATCATAATCATCATCTATTCACTTACATATCATGTTTTAGGTTAAAAATAACACTCTAGACTCATCTCCAATTGCCTTTATTAATTCTTCTCTCATTCTACTGTCATACTCAACCACTTTCAGTTCTGGGAATGTATCCCTCTCCCCTCCCTCCCCCATTCTCTTCTTCTTTCCATTTATTTCTCCCTCCTCCCTTCCCTTCCCATTCTTTCTCTCTCTCTCCTCCCCTCCCCTTCCCTCACCTATCTCCTCTCTCACTCATCTTTTTCTACCAGTTGGTTCTGTTTCCTGGAAGGTTTCCCCCCTCTGGGTTTCCCCTCATTCTTCCCATTTATTGTTCAAATATCAACTACTCCAGAAAGCCTTTCTTACCTCTAAGACACTTTAACTCACACTTGCCACTCATGCATACTAATTTAACAGAATTAAAGGTACTATTATCTCAGCCAGAACTGCTGCGATTCCTTAGTGTTGCAACATGATGGCTCCGCTGCTTCTCGGTTTTGCCCCCTTCTCATCTGTCCACAACAGTGTGACTCTGGCACCCCAACTCCTTCACAGACTGCAGCAAAACCCCATTCTCCCCTCACCCTCCATTTGTCTTGTAAACTGTATTGTTCATATTATTATGAGTTCACCTACCTCTCCATCCTCAGCATATTTCTGAACCTCCCTCAGTATACCTTCCTCTCAGCATATTTTTGACCTCTCCTTTAAAAAAAAAAAGAATCTTATTCCCTCCTCTGGAGCAGGAGACTTCTAACTCAGTTTGAAGGTCTAGCTCAGATGTCAACTCTCACAGGAGTCCACTTCTTCTTTTCTCTGTACTCCCACAAAATTCCACTCAAAACTTTCTCAGAGGATATAGCACTGTGATTCCAGATACATAGATATGTCTCCAACTAAGAAAACATTTTCGGAGGCAGAGCTATCTACTGACATTTATATTCTTTAGGCTTTGTACATAGAGGAAAAGAGGAATGGTTTCAAAAATCATTAGACAAGTGTGCTGTGATTCCAAAATCTTTCCTCGAGTCCCACGATCTTCCTCATTTCCCTAAATTCAGCTATGTTGAGGAATCACAATTGTCAGTGAATCACCCATTAAAATGTATGTGCCATATATTTTGCTTCTAACTAGTCAGTATTTACAGACAAAACTGTCTAAACTGAATTGTTTATGTTTTCCTGAGACACAAGAATTTGCTAAAGGCAAAGTTGGTTGTTTTGACCATACTTTTCTATTTTTCACATGAAAATGATGATGTAATTTCATTCTGAAATAAACTCCCAGCCTAAGGATTTATTAGGACAAAATATTGTTTTGTATGTTTATTATTTCTTCTCATCCTACCAAATCTACTATTATCTGAATGAAAGTTGTGAAAATGAAAAAGAAACAACAAATATACTTGTTTTTTACTCTGCCATTTGATTAATGAATCTAACTTTCTTGGAAATGGTGGTGTTTCACTAAAATATTAGTCTTTAGATTGTTATTTACTGAGCCTCAAAACAACACATTTCTATGTCATATTTGTTTTCTCTCTTGCTGTCATTTGAAGTAAAATAAAGTCTTTGAAATTACATCTTATATTGGTAGTAGGCAAATACATATTTTCAACTTTTTTTTTTTGGATCTAACTTTGTCACCCATCCTCCAACTTCTACGGTGTGTCTAAAATTGTTTAGACATAAAGAAAGATGGGATGTGTGCCACAGGAAAATTATGCTTTGCTTTTGCTGGAATTAATTAGAAATGAATTATTTTTCCATCAGTAAGTATTTGCAAGTACTTACTTTTGAGGTAACTGTGGGGATACATCAGTGAAAAGGGAAGACACCATCACTGCCTTCATGGAACTTCCAGTCTAGTAGGTATAACAGGCCATTAAATATAAGATCTACAGTTGGGTATAAGTGCTACTGCAGGGGAAATACAAGGCATCACATTAAGCCCTCTTGAAGCTTGTAGTCTACTAGAAAACACTTACCAGCCTCCTGGAATACAGAATTCCCAAGTTTATTTATGAATTCTGAACTTGTGATATGGTAGACTACAGTGAAGAGGACCAGCAAGAGTTCAGCTTCAGACCACCATTTTGGATTGCCATAAATAATGGGATACTAAGATAGCTAGTTGGACCCAGTTGTTGTACTATAAGTAGATTCATTGTTAAGGGATATTAGGTGGGAAAACAGAAACAAGAACCAAACATCCCCTGGCTTTCAAACCAAAAGGTACCAATAAATGTGGTTAAATTTGCTTTTAAGAGTAAAAGGGAAGAATCGGGTTTTCAGACCCCCATAGTGTCTGACATACAATACAGTAAGTATGAAAAAATATTTATTGGATAATTACAGGAATTAAATTCACAGGCTTTCAGTCAAGGCAAAGCCATTGCCTTGAGTCACTGATGACAGACAATGCCTGGGTTTGGACTGGTTCTATATCATAATTTGGCCCAGAATGTAGTAGGAAATAAATATTGACCTCTTCAGGAAGGCAAGGATCTTGAAGTCACAACTGTAAGGTCAAAAGACACCACTAGGTCAGCAACAAATGAAAAGTAAGTATCCCATCTTTATTCTTCCCTGAAGACAGGAGCTTACAGAGTTGATCTCTCAGGAAATCAGTTCTATAATTCAGAGAGACACATCCAGCTATATTCATGAATAGATTATTCCAAATAATTCAAATATGACTATATTACACTTTACTGAATTTTCATTCAACTTTTATTTCCTCAAAACAAAAATGGCTTGGGATTCTAAAATGGATCTACTTTTATGTAAATATAAGATCTGTCAGTGGTCAGATACTTTTCAAAATATCCAAACAAACTATGTGCTCAGTGTACAGCTATTGTACTACAGATTTGAGATGTGGTTTACAGACTTTACTTAGCAGAAAAATTTGTCCCTTTGCCAAACCATTTAGCAAGTGTTCATAGCACTTTAGTCTGTCATGGGGGATGTTTAATAAGGTATGTGATTCCACAGCCACCTGCACTAGGCTGACTGGAGCTTGTCAGCTGCTGGATGGTCAAAATCATTCTTTCAAATGAGAAGGGAAGAGCAGAGTGCTCTGCAAAAACCATGAGATCCTACTTTGTTGGGAAGAATGTCAAAGATGGTTCTCAGAGGCCAAAACTATGAGGTACAAAGCAACCGAAATACTAAGTTCAGTGGATAGAAAAGTGGGCTACATCCCAAATGCCATCAAAATTTCTCATATAAAACACAGTGACAATTAAAGATCCAGCAACTCAGAAATGTTCAAGAGATCACTTGTTCAGGCTGAAGCTTCTAGACAAAATTTTATTTCAGCATTATAGATGAGGAATCACCAGTAAAGAGAGGACAGGTGTATTGCCCAGAGTCAAACAGCAAATCAACAAAATATTTGAGTCTAGAAAACAGTCTCTTACCTGAAAATGTCCTTTTTAGGACCTCTCAAGCATTTTTACCTAAAAATCTTTAATTACAGACCAGAGTGTACAGTTACCCCAAGGAAAGGGGACAGAACCCACAGCAGCTGGCCACGAGCGTGAAATTTCTCTAAAATCACATTTTGGGACTCTTGTGAATTCCATATTCTGCTCAATGAAGCATCTGGTTGGCTTAATATAAGATTGGTTTTCCCCAAAATTTCTAGACAAACTGATGCTTCACAGATATTCCATGTTTGTTCTGCATCTTTGCATATTCTAGGGCTAAAGGCACCCTAGTTCCAGCAACACACCCTGATAAATGAGAATACAACCCCAGTTCTCCTGTTTTTTCATTATATCTTAGAAGAGTCTTGCCATATAAACCATTTTGTTACATGATCCATCCAGATTTGTCTCTTAAGATGCATTTGTTGTAGAATAAGACAAGGAAGGAACCACTCCTTTTACGAAATTCTTGCTTTTTAACCTTAGTCCTCCAACATAGAAAGGTTTTCCCCAACCCCACAGTATAACACCTCTAATTTAGAAGATAAGGATGGTGAAAGAAAAGAATAATTCCCTGAAAGATGTATCTCAATACATTGACTCCTCACTTTCCAATTTTATATATAAGAAGAATAATAACATAAAGACTTATAGAACTGAATTGGTCAGGAACACAGAAAAAGTGGTTAGTAAGAATCCCAGTTCTGTTTTTGTTACTATTGCTCTGTAGTAATAGTTTAAGATCTGGTATAGTGATGCCACCTGTTTCACTCTTCCTGCTAAGGATTGCTTTACCTATTCTGGGTCTCTTATTTTTCCAGATGAATTTCATGATTGCTTTTTCTATTTCTATGAAGAATGCTGTTGGTATTTTGATTGGAATTGCATTAAATTTGTATAATGATTTTGGTAGTATGGTCATTTTGATAATATTAATTCTGCCTATCCAAAACAAAAACAGACTGGTAGTCCAAAGGTACAGAATAGAGGATACAGAGATTAACCCACAAAATTACAATTATCTTATATTAGACAAAGGCACCAAAAACATGAATTGGAGAAAAGATAGCTTCTTCAACAAATGGTGCTGGGAAAACTGGAAATCATATGCAACAAAGTAAAATTAAACCCCTATCTCTCACCATGCACAAAACTCAACTCAAAGTGGATCAATGACCTAGGAATTAAACCAGAGACTCTGTGTGTATTAGAGGAAAAACTAGGCCCTAATCTTCATCATGTGGGATTAGACTCCAAGTTCCTTAATAAGATTCTTATAGTGCAAGAATTAAAACCAAGAATCAATAAATGGGATGGACTCAAACTAAAAAGTTTCTTCTCAACAAAAGAAACAATCTGTGAGGTGAATAGAGAGTCTAAATCTTGGGAGCAAATCTTTACCCCTCACACATCAGATAGAGCACTAATCTCTAGGGTATATAAAGAACTCAAAAATCTAAACACCAAAAAACAAATAAACCAATCAATAAATGGGCCAAGGACCTGAAGAGACATTTCTCAGAAGAGGATATACAATCAATCAACAAATATATAAAAAAAAATGTTCATCATCTAGCAATTAGAGAAGTATAAATCAAAACTACTCTAAGATATCATATCACTCCAGTCAGAATGGCAGCTATTATGAAGACAAACAACAATAAGTGTTGGTGAGGATGTGGGGAAAAAGGCACACTCATACATTGCTGGTGGGACTGCAAATTGGTGCAGCCAATATGGAAAGCAGTATGGAGACTCCTTGGAAAACTGGGAATGGAACCACCATTTGACCCAGCTATTCTTCTCTTGGTCTATACCCAAAGGACTTAAAAACAGGATATTACATGGACACAGCCACATCAATGTTTATAGCAGCACAAATCACAGTAGCTAAACTATGGAACCAACCTAGATGCCTTTCAGTAGATGAATGGATTAAAAAATGTGGCATATATACATAATGGAATATTACCCAGTAATAAAAGAGAATAAAATCATGGCATTTGCAGGTAAATGGATGGAGTTGGAGAAGATAATGCTAAGTGAAGTTAGCCAATCCCACAGCCCCCCCAAAAAAAATGCCAAATGTTTTCTCTGATATAAGGTGACTGACTCATAGTGGGGTAGGGAGGAAGTGCATGGGAGGAATAGACGAACTAGATAGGGCACTGGGTGGGAGGGGAAAGGAGGGGGCAGGAGGTTAGCAATGATTTGGAACGTGATGGACATCATTATCCAAAGTACATGTATGGAGACATGAATTGGTATGAGTATACTTTGTATACAACCAGAGATATGAAAAATTGTGCTCTATATGTGTAATAAATATTGTAATGCATTCCAATGTCATGTATTTAAAAAATAAAATCAATTAAAAAAAAGATTTCCAGTTCTGTTTGCTAACTCTGAGCCTTTTCTCATAGGAAAAGTGATATTCTATATTAGGAGTCAAATCCCATCAAAATCAATTCATCTGTCTTTTTCTAACCAATTTTTATTATAATCTTACCCAAGCATCCAGAGGAAGAATGGCTACCGATGTAAAGTGCTAGACACACACAAAACACAAACACCAATGCATTAATCCATGAATGCCACATTGCATACTTTACATTCAGCCCAAGAGTTGTTAATACTTCACGTTGTCTTACTGTATACACCGTACATCCAGAGCTGCAAACTTAGGTGAACACCCTTCCTCTACTGGAGCACCTCAGGACAAAGCACCTGTGATGGTTAATTTCATGTCAATTTGATGGGGTCATGGGATACCTAGATATGTGGTCAAACATCAAACATTATCTGGTGTGTGTCAGCAAGGATGTTTCTGGCTGAGACTAGCATTTGAGTTGGCAGACTGAACAAAGCAGATTGCCTTCCCCGATACATGTGGGTCCCCTCCAGAAAGTCAAAGGCCTGAAAAGAATAAATAGGCTAAATAAGGAGGAGCTCCCTACTCATTTGTTTTGAGTGGAGACATTAGTGTTCACCCAGTGAACTCAGATCCAGGCTGGATCTTGTTCCATCAGTTCTCCTGGTTCTCAGGCCATTAGCATAAGTCTGGATCTATCCCACCAGCTCTCCTGAGATTCCAGATGTTAATCAGCGATCCTGGATATTCCCAGAGTGCTTAATTGCATGAGATTTTAATATTATTAAATTTCAGGGCCAATAACATATTGATTCTTGTTATGTGGAGAATACTGATTAATACAGCACCCCACTCCTACTCTTACCAGTAGATCTGTACCTGTCCAGAGATGACTCATGTCCAGTGACTATATCACTGCCATTGTCCCAGTTGTAACTATATGGTAAGTGTATTTTTCTCTCATTTTGAAGTGTTTACTTTAAAATGACAGCATTTACTTGGTCCGCGTTCTCTTTTATGGCTATTGAGTAACTGAATTTTATGGTATGTCTATTACTAATATACTTGGATCCCACAGAGGAATTTATATGTGTTTCTTAAGTTTAATAAAATATTATGCATATGCTTTTTTATGTTTTTGGCAAGAATTCCATTACATTGGCTTGATTCAGTTTATGCATTTTTTATTTTCTATTTTAATACAAGCTTTACTCCCTGGAATTTCTATTAGTAATGCTGGAAGATTTGGAGCAGGCTTTTAGAAGTAAAAGTTGTTATTCCAACCCTTCCACAATGTATAATTAAATGCATGGCAGTGAAGGATGATACAGTACATTTAATAGATGAGGCCAATTACATGGCAACCTTCAAGAAAAGACAGGGAGTTCTATCCCCAGGGTTTGGACCTGAGAAGGCCATCTGACTCCCCTTCCCCCAGTTCTTACAGTAATACTCAGGAGACACACGACCTAATAAAGGAAACAATGATCCTGGGGTTGTCTATCCAATATTCAACTTTAAGAATAAGAATAAAACAATGTCCCCACAGAACTTGGGGAAGTAGAAAATCTCTCAAAGACTAGGAGGGGTTGGTTCACTAATGTCCTAAAACATAATCTATGAGGGCTAGTCCCTTATTGTTCAAAAGGAGGGCTTTGTCTAGAATCCCTCCACCAATCTGTGTTCCCCATACCTGATCCAAGGGAAATTTCTGCTGCCAGGTGCCCACTGCATACCTATCTGGTGCTATGTCTACCCACCAAGCCTACTGCAACAGGCTGTGTTCATGTCCCTAAGCAGTACTTCCCTCTTCTCTTTTGCATGCTATACTAAAGACCCAGAGGGAAATCCTTCACACGCTGACCCATACAGTCTTTAACTGTGAGTGCCTCATTGTGATTCTGCAGAGAAGCCTTCCCTGTGTAACAATCCCTGAGCCCACATCAGATTCCACAATCAGGTAACAGGTACCTACTACACCATGCCTTGTGCCATGTGCCAGTGATGCACAGGGGAATGAGACAGAGTCCCTGCCTTGGAAAAGAAGTCAGGCATAAGTAATCATTTTGATGCAGTGTCTGAGGGGCTGGGAGGCATTTGGTCCTGCAAGCGTAGAACAATCACTTACTCAGGTTTGGAGTTCAGAAAGGACTTTCTGGAGATAAAACCTGAACTGAGTCTGAAGGAGGCTAGAAATGTAAATGAGACAAGTGAAAGGTTGCCTTATTCTCATAGGGTACCATCTTTAACTTCTAATTTTCTTTTCCAAAAATAGCTCAGTGACATAAAATGCAGATCCCAAAGTGGCAGAGCACACTGTGCTCATTCCTGGAGTTCTTGGTCATCAGGATCACCCCAAGACACAATCAACCAAGAATTTCTTCTTGGTGAAGCTGACCTTCCCAGCTTTCCACCCAGGTGCCCCCAGTGTTCATTCTGTGGCATCTCACAAGGACGCTGTGTTCCCTCAAGACTGCAAGTGATGAAGCTTAAAATGTGCTTCTCTTTTAGTGGGTGAGGCAAGGATACTGGGCAAACATCTAGCAACTAGAGGAAAAGTTATGGAAAGACCAACTAAACCATGCTCATGTACTTTGATTGTGAGGGCTCATTTTTCAATATTTAATGAACAGTTACTGCACCCAATTTAGATCTTCAAACCCACTGCCTACCCTGCCTGGAAAGACAAAGAGCCTCAATTTCCAGATTCATAAAGTTTGAAAATGAGATATTCTCACTAAAATTGTGGTGAACATTTGAGTGTTCATTAAGTGTGATTTCTACAATAGTAATGAATACAAAACTCCTTTAACCATTTCAGAGAACACTTAGGCTTCAACAAAACCCCACAGCAGAGCGTGAAGACCCCATTTGTTTTCTGTCTTCCTTTTAAGCAAACCAATTACAGTGCCAGAGTGGGTGAAACATCCTAAGGAAAAGTCTATAAGATCAGATGGTAATTGGGTCAATTTATAGTAGATAACTGAGAAATGCCTAAAATTGTCATTTCTCCTGGTTAGGGCAGAATAGGAAAGAATGTGATTAATAAATAGCTTAAGCAGCAAACAGAAGGTGCTTACAACGCACGAATGCTCTGGGGAGATGAGGTATTGAGAGAATCATTACGATAAAGTACAGGCAGGCATTTTGTTTAAAGAGGCTAAAACAACTTTTCAAAACATCACTTAAGGGAAACATTTGGGCTGGAATGGCTTATGAAGATGATCTGTAAGTGGCCATTCAATTGTGAGGTCAAACCCTAGGTATGTTAAGGTGACTTTCAATCTGGTAGAAGTTTTAGGGTGCATGAAGATCAAGGGACCCACAGGCTGGCCACATCTTTGCCATCTCCTCCAGCTTCTGTCCAGTGGAGAGCACAGGCATCTTCTTACTAGCACGTTGGCATTATGCCTGTTTTGCAATTGCACAACCCAAGAGGGAAAGGAGTCATCATTTGGGGGATGGGGGATGGTCAGAATGTCCCACGCTCTATCCAGGACAAACCTCAGGCTCCCAGGGGCCTATTTGTCAGAATTTGTTCAGGAACCACACCCTAATGTGATGGATGCCAATCTTTAAGCAGGAGAGTAAAAGATTTAAAGGAATGGATGTCTGGCATTGAGAAACTGGGCTCTTCCAAAGACTGGCTACACTATAAGTGTGAGGATTCATTTATCTTGGGCTGCCTTTACTCTTCACCTCTTTTTCTTGCTCAAACAATTTCTGTTGGAGACCTCTGTTGATTTTGACTACCCTAATCCTTTTCCTCTTCTTTCCCTTCCCTTGGAGAACCACCTCTCCCCCATTCCAGACTGCTTTGCGGCAGCTCCCAGACACCACAGTGCTTCCCAACCCTCCCTTTCCTCAGCCACAGGAGAAACTCAAAACCCCAGCCACAGTGAGGGGCTCAGGAATGGTATAGCCTAAGCCCTGCCCACCAGTGCTACAGTTGGGTACCTCTTACTCAAGAAGCTTCAACTCAGATGACAGCAACCTGGAACTGACTGTAGTCCTACCTGCTGCCCCACTGCCACATGAAAGAGCTTCTCTGGGGCTGAAGGGTCCTGATTCCTAGTTCCTTCTCCCTCTTTCCTCCTTCTCTTATTCTTATCCTTGGAGCTTTACTCTCAGTTCACTGACAGCTAATCTCCACAAGATACTTATTTTTAAGATTGTAAATTGCCCTAATAGAATCATCGGTGGCTCGCATGTAAAGAAATACATCCAAAGGAACATGAAAGCGTTAGAGAGATCAGAAGCCATGAAAAGTTGGGAAATAATCACAGGTGTAGAGAATTCTCAATCTCTAGAGAAGACTGTGCAAAACTTGAATGTCACCTGAGATCTTTAGTTCTGTCATGTTCCACCAGGTTCAGAAAAAAAAAAAAATCATGAAAAATACAAAAAGTTAGACATTCTAACAATGTTGATGGAGATTCTTATGAGACTGATTAACCTAATGTGGAAAATAGTTCCATGAAAGATAAGGAATTCCCTGTTGATGGAAGTATTCAAGCATATGCCAAACATTAGAAATATAATATAAAAAGCCTTATTTTGGGGGAGATTTTTAGGGTGGGGTATAAGGAGAAATCACCAGTCATGGATTCTAATAAAATTCCCTGAAGAATCAAACCAGTGTCTCTAAGAATGGTATGAAGCTACACGATGAACAAATCCTTTAATGCCCACCCTTCCTATTAAGAGCAGAGAACCACAATCTGCTCTACTCATTATTGATGCCTATGACGCCTAAAATTCTACATTGTGATTGAAGCTTTGATCACTACTGAAAGAGAGGGGTTGAATCAGGGTGGGCCAGAAGAAAGGTCTCCTGACCTGAAATGGAATCATGAACATCTCTGTAGAAAAGCCTGGCAGGGCAGGCACAGCATCTGTTCCTCTTATCTCAGTGTTCTAGCTCAAATCTCAGTGCCTCTTAACGAATTTCTATATCAACCTCCTAAATAGTTCCCTAGACTCTCACTTTCAAACCTATCCTCCACAATGCAACCAGAAAGAGAGTGTTCTTTCAAATACAAAGATCTGATCATTTTATCCACCGCAGTGTAAAACCCTTCCATGTCTCATCATTGACTTCAAATCAAAGTTGATGGTCTTTGGCCCCCTCCTAGAAATTCCTCAATAAATTAACCCTAATGTTCCATCCTCAATTCTGGTCATTTTTGCCTCAAAATGAGTTTTCATGAAATGTCCCATTCATATGCTTCTGGTTATTTTTCATCTCTCTGTCTTAGTTTTGTTTCTGCTGAAAACATCTTTTTATAACCTTATTTGTATTCGTAATACTTATTTACTGTTCAAGAGTCAGCTCTGATATAATTTGGGAGTTTTTCTTGGGTTTTGTAGTCCACCTCCTTCCACAAAAGATCATTAGCATCACCAAGGGGACAAGGAGAATGGTAAAAGGGTGGTGGGGAAGGGTATTGAAAATTATTATGTGCTCCTCATGTAGTAGACAAATTCGAGGCCCTCAAGGGTTAATTCTTACCAAGCTCATTGTCATAAAACCAAGTCAATTAGTACCAGAACTTCTCAGGGACTGTGGCCCAACTTGAGAGACATTAGAAAAAGAGTCCTTTTGGGAGAAGAGCTCATTTGAGGTAAAGTTACCTTGTTCTCCAGAAGGGTGCCCATACACAGCAAAGGACCAAAACTCATCCCAGCACAGTGGATTGAAATTCTGCCACCATAGGCTGATTGGCTGCTACCAAGGGTGCAAGCTGCTGTAAGAACTGAGACCTGGGCACACAGGACCCTGAAATTCTGTCCTCACTGCCATTTAATGAGCTTTGGAAAAGCTGCATCTCACCCCACTTACTTTATACAAGTACAGCAATGCTCTGAGCAGAATTTCTCCATACGAAGCAATGTACCACATTTGGTACTTATCTGAGTCAGTTTCAAATGCACAGCATAGACTAGTGAATTATAGAAGTCAAGAAAAATTTTTAAAGAATAAGTGAAAGTATTTATTTATTCATGCCACGCTTGTTACTGAGCATCCATTCTGTGCCTAGAGCTGGGAGTTGGAGGCTAGGGTAGGAAGTCATGCGAGGTTATTATATCTTACAGCATCTCAGCTCCTTAAAAGTCAGCTGTGGAGGTAGAGAGGATACTGTACTCATGGTTTTCACTTGAGTCCACAAGGCCAGGGATCAATGAGACCCAAAACACTAATAGGCTGACCTCCCCAGAGATACTAAAATAGAAAAACTAGAAGCTTGTGAGAAATGCTGGATGCATGGGAGCATAAAACAGAAAAAGAAAGAATGCAAGAGAAAGGAAAGGAAAGGGAGAAAGGAAAGAAAGAGATTATTACTTTGGTAAACTCTGGAGACTAATTATTTTGTTTTACAGAGTAAAAGAGAAAATATTTAGATTCTACATTTTTGGAATCCAAAATCCATTGCATGCCTTCCATAGATGCTGATAGGGATCCAGCAATTGAAGTATAAAATGTAGATTGCTTATTTAGAGATTTTTTATTATGCTTTAACTGTATACATTTAAGCCAAGCTCTCTTTAAAATGCAATAAATGTAATTTTTAAAAAAGAAAGGGCCTTCAAAGAGGAACTCAGGTTAAACCAGGTTCTTAGAGTCATTACAATCACTGTCATAAGGATGAATTAAGAAGGTTGTTCTGTTCTCCACTTTAATAACACTTTTGACTGCCTCGTAAATTGTGTGATATATGGTAATTTGGCATCCAGTATTTGATTGGCTTGCTCCTCCAACCTTTCCTCATAAATTACTGTCATCGTGAACACAGACAGGCTCTTTCCTCCTTTCTCTGGGTCTTTTTCAAATAGTTATTAACCCTTGCTTGCCACAAAGACACCATTAATCTAACAACAATAACAACAACAAATAACTATGGCAATTAAAAACTCAAGAATATCTCTAATAATCAGAGTGACTAGTTGCAAAGATTTCAGAAAACAGGAACTGATAATCTGAAGGACCAGTTTCTACTATGCCTTCCACAGACTAAGTTCTTTTCTGGTTCATAGTTCTATGAACTCAGTCCAATATCAAAGCTTCACATCTAGTTGGGGAGACAAATACCTTGAAGGAAAGAATTCCACAGATACTGGGGTTCTACTGGATGGTTCTAATCAATATAGTGAGGGAAGCAAACCATGAAAGCAGCAATGGTAACACTGGAGACTTGAAGTAGGAGCACAGCATGATTATAGGATATTGGATGACACCAAATCCAGTCTTTGTGTGAGTCTTTGTGAGGGTCAGAGGTCACATGTTAACTGACATAGGAAAGAAGTTGCTGGGCAAAACTGTGAGCCCTAGGGCAAGAGCAAGCAGTGTATTTTTTGGGGGGATGGGGGTACCAGGGATTGAACTCTGGGGCACTCTACCACTGAGCCACATCCCCAGCCCTATTTTGAATTTTATTAGAGATAGGGTCTCACTGACTTGCTTAGCGCCTCAATAAATTACTGAGGCTGACTTTGAACTCGTGATCCTACTGCCTCTGCCTCCTGAGCCGCTGGGATTAAAAGTGTGTGCCACTGCGCCCAGTAAGCAGTGTATTCTTTCTTTTTTAAGATTTTTTAATATTTATTTTTTAGTTATACATTGGAAACAATATCTTTATTTTATTTTTATGTGGTGCTGAGGATCAAACCCAGGGCCTCACGCATGGTAGATGAGTGCTCTACCCCTGAGCCACAACCCCAGCACAAGTAGTGTATTCTTGAAGGTAAAAATTAAATCTGGGAATGAACATTGCTTATCTAAAGAAAGGAATGTGGTCTAGAATGGTCTAAGCATAAAGAACAAGGGGAAGAAATTCTGAAAGATATGGCTAAAGAAGTATAAAATCGTTCCATGAAGAAAACTTGCATAAACCATTTGATTAGATTTTATCCTAAGGTCAATTTCTGAGCAGGGAAGTTTTCTGAGGAGGAGAATGACATGGTAAAATTTGCATCTTTGAGGCTTTCTGTGACTACAGTAGGGCAAATCTGGAAGTTTGAAGGTCAATTTGACTGATACTGTAATCTAAGTGAGACCTTGACCTTGGAAAATTATAGGGGACATTTGAATTTTTATATTTCAGAAGTATTTTGGAGGTATATGAAAGAGGATTAGGTGATTGACTGGATGTGACAAGTGAGAGAGAATAAAGAGTGGAGGGTGGGATCCCTATTTCTGGTTTAGTCAGGTAGGGAGGGTGGTCACTCACTGAGATGGGAGTACCACAGAACCTCAAGTTTGTAAGGGAGTTTGGGAGCTCAGGTCTGCCTGTATTAAGGTTGATAATCTCTTTCTGGAATTACCAAGAGAGATATTGGGTACATCGGAGGATATATGGATTGAAAGCATAAGTCATATCAGGGTTCCTAGGACAATTTGCTTTCCAGAGGCAGTTGAAGGATAGAGTGTACCAAGACAATGTGTGATGAAGACCTGAAACATGGAAACAACACTGTATTATCAAAAAGAGGAAAAGCATACATTCAGTTGTTAGAATCTGAAATAGCTTCATGTTAGTAATATTTAAGACCTTTAAAAATGACAAGCTTGGGGCTGGGGTTGTGGCTCAGTGGTAGAGCTCTTACCTTGCATGTGTGAGGCACTGGGTTCGATTCTCAGCACCACATATAAATAAATAATTAAATAAAGAAATAAAGATTCATCAACAACTAATAACAATATTTTTAAAAAATGGTAAGCTTTTGGTAAACTGTTAAAGTGGGCTGCCTCAGGTTGAGGGGGGGGGGCACTACGGAAAGCACAAATGAGAAAGAATGGTTACACTACAGAGAATTATGAATATTTCTATTTGGCTATGGTTAGGACACATTAGTGGGTACACAGTAGGAAATGCAGCTAGAAAGAGGGTTAAGATAATATGTTAGAATTGGCTAAAAGGCAGAAAGACTAGATTTCATTCTGTAGGTGATATGGATTCTTGGGAGATGTGAACTGGCGAATGGTGGCCTTCGTGAATTTTACAGATCACATTGCATCTGGCAGAGCGTTTATGAAGAAAGTGGAATTAGATAGATACCAATATAAGTATTTCAACTCAGAGAGTTCTGTGTTATGATCCAAGCTCTGACACTGAGGAGCTATGCAATTTAGTTCCCATTTCCTTGGGTGTTAGGTAGGCAGTGTGATACTCAGCCATAATGGTTGCTGTGAAGTTTGGAGGGCACAGGTCTAAGTTATCTGTTGAATAGGAGACAACTGGCATATGAAGAACTCTTTGAAGTAGGGGTGGTTGTGCTGGATGCAATTTGTTGCTACTGACTGCTTGGCCAAGCTAGCATCTCAGTAGTAAGACGCAGTAATAACTGCAGCCATTTCTGATAGAGAAGACATGTCCAGCTGGAGAGAACCACAGTCCTTCTCAAAACATATACAACATGACTACTTCCTCCTAGACAGGACAGACGTCTCAGAACTAGGCCACAGAGCTTCAGTTGATCATCAGCTCATGTGTATGTATATTTCACATGTACCTATAAACAACAGAAATGACCTACAAATTAGTGACTGGGGCCCCACCATCTAAGTAATTTTCAAAGGCACAGCTTCCAAAGTCACCTGAATCTGACTTGGGGGATGAGGCCCAGACACAGACATTTAAATAATACACTGGACTTCTCCCAGACATATGATAATGACAGTGTTATGATGGTAATACTGTAATATTCAACATGGAAGACCCAGAGAACAAATATTTTCCATATGTCAGAAATTCTGTCTGCCTGCTTACAAGAGATTAAGAAGGAAAGATTTATTAAGGGTGCCCTGGTAGAGAAGGCATGGTACAATAGAGATTTGTGCATGATGTTCTGGTTCTTAGAGGTCAGTGATAAATTCTTCTTCTTGAAATCTTGAGAATAAAGGTTCCTACTCATACTTTGGCCAAAGAGCTCATGAGAACTGAGTACAGTTTTCACTGAATATTCCAGTAAAAGGAACCATATCTTTAAAGTACAGAGGCAACAGAATCAGAAGGCAACCACAAGTATTAGCACTGTCAATGTCTGCAAAGGGTCTAAGATGTTACTCTACTTGTAAACTAACAAGTTAACTTGTCACACTTTCATGGATGCTTTCTTAAATCAAAGACAAAGGCTTTGCTATTCAAAATAAAAGCAGCAGCTAAGCAGAGCATGGTCACGGAGCCCCCGGTTCATTCAAGGCAGTACAGATGGATCTAGATGGACGCATTCAAGATGGGTTCCATAACCAGAGAGGCATACTGAGCCGGGGGAACCCATCTCTCTACACAGTGTGTAACAAAGCCTGTTCTCTGTCTTGGAGAAGATATTACCTCATCCTTCAGGGTTGCTTACCACAAACAAAACCTTGAGCAATGGCCCAGAAGGTCAGGGCCTTGCAATCTTGGCATATCTGGCAAGATTTATTAGAGCACAAGAAAAGGAGTGAATCCCAACGCTAAGCTCTATCCCTCTGGGACTGGCCTCTAGCTGTGTAACTCAATATCCCACTTTATTCTTTTCTCCTTTCAAATAAGGGGTCTTGCTCTAAAGATTAAGGGTGGGCTCTCATGGCTCAGTAATCTGATGCCATTCTGAAGGTGCCTTTAATCAGTCTCATTAATGACTTCTTAGTGGCTGTGATATGATAACCAAGGGTCAAACCTACAGAGCAACAGAGAAAGAAAGAGAAATGATTTAGCTCTTTTTCAGAGCTGTCCCTGACTTTAAAATGATGAAATCAGAGTATTCCAGCCCTAGGGGAGAAAGTTCTGTTAATTCTCAAGGAGTTCACAGTCTGCCACATAAATTGGAGTAATACGGTAAATTGTGATCAGCACAGTGACACATGCAGAGTTCCATTAAGTCTTTTGTTCTCCCTGGGGAAAGAAAAAAAGACTTCTTTACGTGATCTAGCAATATCAAATTATCTGCTATTTTTTAATATTGCACATCTTAAAGTCATATCTAGGGTTGTTTTGTGAAAAGTGAGCTGATGAATAATTTAGAATAGTATCTTAGCACCTCTCCCTGCATATAAAAAATGTAATCTGACTTAATTGTATGTTGCCATGATAACATTAAGAAAATCCCCCAGGGGTAACTGGGACATGCCCAGCTTAATGAAAAGTCAAAGGACATTACTTGAATTTATATGAACTCCATTTTCATGCTTGGCACTGCATGTTTTCTAGGGTATGGGGCCGGCCTCCCTCTCCCGAGAGCCTGGAGTGCCTAGCAGTGTCTGTGGTAGCTTGCCTTTGCTTAAAGAGCTAATTAACTGCTTATCATGAATTTCTCATTTGTAAATCAAGAGGCTTATGGAAATCCTCTGGAACCACAAGTTGGGATTCATGCAACTTCATTACTCATTGAAATCAGGGATCTTTTGATAATGACAGGTTTTTGTTTGTTTGTTTTTTGCTTTTGTTTTTGTTTCTTGGTGGTGGTGGTAGCAGAGGTGGGCGTTGTGTTTATTTCCTGGTGCATCCATAACACTGTAAGTCATTCCAGGCATTAGAACAATATGCCTACCTAACAACAAAGTAAGTGCCTGAAGGGAAAGTCATTTAGTGGAAACAAGAATTACCAAGGCAAAATATGTCCATTTATATCAGGAAAAACTCTACTCATGGCCGGCAGATGCTCAGAAGGATGCGGTCACCACTTTTAGATAGGAAACTGGGTGATGGAACAGTCAATCAAAGTCAACAACCTAGAAAAGAATTGGACACTAGGAAGGGTTCAGATGGTCCATGTCACTGGAGTTAAGAAATGAGAAAGACTAAGAGTGAACTTTCAGAGTGCTAAGAGACAGTACCTTCCACAGCTCCAAAAAACAGCCCTAGGCATGTGTATTTTACTTCCTGGCCATACATCACGGAAATACCCCTCCCTCCTTTCTCAGCAGTAAGCCTGTACTGTGCACAGGAATTGTCATTCATTGAATGAATGCTAGAGACTATTCAGCCCATCTTGGGTGCCTCCACTCTTTTTCCCCTTTCACCTCCTCTATACCTCCCCACATTCCAGCCTTCCCTCCCTGGCCCCACCCAAGGCCATTTCCTCTCTCTGTTTCCTCCTCTTTCAATTCTTCTCCTTTCTCTGCTTCCTCTGCATCTCTGCCCATCCAGGTATGTCTGTTCTTCAAGGCACAGATCAATTTCTAGCTCCTCTAGGAAGCTTACCTCAATTTCTAATTGTTTTTCCTTCATAAGAATTCCTTGTGTCTTCATGTATGTTTTCATGGATTTTGTTATTACTTGTATTATAATACTATATTTTCTACACTGTGCTTAGGAACGTGTCTACGTTTTTTTCTCCAGCTCTCTGGATTATATTTTTCCTTAAGACAGGAGTCATCTCTTCTTTTTTTCTATAAGAGACTGAGGGCATTTCTCTAAACTTAAAACATGCCTTCATATATCTATGCTAAATATGAAGTTAAATCTAAGCTGAAAATTGTTCATTTTGAAATGAGGAAATCATTCTGAACACTACAGAAATCTGTAGCATTAGAATCCACACAGAAAGTTTTGCTTTCCGGCACAAGAGCTCTCAGGGATTCCCCCAAATAGCTGAGGACAACTTAGCAGCAGCCCCATCATCCTCTTGGCAACACTATGAAGAATGTGCCAGATGTAATAAAGGATGAAGGAATCATGTATAGATATTAGGGACTCAGAACCAAGCTCCAAAGAAACAGGGCATGAGAAGGTTGGGACCAACCTCCAAGGCAACTGGCTGCAGTTCATCAGCTGAGACTTCACAGTGGGAACACAACAGTCCATTTAGTGAGGTAAAGTGACACATCTGGCCCAAAGTAAATGCTCCCTTTGCCTCTTAAGTGTCACAATGTTTATTTTTACTTGAGTTGCCTCTTTGTGATTTGGGGCACTAAAATGTCTCAACCTTGCCAGGTGGCAATCACAGTTAAGTCCTGCTTAGTCTCCATAAATGACAAGAGATGTCTGGATTGGATAGATTAAAAGATAAAACATTCAGACAGCATCATGCCACCCGGTTGCACAAAAGAACCCAAGCTTTCCTTAAGCTACAGATTTGGTCATGACCTAACTTAGTCTGCTTTATAGAAGTGATAATCCTTCAGGAAGTGGCATTGGGGGAGATAAGGGTCAACATGAATCTTGGATACTGGTTTAAGAATCTTTGGAATTGGTGATGGAGTCCAGCAAGGCAGGGATGTAGGTATATTCAAAATGGATACACTTGATTTGAAGAATGCAAACTAGCAACAAGAATAAGAGTAGAAGTAAGTTCCGTAGAAAGCAGAAGTGGCAAAGAAGTATAAGTTATATAGATTGTGGCTGGAAGACTCTCAGATTCAAGACTTTAGGTTATCTAGTGATTTCATAGAATAGCCAATCCCAGGGTAAGGCAAATTTTATAGACTAGCCAGGTAAAGATATGGATATTTTGGTACCAATGGGTAGATTTTGGGAACTAGACTAAAGAAATTAGTTCAATATTGGAAATAATTCTAGGTAGTTGTAACCAAAGAGGAGCTAAAAAGTTAGGCTAACATATTCAAGTGATTATTAATAGTAAAGAAGACAAAAATCAGTTTTGGAGGCAGTAAAAAATAAAGATGTGGTAATAGATATAAAAGGGTAAACAGAAAGCATGAATTAGGACATAGAGAAAAGAGCAGAGAGACATGGATTCCTTATGTACACAGTCACCCTATTCAAATGCAAACACCTTTGAGAAAAAGATCATGCTTTTAAATTATGCCAATCATTTACCTTCATAAGGCAACTTTCATATTGATTTTTGATAGTATGATTAGATTTACAGTTGATAAATGAGGACAGAAAGCAGAGTCTAAAGCCTGAGGTAGACAGGCAGACCTGGAGTGAGAGAGAAACTGGAGAGAAGGGGAGTCCAGACCTTTCAAGGGGCTGTCAGGAAGGAGTAAAGGGCTGAGTAGACTGAAGGTATTTGAAGGGCATGACCTTGGTTGAAATAGATGGATGTACAAACCTCTTCCTTGGGTCATGGGGGAAGAGAAATACAGAACTAGTTCCCTGGAACCAGCATGTCACATCCAGGGCCAACTGCTATCTGCAGATGCCCCTTGACAGAGGCAGAGCTTTGAGCAAAAAGCATAGCTTGTAAGAGGATTTATGTTCCTTAGACAACTCCACCCAGTGGAAAGACTTACAGCCCATGGCCCACTACTGCCACCTGCCCCTTGGGGATTTTATAGACTAGTCAGTCCCAGGGTAAGGCAAACTAATTTGGAGCCTCACAGAGTACTTCCCAGACTAAGAACTCCATTCTTCCAGTTGTTTTCCTCAAACACCGGGGCACCTCATCACCTCCAATCCATGGTCCTCTTGCACAACCCACCTCTGGAATCATCTGTGGAACCAGCAACAAAGAACTGGAGAGAGGCTTAGCCCTGTAGAAACTCTGAAGACTTGGGTCTTTATCTGCCTTCCCTGGGAAGTTAAATGCCTTTGTTTCTTCTTTGATCCATTTCTACTTAACTCTGGCCAATTTTGCCACAGATTTTTGAATCCCTGAGTCTTCATAAGCAAAATAGGTCCTCAAACCTACATGTTAGGAGCTATTCTCAATGGTAAATAGCTTGTCTGTTCAAATGTTATAGCAAAGCATCTTTAAAAATAACATCCATTTACCTTTTTTTTCCATTACATCAGAGTTTTCTGTCTTTTAACTATCTTTCCTATTAATATATGTCCCATTGTTGCATTTTAAAAAACCACAATGTGCCTCTTTTCCTCTAAAATAGAGGCAGAGAGAATAGTGGAGCAAACATCAAAACTAACAAATTCCAATTTCTAAAGGTTCTGAGTTCATGGAAAGATCTAATTTCTTTTCAAGGTCTCACTGTTTTCAAGGGAGGCCCCTGTTTAATAATATAAAAAACTGAGGAGTCGGGTACCTTTAGATAGTTAAATGATGCTCATGTGAGCTCATGGCAATGATGAAAAAATAAATACATAGCCTTCTCTTGAGGCAGGCACAAGGCCTTCTTTCTACCTAGCATCTGAAATTGGACATGAATGCAAGGGCTGAGTATTAGAGACAGCAACGCTGAATGTATTGAGTGACAAGTCATAACAATAATAATAAAATCTAATAACATGATTATGTATTTACTTACATAATCTTCCTACAGCAATTCCATAAAGTTGATATCATAATTTTCTTCATTTTCTAGAAGAGGAAGCAGGCTCCTGGGGATTAAGTAGTGTGTTAGCTTTCTGTTGCTGTGACAAAAAAAAAAAAAAAAAAAAAAACTGAGAAAATCAATTTACAGGAGAAAAGATCTATTTTGGCTCACAATTTCAGAGATTTCAGTCTATGGTTGACTGGATCCATTGTTTTAGCCCATGACAAGGCAGAGTATCATTTGAAGGGAGCATGCAGTGGAACAAAACTGTTCTTTTTATGGCAGCCAGGAAGCAGAAGAGAGAAAGAGAATGTGTGTGTTATTGTTTAGATATGAAGTGTCCCCCAAAAGCTTCTGTGTTAATGCAGGAGAATTTATAGGTAGAATGATTAAATTATGAGAGCTGTAACCTAATCATTCTATCCTAGCTTGAATGGACTGACTGAGTGGTAACTGTAGGCAGGTCAGTCATGGCTGGAGGAGATGGGTCGCTAGAAGTGTTCCCTGGAAGGATTCAGCTTCCCTGCAGTCCCTTCCCATTACTCTTTCTGCTTCCTGTGTGTCATGAGCAGAGCAGCTTCCTTCTGCCATGCCCTCCTGTCATGATGTTCTCTCTCACCACAGTCCCAGAGCAATGGAGTCAGTCAACCGGGGACTAGATTGCTGAAACCATGAGCCAAAATAAACTTTCCCTCCTTTAAGTAATTCTCATTAGGCATTATGGTCACAGTGACACAAAGCTGATTAAGGGGTGGGGGAAGGCCAGGGTCACAATATACCTCTCAAGGGCACACCCTCAATAACCAACATCCTCTAACTAGGACCCATATCCTAAGGTTTTCATCACCTCCCCAAAGGGACAAGCTGGGGACAATCTTTCAACACATGAGGCTTGGGGAGACATTTAATATTCAAATCATAATATTTTCATCTTGGTCCCCAAAGGCTCATGTCCACCTGATAATTCAAAATGCATTTAGTCTATCTCCAAGAGTCCCCCAATAGTTCCAGCATTGCTCAAAAGTCTAAGTCTAACTCAAAACAAATTCTTAGTTATGAGCTCCTGTAAGATAAAAAAGAATATTATATACTTACAGGATAAAATAGCATAGGGAAAACATTTCCAATCCAAAATAGAGGAATAATAAAATAGCAAGTAGAAATCAGATGAAAGCAATACCAAAATCCAGCTGGGAAAACATCAAATCCTGAAGCTCCCTGTCTATCATCCAACATATCATGGCATGATATGAGTTCTAAAGAGCTTGGACAGTCCTGCCCCATAGCCTTACTGGCTCAGCCCACGTGGCCTCTCTTAGGCTAGTCCTACTCAATGCCTACACTTCCCTCAGCAGCCACTATATGTTACTGTCACCTCCAACTTTCTGTGGTATCACTTTGGTTTCATTCTCAGAGTTTACACATTGCCCTGTCAGTGGCTTCTTGAAGGGACTACTATTGTGCCACACACTAGCCTGGCCTCCGAGGCTTTCCTTAAAATCTTGGTGGAAGTTCCCATGACCCCATAATGCTTATATTCTGCATTTCTGCAAAACTAGCACCACAGGGATGATTCCAAGGCTGTTACTAGTAAGAGTCACAGCCAGGTCCCCTTGAATCATTGCTTCAGTGACCTGTAAATGTCTGGACAGTTGAGCACAGAGAAATAATTCCTTAGGTAGCTCTGTGCAGTAGGGCACTCTTCTCTGTAATGGGTGAGATCTTGCTAATTCTTAAAGTGTCCTCAAGTATTTTTTCTAAAGTTTTGGTGTAAAGTACTTGACTTATTTTTAATGGCACTAATCTCTTTAGCAGCCATACTCTCCTAGACTGCAACTTTAAACACACTACTTTTTTTGGCAAAGTTTCAAGTTTTTCAAATCTTCTCCCCTGCTTTTTCCCCCAAGTTTCACTACTAATATGTCTAAAAGCAGCCAGTGATATCCATTCCATTCCTTGCATTCTATGCTGACTTGAAATTTCATTTACCAGATAAACTAATCCATCTTTATGTTTTTAATATTTTTATTGGCAAATTATAATTATACATAAGAGTGGGCTTCATTGTGATATATCCATACCTGCATGTAGCATACATAATTTGATCTATTTCATTCTCCTATACCTTCTCCTCCATCCAACTAACCCCTATCCCCATCCCTTACTCTACTTGAGGACATCACCTACTAAATCCAGTCCCACACAAAATCTCAAGGCATTGATATAATGTAAACATTTTTTATGTTTGTTTGCTTGTTTTTTTGGTTGGGTTTTGGTCAAACTGTAACATGAATGGTTTCTAGTCCAATTCCCAATAGAGTCGTTCTTTTCATTAGAATCCTAATAAAAACAGCATTTACTATACACATTCCTATCAGCATTCTGGTCCTCTGAATTCTCACAAGAATCTCCCATTCAGCTCTGCTTACAGTGTTCTAGGGCTTCTCTTTCCCACTTTGCCAAACTTCTCCAAATTCTTACTGGAATTTCCAAACCAATTCCAAAGGCTTCTTGACCACATTGTCTGGTACAGTCACAGCAACAGCCCCACTTGTCAGTAACAATATTCTGTGTTAATCAACTCTGCAACACTATGAAAACATATCTGAGATTATCAACTTATAAAAAGGAAAGATTGGTTTTGGCTTATGGTTTCAGAAGTTTCAGTCCAAGATCAACTAGCTCCACTGCTTTTAGGCCTGAAGTAAGACAAAACATCTTGGTAAGGAGCAGGTAGTGGAGCACAGCTGCTTATCTCATGAGGTGAGCAGAGGGAAGCAGTGGAAGGCTAAGGACAAGCTATAACCCTTCAGGGACATGCCTCCAGTGCCCTAGTTCCTTCAACTAGGCTCTGCCTCCTGAAGTTTCCACCACCTTCCAATAGTCCCATCAGCTAGGGACCATCCTTTAACACACCAGGCTTTAGGAAATGTTCAAAATCCAAATCTGAGCAGGTAGTTTTTGTAAATTTGCACAGTGGCACAGTGGTCCTGCCTGTATCAGAAATGATATCTCTGATGTTCAGAGCTGGCCCTCCCTTCTGGAACATGATTTTGCCTCTGGTTTGTGTCCCCTGATCAACAATCAAATATTCCAGCTAAAAAGTAGTCAGCAATAACTTGGCTTGCTGATATATTGGTTTCCTGACATGCCAAATGTAGGTTGCTGAGAAAAGCACTTTTGGTGCCACGTTTATGTCCGTTCATGGATCTTTGTGTTTGAAAAGTTTTAACAACATCACTAGTCTGATGATGAATGTAACTTATGTTCCAAGTAATGGCCAGAAACAGGGTCTGAAACAGGAAATGTTTAACTCTGAATCAATTGTCAGTGGTCTTCACTTGTCAACCCCATGAAAGTGGGTTTCTTATGGAGGGGTAACAGGGGGGAGGTAAAAGAGCAGCTGCACTACTATACTTGGGATATGGAACATCCCACAAAGACCCGTATGTTAAAGGTGGGGTCCTCAGCCCATGGCTTTATTGGGAGATGGTGGAAACTTCAAGAGGTGGGAACTACTAGAATATTTCAGGTTATTTGTGGAGTGCCCTCAAAGGAACAGTGGAACCCTGGCTTCTTCTGTTTAACTCCTGGACATGAGATGAGTGGTTTTTCTCTGCCATCTGCCTCACGTGCTTTCTCCCCATAGTCCCCAAAGCAATAGACAAATTAATTGTGAACTAGAACTTCTGAGACCATGAAACAAGATAAACCTTACTCTTTTTAAGCTGATTATCTCAGGTATTTGTTATAGGAACGGAAGGCTAACATACCTACTTTATAATGAAACAGAGCCATATAGGAATCTGGGCTTTCCCACTGACAAGTTGTGTGGAGTGAAGCGTAGCATTTAACTTCCTCTGCACCTCAGTTTCCTCATCTGTAAAGTGATGAACATTAAACTTTTCTTTTTAAGGTGACCCTAAGGATTGAATAAGGTAACAAATTCAATATGCTGAGTATATTAGGCATCAATATATATTAATATTCCATACTTCTATGCCTTTTGCAAAATCAATTTAAAGTAAATGACTGATTTATTAGTAAACAAACATATACTGATAGTTTTAAAGTTCAGTTTAAATAACTTGCATTTGATTACATCTGTAACACTGAAGTAAAATAATAATCCACAAAATTTTTTAAATATGTTGAAATTTTTACAATATTTGACAGATATTATTCAAAAATGGTAAAGCCTGCCACACGAGTTCTCTTCCATGTCCACTTGTAGGGTAACACTGAAGACAAATATGGTCCAATGGAATCAGGTGACCCCACACCTGATACTACATTAGTATCAAAGTAGTGACATTAACTGTGATATATAAACAAAAGATAAATGAAGTTGTCACAGCACAGAGAGTTTAATTCTATTTGCAAATATCAGAAACAAATATCTGTAGTGAAATAAAGTGGGAAAAAATTTTAAAAAATCAGAGTGCACCCCAGTAACATGATTATTTTATAAAATGTTTGATTTGGGGTAATATATATATATATATATATATATATATATATATATATATATCTTTACAGGTGTATATTAGGTGACACCGTCAAACATATTTCTTACTATGAGTCCCAATAAAACACTTGTAATGTCACCACTCTGAATGGTACTTCCCAGTTCCTGGAGTCAGGTCTTTCTCAATGACTAGATGAGATGATCCCAGAAATTTTGAAGATGGTCTTGATGAAACCTCTGGTAACGTTTTGTTTAATTGAGAACTGGGTTCAGCTTATTACGTATTGTTGGGGCAGGACCCACATTGGCATAGTTAGGCTCCCTCAAGAAGCTTTTGGCAGCTATATTATGTTTTATGTTCTAATAGTTCTTGTTTATTTTCAGTGACCGTTTGTTTTCTTCTACCATTTCTCCCTTCAGAAATCTGGGGCTAAACTATGATATATGTAGTTTCCTCTCTAAATTCAGTTCTGGAAGATTATATATATATATATATATATATATATATATATATATATATATATATATATATATATAAAATTCCCTAATGGATGTATTTATTTCCTGACCTGAATATAATTTGATTGGTTTTAGTTACAGTTGTAAGAAGAAAATTCCTAAGAGAGAACATCAGATCAGATAGAGAACGTGTTAATATAATCAGGGCTTCTAAGAAAAAGCAATTTTGACAGATTAGAAATTGAATCTCTGGGTGGATACTGCCCAAGTTGTCAAGCCCTCTTCCTATGGTGACAGCAGGCTCCCTCAAACTTCAGGGACACCCTGTCTTCTCGTCACATTATGAAAAGCCAGCCTGGAGCTATATTTGGACCTTCCTGTCAGAGAAGACTAAGGAAGAAGAAGTAAAGCTGCCCATTTGGAAGTTTCCAGCAACTGTTGATGATGCTCAGAAAAACGACCACAGAGGTCCCACTTCACAAAGATAGCAAGTGAGATACAAAGAGAATAAATACTTTCTTCTATCCTGAGGAAGGAGTTCTCAGCTCTTCACACAAATATTGGCACCCTTTATGCTTCCCCAGTTTTTCTCAGTTTGGAAAATCCACAAGCAACCAACAAGGTGTTTATATTAGCTTGAAAAAGAACAAATTACCAGTGAGAAAAACCCATCAGGGAGAGGGGGTTCTGCTCTGTAACAGTGGAAGATGTGGGAAGGGGGATCCATTCAGCCTTTCCTCTCCTACATATTAGGAACCCTCCTGAGAAACGAGCCAACAGCTCCAGGAGAAAGAGCAAAGTAGCACTGAGTGAACAAAGCAGATATTTAGTGCATATAGATAATATCCAACTCCAGCATCTGCAAGAGCTTGGCCGGGGAGGGCATCTCCTAGGAAACCATCAGATAATACCGGGAGAGACAGGCTTTAACATAAAAAGAGCTGCAGGGAAAACAACGCCTGTTAGCTAGGAACGAACCATGTTTCATAATGCAGCAGTCATTTCTTGTACCACAAATGGGCCTGTGCTGCTCACGTGGAGGCATCCAGGCTCAGAGCAGGGAATGCTGTGCTCCCAGCATTCTGAGATCAGCATCTCCACTAACCAGGTGAGGCAGGAGAGGCAGAGCCTGGGCTGTTAGAGAGCAGACAGCCCACCTTCCCACCCCACATAGGGACAGTAGCAGTGATCACACAGACTTCGGAGAAAGCATGCCACTGGGATGCACGGTGGCCAGAATCTCATCTTACAGGCATAAGGGGTGGTGGCTGCTGATAAAGTCCAGAGTTCTCAAACCTTTCTCTTTTTCCACCTTATCTTTGCTCTCCTTCTCCTCCTCTAAACACATACACATGCACATGCACACACACACACACACACACACACACACACACACACATACATGTATACACACACACACATGTGAACACACACATGCATACACACACTCCTTTTAGACATCTACACCACTCTTTCCCTTTGTAAAATTACTTCCAGAATTCATTGAGAAGTTAGCTTAAAAAAATGGTGAGCCCCTTTTATGACATTCCTTCCTTTATTCATCTGCTTATTCGGCCTAGAAGGCATGTGTGGGGCTGCCTATTCCGTCTAAATCCAGGCCAGCTGCACATCCCTTGCCTTGCATCAGTGGTGGGGGAGCAGATGTAAGGACCCGGAATGTTAGTCTTCGCACTGATGACTTTCACAACCTGGGTTGTCTAGCAACAAGTGGTGATAGCACAATCATAAATAAGTATTCTTCAGAATAATCTTCTGAATCTCGTCATTTAGCCATTTAAAAAATAAAAGCTTCCTTGGATAAAAGGAGAATTCACAGGCTGTTTCTGTGTCGCTCTTGTTTCCTCTCTGGTTGCTCCAGATGTTGGCCCTGTCTTGCTAGGGACATGTTTCCTTCCAAATTCTTCTCTTGCCCAAAAGTTTCCTTTTGATAAAGTGGATGTTATGGTTGGAATCTTAAATGCCCCCTAAAAGCTAATGTGGTAAAGGCTTTGTCCCCAGTGCCGTGATGTTCAGAGGTGGGCAGTGGTTGGATCATGAGAGCTCTGACCTTATCAATGGGTTAATCCGTTGACAGGGTCATGATTTGAAGACAATGGGAGGTGATATAAACTTGGGAGGTGCGACATAGCGTGTGAGTCCTTGGGGTGTTATTTGGGGACTGTATCTTGTCCTGAATCACTTTTTACCCCCTGCTCCCTGCCCTGCCACCTCTCTGCTTTCTGGGCTGCCATGAGATGAGCAGCTTTGTTCGGCTGTGCCCTTCTGCCAGGAGGTCTTCTTCACCACAGGCCCGGAAATAATGGAGCCATGTGACCACGGACCAAAACCTCTGAAACCATGAGAAAAAATAAATCTTTCCTCTTCTAAGTTTACTTTCTCGGGTATTCTGTCATAGCAATGAAAACCTGATTAAAACACTACACATAGCCTGCACTGGGAACAAGACATCAAGCTGCCAGAGCGCCCCTACTCACACAGAGCTTTGATCCAGAGCTTGGCTCTATTCTTATGACCAAAGCTGTCTGAGACTTACCTCAGCTCCCTGCATGAAAGATAATGGTTTGCTACATTAAGCAAGGGTGTAAATGAAGCTGCCAGGGAATTAAAAGGACAAACCTTTGTCATGCCTATTTAGAAAGACTATAAAATATTTAAGGTTCTTGAATGCAACGGTTAGAACCAGAGATTAGCTTCCTGGTGCGAGGAGGGTGGGAGGGTTTCAGGGCATTTGTTTTTGTTTATTACAGGAGTAGAAAGAACAGGGCTTTAAGATCAGACAGACCTAGCTGAGTCCTAGACCAGTTGCTTAAAGTTGGCAAGTCAAGCCTGCGTTTAATCCATAAAAAAAAGAAAATTTTTTCTGAAAGCTATCACACCAAACTGTTGAAAAGAACAAATGAGCTAAGTAATGGAACGTGCAAATTCCAGTCCAGGCTCATACATAATGGGGGTCTAATAAGGCCCCCCCTCCACCGCCTCACCTTCCACTGGGCAGAAATGCCAGTGGTCCCCTTCCAGTGACAGCAGCTCTAACTGCTACCACGTGCTCCTGCAGCATTGAGAGAGGTCTAATTGAACCTCCTCACAAATGCAAACTGACTGCTCCATTAGCACACATTAGTAATGCTCCCCGGTACCAACAGGGAAGAGTCGCACTCCACATGGCTGCAAACTCTTTAAAAGACTCCTCTCCGTCTGCAACAGCTACTCTGACTAGCAGTCACTCATTCTTCTCTCTCACACACTGCCCCCACTTGTCTACTGTCTCTTTTATTCCACTTCCACCTTCAGCCCTCACCCTGGACACACTGACCTCCCCTTCCACTTCTCCTGCTAAATTTAGAGGCGAGCTGTCTCCCTGGTGTGAGAGGTTGGGGGACGGTGGCAGCAGGGTGCAGGGCCAATCTTGAGTTGGCTGTTGGCAGTGAGGGAAGGGACAAATGTCAGGGAGCCCTACTCCCTGGTCATCCTCCCTCCGGCCCCAGCATCCGCTCCTCAGCAGCCTCTCTTGACAGGCAGGGTAAAAGGAGGAGGGCACGAGGGCCTTTGAAGTTTGGCTGCCTGTCACCGGAGCTCAAAGAGACCAAGGGCTTGTCAGGCATAAGTCACTAGGGCTCTTTCCCTTTCCCAATTAATTCAGTTGGCTCTGGAAGGGAGGGATTGTGATCTGCCCAGACCTGAGTTGCAAGCTCAGCTTAGTGGAGCGGTGCTGCTGCTGCATCTTAAATCTTGTTGAAGCGCCAGAGCCCAGCCACGGCAGGAGAACTCTATTCAGCCTCCAAGGGCAACATGCCCTCCGCAGCTGACCCCACAATGAGCATGTAAAGACTCCTCCTGGCTGATCCTTGACCCATGGGCTGGCCAAAGCCAGGAAGCCAAGGACAAGAACTTCCTTTCTGTGGGCTTTACTTCTTCCCATTTCTCAAGTTTCCCTGAAAATTAGCACCAGTCCTTCATAAAAGTAGGTGAATGTCATACATTTTTTTGAGGATGCTTGGATAGGAAAAGCACTCAATTTTTGAAGGAGGAGTATAAGAAGCACTGGGAGAGTTGCCAGGAGAAAGAGACAGGGCGCCCCAAAGACAACTTACCTTATATAGCCCATTCTTCACCCTATCTCACTGTTTTAATTCTAAAGTGGTATCTTAAGTCCCAGCTTTGTCCACTGGGTAGTTGCATTCACCCACGCACCCGCGTTCTGTCCGACAACCCACTGCCCCAGGAAGAGCCAGCTAGGACACGCCCCATGCACTAGCACTTGCTGCCTAGGCATGAATATTTTCTCTTTTCATGAAACATATGGAAGGACAGAGATAGGAAGAAGGTATCAGGAAGAACCTCAGTTTCAAAGCTGCAATGGCATCAGGTTGGCACCCAGAAATGGAAGGAAGAGGTTGGGAAGAAGAATATTCTACGACAAAACCATGTTTTCTTCAGAAGTTTTGAAAGTTCACATTGAAAGTACTGAAGGCCAAGGTTGGTGAAAGAACTTGGCATTCGTTTTCAGAAAGATAGTTCTAGGGTTAGGGGAGCAGCGTGCTAAGGGGTGTAGATGGCCCTGGTTTAGAATCTAAAAGGCCTGAGTTCCCGTGTCAATTCTATCTCTAATAAGCAAGAAGATTCTGAAATAAGTCACCTTACCCTGCTGAGCCTTAGTTCCTGGATCTTTTTAAAAAGGGGAGTGGGGCATAAATGTCAGGTGCATCTCACATGGATAGTATGAGAACCAAGGTCAGAGGCAGATGGGAAAGAACTGATATTTGGGAACTATGGTCATAAAGTCTATATTGGTAACAGGCCACACAAAAGGAAATGGGATGCTAAGGGATCCCCTAAGTCTCAGATTGAGACAAAGTGTGTTCAAGGAACCAAGTGTGGCTTTGGTGGCTGAATTGGGGTGCTTTATACTTATGGGTATGTATATGCATGGAGCCTGTTGATCACATTCCTATCTCTGGCCCTGTGTCATTAACAGTTAGAATGGAGGACAATTTGTACATTGTGCTTTGTCCATCTTATTAATGTACACACACACACACACACACACACAATACATACAGGATGTTATAAATGCCTGTGAAGTACTGGGATGAACAGGTGTTCTAGCAGTACATGTTATAACAACACATGTCAAAATTCTGTGTTCTCCTTTCTCATTCAATGATTGCCTTCCAATAGTCTGACCTCAGATGAACTGTGTGGGGATATCATTCTAAGAAAACCAAACAGAGAGTCATAGTGAGTTCAGTTACTGTTGTAGGTCCTCCCTCCAGAACCACAGTTCCTGTTAATGCTATACCTGGCCCTTGCTAGGAAACTGTGATTGTGTACAGATCTGAAATGATTCAGTGTGATCAGAGATTCTATATGTCCAAGTACCAAGAAACTGTAGAATTTGGAGATGTATAAAAAAGTGTGCATTCTGCTTTGTAACTCTGTTATAAATGACAAGCAGCTGTAGCAATCTAGTAATTGTGTTAGACTGACTGGTCACTACTAGCTGAAGATCACAGGCTCAGAGAGGACCTTTAAATATGCCTGGAGCTCAGTTATCTGGTCTATTCCAGCAAGTATTCTTGGAAGAACTGGGGTGACACCTCCCAATCACAGAACTCCCCTCCAGCCAGTGAGCCAGGCTTAGGGCACTGAACATTGATGAAGAGGTGAACAACTAAGTTGGCCCCTCCACATGACAGTGTGACTTCATTACTTGATCTTCCCAATGCATAGTTCATTTACAACCCAGTGTTATTTACATGTGAAAGTTAAAAGAACCAGTCCTCTCATGGGCAAATCATTCATTGGCTTCAACAAATTATAACTGAACACCTACTACACTTCAGGAACTGGGGCAGGCTCAGGGTTAAAAAAAGAGGAGTGCAAGTCCTTCCTGGTAGGGGTGGGTAATACTACCCATAGGCATATAAACAGAATTATTAATGAGGTCTGGTAGCAGGAGAAAAATAGAGTGTCTAGAGGTGTCCCTCAGCACAGGACACTGGGGACACATTCTATTGTGCCATCCTCAGCAGGGCCCACGTGGCCAGGCCAGCTCTTTTGGCCTGGGGTTTTTGCTGTCTCTCATGGGGGAGGACAAGACTCTCCTTAGCTCTCCTAAGGAAGTTGCTGCCAAGACTGCAGGGATCAGCCTCCACCAGGACCTGGGATGCGCACTCTGACTTTATGTCCTCACGTAGAGCAATGGAAATGAATATTTAAAGGTATGGAGTCATAAAACTGTGGGATATGAGGAAAGCATCAGCCTTTGAGGCCTGGCTGCTACACACTGCTCTGTAATATGCACATGTTTATTGCTCCCCGACCACTTTTTTGCTCATTCACAGAAATGCCACACCCGAAAACTGGTACCATGCCCTTCACCCTCAAAGTTTAAAAGTCACAGAGAGCAGTTCTAACTGCAGAGCCGAGGGGAACAAAGGCACCATTGCTGGGCCTGCATAAGCCCCCAAATGGCCCTGCTCGGGCCGCCTGAGGCTGTCAGGACACCAACAGAGGCTAGGGATCTGGACCAGCCTGACCAAAGAGTAAGTCTTTCAGAGTCACAGGCCAAAGCTGAGAACCTGCCTATCAGGAGCCCCCTGGCTCTGGAGCAGGAAGGACATGTTCCAGTGGCTGAGCCCTTCCAGAATGCAGGCGTACAGGAGGGATACGGGGCCCTGCTGTCCCAGGCAGATGGATCAAGGAGGCCAGAAGTAGGGACTAGAGGGCACAGAGAGGAAGACCAAGCTGCCAACCCAAAAATCCTACTCAGGGGACCGTGAACACCAGTGACTGCACATTTCAGACTGCCTGGTGGGGAGACAGAAAATTCCTTGGAAGCAGGCGCTGTGCCCTTTATTCAGTGCAGCCAAGGTGACTTGGAACCTGCTGGGAACTCAGACCTCTATTTGGTTCCCTAGAGACAGTCTCTGTCCTCCAGAAGCCTACCATTCAGTGGCCAGAACCAAGACCTGAAGAGAAAGAAGATAAGGAGAGGGATATTGAAGTTCCAAAATGCTTGATCAGGGCGGAAGCCTGACTTGTGTTCAAAATGCCAGTTCTGGGGCTGGGGATGTGGCTCAAGCGGTAGCGCGCTCGCCTCGCATGCGTGCGGCCCGGGTTCGATCCTCAGCACCACATACCAACAAAGATGTTGTGTCCGCCGAGAACTAAAAAGTGAATATTGAAAGTTCTCTCTCTCTCTCTCTCTCTCTCTCTCTCTCTCTCTCTCTCTCTCTCTCCTCTCTCTCTCTCTAAAAAAAAAAAAAGAAAAGAAAAGAAAAGAAAAGAAACAAAATGCCAGTTCTAACCTAGACGCACATGGCTCTTAACTCCAAAGTTATTTCAACAAATAAGAGCAGTGCTTTCCCTTGTATCTGGGCTTCTCATTCTTTCACATCAGGAAGCCACATCCACAGCCTTCTCTGCAGCTAGGGGCACAAGAGCAAAGTGTCATTCCATAGCTACGGCCAGCTCTGTGCAGAGCCAGCCTTCCACTTAGGGGTTACAGGCTCCCCATGTGAGGTAAGACAGTACTCCACCACCACCACTACTACTACCACTACTACTACCACTACTACCACTACCACCACTACTACTACTACCACCACTACTACTACCACTACTACCACTACTACTACCACTACTACTACCACTACTACCACTACCACCACTACTACTACTACCACCACTACTACTACCACTACTACCACTACTACTACCACTACTACTACCACTACTACCACTACCACCACTACTACTACTACCACCACTACTACTACCACTACTACCACTACTACTACCACTACTACTACTACTACTACTAATAATAATAATAATAATAATACTAAAGCAATGGGCAGAGAGAGACTTTTGAGGATACACACTAGGCCTTTTTCTTTTCTATTTCCTTGACAGAGCCTGACCCAAAATTTTGTTGAACAGGTGTCTGTGAGTGAATAAACAAAAAAGGGAATATATAGGTAAATGCAATTATTCACAATTTCCTTATCTTCCACCCACAGGCTTCTGTGCCTATAGGTTATCCAATTCCTCCTCTGTGACCTTAGAAGGACCACATCTCTTAGCAGATTCCCTCCTTTTGTGTTGCTATGAACCCAGAAGAGAATGCAGTCAGGCCCAGGGGCTGCTCCTCATTGCTCCTTAGAGAACACCTGGAGCCCCCCCTGCTGAACTCTGGCTTCCGGCCTGCCTTTTCAACACGTGCTTCCTGCTCTGCTTCCCCTCGTGGGTACCCCATGCCCAGGCTGACATTAGCTATAAAATGTCAGAACATCAGTGCCCTCTGGGGATAAACCAAGGGAAAACTGCAGAGAAGGAAAATCTCAAAGCTGGAAATCCACCACATCTAGTGTTCCTCCAGAGTGCAATTCCATGGTGGATGACAATACCTCCGGGTAGCAACAAGCCTCACACCCACACAGACCCACATGTCACACCTCGTGTCTGGGGCACTCTTAAGGGGGAAGTTCACTGGTTTTCTCTCCTCTTTTGAGTCAAGAGTCCCATATGCTGTGTCCACAACTCTAAAAGCCTGAGCAAGAGGCTTAAGCTCAACATAACTCCCTTGGAGCTGTGCCCTGCCCAGAGTGAGGGCCGATAGCCCTGCTTTGTGAGGGTAGAAGTGTTAGGTCCTCCTTCATCACCCCCCTCCTCCCTTCTTGCCTTGGCATGCTCAAAATGCTTATGAATGCTCCTTCAAAGACAGACTCTTCTGCCACCCAGGACTGCTGAACAGTGGCAAGTGTTTGTGATGTCTCCGTTGCCTTCTTGTCTGGGACCTGCCACACGTCGAGGGAGAGAGAGAGCTTGAAGAGCTGAGTCCGGTGGCAGACACACACCAAGCATGGCAGGCCCTGGCTTCAGTGAGCAATCTTTGTCCCCCACCACCCTTCAATGTCCCTTGTCCTTTCTCTGCCCTGTTCTGTGCAGAGGCCCAAGGAGAGAACTGTCAGAGCAGACAGGGCCAGGCAGCAGGGAGGCAGCGGCAGATATTTTCCTGCCACTGACATCTAAATCATCACTAAGTTTTCAAAGAAACTTCCAACCACAAGGAAACTTCGAGACAAAATTGACTTCCAGTGAAAAGCATTTACCTTGCATTTCTTCTCCACATGTACTTCATGACAGCATTGCAAGTCTCCCGCCTTGAGTTGAAATCTTGTCAGCTTGTAAAGCAGGATGGAAGTGAGTTAGTGCTGAGGGGGAAAAAATGTCAGTCAAGCTTCCTAATTGCCTCAGAACTTTCTAAGGAGATGGAGGGTCCCCAGTCTGCACCCCTGAAATTCCTAGTACCTCCTTCCCCTACCCCTGAACCTTCTGGAATGGCCAAAACAGGAGCCTCTCTGTGGCCGGAGATTACAGTATACCCATGCAGCATGAAGTTGCTTGGCAGCACCTCTGACCCCATGGCCTGGGCCCTCCCTGTTCTGCAGCCCCCCAGGGACAAGGAGGAAAAGGTCTACAGTCACACATTAGTGAGAAGGTCAGGTTGTAGGCACTCTCCCTTGGGAGTTGCTTCTCAGTCTGAATGTTCCTTGGCAGCAGCCGCAGGAAGTGGGATGGAGAGGGGTGAGCTGTACTTTCCTTTCCCTGAACCTCTTCCGACCAAAGCCTTCAACTCCTGATGTCCCATCCAACACTGTCCTTTCCTCAATAAATTCTGGTTCCGTTTCAAAGCCCTTCTCACACCCTCCTCATCTAGAACCACCCCCCCCCCCCCCGGGCTCTTCCAAGCCAGTGAGACCCTCTCCCTCTCCCTCTCCTGAACTAAAGCCTGCCCCTCAGGTGGACTCTGCAGATTCCAGTCCAGAAAGCCTTCTGGCCACACACTTCTGCTCCCACCAGGCCCCACTAGCCCAGCCAAGGCCCTGTGCAGAGGCTCTGTGCTTCTGAGCATGGAGTGCCTCACACATATGGGCAGAGCCTGTCATTCAGACACGCAGGTGCAGAGGATGTGGGAAAAGCATTTCTTAAATGGAGAGAATCATGCTAAGTGAATTAGCCAAACCCAGAAACTCAATGTTTTCTCTCATATGCAAAAGCAAGAGTAAATAAAGGAAAGGCTGGGGGGAGATAGGATAACATAAAGAATTAATCAAACATAAATTAACAGATGAGCAAAAGGAAGTCTAGTAGAGGAAGGAGAAAGAGGGGAGAGGGAGGATGAGAAAAAGAGAAATCGTGACCTGAAATCAATTCCCATGAACATATGAGTTTGTCAGGATCAACTCAATTACTATAAATAACTATGAAGCTCTAATAAAGAAATAAACAAGTAAAAAGAAAGAAAGTCCATCACCCTCTGAGAAAAACTGCCCTCAGCTCTTGACTCCCTTTTTGAGTAAAGGTTCAGAGCCTTGATCATGGAGGCTGGGGACCTGCTATGCTAACTGTGATGGTCCCATCTTCTGACCCACTCTGTTCTCAGAGTCTATGGCTCTTCTGGCAGCTGCAGGGGACAGGACACGGTATTTGTCAAGAAAAGCGCATCTATACCAAGGACAGCAGAACAAAATGTTACTCTATGGTGCTAGGGACTTCAGGACAACTGTCAACAACCCCTGAGTCCCCCACCAAAGTGCCCCATCAGTAGAACTCAGAGGAGGGAAGGGCTCACTGTAGGACAAGGACCTCCAAAAGGGGTGATTCACGAGCTTAGCTGGGCCTTGGCCTTTGCAGTAATGGAAGATGGGGTGCTACACAAAAAGAGCAGGAATATTGGAATGGAAACCTGGACTCTGGTCACAGTTGGTCCTGACATACTGTAGGACTTCAGGCAAGTCAGCATCTCAGAGCCTCCGTTTCCCTGTTTTTATTGTCAGATGAGGTCACCCTTGTAAAATTATGCAAAAATCTTTTCATATTATGAGAAAGGAGAACACTATGGAGACCCTGACGTGGGTGGAGGTCCTGTCACATTGTTGGAGACCAGGAGCCTGAGCCAAGAAGCATTTTGGAGGAGAGAGGTTCAAGGCAGATCATACCTTGGGGGTGTGAGATGACAGGGGAGGAGACAGGCAGGACACCTGCACAGGTGCGAGAGGAGGAGGGCGTTATTCTCTAGACTAGATACATGGGCTGGATTTGGAGACATCCACATTGGAAATTAACATCTGGTGCTCTCTGCCTGAGAATGATAGTTGCATCTGGAGGATTCAAGTGTCAGTTGAGGTAGGGAATGAGTACAGAAAAACAAAGAGAATCCTGGAGATCACCATGGGGTACTGAAGCTACAATCAACTATGGACATCTTTTCCTGACTTAGTGCTCCATGACTTCATGTTGAAAAGTCACTGAAGTTCAGCCATGGGGGCAAGATGGTATTTACACCACAGAAAACTGCAAACTGGTCAGGGTTTGTTTTCCAGGAGCTGATTGCTGGACATTTACCACTGTCCAAAGACATTTAAAGTGAGAGCATAAATGGCCTGTACCATGACAGTTTGAATATAGTTTGTTTTATCCCCTAAAAAAAATTCATATTGAGGCTTAATTTCTTGATGCAGTGGTTATTGAGACAATGGGGCCAAATGGGAGGTATTTGGGAGGGAGGGGCAGAGTTTTCATGAATGGATTAATGCTTTCAGCCCCCTTTCCTCTCTTAGATACATGCCTGCTTTCCTTCCACTTTCTGCCCTGAGGCCCATACCACAAGTCAAGCAGATGCCAGGGACCTGCTCTTGGACTTCCACAACATACACCCAAATATACCTCTTACAGTATGTATAAATTCCCCAGTCTATGTTGTTTGGTTATAGCAGCAGAAAAGGGACTAAGACAGGCAGTAAAAGAAAGTAAACATCAGCTTCAAAACTGCAGGGGCCGAACCAGGAGGCAATCAGGTTCACAGAAGCAGAGTGGCCGAGAGGAACAAGTCTTGTACATGTGAGCTGCCGGGGGCTGAGCCACGTGCACTCTTGCTGGTGTGCTCCGACTGGTCATTCACTGTAGGGGCAGCTAGCAGACTCCACACCTCTTGGTCAGACACTACCCATAGCTTTGGCCTCACCATGCAAATGACCATGGACTTTTTCCTGAAATTTTGTCTAAACGGGATCTTTAGGAAAAATGAAGACATAACCAAAATGCTATTTTTACAGCAGCTGAAGCTTCTTCTGCTTCCATTGAGCCAGAGATGATAGAAAAACATCATCCTTCCTGGCAGGCAGAGTTAAGGAACCAACAGCCTCGTGCATTAGCCAGATTGCACTCAGACACCCTGGACTTGTGGCTTTCGCAGAGCTGGGAACCTTCCAGCTCTTCCTGAGTGCGGGGCTCCTTCTCTGTGGCAGGCAGCAGTTACATTATGTATCTGTTCAGTGCTCAGGCAAGAAACCATTATGTTCACGGATCATTATTGACATCCTGACATTTGTCACCTTCTTTCATAGCAGTTAAATCTTGCTTTATCTGTAAATGTCACCATGTCATTTATTCATGAAAGGGGTCACATTCCCGAAATAGCATGCTTCAGTTTAAAAGGGGAGCTTGGCTTTATTCACAGTGGGTAATCCTCAAACAAACTTTACTGCTGATAAACGCTTTTTTATTGGAGTTTCTTGGCCTTAAATGACATCCTCAAATGCAGAATGCCTTTCTGTGTTTGTGGAAATAAAAATCTGAATGTTGAACAAGAGAAGAAATTGTTGAGATTAGAAAAAGTGGAGCTTATCTGTGGCCATATGCAGTAAGTTGGATATAAGCAGATTTGAATTTGTTGAGAGGAAGCCATGATTTTAATAAGATTGTTATGCTTCTGGAAACATGCCTGTGGCCTTTTTGAATCATTTATGTCACAGAAACTCAATGAGATCAGGGGGCTTTCAACCTTCCTGAGTTGATCCCTTAGCTGGGGACATTAGAGAGGAGAACACAGCAAACACAGGGGCCCTTTCCTACTGCCTTCAGCTTCCAAAGACACTGATTGAGGAGATGATAACTCATCTCCGGAGCTTATGTTCGCAGGAAAAGGTGTTTCTTCCTTTTACAAAGCTTGCTCAAAGTTCACTTTAAAGTAGGGTAATTACATAACTTATCATCCAACACGCATACGTTTCTGAGGGAAATTAAAATTAATTAACAGGTATTAACTGACTTACATCAACCAGAACCCAGACAAAATAGCACAGATTGCTACCCAACTTAAGCTCTGTTGTCTGTGTTGTTGAAGGGGTTTACATTCACCAGCAGTTAATTAAATATTACCTGAGAAAGGCTTTTCTCTCCGTGTGAGAGATTCTGTGGCTGCCTCTAATTCATTTTTCTATCCCAGTGGTTCTAAAAGTGAGGCCATGAACTGAAATGGCCTGAAGAGTTAGTTAAAAATGTAAGTGCTCCATCCCTGCTTGGGATCTACCAAATCAGAATCTCCAAAGAGGCGGTTCAGGCACCTGCATTTTAATATACCTCCCAGGTACTTCATACGCACACTGAAATGTTAGAGCCAACCACTCTGATCCAAATCTTTTGTTGTCTCTAGCTACCTCTATGTTCTGGTCACACTGTGGTAATAGGAAGTGGGTGGGTAAATTCTGCTCTTTTTGCCTAGAAAAGTAACTTGCAGATGGGATGTGAGCTGAAAATAGCTTCTCCATTGTGCACAAATATGGAGGCCGTAGTACTTGCAGCACAATGCCATTAACATCATCCTACTCCCCTGTGCGGAATCCCGCCTGTAACCATTTCACACCCAGTAGGTGCGGGCTACACATACAAATACAGTCTTCTCAGAGCAGCTGGAAGAGAGGAAAACAGAGAGACACCAAGGTCCTTGCATAAGGTGAGTGAATGCAATTAAAACTGCTCACTGTCAGAGGAGGAAAGGGTTAGAGAGGAAGGTTTCCCCAGGTGCTAATGAGATCCTTTTTGAATGGGACATAGCCTGTAGCAACAAGTATCACAGACCACAGCCACATCTGAGCTCTGGTTTGCAGGCATAGGCCAAGGTCATGGTCCTAGAGCTAGCGTCAACTCAGAAACGTCCACATCAGATCACAGGAGTCATCACTGTCCTGGCACCAGTGACTTCATACTATGGACTGCCACTGAGAGGGACCAGGAGGTGGTCAGCAGAATCAAGGTAGAAGATAATCAGAGTGCATTTCAAGGGGTGTTTTCACCTGCATTTTTTTTTTCATTAGTATCTCCCTCAATTCAGTCAGAATCTCCTGAGAACCCATGTGTTCTGGACACTCTTGTAGGCCCCAGTGTTACACTGTATAAGGCTCAGGCTGAATGGGTAACAGCCAGGAGAGTGCCACTCACATACTGATGGCAGAGCACAAGGAACACAGAGGAGAGCTACTGGGGAATTATCAACTGATCCCCTGGGGAGTGGATCAGAATACACTAAGCACTCACTGCATGCAGAACCAGAACCAGGCACTCCAAGAAGAAGGAAAGAGCTAAGCAAGGGTCAGAAATCCAAGGGATGCTTGGGTTTTGCCCTCTGGAAAACAGCCATCCAGTAGAGAAGATGCCTTAGCAGATGGAGGAAAACCATCATCAGCCATTGCAACCAGGGCTTGAGAGGGGTCTGGTTATTGAAAGCTGAGGGCAATGAGGCTCAGAGAAATGAAGACACTAATCCAAGGTCACAGAAAAAGTTAGGGTGAGAGCCAGGATTAGAAGTTGAGTCTCACAGTTCCTTGTCTGGTGCTCTTCTTCTACCTACAAGGCTCAAGTATTCATGGATTAAACTCACGCCAAGTAATCCTCGGTTTCCATTAATGTGTCCATGTCGACCTTTTGAGCTCTCTTTTGTACTTTTACACAAGCCATTCTTCTCCAAGGAGCTCCTCTCTACATTTTGCTGATGATCTTATCTCTTCAGAGTCTATGAGTACACAAACCCACCCTGGGAAGCCCTATAAATAGGGTGGTGGCTTCAGACTCGTCATGTGATGAAAAAACAAAAAAAAAAAAAGGAGGAAGGGCTTCATCCTTCTCACCACTGAGTCACTGTGTTGTCCTCAGGGACAGGACCTAACCTTGGGCAAAAGAAGTAAGTTTTGGGGAGGAGAGTCAGCCACCAACATGTCCTGCAGATGGGAACGTGAGGGTCTCAGTCCCAAGGGAAATCTGGGCAACACATCACAGCACCCACTGCTTTGTGGCTCTATGTAAAGCTATCTTAACAAGCTCAGCCCTTAAATCTTACCCACAAAGCTATGCCCTCTCGGATGTAGGGTCCAATCCAAACCACTCACTCTGCTCTTATTATCTTTCCCTATTCCTCCACACTCCCTTCAAGAAACGTTAACATATAAAATATGGTCTCCATGCTGGCCTGCAAAATGAAGAAATGAATACAGTAGGTACCCTTTCCACTTTTAAGGGCACTTTTGCCCTGTTATGTCAGGTCATGTTTTAACCAAAATCTTTCTACCTCCATTGAAGCAGGAGCTTCTGCAGGGTAGGTCCTGGATCATCCCCTTATTTTTCTGCCCTTCCCTTCTAGGCTTAAGTGAAACTGATCCCAAAGTCTAAAAAAGGACCCACACCCCAGGGTTACTCCCCATTTCTTCTTCCCTCTGACTCTGGAGGAAGCACCTAGCCCTGCACAGAGTAGCTATTTGAACAACATACTGAAGTGCTCTGGACCTTCACACAGCTGAGGAGCTTCACCACCCCTGGGCATGGGGGTCAGCCTTCCTGCTAGACTCCATCATAGGCACATAGACACTGTAAACCAAAGGTGAGGGAACAGGGAAGAAGTCACCATGGGCCCAGGAGATGCTGATGTCGTACCTGTCTTGAGCCTGCCTCAGAAATGGTGAAATCTCAGGATCTCTCCATTTGTCCTTCTGTCCCCCTCAGTCAAGGTCATTTGTCTGATCTTCACACATCTCTGTTCTCAAGTTCACATTTCCATTTAACTGGACAAGTTCACTTTCAGCTCTTCCTGCCTTGCCCAGAGACTGACATTTCATTGAGGTTTGATGTAAGGAAAGAAAGTTCCAAAGTTTCAGGCCAGCTTCAGAGAATGAAGGTCAGATTCTACCAACATTCCAGAGATGATCTTATGGTTTCCTAATAGCCCACTTACTTTCAGAATCCTGAAAGTCCTGCCTGATTGGGGTCCCAGGACATAGTTACGGTCTTAGGGAGAGTCCAGTCTAGAAGACAGAACAGGTGTCAGGGGGTCATGAGAAGAGCAAAATTACACCTGTCAGACCATCAGGCACCAGTTCTCAGTTCCAGTACTCTTCAGAGGTATGTGATGTAATTAAACAAATGTCCTTATTTCACTGAGCCTCAGTTTCCTAATAAACAGAGAGAACACTGACCCATAAGATTCACTGCAAAATCTAGTGAGTATGGAGGCTAAGCACCTCACCCAGGGCCCAGCTCATAGTAGGAGTTCATCTTAACAACCTTCACTCTTGGACTAATGTTGAAGGTAACTGTGGTCTTCTGCTCTCACTTAGGAGTAGGATTTTACTAACCACAAACTGGCACATCCTCTGACTTTTTCTGTGCCCGTGAGAGTAGATTAACCTCTGATTAGGTTCCTCATATATAGACAGTAATTGCTGTCCCTCCAGCTACCCAGTTCCAGTTATCATCAAAGCATAGCACAAGGCATGTTTCAGAATGTCTGGGAGTTGGCCAGGAGACAGCTTCCAGAGAAGTGTAGGGTGGGGTTCTATTATGACCATTGGGATTGAAAAGACAGCTCTATTTTCTACTCTGTCTTTCTATTAAATTGAACTTCAGCCCTGGAAATTAATATCCCTACTGCATTTTAGTGAGGTGGCTCTATTTTTACAAGCGCCGCAGAATCAAGCCCTAATCTGTTATGCTGTGACCTTTTGCTGGGCTCTGCATCAGGGAATCATAATTCAGGGCCAGCTTCGGCTATGGAAACCTCCATAGCCCTTTTATGACATGAGTGCTATTGAATATTCTATAAAATCTCCTTGGAAAACTGGCCCACATTTCTTTATAATCTCCCCAGACTGTTTCTGAAGTCTCTCTATAGATTTTTTACTCTAAAAATCCATAGTGTTTCTTAATAAGGATTCAGCCTTCTCATAAGGGATCTTGGAGAGGATAAGGCTGGATTGGGTCCCCAGGGGAGGTTGAGGTGGGGCAGCAGAAGCCATTCTATTACTGTTAAGCCCCTGGATGGGGAGTTTGAGCTGAGGAACTGTCAGTAGAATGCAATCACTTCCAGTAGATGGAGACGAAAGAAGGAATTTAGGAGCTAAGCCATATCCACTCCTCACTCCACTGGATCCCAAGTTGTCCTCACCTTGAGAAAGAGAGGGTTAGTGTACAGCACCAAAAACCTGTGTGCCTTCTTGGACATCCCTGACTCTCTCTTTCTCTTGGTTGGATGTCACCTGTGCTAAGATGTCCCCTAACTTTTATACTTATATGAAGCACAGCATCATTGTTATGGAATCTGTCCTTCTGAATATCCACTAGGGGCCAGAGGAACTCACCCTCTATGCAACATTGACCAATGAGAAATGCAACTGGAAGAGAACTGGACAGATAAATGCTCTCTTTTATCCCCAGTGTGCATTGCTTCAAAGTGTGTTTTCTCCTTGAAAGCCTCCTAAAGAAGTCCAGTGTGCCAAGCATCTGCGCCTGCTCCGGCTTGACCATGTCTCTGTAATGCTCATCAGACACCTCTGGCCAGCAATCATAGACGCCATTGCATTTCTATCCATCTTTACTTGCCTCACTTCCTTTTTCTTTCAACTTCATCACTTGGGCTTGTATCTCCTAAATAAGGCAGAGAACACTTTTGCATTTAGTACACGTTTAACACACAGGTACTTACCCAAGTTCACACAAAGTCCAGACTTTTATAGCAAAACAGGTAGAGGTCCCAGGCAGCAATTCACTAGCACATGTCCTTAAGTACCATTCACACAGTACAGTTCAGAAAGATTATCCCTTATTGACTGGCATGTGCCTTCTGTCCAGGACTAGTCATAGCCACATTCTCAGATGATCAAAGGGCCAGTTTTCAAGAGTCAAAGCCTCTCGTTATGTTGCCAGTGAGACTCCACAGTTTGGGACCAGTCACTCTGGGATCCCTATAATTCCACTAACAGCTGACTTTGTGGGGTCTTGATGATTTCATCCCCAGAGACAATCACAGGCAGCCAATACTATCCTTTGAGAGAGGATCCAATAGAGCCACCAAACCAGAGAAGGGAAAGGACAATGGAAAGAAAGTATAAACAAAGCCATGCAAATATCACATGTCATCTGTTCTCCAGGAAAACCTCAGGGGAGGGAACAAATAGGGGAAAGGTTTCTGAAGAAATGATTGCTGAAAACTAATAAGATTGCCTGAGGTAAGCAAGAAATGATACTGCTGTGACACTGAAATTGCACTTGTCCACATTATCATTATATTAGCTTATCACACAAGTCCATGAGATATGATCTTCCCCATTGTACAGAGGGAGAAATGAATGCATACAGTTCTAAATGTTGGGATCATCGGAAAACACCTTAAAGATTCCAAGCCCCTTCCCTGGGTCTTTCTCCCTTCTCATGTGCACGCCAAAGGAGGTGGCTAAAGTCAATGAAAATCAGAAGGGGTAGAGGAGAAACAGCCAGAGGAAAAGACAGCAGAGATGGACTGAAGGTGGAAGAAACACTTCACCTAAGTTGGACATCCCTCCCCATCTAATACCTGGCAGGTATTGGAACTTGAAAACCAAATATCTCGAAGTACAGATACCTCTGGAACACTGAACAACAGCCCCTCTTGCCTCCTCTTGGCATTGCCAAGTTCATTTCACCCCTCAAAAAGTCACCAGGCTTCCCAGCATGGTCTGTGGACTGGTCTTCCAAGGATCAGCATGGACAGGGCCGGAGGATAGCATAAACAAGATCGGAACTACCATCCCCCAAACTTTGGATCCAACAAGCACTGGATTCAAAACCCCACAGGTCAGCTATTGAGGGTGGGTCACACAAGACAGACAGACAAACAGTTCCACTATCAAAGAGACAGACACGGAGCCAGAGAAATAAGCAGAAAGCTAAAAAATATTCCAATAGAACAGTGCCAGTTATGATCATTTTAACTGACTGATAAACTCAGGACTGACAGATATATTTTAAAAGACCATCCTATCCCAAAGTGTTGACCATCAAACAGGGAAAATAAAAAAGCAGCATAAGGAAGTACCTAAGGAATGCCATGCTAACCAATTCTGGGGACTGTATAGCTAGCATTGTCCTGAGACCAGAAGGATGCTTGATTCTAAAGCCAATTACTTGCCAAATGCTACATCTGCAAGTATCCACTGTACCTACTAGATTTATAAACAACCCCAGGAAGCCATGGTAAGGGTCTCAGATCCCCCTCCCCGGGGCAATGGGAGAGGAAAAGGACTAAGACTATGTGGCAGGTCTTGGAAATACTCAGAAGATGATGCATATTTAATTTTTTTTACTATCTGACAGAAATCTCAGTCTGGCTCACTACCATGAGTAGTCCCAACTTCTTCAAGCTCTTCTAATTTTCCTTTTTTAGAGAGCTGTGCTCTTCTCTGACCTCCTGTTTAGGGGTGGGGTAGGGAGGATTATTCCCATGCTCTCTGGCTGAGTCTCTCAGGTACAGAGTCCCTGGTCACAATGTCACACTAGTATCTCCAGAATGGGTCTCTTATTTCAGTGCTCCAGGGTTGCTAAAACCCAGGAGATCCGAAAAAACTTCCTGCAGGAACTTTGCGAGACGCAGTGACCAGAAAACAAAAAGCAAAATAAACACAGAAAGGCAGGATGCGGAGAGAAAAGGGCAGATGAAACTCCATTTCCACCAAAAAACACATTGTCTGCCACATATGGTTGGCATATTTAGATGATGCACTGTCTTTTTTTAGTCAGTAAAATTGTAAAACAGCCGTCGTACTTGGAACAAGACAGAAACCCAGAGGCATGGAAGGGGTCTCTGAACATAAAAGCCACCATCAGAGCACCCACACAGCTATGCCCTGAAGAAGGGGTGGCACCACCTTCACACTCTTTCCTGCAGACTTACAATTATGTTTAAAAGTAAAAATACATTTCCTCGTCTGAGAACTAGTTAATAATTTTAAGTACAGAGTCAGGGGGTTTCACTGGAAGGAATAGTACTGAGGAGGGAGACCCTCTTGGGGAAGTTTATGATGGAAGCTGACTGGTGTGGTTTTCTGCTGGAAGGTGTCAAAACAAGAAAACAGACACAACAGCTTCATATTACAGACCGGATGGTGGAGGTTCAAGGAGGCCATGACACCAGGAAGAGAACCAGAGGGCCAAAGCCCACACTCTACTTCTTCCCCAAGATGAGACTCCCCTGCTGAAGCAGCCTGTTGTGTTAGGAAGCAGGACCAGGAGCAATACAGCTCTTCACAAGAGTTCAGGAAGTACACGCGCATCTGCCCAAGGAGACGTCTGTGACCCCAAATACACTTTCATAGGGTAGCTTCTTCCCCACAAACCCCAATAGGCAGGGTGGCCCGAAGCCTGTGGGAGAAGGGGACAGAAATCCAGTTGTGCAGAGGGCAGGTGGCAGCCCTTAGCGACCAAGCTACTGTGGCCAGCAGCAGCAGCAGCTCTGCTGCCTGAGATCTGGCTTCCCATCTCTGGAGAACGAAAGAACTAAAAATCACGTATGGCCAGAGGCAGGGAAATCACCCAGCAAGCCTTGGGCATGCTACCGGATTTGGGCAGCTCCTCTGCTGAATTTTAATGAAGTAATTAAGGGCTAGATAATAGAGATGGGGCTCTGCAGAGCAACACTCATAGACCTAACCTCTTTGATATGTTCCTGCATCAGGAAGCAACTCTATCACTAGATGTCTTCATTAATATTCCAGCCAGCTCACTGGCTCTTAAAGTGATCTATGCCAAAGTTTGTTAGTCTTTTAAATTACCTGCCAATGGTCCCCCTCCCCAAAAAAAAGAACAGATGCATTCTGGGGAAGAGACCATTACATAGGGTGCCGCAGACCCTTTGGGCTTCTGCATATATCCTTTCCCAAAGCACTCCAGGTTATAAAGAGGAGCAGAGGATCACTGATCAGGGAACATGACTGGGGAAGAACCCAGAGAAAGAGGAGCCCATGCCCACCTGGGACACGCTGGGAGGACACCTTGACTCCTAGACAGCTCGGCTGTCAACTCCTTGATGCAGAATAGCAGTGAAGAAGCCCAATATCTAGGCTCCACACCACCCAGAGAGCTTTGTTTGGCCCTTAATCTTATACCCCAGAGGTGTAACTCTGCCATCAGGGTCAGGCAGCAGGGAAGGGCTGGCTTTCTTTGGGGCTCACCTGGTTTGTTTGTCTCTGTCCCTTTTGCCTCTCTGTTTTCTTCAAGGCCCATTTGAAACTCCACCTCTTTGGAGGAAGCTTCCTGTCAATCACAGAAGTTTAGAGTTGGGAACTCTGAGCTCAATCTCGCCCATCTCTTCTTCTCTCTTATGATCACTTTGAAGAATACCTGATAGAAAAGACAAAGCTTCTCTCTCCCTCTCTCCCTCCCTCTCTCCCCCATTCATCCCTCTTTCTCTTTCTTTCTCTCTTTCTATTTCCTACAAATATGTGGTCATCTGAAAATAAGAAGAAATAGTGTGTTGTACAGTTTAAATATTTTTTAGGCATTAACTCACTTAAATCTGATGACCACAATAGAGAGTCAATAATATTATTTTCTCATTCTACATGTGATAAAATGTAAGCAGAGAGAGACTAAGACACCTGCTGGAGATCACACAGCTACTGGGTGATGGAGCTGGGATTAGACTCCTGACCACCACTCTACCTTATGATGTGACATCTGGCAGGAGGAAGATGGAGTGAACTTCAGTAACCTTAATACACTGTATTAGTCACTATAATCATTCCATTAATGATATCTATGCAGAATTCTGTTCCTTAGAGAATTTTCCCATACTCTGCCCCATTTGAGCCTCATAACAACCTTGTGAAACAACTTTTTTTTCCTACAATTCTCAGGTAAGAACTCTAAGCTTCCAGTCCATAGACCCCAAATCTTGGACTCATTCCCCCAGAGCCCCCAGTCTTCTGTTGTCTTCCTACAGTTACCAGTAAGTAACCTGGCTGGTTTTTGATGGTGCATCTTCATTAATTCCAATTGGCCTTTCCCTGAAAACGCTAAGCTGAAGTGTCCTGTCCACCCAAGGAGCTGGCTAGAGGAAAAGGAGGGGTAGCGGCCTTTAAGGCATCAGCACCTGCTGCATAGGAAAGCAGCAGGAGGCAGCCTCCAGAGCCCCACGTCCTGGGGAGGTCCTAGGAGCTGTACATGTAGCACAAGCAGGCACTTGAACAAACATGTGTGCCTTTTAAATAGAACCAGCTTGCACCCTTTGTGGCCTGCCTTTCCGTCTCATCCCAAACCCAGAAGAAAAGAAGCAACAGAAACAGATGAACAGGCCCCAGCCTAACACAGGAAGATTTAGGAAGCCTGCACCGTTAGGAACTAGGGCGGAGGCTCACGGGGAGGTCACAAAACTGTCTGCAGGTAACAGCGACAGCCTAAAAGTACTTGGTAGTCTATCATTAATGTTCATTTCTTTGCCAGGAGAAGATATTCTCAATTCCTAGAATTTACTTTAAAATTACAATTATCTCTGAGAGAGCTTATTTCTCAAGTCCCTACAGAACAAGTGAGTGGGGATCAGCTGACAGCCAGTGTTTGCCTGGTATTTTTTGAGTCCTAGGAGGCGTTGGGAAGGGAACACGTAAAAAAGAAGGAGGAAAGCATTTAATTTCACAGCCAAGAGTTGTTTATAGAAGGGAAAATGTTAGGAACTAAAAGTGTTTACCCCGGAAATGCATAAGTTGGAACCCTAAAGCACAAGGTGATGGGATTTGGAGATGGGGTCTTTGGGAAGTAATAAAATCATGAGGGTGGAATCCTTCTGATGGAATTAGTGTCCTTATAAAAACAGATTAGATCATGTGGGTCCTGGTCTTAGGCTTTATGGTCTCTGGAACCATGAGAAATAAATTTCTATTGTTTAAGCTACCCTGTCTACAGTATTCTATAATAGCGTCCTGGACAGACTGAGTCAGAACATGATGTTTCTAGGTATCTTCTCTAGCTGCCACACTGTTAATAGGCTCAGGACACTTTTATAAGTTCCCTTGGAGTTGGCCTTGCTGTGGGTGGGCTGGGCCTGTCCTTCTCATGGCCTCTTGTCTGCTTTGCATCTTGGATGCTCTTGCAGAAATCCCTGTTTTTTGAAATCAACCCTCCTTAGCTTGACTATATTCCAACTAAATCCATTAAGATCTAACATACATTTAGAAACTATCTATCCTGAGCAAGTTATCCAATTAGGAGTCAAAAAAGGGATAAATGTCATGTGTAGCTAATAAAAAAAAATTTAAAAAATATAACAATCAAATAAAATATGACCACCATAAAAAAAGGGGGATAAATGATACCCAACCAGTGTTCTCTGTAGTCTCCTCCAAAGGAAAATGTTCTGGTCCACAAAAGTCTGAGTCCCTCCCCAAGGTGCTCACATCAACCTGTTGGCAACCATCAGATTCTCCTGCTGATCCCTTCTCTACTAGGAGCTCCATGTGTTAGTGCATTCGCCAGCTACTGCTTCAAAACAATGCTGCATAACAGACAATCCTGTATTCTCACTGGATTAAACATTCGTTTTTCTCCCTTATAGGTCTGCAAGTAGGATTCATTTGATCTCACTTTAGTTTCACTAAGAATTTAGTTCAAATGTGTTCCATGTGTTTCATCATTCTCCATGGACCAGAAGTTATCCAGAGCATAATGATACTATTATGGAAAGTAGAATAAATGCAAGAAGCCAAACCAAATAACACAAATACAATCAAAGCTTTTTTCCCTTGGTTAAAGGCAGGCCAACATTAATGGGACATATACTTCTACTCGAGTGGGAGGTATTCCAAAGTCATGACAAAGCTCATGAATATACAATTCTATTATAGGAAAAGAAAAAAAATAATTAAGATCAGATCCATCTACCACTAAGTAATAACTAATTTACTATTTGAAGCAAGTTCTTAAAACCTCAGATGCTCCTGACAGAGCAGGGCCTGAGGCCCAAGACATGAGACAGAATCAATGAGCCCATCAGTTACACTTGCCTTCTATTATGGCCCAGCACAATAATAGACCATTGTAACTGGAAAGCAGCTGTGGACACAAAGAGAAACATCCTTCATTGTGTCTTCCTGGCTTTGTTCCAGGCCCCAATAGAATACAAAGCATAATCTGAAGCAGTCTTCACTCAGGACCAAAGTGAACCCTCTTGTGCAAGCCTGGCAACCAGAGATGGTTGGCTAATAAGGTCAAACAAAAGCCACCAAAAGCCACGGGGGCAGACCTCCCTATTTGCCCTCCCCAGCCATTCTCTGGCTGTGGTTTCCTGACCCATAGGAGCAGCTGGAATTACTTAGTCTTCAGGATCAAAGCCCTACACTAATGCCTGCCATTTTTTTGAGGGTTTACAATGTGTCAGGCACCATGCAAAATATTCTATTTGGTAGAATCCTCTGAAGACCCTGTGAGGTGGACATATTACAGAGGAGTGTCAAAGAGGTAAGGTAATTTTCTCAAGGCCATAGAGCACAGTGTCTTCCAGAGGCAGACTATAAAGGTGAATGAAACAGAGCTCTTCTGCTAAACAACAGCCAAGTCGTTAATCCCAATTCTACCGTCTCGGTTTCATCATTTGTAAGTCATTGCCATATAAAGTGGCAGAGGCCACAGTGAAAACTGAGGAAGAGCTTTGTGCAGAGCTAAGCTTTCAGTGCCCCTAGGCAACAGACACAGAAGTCCTATCTTCATCTCTGATGACCTGTTTCTGGAATAGCATCCTGAGCTACAGCAAAACTCAAGGGCAAGACTCAAATGAGGAAAGTCTAGGCAAGAAGGAGGGAAGTTCTTCCTTGAATCTGACTACATGCTCCTGGTTTGGCTTCTTGCATTTATTCTATAGTTGGTGTGGCTTCCCCAGGTCCCTTGCAAGCAGACCATCCCATGGTGGTCCAAGAAGAAGGAGGATGTCCCCCTCTGATGACTGCATAGTAACAGTGACTCTGGTCCACACAACTAACACCATAAGAGTTGCTTCAGTCATACAGTCATCGAGGGAGGAATACATTGCTTCTTTCCCTGGTTATGGTGGATTTTTCTGGCCAGGTTGTATCTGCAACTCATCCTGTAAGAACAGGGGGCTTTAGATGAGAGGAGGGTTTGAGTGGCTCGGACAGAAAAAGCTCTGGCCCTCACTGAGGCCTCTTCTCTAATCCTGTTAGATTAATCAGAAGGGGTCCTTTACACACATCACATTCAGAGTCCAGTATTCTGATAGATAACCCCCAAGAAGAGCTGAAGCAGTGAAACTCTTCTGAAGCTCTTTAGCTGCCCTCAGTGTTAATCTTGCTGATATCAGTATTTTTAGCCAATGGTGAGAATGGCACTGGTTGTTAATAGAAGGTGAAGTGTTAATTTTCTGTTGCTGTGGCAAAATACCTGAGAAAAACAACTTAAAGGAGTAAAGTTTTATTTTACCTCCCAGTTTCAGAGGCTTCAGTCCATGGTCATATGGCTCCACTGTTTCTGAGCCTGTGGTGAGGCAGAACATCATGGCAGGGAGCAAGGGGTAGAGCAAAACTTCCCTTCATAGCAGCCAGGAAGAAGGAGGTGGGGCCAAACCACAGTGGGAGGAGGAGGAGAAGGAAAAGAAGAAAAAGAGAGACAGAGATAGAAGCAGGGGGGACTAGATATGGTCCCCAAGAGTGTGCCTTTAAGGACCCACTCAGATCCCACGTCCTACAATTTCTACCACCTCCCAATAGTCTATTCGGTGATGTCTCCCATCAATTCCATTAATCCACTGATCAGATTAAGACCCTCAGGATCCAAGCACTTCCCAGAAGTCCCACCTCTGAGCACTAATGCACCTGGGACCAAGACTTCAACACATGAGCCTTTGAGGGAAATTCCAGACCCAAACCATAACAGAATGAGATGACAATTTTCCTGAGAAGTACCCAAGATCTCAGCAGGTAAGGAGAACAGTCCAGGTCAGGTCGCGTCTGCCTCCGGAGGACGGTTCCCTCTTCCCAGCACACTCCATACCCTGTGTGCCAGCCAGTGGGACAGGAAAGTGCTCTCCGTGGCGAAGCTGCCCAGCGTCCATGTAGCTGGGAAAGCAGCTGAGGACGGCCCGGGCACCTAATTCCTCCTTCCATGTGCTTTTTTGCAGTATAATCTGATGGAGGCCAGAGGGAGCCACAGAATTTTGCTCCTTCGGAAAGTCATTGAATTATGCTATTTGACTTTGGAAAATAAAATGAAACAAAAGCAACCAAAACACTTGACCCCAACTTTCTGGAACAGTGAACCATTCTTTCTGTGGGTACTCTGTCTGATATTATTTTTACTAAGTTTGAACAGGAAAGGGGTTTTGCCAGCCTTTTCCATGTCTTCGACCTCTTCAGCTCCAGGAAACCTCAGCAGGTGAGGAGCCAGTGCCTGGGGCTCATGCAGCATCTCATGTTCTCCACAGCAAAGCTCCCGTCTCACCACATTGTAGTCCTCACCTCCATCCTCTCAAGGAAAGAAGATTTTCAGTTTTGTACATTCTGGGAGATCCATAAGATTCACTGAATAAGAAAGTTCTGCTTTGTTTAGAAGCTTTCTCTGACCCTCCTATGAGTTCCTCTCCTATCCCTTCTACCCCAAAGAGATTTGCTTTCCTTTGACGGTTGGGGCTCTGACTACAGCCTATGACACTGGGCTCAGATTCAGTCCTCCCAGAAAGAAGTTTCAGCAATTCAAATGCAGGCACCATGGTCATCAGATTCTATCCCCCAAACTCAAGCACTTCCTACAGAGTAGAATTCAAGGCATATATTGAGTCAGGCCCTTCTCCATGACTGGTAGCTGGTGGCAGCATCACACACTAAGTGTCACACCATCTCCCCCCTCAACTGTAACGCTGAGCTCCAAGATCAGGAACTTGGCCTCCTGCTCAAAATCAGAGCAACTCAATTTCCCTGGCAAATGCTCCAGTCTTCCCATAACTCTGCATATAGTTCCAGAGGAAAGCCATAAGTAGCCAGCATGCAGGGAGGGCAGGGAGGAGAAAGAATGAGTGATCATGGCAGTGTCAAATCTGCTCTGCAGTGAAGGAGGCTACAGCACCTGGGAAATTAGCAAGCTCAACGTAGACTACAATGCAGCTGCTTCCACTATACTCCCAACCTACCTAACCCCCACCTACCCACATCCCAGATGGTATAGTTTCTAACATCTGGAGCTGCCAAGCTCAGTGATGACATCATAGTAGGCATAAAGGGCCTAGAAGGAACTTGGGGGTGGGTAGAGGGACCAAAAGTTTCCTCATAAGACTATCTAACATTTGAAGGTCCCTAATATCAGGTCCCTAATATCAGTCCAGAACCTTGCAGACACAAGGCTTTGTCCTATAGGAGTTAATCCTCATCAGGTGTTCTTTATTATCTAGGTGAAGTTGATGGAGCAGCTTGAGCCAAAGTCTCAGCCTTCACAAAGTGCCCAAGTTGGGTAGAGTGGCAAGACTCACACAGAGGAAGCCAAGCACAGTGTGCTGTGGATGGACAGACTGCACAGATATCATAGACATTTGGAGCAGCAGAAATTCACAAGAAGGAGAGTCATCACCTGTGACATAGGTTCCTAAAGCTGGAAAAGCCCTCAGAAGCTCCCAAATGAGAGAAACCTCAATTTAAGTAGAAAAAAGGATCAGAGAATGTTAAGTGTGAAACACCATATAGGCAGGGATATGATGATGAGATATGCAAACTGTACCTTTCAAACAATGGAAATAGGCCATTCAATTGGGATTGTATGAAGCAATGCTGTCTTCTTAGGCTTGATATTGGTTTAAAATAAAATAAAACCATTTCCCGCTTGATTACAGTTAGAATCAGAGAAGGATTTTCAATCTGACCCTCAGTAGTGTTTAAAATAGTGGAAAAGAGCAGATAAGGCATTGAGTAAAATAAATGTTTCCCATCTCAATCCAGTTACTGTTGAATGCAGCAGCGGATTGAAAAGGTAGGTCGCCTCTGGCATTCTCAGCCATAAGAAATTTAACGATGGATGAAAATGGATAAAATCGAGATGCTCTGATAAAATGGGGAGGATTCAATATCTCAGAAAATTAGGATCCTTGTAACCAATTTTACAATGGCTGGATTATAGCTAAATAGGATTTTAAGTCTATTGTAAATGAAAAGAAACCTAATTTAACTGGGCCACATCATTTTTACTAAAATGCGATAAATGCTAATTTCCTTCTCCGGGCACCAGTGACTTGGCTTGTGGTAGCCGTTTGCAAGGTGCTCAAGTCTGACAAATCTCAAATTGGCCTTTTCCAGTCCTAAGGCTGAACTGGAACCAAGTCTTCAGGATGGGAGGGCACTGAAGGGAAACAATCACAGTGTGCCCTGCTTGCTTCCAGGGCCTCTTCCCTATGTGCCCAGAGATGTTTAGCCACTTTCTAGAAACACCTCTCTCATTATCAGCTTTAGCCTAATCAGAGCTGCAAGACAGAATCCCAAGCACCCTATTTCAAGATCTCTCCCTCTTTACTTTTTCATTATGTCTATGTTCAAGCAAAGTAAAACATCCAAAGGGTAAGTTTCCATATACACAAAAGCCAAGAGACAGAAAAGGACAGGTCCACAGAGCAGCAAACAGCAATGAGAATGGTTGGTGCTCTAGATACCAGATGGAAAGCAAGGAGTGTGTGTGTGTGTGTGTGTGTGTGTGTGTGTGTGTTACTGAAATGCACCAAGCTTTCTGAATCTGGAGTCTAGAGTCATTCTTTCCTTTAATATCCAAATAAAATGATTTGGCGTCTCTATTTCATTTCCCCACCAAATCACTTCCTTGGAATGGCAACATGTTGTGGCTGCTGCTAGTCCTCAAGGCAACTAAAGAACCACAGCTGATACCAGACCGTAGCAGTTACCCAACTATCCTGAGCACTTCAGGCCATTATAAGATATTACAATGCTGCAAGGGAAAATTTGACACCTAAGCATTCCTCAAGTCTACTAGCTAAGATTCCTTTTATGACTCAGTCAATAGGCACCTTTCCCTCTCTAGCCCTAGCCTTGGTGCTGAAGACTGCCCTGGCCCCTATCAGTGTTCCTTCCATTGATTAATCTATTTCCTGGTCCCAATTCTTGTCCCCCAAACCACCTAATAATGATAATCATGCTTTAAAACTATAGCTAACGTATACTGAGCACTACCATGTCATGCTATTTTATTTGCATTAATTCATTTAATCCTCCCAATAATCATCTAATATGGGCAATATTGTTTTATTCACATATCACAAATTAGGATACTAAAGCACAAATAGATTAGATAAATCAGTCCAGGCCTAGAGAACTGGTAAGTGATAGAGGCAAGATTCAAACCTAGAGGTGTCACTTCAGATCATGGTCTTCACTTTCTTATACTAATAACTGAAGAAGAAGAATCTCCACACCCAAGGAAGAACCCTTACTAAGCGCCTTCACTTCCTATGATGGCTAATTTTATGTGCCAACTTAGCTAGGCTGTGCTGCTCAATTGTTTAACCAAGCACTAGTACAAATGTAAAGGTAGATTTTAGATGTAGACTTGGAGTATATAAATAAGTAAATTTGTAAAATCACTAAATGAATAGACTTTGAGTAAGCATATCAGAAGATTACCCTCCATCATGTGGGTGGAACTCGTCTAATTAGTGGAAGACCTTAACTGCAAAAAATAATAAGCTTCCCTGAAGTTGAAGAGATTCTCCTCAAGACTGCAACATAGAAACCTTGTCATCTTCTTCCCTGCTACCCTGTTGAATTAAGACTCAAGACGGAAACATCAACTCTGAGTTTGTAGCTTGCCATCTTGCCTAAAAATGTCCAATCTACCAACTTTCTTGATCACAGTGATCACAATAGCCATGTCTTAATATCTATTTATCTTTCTCTCCCTTCAAATATACAGAAACACAGAGAGAACCACAAATGTCTATACCATACTAAATATATTGTATAGACATGGAGATAATCTCATCTTTCCTATTCCAAATTAAAATCTGAGCTCATCTTTGGGACACTGCAACATTTAGTTGGTCATGCCAGTTACTACACTATCATAAAGAAAGCATTTTTACTATGAATACATAGTATGAATACACACAAACGTGCAGAGATCCCATAAAAATTAGGTAAAACTCATCATTGTTCTTATCAAATTGCCTTTTGGGTCACAAAGAGGCAGCTCTGCATGGATATACAGGAGTCCCCTGTTCTTTCATTCTTTTGGACCCATTGCCAGTGGGCCAAGCATGCAGGCTTCAACAGGTTCTGGGCTAGGGAGAAAACAGTTCTGTGTACTTCCTGGAAGGTGAGAGTAGAGCCACAGCATGAAACAGGCTTAGATCTTTCAAGACTATAAAGTCTCACATAGGATGCCAAGCCAATCATACTTTTCATTATTATATCTAAAGATTTCCTTCTCACATAGTATAGAGATAGGAAAAAAAAGGGCTTGGGGGGACCTACAAACTCATCCTTCCACATTCTTCCCAGTCTAAATTCTGTCAACTGGAAGAGGATCCACACTGCTTACCTGCAGAGTGGGTACTGGACAACACTCTGCTCCTCATGCAAAGCAACCTCTACCATATCCAGAGGGTTTACAGGGCAAACCAGTGCCTGCTGTGTGGACCCAAGACTCCCTTCTCTACTCTGGATGCAAATATTTCCCCATGCTTGGTAGCACTCACCAGTTCCTTCCTGCCTACTGGAAAGCTGATAAAACCAAAATATTTTTTGATGTGTGTAGATAAATATATGTGGATGTGTGTGTGTGTTCATTGCCCACAAAACCCCAATGGGATGAAAGCCACATGATACCAAAGTCTTTGCCTATGTTTCTCACTCCCAGTTCCTTAAATTTAGAAACGTGTTCAGCATACTGTAGGATATTACTCAAATAAATTAAAGCATAACTTTTTATATGGTTTAATGTAGGGATTCAGATTTTTAAAAATCCAAACAAGTGAGCAAGTATCCCTCTTATTTGCTACAGAATAATTTAACATGACTTTACTGTTTACGTATTGGTTCTGTGGTGTTGCCTTGGTTGTATATCAAGTTCCCATATTTGCATTCATTGGTTTGTAAGTTCACTCTTCTCAGTTCCTGCTTCTCTTTGTTCCTCTTTTTTGAAGTTGACTTAGTCTTTCATAGATCAAATATAAGATTTAGGAAGTTTGCCAAAATTTCAAATAACCCTGCTTGAATATTTATTGAGGATTTATAGATGAATTGGGGGATATTTGACTTGTATCTAATGCTAAGTCGTTCCTATCCCTGAACATAACTTCTCTCCACTTATCCAGACTTTTTATGTCCCTTAATATTGTCTTAAGTATATTTTCTAAGGTATTTCTGCAACCTATCTTGGGTTCACTTCTGTTTTATATAGTTATGCTTACTACCAATATTTTATTGTCTAATATTATTTTCTAGTTGATTATTGCTGAGGCAGAGGAATGTAATTGATTTTTATAAATTGTTCTTGTATCTAGTAACATTGCTGAACTATCTTAATAGTTCTAATAGTTCACCTAATAATTTAAAGAGTTTTACTACATAAAATGTCATACCACATGCACATATTGGCAGTTGACTTTCTTCCCTTTTGAATACTTGGTCATATTATTTATTTTTCCTTTTACAATTCTAACCTTTTTTTTTTCAAAATCTAGGACCTTGGGAGATATTATGAGCCTGTCTATGGGTTATACCTGGTATGCATAGTTTTTAAAGTTCCTTATGTGATTCTGATGTGTTCTCTCACCTCTGACCTGCATGAAAAACTCCTGCTCTGTTTAGCACCTCCTATGGGTTCAGGACTGGGAAATAAAGAAATGGTGTAAGGCATAGACTTGGCCTTTGAATCACTGACTGTCTCAGTGGGGAGACAAAACATGTACTGGAAACCATCAGAATATTAAGTACAACATTTTCTGGGAAATTATACACATGGAAGAACATTAAGATAAACGCTGTAGGAGACAATCAGAAAGAAAGAATAGCTTGCTCATGTGTGAAGGGTTCATTGTCACTATTAGACTTGATTTTTATAAAGGACAATAAACAAATTGGAATTCTACTTTTTTCCTCTGGGAAGAAGGCTTAGGCTGGTAGTCTCCTCCATTGATTATCCAGTTTGTTTTCCAATTAAGTATGTGTCGATGAAAAATAAACCATATGAGACAATAAAGACAACAAAATAGTGTAAGGGACTCTAATTATAATCATCAGAATAAAATGGCTTGACACAAGTGACCAAATTGAAGCACATGACTCACTCAATTCAGCCTATAAGTGTGTTAACATTATGTATATGCATTTGTGTGCTAATGGTTTTAAAAGATGCTATAATGAAACAGCAGACATGTCCCTCAATCAACTGGCCATGGGAAATCTGTCACAAGGAAAAGCTGCAGATAGGCTTATAGCTCTTTTTCAAGTACTTTAGGTGATTTCTCTAAAAGTACTATTTATAGGGGTAAAGACTTTCAAAATCCTTAACACTATATTCTTGCCCACTCTGCCCCCTCCACAATGAGATTCCAGGGTCTGCATTATTTTTTAATATTCATTGCTTGCTAAATTTCTCTTCTGTTTCACTCTGTCTTCAGAACTATATTACTTGATTTAAATCCGTATTGGTACAAGGCAGGGACAAACAATATATATTAGTTTCTAAATCTCCTAAGCGGTTCTCAGTGTGCGAGACCCTGAGCAGCAGTATCAGAAGCACCAGGGAACTTAAAATTGCAAAATATCAAGTTGCACCTTGGACATAATGAATCAGAAACTCTGGGGACAGGACCCAGTAATCTTTATCTTAATAAGCCTTCCATTGATTCTGATGCAGGCCAAAGTGTGAGAACCCCTGTCCAAACAAGTGACAACTTTCTAGCTCTGCAGGAATCATGAGGGAGGCCTTCGCCATGAGGGTGGATAGGGAGGACTAAGCCTGGATTAGAGGAGTTGATCACCTTGGAAGCACTCTGAAAATTTCAATTTATCATATGTTTTTCAATAATTATATTACAAGTGGCTTCCCACTGATCCATCAAGTCATGTTGAAATGTCAGCTTTTAAACGGAGACTTGGTGTGAACTGGGTTTATTTTAATTGAGAATAATTTAGATCACATTTCTAGAAATACCACAGGACATTCAAGTTTCCCAGGTAAGTAGATACAAAACCTAACAACCTAGATCAGTAGTCTTCAACCTTATATGACCCCACACTCCTTTAATATCCTAAAATATGCACAATTTAATAAAATTTCCTAAGAATAATTTAAGAGAAAAATAAGATAATTGATCATAAAAATAGATAATAAAATAAGATGAATTTTGGTAAGTGAATGCTTGGGCATACCTACCCAAGAGTAGATAAAGCAGCTAGATTGCTAAGGCAAGAAGGAAACCTCTATACGTACAAGTTGATGTGAAGGTATTTTGCTGGTAACTGTTTATCATCAGAAGTGCTGTTGTCAGTGATGAGATTTTCTAAAATGCTGAACATCACTTGGTAAAATTCTAAACAAACAAAAAAACAATCAAAATTTCCCTCAATGTACACAAAGAAAATCACATGCCTGGAAAATTCAGTGTGTGGCAAAATAAACTTTGTTTTATGTTCAGAATGAAGTTCGGTTCCAGGCTCAGATAACTGTGAACTTTTAAAACTCTACCTGAATATCTGGGATGTTGTTCAAAGATCACGTGAGCCACAGGATTACTCATTGTGAAGGACAGTGCAATATAGTGCAGGACATGAAGCATGCCTAGTTTGTGCTGAGTAAATGCCAGTGATCCTGACCAATCATTTTGATAATCAAAATGTCGTCCCTTAAATTTCCAAAACACCACTTAGGAAATAGCAATACAACTGCTTATTTAAACAAAAATGCATTTGAATATTCACAGGCCACTTATCCAGAAACTTACATCAGTGAGATGTTTCCAGCATGGTACTTGCTGAGTGACGGGATCAGAGTCTATATTCTATCAGGGGACATGGACCATGTACAAAAATCAAGAGACTACAAGACAACGCATAAATAATGACATACATAAAAGTTCCAGGAGTTGGTGTGAAAATATAAAAAAAATCAGAGTTCCCAGGTGTTTACACTAATGTGGCCGATTATTTTGACTGCATTAGCTATATGGGTAGGCCTTTTATTTCTCAGCACAATGCCTTTTTTGTACCCTTCTTCTCTCTGGAGTCCATTTTAATTGAAATTAAGCTATAGAATTAATACTTCTCTAGGGGAAAAAAATGAGGCAAATGTTATTGGGTATTTTTTAAAGTCTTTTCAAAGTTCATGCCATCTTGGAATTTTGCTGTATGATTCTATTTGTTCAAGCATAAAAAAAAAATTACAAGAGCTCCTTGGATGAGCACATCATTTCTTGCGGGGCATCAGTGAAGATACAAGTGGAGGTCTGTCTCAGGCAGTGAACAACTGGCTGCATAAAACCAGGAGGAGACAGTGAAGGACATTCCAGGAAGAGGAAGTGGTTAAAGGTTTTTTAAAATGGTTAAGGCACGGTTGGGAGAGATACAATGAAAATCTCAGGTTTCTCAGGCAAAGACCCATTGTTTCTAATTTTCTGTTGAAGGTCCCCAAAAGCTCCATGGGCTTCTCTTTTCTTATTACTAAAGACAAGAAGGCATTATAAACCTGCATATCTTTCAAATCCCAATGATGCACACTTCCCATGTTCTATATACTACATTCATGTTTTCTAACCACCAACCCCCCGCCAAAAAAAAAAAAGCTGTCCAAAAATCCTATGTTTTAAATTATATTCTGGCAACATATTAATCTCAAGTACTTTAAAGATGTAGGTCTTTCATCCCAGGTGACACATGGCCCCTATAGAAAAGGGACATCTGAGGCATTTACTCTATTTTCTCTCTCTCTCTTGTTTATTTGAATCTCACACATTCTATAAGCTGCCTGCTCCTTTAAGCCCCCTTTGGTCTAATAGGACATGACTCTCCTCTTTTTGAATCTCCGTAGCCCTCTGCTTCCTCTTCACATTCTGCACCACACAATCAGTTGTATGTGGGAATTGGCTGAGCCTCTTCCTCTAGCCAGGATATAGGGAGACCAGAAGGTTGGACTCTGGGTAGTCACATCTAGTTGACAACTCTGTGCCCTTGCCCACGATAATTTTAACAACTAATGTGAGTGCTCTATCTTAATATGAAAGCCTCTTCTCATCATGGGAAGCCAGATGAATTTTATATGATCAAATGACGTAAGAAGGCAGAAGAATTTCCAAGCCCACAGGAATCACAAGCAGGATTGGTAGCATGGGTCTGCGAATCAGGACTCTGTCAGTGTACACAGCAGTAACGCAAGCTTGTCCCTATAGGAAATGGATGCTCAGATAAATTGTTCACTCTCCTATCACCCAGGAAAACAGGCCTGCCACTATCCATTGTCTTAAAGGCAACCTTTCACATTCTAAAGAGTGAAAGAGCAAAAGAATAAGGTGAGGCCAGAAGCAGGGATTTAAGAGATGCTCTGGACACACAGAACCAATGGAGTCCCTAACAACCAGTGAATCTGGGGAAATACCACCACCGCGTGAAAGGGCATTCTTCTAGTCCAAGGTGGCCACAGGAAGGCAGTGTACTGAACTCAAGCGCCTTTGTTGTGAATATTTTATTTTATTATCAATCTCTAGGATCCCCTCAAATGCATTTCTTTTTGGAAGGGTACCAGGGATTGAACTCTGAAGCACTCAACCACTGAGCCACATCAGCACTATTTTGTATTTTATTTAGAGATGGGTCTCACTGAGTTACTTAGCGCCTCACTTTTCTGAGGCTGGTTTTGAACTCGCCATCCTCCTGCCTCAGCCTCCTGAACTACTAGAATTACAAGCGTGCATCACCTCGCCCAACTGAAATATATTTCTTAGGGACCATGTAAGTGCTATTGCCCATCAACCTACATCAAGCTGACCATATAATGTGTCAAGTTCCTTAGGAATGGATAGCAAGTTCCCAGTTATTTTTGTGAATGTCAGTGTCTGACCCTAAGGAAACGTTTACCAAAATGATTGTTGAGAAACGACAAAGATATGGACATATATAATGAGAAAAATGTTAAATCCCAAGGAATCCTATCCTTCAGTGGTTGATGTGGCTCAGAATTAACACATTTTGCTCTATGCATTAGCATATAAATTTTTAAATATATACACATATATACTCTTAAAATGAGATTACTCTCTATACTGTAAAGATGACTTTCTTAATACAATCTATAGCAGGCATGTTTTTATGTAAGTACACAAACAATTACTTTATTTTTTGACATTTCATAGACTTTCATCATATGGACAATCACTTTTAAATCATCCCTATAGACAGATGTTCAGGTCATTTTTCACTTCTTTAGTATAAACACAGTTACAAATGAAAACCTTTTATTAGCATAAATTCTGGCACACTTGTATAGTACTTCTCTTTAGGATTTCTAAAAACAGAATTACTAGGTGAAATGTTATATACATTTTTAATGTTATACATTACAAAATTGCCCTCAGAAACTGCAATTTGCATCTTTACAACAGAAGTTAAAATGTCAATTTTTACACTAATATCGAGCTTTTAAATCTTTATCAATACAATAAATGCAAAGTTATATATCATTGTTGTTTTAAATTACATCTTTGATTATGGAGCATTTTTTCATTTGTTTATTGGCTTTTTGTACTTTGATGAATTACCTGTACATGTATTTTGCTCATTTTCTCTCAAGTTGTTAATCTTTTTGCTATTGATTTTTAGGAATTCTTTATACACTTAAAGTATTAACTGATTATGTGCCATATTAACTATATATTGTTATAGTTTTCCTTGTACATAGTGGCTACACAATAAATATTGGTTAACTGAAAGAATGAATGAATGTTGTAGTTTGCTATACTACAAGCTTTAAGACATCAAGTTGGTTCTCTTTCCCTTGGTGACTTCTGGTATTTGTACCAAAAAATGAAATGCCTTTCCTTCTGAAAGATTAGAATAAAATGTTCTTCTCAAAATAGGTTTTTAAAAACCTTATCTTTAATCCACCTGAGTCTGATGAATGTGTAAAATAGATTTCTTGCTAATTCAGGCTAGTTCTTCTAAGATCATTGACTAAATAATCAACATTTTCTACATTGATTAGAAGTGCAAACTCGATCAAAATAAGACTCAACATAAATTAGACTCTTTATGAATTTTCTCTTATCTTTGATTTAGCTACCTATTCCTATGTCAGTACCATATCATGGCCATTATGTATTTCAATATATGGCAGGCCATATCCCCCAATTATTTCCCCTCAAATTTCCTGCCCTTTATTACCCAAATTCTTCAAGAAGAATCAACTTGTCAATGTTTTTAAAATTTAATACTACAGAATAACATAAATCAAAAATCAACTCCCAGCATTGCTTTGCATGGCTCTGAATACACTCTTCATTTTAAGCTAATTACAATAAAGTCTAATTATTACCATTAAATTATTATATCCATTTGACACCAAAGATTGAATGTTAATTATAAAACAAATTAATTCTGCATTGACATTTGTTTCAGGTTATTGGATGACAGCTTTGTTAAAATATGACACCTGACTGAAGACATGTTCCTTTAATAATTAAAAAATATTTGTGACTTCCTGCAAATGCATAAAACTCTTCCCCATGAAAGCGAGACCATGTTGAGAGCTATACTTTCAGGTACCAATAGTACCATGATTATCATCAATAGTATAGAATTTGTGCAGATTTATAATTGGCAAAAATTTTACTACGATCTAATTAGCTTGCTCAGTCCTAGAAAAATGAGGCTTATGGGAAGCATTGTCAGTATGTAAGAGATCAATATTGAGGTTTTGCTGTTCAGTATGGTCCAAAGCTAGTCCTTTTCTCTGACCCTATTTTAATGTGCATTAATTGAGCAAAATGGGAGAAAATTTCTAAAATACAAATTGAACCCAGGTGATTTTTACTCTAGAAATTCCTGCCACTTAAAAATCTGTACCTGACATAGTTAAAAATCCTAGCAGAAAGTCTAGACTTGGGTACTATAATTCAGAGGTCTGTAATATTCTCAATTTAAGATTCTCATGAAGTATCCAACAACCTCCCTATTGACTATCTTCTATCTGCAACACATAGGTAGGACTGTGTGACCAAGTACCAAGATGCATGACACAGCTTTCAAGCTCTACACAGTTTTAGGATAAGAAAGACTAAGAGATTAGGAGGTTGCAGAAAGATTTTGTAAGTAGGCAACAGACATGCAAACTTTTAGCAATAATAACAAGGGAATATGGGATCAGTGTCTTCTGAATGGGGAGTAATTTATACAAGGTATGCCCAATTATAGATAGATAAACTTGAATCTCAAATAATGAAGTAATAAATGAACTCTCAAGCAAAGAAATAACGACTTCATCCAGAGCTCCTTGACACAGAAGAAGATGCAAATTGAATAAAAATAAAATGTTGGGAAAAATCAGCCAGTATAGAGTTGATCATTCACTTACTCAAGAAATATTTATTGTGTGCAAGTTCTCAAAACTTTTACTGTCCCTGTAGCATTTCTCAGGAAGACACTGAAGATGTACTGAGGGAATAAATCAGAAAGTAAGATATGAGATCCAGGAATAGAGGAGCTCAAAGAGGCAAACAGACTCACAGAATACAGGTCACAGGAAATTCCAGGAAAGAAAATGGATAAGGAAAGCTTTGAATTTTAAAGAAACCAATTAAGATGAAATCCCTTGGAGAAGTATCTCAAAAAAAGAAAAAAATAAAGTGGATCTGATGCCTTTAGACATATTAAGATGTCCTGTAATTACACCTTTGTATTTGGGACAAGGAAAATTAAGCAAAATTTGGATGTAAGACAATTATTAACTTTAGGAAAAATAAAACATGTGAAACAAGGTAATTATGGCTTATCTATGAACAATAATTAAATTGTTATGTGAACAGAGAAAAAATATTTATTGGACAAGAATTCAGCAGTGACCAAACTCCTGAAGATATCTTTCATGGGGTGAAGAAATTGTCAGAGTAAAAAGATGGTATATAGGCAAATATGTGATTTAGTATTTGCCATGCTAAGACCTACAAAGAGAAGTCAACAAGATCAGGAAAGGACAATGACCAGAAGATGCTATTAGCGTCTTAGACAAGACATCCTCTGAACAGAGCTGAAGAGAATGAAAGAGGAGCTGTGTGAGTATCTGGAGGAAAAAGCAATCCAGATGGAGGTATCAATAAAGGCAAAACCCCCAGAGAAGGGAGTGCACAGTGTGTAGGACCGCTGATGGAAAGAGTAACTAAATGAATAGAAGTAGTAGGAAATGAGGCAACCCAAGTAGCTATGGCCTCAGTTTGTATAAGTTCTGGTAAGAATTTAAATGGTTCCAAACATGATGGGAATCACCTGGAGGCTTTCAGCATAAAAAAAAAAAAAAAAAAAAAAAACTACTCCACCACTGTTATGTGGAGAAATAAGAAGGAAGGGTGGCAAGAAAGGTGTTTTAATCAGCTTTTTCACTGCTGACACTAAAGGCGCGACCGGAACAATTGTAGAGGAGGAAAGGTTTGTTTGAGGACTCACAGTTTCAGAGGTCTTAGTCCACATGAGGTCAGCTCCATTCCTCGGGGCTCCAGGTGAACCTGAACATCATGGCAGATGAGTGTCTCAGAGGGAAGCAGCTCACACCACAGTTATCAGGAAGCAGAGGAGAGACTCCACACTCCTGATACAGAATATATACCCCACAGCCACGCCCCCTATGAGCCACTTCCTCCAGCCACACCCCAGGGGTTAATTCACTGATTAGGTTAAGGCTAGAACCCAATCATTTTTCCTCCAAACCTTGCATTGCCTCACAGGGAGCTTTTGGGGGACACCTCACCGTCAAACCACAGCAAAGGGAGACCAGTTCGAAGTCCAGTGAAGGAGTAAAAAGGAACCTAAAGAGGAAAAGTGCAAGTAATAAGTAGGATTCGTGATCTATTTTTAAATTCAATGAACAGTATTTGCTGATGGACAGCAAACATCCAAGCTTTGGGTTGAGCAACTGGGGAAATGACCCAGATCTCAAGTGTTGTCCCTTATCTCTCCAAGGCTTTTCAAGCACTTTAATTTTATCTCATCTTCCACCCCTGATCAGTCCTCTTCCACCAGTCCCTATGGACCTCACATTCCATCACTGGCAGAACCCCTGATATCATTCCTCCACCTTTTTGGCGCATTCCCTAGGCCTTCTTTCCCTAACGGAAGTCTGTCTTGTCCCTGAAGGACACTCTCCGTACAGTCCATTATGTGATGACTATTTACTTTCCCAAACCCTTTATACTTCTGGACCTAGAAGTCATAGGTATTTTCATTGTTATTTCTTACTCATTTAAAAATTTGAAATTCAGAAACCGAGCCACCTGAGATTCAATGAAAGAATCTACTTCTCATATGCAAAATCCTTAAGTGAGGATGGTTATCATCTCTCTATCATGGGTGATGGCCAAGTTTGAAATTGATTCAAAGATTTTAGGAATACAGCACCAGGTTTTCATTTTCTTTTATAAATGCACCATTTTAAACCAAGAAAATGGTGTATAATGAGGCACGTACGAGCACAGATCTCAGAGCATACATTGCATCCCCGGAACATAAGAATGCAGCCTCCAAAGCCCAGTTACTCACCTTTCGGGAACTGCTACCAGGAAAAGATGTAAATGGTAACATCCTAATCACAAGATTTTTCTCAGTGGAATTTTCTGGCTATGGCAGATTGGTATGCTATGAGATGTATTTACAGGTGTATGGTGGTATATGCTTTTTAACAGGTCCACACAAAAGCAAGAGGTTTTCCCCAAGGGAAATAAATACCTTGGGACCTTTTTAACTGTGACACTATTCACAGCCAAGAAGATTCTACAATGTGAAAGAGCAGCAGTGGGGCCTTCTCCTAACACAAGGCTCACCCTCCCGAGAGCCTCCAGGCACACACACAGCCTGGTCCTGTCAGCCTTGGGCAGGGGAAAAGCTGAGGCTTCCCACATTCTTCTCAGCTCCCTGCACCTTCGAGTATCTCCTGACTCTAATAACACACTTCATGTGTTTGATTAATTAAAGGACAGTCCATGCCACTCAAGTAGTCCCACAGCAACCTTTACTCATCCTTGTCGTATACTCATTACATGCTATCTGTTTGTAGAACTGTCTCATTAAACCATGAGTTCCTTGAGGGAATCTGTTTTCCGAGGATGGGAGCGTCCTGCAGAATTGGCATCATTGCATGAAAAGAAGACATAATCAGTTATGTGAAAATGCTTAGCAATAGGCACACTGCCGAAATTTTGCACTTCCAATTATTCTTAAACATAGCTTCCTACACCGAGGAACTGCCTTTCTGGGGAGTTTCCATTAAGTTTTCTTACTTTTATCCTTTATAAAAGCCTCAGACTCATGCCACACTTGAGGTCAATGGGAAAAATTTATTGGGAGATATCAATGACTAAAAGTTTTCTTATCCTTCTGCATCAGTCCTTCTGAAGTCCAATATCTATAGAGCAAACAGGTAGACTGTAACTCAGACAGACATAGATGCACTTCTTTGGGGGCGGTTATCAAAGATTGAATCCAGGGGCACTCGATCACTGAGCAACATCCTTCAACCCTTTTTGTATTTTATTTAGAGACACAGTCTCGCTGAGTTGCTCAGGGCCTCACTAACTTGCTGAGGTTGGCTTTGAACTTGCAATCCTTCTGCCTCAGTCTACCAAGCCACTGGGACTACAGGTATGCTCCACCACACCTGGCCCTACATGTGTTTTTGAGCCCCAAATCTGTAGACTAGGTCAGCATTCTGAGAAGTCAAGCAGGAGTTCTATAGTAAAGTCTCGAGGCAGAATTCCTTCTTCTCAAAGGAAACTTCACTTTTTCCTTTTAACGCCTTTGACTTATTAAATGAAGCCCACCCACATTATTAATATAATCTCCTTTGTGTAAAATCAGTTGATTGAAGGTGTTGATTCTATGTACAAAATACCTTTGGAACAGCATTTAAGTCAGTGTCTGACAAAGCAGCTGGGTACAACAGCTTAGCCAGGTTGACCTGTAAGATGTGACTAACACACCTTCATTCTGGGGCTGGCATATGACTTGTATTCTCATTATAGTCAAGTAGAACACTTGACAAAAATTAAACAGCTGGTTTCGTATTTTGGATGGGAGCAGAAATGGACAAGCCAATTCTTAGATTTATATCAAAACACAAAGGACTTATGATCGCCAGTTCCTAAAAAGGAAGAGCTCAGTTGAAAACTGACACTGCCTTCTATCGAGTCTCAACATAAAGCTACAGGAATTCTGATAGAGTGGTAGTGGCATAAGGATGCACACACAAATTGATCAAACAGAGTCCATAATATATTTATAGATATATGCTCAATTGATTTTTAACAAAAATGCCAAGTAAGTCAATTTGAAAGGACAATCTTTTCAACAAATCATTCTGGACCAACCGGATATTCATTTGGAACATATAAAAGTAAAAACTTTGAGTCTTACCTCATACACAATAAATAACCAGAAATGGATTATAGGCCTAAATGTAAAAGGTAAGATTTTAAAGCTTACTGAAGACAACATGGAGGAAAAAAATCATTAATAATGTCGGAGTTGGCAAGGATTTCTTAAATATGATGCCAAAGTCTTGAACTATAAGAGACAAAAAAAAGAGATAAACTGGATTGGATTTCATCAACTATTTAATATCTGCTCTTTGAAAAGCATAATCAAGAAAACAAAATGAGGGGCTAAGGATGCAGTTCATTACTAGACCACTTGCCTAGCATGCATAAAGCCCTGGGCTTGATCCCAAATACCAGAAAAAGTAGGGAAGTGGGTAAAAAATGAAAAAGTATTGCAATAAACACATCTAATAAACACTGGTATTAATGTTTTCTTAAAAACCTATAATTCAAGCATAAGAAAGCAAAATCCAAAGTCTAAAAATGGACAAACATGAAAAGAGATGCTTCACAAAACCACATGTAGGAATGGTGACCAAGCACATGAAAAGATGCTCAATGCAACCAGTGATTAAAAAATGAAATTAAAACTAAATTAAAGCTACCACGCGGGCTGGGGATGTGGCTCAAGTGGTAGCGCGCTCGCCTCGCATGCGTGCGGCCCGGGTTCGATCCTCAGCACCACATACCAACAAAGATGTTGTGTCCGCCGAGAACTAAAAAATAAATATTAAAAATTCTCTCTCTCTCTCTCTCTTCCCCCTCTCTCACTCTCTCTTTAAAAAAAAAAAAAAAAAAGCTACCACGCACTTAATAGAATGGTGAAAATTAAATAGGTTAACAATAATGTTGGTGAAGATCTGGAGCAACTGAAACTCATCTCAACTGCTGATGAGATTTTAAATAGCAAAACTATCTTTGAAAACAATTTGGCTGCTTCTTAAAAGATAAATAAACACCCATCCAGATATCCCATCAATATCACTCATGGCATTTACTCAAGAAAAATTAGAACATATGCCCACATAAAGACATTATAGGAATATTCTTAGTATCTTTCTAATAGTTAAAAATTGGAAGTAAATCAAATATTTGCCATCAAGAAGATGGGTAAATAATGGTATATTTATTTATACCATGCAATAGTATTCAGTAATTAAATGGAAAAGTCTTTTCTGTCTACAATATAAACAATAAATACAGTATATAAAGGAAACTAGACTAAAAACAAATATTGTATTGAATCAATGTTTATGGCCATACCAACCTGAATGCCCCCGAACTTGTCTGAATTATTTATTTTACATGAAAAATAAGAGCAAGGAAAAAAAACACCAAATAAATAACATGATGTCAGCATAGGAATAAGCCAATAAATCAGAGAAAAGCACAGAACTTGAAAAAAGACTCACAGGTATAAGGAAATGTGTATAGGGCAGAGAAAGTACTAGCGCTGTCTATAGACAGAATAGACAGCAAATTGTATCAGAAAATCTTTTCATCTATATGAGGAAAAATAGACCCTCACTTTTGTCTGTACATATACACTAACCAGTGCTGTCTTTGTGGAGGAAAGCATTGTTTGGAAAAAAATATGAGGGAACATTCTAGGATGAGTGTAATACCCTGATTGAGGTATGCATTACAGGGATATATATATATTCATCAAAACTCAACAAACTGCACACTTAAAGTAGGTTTTCTTTAGTGATGTGAACTGCACCTAGATTCAATGTACTCCTTTATATCAACAATTCAAATGTAAGTTTTTTTTCATATTTTTCAAATTTAAGTTTTAAATATGCTATTTATAACACAAAATTATAAGTGGTGTACCTGTAAATAATTCTCCCAAAGTTAATCTATGAATATTATCAACAAAGTATTTTGTAGAACTTGATATGTTAATATTAAAATTTATATTGATGAATAAAAAGCCAAAAATTAACATAACTCTGAATAAAAAACAAATCAGGGAACCTGTCTGACAAAGGTAAAGACTGACTAGTAGCACCACATCAAATAGGACTCTCTGATATCACTTGGGAATAAGCAGACAAACCACAGAAAAGCATGAAGAACTTGGAAACAGACCCCCAAGTACAAGGAAATGTGGAAAGGGTAGAAGTGGCACTAAAATCTATAGACAGATTAGCCAATAAATTGTGTCAAACTTTTTATTCACCTGGGGGAAAATAGAGCCCCACTTGACTCTATGCATATGTATCAATCTCAGATGAATTAAAAATGTAATAGCAGAACTCTAGATGAAAAGATAGGTCCATACCTTCATGGCCTTCAGGAAGAAAGAATTACTTAAGAACACACATTAATGAACACACACACACGCATACAAATAGTAAAGGATAAGACTGGCATGTCTGATCATACCAATCATTTATTACTGTTTTATAAATCACTATTTAATAAATAAAAACTTAATAGCTTATTATGCTCAACAATCCGCAATTTGGTAGAGCTTGGTGGGCATGGCTTCTCTCCTTTCCACATCTGGTGCCAACAGCTGAGAGTAAAGACTCACTTTCAAAACGCCATGGCTGGCAAATCAGTGCTGTCAACTGGCAACTCAGGCTGGGATCATGCACCAGGTGCCTCCCTTTCTCATCCAAGCCTCTCTACAGCTTGCTTGGGCTTCTTGGTGGCATGTAAGTGTCCTAAGATAATTTGGCAGAAGTGAATATCATTTTTTGTGACTTGGCTGCAACTGCTTTGCCCGGACAGGAGTTTGCCTTGAATTCCACCATTAGAGAATCAATCTTTTGACTTTGTCTTGCCCTCCCCGTTGAATTCATTAAAAGAGAAAGATACCTCTAGGAAGTATGAGACCTTCTGTTCTCAGTGTGAGTTTAGAATGATCCAGAACTGGTGACTTCTAGGAGAAAAGAGATGTAAAATATAGTACAAGGCAAGTCTAAACCTTCATGTAGTCATCTGGGATGGTTCTAGAGCACATTCATGTAATCAAAGCCTAACCCATTCAGGTAGCTCCTCTAGATCTGGATGTGGGGGTCCAGAGAAGATGGGCAGCCATCCCATGGTCAGAAGACTGACCAGAATGTGGGAAGAAACCAACTTACACTTCCAGATGACGCAGTAAAGACTATGAAGGCTTGTAAATTATTTAAGCAGCCTAATACTCATTAACTTTAATGTATTCTTCACAACTGCTTCCATGAAATACTAATATGTTAGCTATTTTGTTTCCTTTTTTTCTATTTTTTTAGCTTAATGAAGTTTTTAGTCTTATTGTTAGCAGCACCATTTATGATAGAAAACAGGTTCCTTGGGTAGCAAAACAGCATTTCTTCCAATAATATTAGAAGATAAAGAGAAACAAAATGTTTAGATCTTCCTTCCAGTTTTCTACCTGACCAAAAGCTGTCTGCAACCCGGGCTGGGATCCCAGGTTTATGAGGACAGTATCAATCCCTACAAACATCTAGTACACACTGCTCACACGTTCCCTGAGAGTGTCGCTTCATGATTTGACAGCCACCCCTATTCTGACATAAAGCTTTAAGTGACATGTTGGTCTCTCTGAACCCTTCTCTTCGTCTGTCAAAGTGGTGTAATGGCACTGGAATAAATTACACAGGGCTTCCAAAGTTTAGATCAGTAGGGGAAGGGGTTTCAAAATATTGCTGTTTCTGGGAAAAGGCAAAGGTTCTATACCAGTGCATGCTGCCTGCGTGGTGGAAGCCAAGAAGAGAACAATGAGACAGGGGGAGAGGGGACAGGGAAGATGAAGGCTATTCCATTTTCCTTTTTGAGCAAGACACCTTCTCACATTCCATCTCCCTTCCCCCTGCTCCCTCTCCTCCAGCTCACTCCACCCCATCCTTTCCACCTGGCTCAAGACAAAGTCCTCATTACCACACAGAACACTGCTCCGGATTTCCCTGTCAGTGCCCAGTTCCCCAACCCTTGGCTCATTTCTCACTCGACATCATTCTCCTACAAGTTCTGAGATTCAGCTGCTGCATCTCACAGCACATTCCCACCTCATTCTACTCAATTACTTTACCTCACAAGGAGGTTCTTTGGAATTAGGTGGAAACAATCGAATATGCTGATCTTTACTTTAAAAGCACTATAAGGAAGGTGCAGGTGTTACAACTACTTTCCAATGTAGCTGTGTTTGAAACTGGATAATATCTTCCTGGGTTCTTTTCATCAACATTCCAGATTAATTAATTAATGCTGTGAACCTTTCTTCCCACTGTGCTTTCATTTATGATTATAATAAGTCTGAGACAGAAAAAGAAAAACTGAGGCATCATTCATTTATGAGGTTTCTTCCTGGGTCCAGAAAACATGGTTGACGTTTGCACTGTGTTCCGCCCCTCTCCACAAACAGATGCTAACAACACTTGCACAAGACTGGTAGTTCCAATCCTTTGCCCCACAGTCACATTGTATACTTTTCTATTTGAAAAGGTGACTTTAAGTTCTGGTCATATTTCTCATAAACACTCTCAAACTCCTCTTCAATACTTGAACTTTATATTGAGAAGTCATACCCTGTGCATATTTTATTCAGTTAAGGTAAATTGTCAAGTAATTGGATGCTTTAGTTCTTGTAAATTTATGATACTGTTTCTTTGAAATCAATCTCTTCAGTTTAAATAACTCACTTGTTCTTAATTTTTTTATTTTTCCTTAATACAAAATGAAGACTGATATGAAAGAAATTTCAAGATTGAAGTATGGCAAAAGTGAGACAAATGCTGTACTTTATATGAACTAATAATTATTTTTATCATACCACCTATATTTCATAAGGGAATGTAAGAAACAGGAGACACTGCTAAATAGAGAGTTTTTCTTGTTTTCTACATGACTGAATCTTCTGCTCTTTCCATTACAGTTTTCAAATAGAGGCAAATGACTATATGCACGATTTTAAAATATATTAGGCTCAGGGATAAAAGAAGAAAGTCAATAAATGTTTACTGAGTACATACAATGCACCAACCACCATACTTGGTTAAGACTAGGTGTAAACAAGGTAGTCTCAGACTTCAGGCAGCTTACAGTCTAGTTGGGGGATACAGTCATGCAAACAATTATAATGCCACATGATAAATGCTATTTAAAAGGAAAGAAGGAAACAGAGGGAGTACCCTAACCCAGACTGGCCAAGAGGTCAGAAAACATGAGTAATTAGCTGGTTTAGAGGAAGAGGAAAGAGATTAAGATGCCAAAATGAATCTGGAGACCAGACACTGAAAGCCTTCTAGGTGACGTTAGGAAGTTTAGGAATACAAAAATCCAACAAATATATGAAGAAATGGTCAACATCTTTTGCAATCAGGGAAATGCAAATCAAAGCTACACTGAGATTAATAATAATAATAACAACAACAATACCCATATTTATGGTGATACAATTCACAATAGCCAAGTTACACAACCAGCCTAGATGTCTGCTAACCCATGAATGGATAAAGAAAATGTGGCATATATATACTCCACGTAGCTTTACTCGGCCAGCACTTACTCAGCATTTGTGTAACCTTCTCTTAAAAGGGATGTGCACAATTTGTAGACAGCATAGTTTTAGAAGGAACAGTAATTAAGACTTGAAAGACTAATTACTTAAAAAGGAGAACTTCACTTATTTCTCTGCCACAGTGCTGATTTTTCATGACTAGGTCCAAATGTTTCCTCTCAACCATGTAACCAAGCTTTCTACAGATCTCAGAAGAAAAATCTGCCTTGAAGTTAGATAGGAAGGTAGATAGATAGGTAGATAGACAGATGAGTGGCTGAAACTCTCTCCCCACACTACATCCCCAAATATGGTGGGACAAACTGCTAAAATCTTTTCCATTAGTGTTAGTTAATAATAATTAACATCTATCCAGTAATTTACCCTTTATAATTCAATGCTGAGCCTCAAAACCTAGTTCCATCTTCAAGACTGAAAACTAAGATTCAGAAAGTTAAGTAATTTTCTAAGGTTTACGTAACTAGTAAGTGGTAGACTTGGGCATCAACCATGTATTACTTCAGATCCCTGGTCTTTCCCTGACAATTATTCTCATTTATCTTCCTGTTCTTCTTTAATTATTTGCTATGTGCATGAATTAATTTTTCAATTTTGAAAGAGAAATTAATTTTTAAAAACAGTTTCAAAGAAAACAAGTAAGTGATAAAAACAAGGAGAAACCATTCAACCTGGCTTCAAGCAAATGTCAGGACTAGGAGAAAAAAAAAAGCTTTTTAATCAAGAAGGAGTATTGAAGCAAAACATAACCATGTAATGTCCATAAAAAGATGCTGTAACCTGAAAGAAGACTACTGTAACATTCAAGTGTACTTTGGAAAAGAGTTACTGCAGGGAAGGAGGATGAGTAAGAATAGGAGACCGCAGAGACTGAAGAAGAGTGGGAGTCCTAATTCAAGCAAACTCCACCGATGTGCAGCAATCGGAGCAGAGTGAAGAAGCTTGCCAGGGCTCAACTGCACCATGGGTCATGTCATGTCATCCAGAAAGCAGTCCCAATAGCTCTCAATCGCCTCAGGACCCCTGCAAACAATGTGGGATGAGATCCCACAGTTCACAGGCACTCAGCCAGGCGGTGGGAACATCTTCAGTATTACTTCACAACACCCCCCAACACTTCAAGAGGGTTTCACAATTCTCTGCGTTTTTCCAACTTTGTTGAGTTTTGCTAATTCAGTGAAATGAAACATTTTATAAATAAATGAAAATATTTCTCACAAGCTTTCCACTTGTAATCCTGAAACCATAAAGTTTATAGAGATAGAGAAGGAAATTTATAAATTAGAATTAGTTCTGCAAATATTTGTGATGTTAGTGGAGGTTTTACTTCCACCATCCTTCCTTACATAAACTTATTAATTTTCACTAAAGTACAATGTAGTTTTTCCTTTATTATTTTAGTTTACGTAAGATAGAAGCCATTATCAGTCTTCAATCTTGTTTCAATTGTGCTGTAGATATTAAAACAAAGAAAAGCCCCAAAAATTATCATATTGATGACCTGCTCAATTTCTCTGACATATGTCTTTTTATCTGAAGTTACACAATGATTACCTTTTCAAAGTAGTAACTTCTAGAGTATGCACAGAAAAACAATTTCCTGATTTTGGACAGATTCATTCCAAATTAAAAGTTTGAAGTCAACATCTTTGTTTTCCTATCTATAAATAAGCTAAAAAATAATTTAAAACTATTAGTCATGTAATTTTTTTCCAAAAAACCTGTATTGTTAAAACAATTTTAGTATAATAGTACACGTATCTGTCTTGTGAAATTACTTAACTCATGTTTTTGTGTGAAATAAATAACAGCAATGGTTTTCTTAAAACATGACAATATTAATACAGATGCCCCTTGACTTACAGTGGGATTGTATCCTGATAAACCCATTGCAAATTGAAAGTACTATAAGTTAAAAAAATGCATTTAATGAATCTAACACACTCGACATCATTGTTTAGCCGAGCCTGCTTTGACCATGTTCAGAACACTTATACTAGCCTATGACTTGTCAAAATCATCTAGCACAAAACCTATTTTGCAATCAAATGTTGAATATCTCATGTACACACATAAATGGGTCTTTTGTAGACAAATGAAATGTGAAAACACAAAACACAACATCCAAAAAATGCTGTAACAAGTGCACTGTAAATGCTGATTGTTGATCAGCATCTTGCTGCTGCCTCCACCCAGCATCATAAGTCTCAGACTGGTAACACCGCACTTGCCCAAGAAAGATCAAGATTCAAAACCAAAAGTATGGTTTATATTAAATTCGTATCACTTTCAGACCTTTGTAAAGTCAAAAATTTGTAAGTCAAGTCATTTTGAGTTGGAGATTCCATGTCCATTGTATTCATGATCCGAGATATAGGAATACATGTATTCTTCATCCAAGCCTGAACAATAATGAGTTGAAGGTTTATATCGAGTAACTTTATAGCATGCAAATTACTATTTCAATGTGTTTATTAAATAAAACATAATTCACTATTTTATGATTAACCCATCCAGCAAACTTATTTCTAGAAACATATTCAAATTAAGTTAATATCAAATAGAACTAGTTAAAATTACTACTTCTGGTAAATGACAAAAATTCGTAGTTGAATGAACAAGATCAGTTCCCTGTTCACACACAAAAAATAAGTTCTTTCTCTCCACAGAAGAAAAAGCAGCTGTCCAGCCAAATACTATCTTTCCTCTCTTCTCTCTTCTGTCTGAAGAAAACTGAGAACTTACAGGATGGCAGAGTTTCCCACAAAGTCTGGGGCCCTAAATCCTCTCAGGGAAGGAAGCACCTGGAAACACTGGACCTTTAAATGAACCAGGAATAGATTTTCATTAGATTATTTAAGACACTGGAAATTTTTGAGCTTAACCAAACAGCGTGTACTGTGCTAAATAATACAGCAACCCAGTGCTCAATAGTGCAGAATGGTTGAGGAACCTCTACAGTAGGTCAAAACAGCTACGTAGTATCCCAATATATGTGATCCACTTGATTGAGAAGTAGAAAAAAATCTATATGTGTGGAATATTATAAAACAAAATGCTCTGAAGGGATCATCAGAGAATAGTTAGTATTATAAGCCATGAAAGGATGGATATTCAGAATTGCTGTTTTTACTATTTCTTATCATCTGATTTTCACTGTAAAGGAATACTCTGGCCAATACCATCTGTAGGCCTGATAGAGGACTATTATGGTCAGTATCTTTAATCATTTTCAATTAGTACTGTTCCCCCATATTATCTATAAAATAACTATAAAGTTGTAACATTTTTCTTTAAAGTGGGAAATATTTCAAATATTGTGCAACTAGAAGTCACCATTTTGTGAAGATTTCTTTGTACTTTATTAGCCATATACCGACACAGTATTTTATTTTACAAAAAGACAGAAATCCAACAGTTTCTTTTATTAAAAACATTGTATCCCAAGGACCAGACAACAATGTGGAAGCAGCCTCCTTCCCTTGTATCTCAGCATTCTCCTTATTCTTTCCATTTCTTCTATCTATAAAAATCTAAATCCCACAAGTGACCATTAGCTAACTGTGCCTTATGTCAATGTAATCATTTCCACTAAAAGACATAAGCATCTCTAGAGCAGGCATTATGTGGAAACCCCGTGTATCCAGCACAGTGTGAGACACGTGGAAATTACCTGCCATTTGCGGAACAAATGCAAACATCCACTCAAAGATACTTGCTCCATTTGGATTCAACTACACTTTATTTCCAGAGGTAGTCTGTTCTCCTTTCTCACCTAACCTGCAATTTCTTAGACCAATCTTTTTAAGTTGGTTAGCCTTACACTCTAAACCACAACACAAAGTAAATCATATAAAGGCAACAGAGAACTAACTTGACATTACCAGGCTAATGACACAGCTATCACAGTGTGGAACACTTCATGAAAAGAACACTACTTCCAGAAAATAAATGTAAATGCATCTTCTAAGATTTTGCCACACATCTACATCTGTTTGTACACGGTAGGTTTTTGTTTGGTGTTTTCCTGAGCTGCTCGAAGATTGGTTCTGTGGAGGGACCACACTGCCTAATTACTATACTCCGGTTGTCCTCCATCTAAGAATCCATTGCTTCCTCCTTTATTAGCTTCTCCCAGCAAAACAGAACCATGACACAGAACCTGAACTCAACCCAATTAGGGAACTTTTAAGTTGCAATAAAAGGAAGAAGTACCTGCATACCTCATAAAACCTGCTTTCCAGAAATAGATCTGAAACATCCAGGTGGGCCAGAGCCAGCAAGTTCACTTTCCAGTCACCAAGTCACCACTAATAAGAGAAAGGACACCTCTGTATCACCTAGGAATATTTCCTTATCTGTCAAAAGGAACTTTCATTCCCCTAGAGGAAGCCAACCCTTCCAATCTCCGTTTTAATGGATAGTTACCACTAATCTTCTCCCTGGCACAACATATATAAGGAAGCAATTGAGCAGCCCACTAACTTGGTTCAGTTTGATGGATTTGTGGTCTTTGTGGTTCCTCTCCAGCCCCTCACATCCTACTCCCAATACATAAACTACAGTAAACCATTACAACTAACAATGTCCTATTAGGTCTTTATGATCTAGCCTCCTGTGATCAATCACATCTCCTCTCCCCTCACTCATTCTGCTCCAGAAACACTCGCCTTTCAGCTGTCATCCACATAGAGAAAGCCACTCAAAAACCCATGCAAAAGTCTTTACACTCGCTGGTCCTCTGAATGGAAGACTACTCCTCTCCCAGATAATCACCATGACTAATCACAGACCTCCTTCAGGTGCTTGCTCAAATATGACCTCCTCATTGAGTCCCCCAAACACACTTACACATTATATTATTCCCCTTTTCTGCCTTATTTTCCCTATACAATTTCTTAGCTTTCAACAGTGCTATTTTCTTAATTTTTTTATTGTCTGTCTGTCTCCAAATATTACATAATACCTCCATTGGAGCAGGGATTTTGCCAATTTACCATTCTACTCAGTCCATAATTCATAATGGATATCCAATGTATAGTCATTTAAAGAATGATGCAAATACCCATTATTTACAGTCAGTATGCACAATGGTTTTACCACTGTACAGACTACCTGGCTTTAGTGCCAAAACCACCACAGACAGTCTTTGAGAGCAACCTGGTGCCCGTGAAAGAACATGAGATTAAGTTTCTCCTCTGAACATAGAGATCAATATTCCTTATCTATTACTTTCACAAGAACCAAAACCACATTTTTCTCATTCATCTTCCTTGTACTGTTTTTTAATAGTTCATTGGGTTTTGTTGTTGTTCTTTTTCTACTAGAGAAAAAATACTTTTTGAAACTGGTTTTCCACTTTTTAATTTCAGATTATCTCCATTACCTTCTATTAATTTATGAACACCAATGATCTAAGCTGCATCCATTAACTTTCCAAATGATAAAGAAAAGATGTTAACCTCAGATCTAAAGAGAAAACTAAACCTATTTCTAATTCTGGTACCAAAAAACTGAGAAAATTTAGTTCTGAGTTTAATGACACAAAATAAGCTGTTCTCAGTTTTTACTGTTTCTGCACAAATATTTGTTACATGTTTTGTTTCTAGGGTTTTTTAAAATATGGATTTCTTTATCACTGAAATGAATAATAGAAATTTTTAAAACTAACCAAAATAAATTTCTATAAGATCACCTCAATCTTCCCCTGAATATCCTGCAACAGGAAAATACTCACTGGGTTTGTTGTTGTTGTTCTAATTAGTTATACATGACAGTAGAAAGCATTTTGACACATCATACATAAATAGAGTGTAATGTCTCATTCTTCTGGTTATATATGATGTAGAATATCAGATTCATTCTACTATCCTTCCTACCTCCGTACTACTCCCCTCCGTTTACAACCCTTTACCTATGCAAAGTAACTATGTTCTTCCCTACCCCCACCTTATTGTAAATTAGCATCCATATATCAGAGAAAACATTTGGCCTTTTTTTTTTTTTTAACTTAGCATGATATTCTCCAGCTCCATCTATTTTTTGGCAGATGCTATAATTTCATTCTTCTTTAAGAATGAAATAATATTTCATTGTGTATATGTACCACATTTTCTTTATCCATTCATCTGCTGAAGGACACCTACCTTGGTTGCATAGTTTAGCTATTGTGAATCGGGCTGCTATAATGGTTGCACCAGTTTGCAGTCCTACCAGCAATGTGTGAGTGAACCCTGTTCTCCACATCCATGCCAACATTTATTGTTGCTTGTATTCTTGATAATTGCCTTTCTGACTGGAGTGAGATGAAGTCTTAGAGTAGTTTTGATTTGTATTTCTCTAATTGCTAGAGATGTTGAACATTTTTTCATATATTTATTGACCATTCATATTTCTTCTTCTGTGAAGTGTCTGTTCAGTTTCTTTGCCCACTTATTTGGTTTTTTTGGTTGAAGTTTTTTGAGTTTTTCATATATCCTGGACATTAATGCTATATCTAAAGTGCATGTTGTAAAGACTTTTTTCCACTTTTTTTTAAGAGAGAGAGAGAGAGAGAGAGAGAATTTTTTAATATTTATTTTTTAGTTTTCGGTGGACACAACATCTTTATTTTATTTTTATGTGGTGTTGAGGATCAATCCCAGCCACATCCCTAGCCCCGATTTTTTCCCATTCTTGATTGTTTCCTTTGGTGAGAAGAAGCCTGACAGAGGCACAAAAAACATTCCCTGGAGAGAAGATAGCCTAGTCAACAAATGCTGCTGGCAAAATCGAAAATCCACATGTAGCAAAATGAAATTAAATCCCTCTCTCTCACCCTGCACAAAAATCAACTCAAAGTGGATCAAAGACTTAGACCCTAGAACAGAGACCCTACAACTAACAGAAGGAAAAGTAGGCCCAAATCTCACCATGTCGGCTTAGGATCTGACTTTCTTAACAAGACTCCTAAAACGCAAGAAATAAAATCAAGAATCAATAAATGGGATGGATTCAAACTCACTGGTCTTTCTTTTCCAGTCTTATTACAGAGTATAGTTTCTTAAGAAAAATACCATCTTAGGCACAACAGAAACCAATGTCCAGGCACATGCCAGAACAGCCCCTACCAATACTACAGGAAGATTCAATGTAGATTTATGTTAGAATTTTACTCACAGTAATTCTACTAAACTGGGGCCCTTTATAGAAAGAAAGCCAACATTTAGGGAGGCTAATTTTCTCATAGTTACCTAAGTACTAAGAAGCAGAGCCAGGATCCAAAACTAGGCCTGCACACGCCAATGTTCTTCCCACTGAGTGAGCTGCCTCTGCACCCGCGATGCGTCCAGACTGGACACAATCTCGTTATCGGAAATGTATGGCCTGGTACTTCCTGCATTATTAAGGAAATGAATCATTGGTAATTGGCAACATTTACCAATTCCTAGTCAGCAGACTATATAACACTCTTTGCATTTAATTATTTCCTAAGCAGCAAAATTAGTATTTTAATGGAATGTGAAAAGAGCTCTGATGTTGTTGGTGTTAATGAGAAATCGCCATGTACATAGTAGTGACTCCCACTCCTAAGTAACTGATACCCTCTTTCTATTCAAGTTGAGAGGATGATGTTTCCTGGAACTTAGTTTAATTTTATCACATAATTTGGAAGGTAAAGATATGCATTCGATTTAAATCAGGTATTTTGAATTAGAAAAAAATCAGACCATACTTTACAGTGTTAAAATCCACTGGCTAGCATGTCTATCCAGCTTTCTCTACTCTGGCCTTCTAAATTTAGCTCCACGTGAGGTGGGTAAACAAAATTCAAATTAAATAGACAGTTCTAATTTTAAATAAACAATATCAGAGCATGAGAAAAAATAGGAAAAAAATGACCGAAGAGTTAAAATTTAAGTCACATAGCAGCATTTAATTCATCTACCCTTGGTCTACTTACCAAAATGCGAAAGAAATCTCAGAATGAGAGAGAAACTTACAAAAATACTGCAAATTTTGTGGCATTGACAAAAGATCTCCAACTTTAAAAATGCTTTAATTTAACAAAATGGACATGGGATCAGAACTCAAGGACCAGAGCAATGGTAGGTTTCCAACCCAATGCTTATTTCAGCCCAGAGTCAGTGAGGAAATTATTAGAGCAGGAAAAAAATGGTAAAGAAATAATGGACAGGAACTTTCAAATTTAATGAAAACTATAAACCTACAAATAGATCCAACAACTCCAACTAATCTCAAGTGTGCATTCACATACTCAAAAACATATGAACAAAATTATACCACAAATATTATTAACAACTTGCTCAAAAACAGTGATAAAAAGGAAATCTTAAAAACAGCTGGGAGAGCACACTAAGTAGAAAGGAAAAAAGATTGTGGTAATAGCAGATTTCTCATTGGAAACACTATGAATGAATAGACAATGGAGCAATATGTTTGAGTACTGAAAGAAGAAACTAATCCATCAACCTATTATTGTGTGTCTATCAAAAGTATATTTCAAATATAAAGATTAAATTATGAATTTCTCAAACATAGGAAAGCTGAAAGTATTCATCACCAGCGGACCCACACTACAAGAAATGATAAAGGAAGAAGAAAGAAAAGACTGTCATTGGGCAGAAGAAAAATGATAACAGATAGAATTATGGGTTCATATATGGGAAGGAAGAACACTGGAAATGGGTAAACATACGATTGTCTTTCATATTATTTACATCAACCTAAAATATAACTGACTGTTTAAATAAAAACAGTAACAATTTAATGTGGGGGGTTTATACCAAATAAATAAATGTACAAAAGCAATATACTAAAGGAAAGAAAATATACACAGCTGCATGTGAAAAAAATAAAATATCACTTGAAATCAAGTTAAGTATGTAAGTCCATATAAAAGCTAAATATGTGTACATTAAATATATCTTACTACAAAATACATAAGCTAACTATTTAATTATAAGCCTTAAGGCAACCATTTAATTAATAAAACTAAGAGTTACAGCTAATAAATCAACAAAAGGGATAAAATAGAATAAGCAAAAGAAGAAGGCAAAATAAGTGAGAAAGGAGAACAAAGAAAAATGGGACAAAAAATAAACATAACAAGATGATCATGTCAAACGTATCCGCATTTTACAACCATATTAAAAGTCAATGGTCTGGCCAACATGGTGGCACATGCCTGTAATCAAGAAGCTGAGGCAGGAGGATTGCAAGTTCGAGGCCAGCCTCAGCAATTTAGTGAGGCCCTAAGCAACTTAGTGAGACCCTGATTCAAAATAAAAAGTGCTGGGGATACAGCTTTGTGGTAAAATGCCTGTGGGTTCAATTCCCAGTATCAATAAAAAAAAATTATAAATGTTCTGATAATCCAAATTAGAAACCAGAGGTTGTCAGATTGGATATAAAAGCAGTACCAAACTACATGCCAACCACAAAAATGCATATTTAGTATAAAGACACAGGTTAAAAGCAAAAGGCTAAAATTCTGTATACCTTGAAAACATGAGTCAAATGAAAGAAAAAGTGGCTATATTAATATTAGCAGACATGTATCAGAAAAAAAGATTGTTACCAGATATAAAAACATAATTTCATAATTATAGAGGGATCAACTTATCAAAAAGACATAATAATTTTATGTACATAGTAGCATTGCTTCAAAATGTATGATGCAAAAATTAACTGGAGATTTCAATGTGTTGTCTCAAAAATTGCTAGAACAGGGAGATAGAATATATGAATGATACAGAAGATTTGAAAAACACAATCAACCAACTTGCCCTAACTGACATTAATAGAACACTCCCCCCAGTGAAAGCAGAATACATTCTTTTTGAGTGCCCCCAGAACATTGACTATATTCTGGCCCACAAGAAATGCTCAATAAATATAAAAGGTTCAAGTCAAATATGCACTTTCATCAAGGATTTTCACAGTTTTCATGTTAGTTCATTCTATAATCTTGGTAGATACGATTCATAAGTCCACAGATGAGGAAGCTAATGCTCATAGTCAGGCACCCCTTGAAGTCAAACCAGTGGCTACTACATAAGTGCAAAGAAATTGACAAAGAAAACGATTCCCCAAAACTGGTCTGAGTTCTCAGGACAAGATAACTCCACCATCTGAAAAACCTGAGTTTCACACATGCAGAAGTCATAAATACTTCCAGGAGCATGAAGGTGGTGGTAAGGATGCAGTCTCCTCTCTTTCCAGCATCCTTTCCTCACCTCTTTCACTCATGGAGATTGTGCTAGATTTTCTCTACACCCCAACTTGCAGAGGAAAGCCAAAGTTTTTACATGAAGTGATTGGGAGTTTTCATTGTAGCACTTCAAATCCAACAGCAGCAACTACAGGTTCAAAGTGGCCATTGACCATAAAATTAGGTCAATAGACAAGATAAATGATTCTGAGAAGGAGAAAAATTCAAAAAATAGAAATATAGGATCAGGGGAGAACATGACAGAACCATATTATAAAACTACTGCAAAAATTATCCCATCGAGATTATCCTTCTTACAAAAAATATCACCTTTTGCAACAAACAAAATAATTCCTTACTAATCTTCTCACGGAATTGTCCTCCCAGTTATCTTCTTATAATATTGGGTTATGTTGACCAAGAACAAATTTCCTTGCTAACTACTTTTATATATTTCCTTCCATTCTGTTCATTTGTAATTAACTCTCTCCTTTCTTGTCACTTTAAAACCATAGGGAATTTTAAGTCAGGCTGAAACACATGCCAAAGCTTTAAAACAGCTTTATGTGCATGTTACCAAAGAACAAGAATCTCTAGGAAGATAATGTGCCTGCACCTGAAAGATAAAAGCCAAGGGAGGAGCACTCCAGGCAAAGTTCAACAGCAGGTGCAATGATCCCAATTAGGAAGGAGCTTTTCCTTTCCTGAGATTTGCTCAATAGTCAGTATGGCTGGGGCACGGTAAATGAGAGAGAAGGAAGGGGTTGAAGAAGGAGATGGACCTCCACAAAACACGTGCTGGTTTCACTGCAAGGTTATCCTTTGTAGTAGTGTCGCAAGAGGCACTATTAATAATTACTTGGAGGCAGATTGTCTTTAAATGCAAGCGTATATTCGATCATACCAATCATCAAACATAAACAATTAATGCAAAAAGTATTGGGTGTGCTGGATCACCCCAACTAGCATTTAATGCACAGTAACACTACAAGCAAAACACATAATCCTAGGTCAACCACCAGTCCCAAAATACCTCTGATGCTACGAGACTAGCCGAAGAGCAGACTCTGTCGTTATCTGTTGGTTCTCTCCAACTGATGGCTGGATGTCAGGGAATGGTGGAGTCCATCTGGGCATGGACAGCAAGGCAGCCAGTCTCACTGATGTCCTCGGAGCAACCTCATTGATGTGGCAGGACAAGTAATTTAAATATAGTTCCAAGTTGGTGGTGTATGTTGGTGATTGGTTACACTCAGTAAATGTCAATGTCCATTGGTTATGTCCAGTGAGATGACCTAATTGTAACAGGACATGTTCTTTGTGCATGTCCATGGAACTGTGCTCCCTATCGATTATAACCAGTCATTGTTGAGTGTGCCTATGGCTAGTGCCCCTTACAGATCCTTATCAATTGCAACCACACATGACTAAGGATGCCTATGGCTGCTATTCCTTATGGCCAGCAACTTAGTGAGTCCCAGCATTCCCAACATGTTTATGGTAGGTAGATGCTCCTTACAGGTGGCTTTATGGCATATTCTCTGTCTCTCTCCTTGTTTATTATGATGGTGGTTTGGGGGGAAGCTCTCTCTTTAACTTTTAGGAGAACTTTCCCATCATAGTGGAAGATATGGAATCTCTAAGGCTCCTACCACAGCATATATCAGTATTTAAAGACTGAACAAACCCATAAATTAACTGGAGGGGCTGGTATCAAGAGATTTCCTAGAGATTCTTATTCATGTGTGCCAGCCTGACTTAAGAATTATCCTGTTTGGTACAAAAGATTCCTTGCTGTCCCACTCCCATGCAGTGTGAATTCTAGAAATTCAGTGAAATTCAAAGCAAGTCCAAGGAAGTATTTCATATCTATAACTGAATGAGTAAGGTCAGCTTTTCACTGCTGTTCCTAAAAGGATCTGACCAGAACAACTGTAAGGAGGACGAGTTTATTTGAGGGCTCATAGTTTCAGAGGTCTTAGTCCATAGAAGGCAGGCTCCATTTCTTGGGGCTCAAGATGAGGCTGAACATCATGGCAGAGTGTGTGACAGAGGAAAGCAGCTCACATCATGGTGATTAAGAAGCAGAGAGAGATTCCACTCACCAGATACAAATACATACACCAAAGCCATGTCCTAATTCCCACCTCCTCCAGCCACACCCCATCACTTCAGTTACCATTCAGTTAATCCCTATCAGGGGATTAATTCACTGAGTGGGTTAAGACTCTCATAACCCAATCATTTTTCTCTCTGAACCATCTTTCATTGTCTCACTCATGAGTTTTGCTGGACACCTCACATCCAAACCATCACATAAGGATTCTGACATTCCCAAGACACCGATTACCACCATATCAGAACTTGCTTAGAACCACAGGAAAAAGGCAGTGGAATTCCAAGAATCACAAGGAACTTGATCCTGTCTTTGCTCATACCCTTTCTTTTTCATCTTACTTCCTTGGTTAACCTGCCAATTACTCCTAAAAATAATGACACAGAAGGGAAGAGAAAGACAGGGAAACTCAGTTCCTTTTCATTTCAGTCATTGCTGCTCATCATTATAGGCCAAAGGTAGAGAATTTGATCATGCATTTATATCAATAAATAAGACAACTGAATCAGTTTTGTGTGATATTTCTACTCTCTGATATGAATACATATGCATACGGAATTTATAAAACTACAGGCAAATAGGGTGTGCCTGAGGAGGTGAGTCCCTGGGGCGTGACTCCGGAATATATTTTGTCTTTGTTAAGCTGAACTTGTATACTCCCCCCCCATCATCTCATCCTGAGGCCTTCAAAGCACACTACATTTTATTTTGCATGAGATCTAATAATTATGTGGCCATTCCTTCCTGAAATGAAATGGACTGCATGCATCGTATTCATTTTGGACTCTCCATGTTGCCTGTGAATGACTTGGTGCAAAAGAAGGAACACTACAAAAGTGCTCATTCTGACTGGTTGCCACAAGAAATAAATCTGTCTCTGATCTTGAAATCTCATGCCTTCTGCTAGCATCCATGAAATAGCAACAGGTTAATTTCTTAACTTGCAACCAGAATAAAATCTCAGACTCTCACAGTTTTTATTCCGACCACAATGTTATCAGGAGATATAAAAGATCTACAGTAGCCTCAGAATTTCCAAGAAGTTCAATACTTCTTGATTTAATGTAAATTCTTCCCCTTATGAGCTAATCTTCTGCTGTACAGTTCGGTTTTAGTGATATCCTCTTTTACCCACTTGGTCAAACAAAACCAGTATCTTTGTTTCATTATACTCTTGAGGTAATAAAAATGTTAACGTTCTTAATTTGCCTTTTTTCCATGAGGTCTCATTAACCTGAATATTTTTCCTAATTTACTTAATTCATTTTATTTCTATCATCCAACCCTGACAATTCTTTCTCTCCTCCATAATAAATATGACTTAATATTGTAGCCTAGTGAAATAATGTTCCGTGTGGCATGTCTTTATTATCTCTTCAAACATCTTAAGGAAATTTTAATCACATTAACCGATCTTTCCCTGATGCACCACAATGTACCTTCCCTTACTTTGTGAATCCTAGTCATAGACTCTAGCAAAATATGGAAGAATAAAATTCACTAAAATCCTCTCAGCCTTAATAAGATCCCAATTCTGCTTAAACTCTACGTGCATGTGAACCTGTATAAGTATGGAAAACTGGAGGGAGATACACAAATGAGTTGCATATAACTTCAGATATTTGGGTTGAAAAGCAGATATGGGGCTGAGGTTGTGGCTTAGCGGTAGAGCACTCGCCTAGTGCATGTGAGGCCCTGGGTTCGATCCTCAGCATCACATAAAAACAAATAAATAAAGTAAAGGTATTGTGTCCAACTACAACTAAAAAATAAATATTAAAAAAAGAAAAAGAAAATCAGATATGTCTTTGTAGCTTAAATTTCATATTTGAAATCATTTAGTTTTATAACAAAACATTAAACTTGAAAAGTTATTTGTGAAACCATCTCCGATATAACAAAAGATTATTCCCCACTTGTTGTTTCCTTTTCAAAAATTCTATAACTATTCCTTGAATTTATCATATAGAATACAAAACCCTGCCCTTGGCACTCCGGGCCTTTGGTAAGTGGTGCTTATTCCCTGATCCTTCCCCACCACCCTAACAAGCATTATCAACCTCCCCCACTCACTTGCTCCTTCCCATCTGCCACTGTTGGTGGGAAAAATTCATTAAATCTCCCTCACCAACAACACAGACTCATCTTCATTTCTGCTCCCAGAATTATTTGCATATTGAACATTTCTTTTCCTTACCCAAACACCACCTAAATCTGTCCAGTTCCAGCCTATATTCATCCTAAGCTTCATTAACTATAAATGATGCTTAAAAATAGGATTATACTGTTTGCCTCTTAATTTTGTTCTTATTCATCTATAAATGGTATTCTTGAAGCCACGAAGAGATTTTTAAGTTCACTGAAGATAGACATCATGCTTTACTGTCATCTACACAGTATCCTAAGGGCAGTGGACAATACCAATCAAGAGGGCTTATTTTGCCCTCTTTAAACCACACAGGGAATGAAAGCCAAGACCACAGTAGGAACTTGTCAAAAAATTATCTGTTGAAAGAGAAACATGTATATTCTACTTTAAATTATCCTGGCAATAGAATGGCTTGCCTTATTAAAAATGGCATTTTAATGAGAAAAAATTACATGCATATAAACACTGATTAAGGGAGGATAACATTTTGGCTAGTTTACTCCAAGTTAATAGAAAGTTTGAGTATGTTTGGAATGGGCTGTACAACCAAATAACAAGAACTGAAAGGAGAAAGTTTGAGGTCAGGCATAAAAGATTTAATTTGGGTCTGAGTCCTTTAGAAGATTTCAACTGCTAAAGACTTCTGGAGTCTACTTCTGGATTGAATCTGGTCAGATTAATGGAGGTAATGAGCGGAGAACTTATGTCCATGTTGTCTCATTTGTTAGAAAACTTATAGAAATCACTGCAGGAAAGGGACCATAAACTAGGAAGAGGCAGCAGCTCACTCTTGTGATAACAAGGAACGGGCCAACTCTTAAAGGGTTAAAACTGTTTTTTTCCTATGACACTCCAAACAGTTAGACATGCCTCAAGATGGAAGTAGAGAAAGGAGTCAACACTGGGCTCATGAGGGCTGAGTTCTATTTTTCTGTTATTCTCATCTCCTGTGTTTGCTCATGCTTCCTTATTCCAGTCTTTCCCTCTTCGGCCCCATTCCTGTTGCTCTACTCACCACTGTAGAAAAGTACTAGAAAAAACAAACTCTGGGAAATACACCAAAAGTACAGATTCTCATAGGAGGCAAAAGAAAAGTAACATCTTCAGCAATATCTTCCAGGCCAAAGCTTAATTCACAGGTAATTTATTACGCGATCATTCTATAACATCCACTGTTATAGTACATGGTGAAATGAAGCTCCCATTAATATGTTCAATAAGCACAGACACCCATATTTATTCATATCATTTATTGAAAAATCTTTTGTCTAAATCTTTAACCACTTAAAAAAATTTTACACTGATACATAAAAATTGTACATAACTGTGGGATATGTGTGTTGTTTTTGTATAAGTAAACTGTGTAATGTTCAAATCAAGTTAAATAAATGTCTACCTCCTCAATCTTCTCCTGTTTTCATTGTGAAAACATTCCATATCCTTTCTTTTAGCTTTTTGAGATATAACACATAAACGTTATTTATAGTCTCCCTGCTACAATGCCACACCAAAGCTTCTTACTCCTGTCCAACTATAACTAAGTATCCATTGACTAACCCACACTCTATGCTCAACTTTATGAGATCAACTTTACTCCTACTTTTCAATTGTGAAAAAATTTTGCTGGTATAATTTTCCTGCTTTTAATTTTTAACATTTTGGCTAGTTTACTCCAACTGTATCTGTTGGAAGAGAAACGTGTATATTCTACTTAACAAAAGAAAAACGAGGGAAAACTTTAAGGATAAATATGCTTTATGTTTCTCCTACTCAAGAAATTATGTCATGCGGTGTATTTATACCTGGGCAACTACAGATTCTTGGTCGTGTCCACATGGATGCACAAGTGTTTCCTGAAGGTTTGTTTCAGCAACTGAGAGGCATGCTGCTGGCAATACGAAAGTGATTTTCTATTACACTTGAAAATCTTGGGCAGAGGTATGTCAATGATTCAGATAAGATTTGTTTCTTACCTACCACATAGAAGAGAATGCATTAATCATTGCAAGCAACGTAAAACAAAACAAAACAAAAAAGTAACCCACAACATGATAAAACTTAGCATTATATGGCTGACCAACTCATCTAGCACTGAAAGTCTCACATTCTAGAAACTCCCCCAAGCATAATCAAACTAAAATGGTTGGTCATGGAGATACTTTATTAATTAGAGTAATGGCTAATATGATTGTGACTATAGACAAAACCGAAAAGTCATTTATACTCCAGACTTTGTTTTAGGTCTAAAAACAGAATATATTTATATGTACTGCCAGAGCTAAGGGTAAAGTCAAACACAAAATTATACCTCAGTCCCAATTTAAGTAGACATTGTCTCAGATAAATATCTCATAATCTCAAATTCTCTAAACTTACCAAGTAAATTTAACTTTTAGTATTTTTGTTTTTAAAAAATCTTCAAAGCAAGCTTAATTTTTCTTGATAGTTAATACTTTAATCTGATTTAAAATATAAAAACTAAAGGCTAATGAATTATAATATTATGACTATAAATAAGTATTCATGGGATTCTTTTCTCAGAGGATCTCTTGGCACTATTGAAAGAAAAGTTATCTACTGCAAAAGGTTAATCAACTCAAACTCAACAAAAGGTCTGACTTTAATTGAAAGTCCAAATGTCAAAATCTGAGACAGGATTTAAATAGAGCAAAACAAATTTAACATGTGGGATGCTAAAAATGTTCTTGTTTAAATTTGCATCCCAAAACTCTTGCTAGGATGACAGTACACATTTTGTGAGAATGACAGCAGACACTTTCTAAAATGACAGTATACACTTGGATGACAATTTCAGAAAATGTACATGAGGGATATTGGTCTGTAGTTTTATTACTTTCTAATTCCTTTGGTTTTAATATCAATGGTAACATAGGCCTTTATAAAATAAGTTGGAACTATTTCATTCTCTTGTATTTTCTGTAGAGGAATTTATATAGAATTGCCTTAGGTTTCTGACATAATTCACCAATGAAATTGACTGGGTGTGTAGTTTTTATGCAATTATAATGTTTTTAATTAATTATGAGTTCAATTTATTTAATGGATGATCTATAGGTTATCTATTTTCTTTTTGAAGGTGCTTTTGTAGTTTATGTCTTCCAAGGAATCTGAATTTCACTTAAACTGTCAAATTTAATCTGATCTAAAATATAAAAAACTGTCAAATTTATTGGCATAAAGTTTTACATAATATTTCTTTATTATTCTTTGAATATTTCAAATGTCTGATATCCCTTTTTTCATTCCTGATACAAGCAAATTGTCTATTATCTATTGTTTATCAGTCTACCTCAGTTTTTTTATTGCTCTTTCAAAAATTAGCTTTTACTTTCATTGATTTTTCTTTAACTTTTTTCTGATACCAACTTCATTTATTTCTGTTTTTATGTTATTTCCTTACTTCTAGTTGCTTTGGTTATATTTGCTCTTTTTGATTTTTTAAGGTAGAAGCTAAAATCATTGATTTGAGGACCAAACTCTTTTTAATACAAATACTTGATGCTATAGATGTCCCTCTAAAAGCTGCATTAACTGCATCCTACAAGTTTTGATATGTTGTATTTTAAGTTAAAAGAATTAAGATTCAATGTAGCTTCCTTCTTGATTCATGGATAGCTTGGTTTAATTTGTATGTATGGGAGATTTTTCCAGGTGTCTTTCTGTTATCGATTGCTATTTTAATTCCACTGAGGTAAGAAAACAAGCTTAGCATTTTAATTCTTGTTAATATAAAAAGCCTGTTCTATGGGCCAGAATACAATCTCTTTTGGTAAATTTTTCATGTGCACTTGATAAAAATATATATTCTATTGCTATTTGATAGAGTTCTCTATAAATGTCAACTAGATAAAATGGGTTGATTATATTCTTCAGCTCTTCTATAACATTATTCATTTTCTGTTTATGATCTATTAATCATTGGTATCTGGTATTCAAATCTCCTATTACAATTGTGGGTTTATTTCTACTTGTAGTTTAACAGGGATTTTTGCTTCATTTATTATGAAATACTGTTATTAAGGACATAAGTATTCAGGATGGTAGGATATAGAAGACTTGAACAATAGTCAACCAACTTGACCTAGTTGATATTTATAGAATGAAACTGTCTTCTTGTGATTCTAGTCAACAAAGTAATAAGAAGACTTATACAAAAATATTCACTCAATTTTAATAGCAAAAAGTAGTAACTAATTGTCCAGAACTATAGGAACGGATGCATAAAACTGTAGCTTATTCATATTATGAATACTATGAACTAGTTAAAAATAAATAAATCTTCATGTACCAATTTTGTTAATCTCAAAAACAAAATGTTGAGTGTAAAAAAACAAGATGCAAAAGAATATGTATAATATAATGGTTTTCAGAATAATAAATATCTATAAAACCAACTATTTTCTTAAGAAAATGGATATTTATATCACTATACACCCCCCAAAATTTCAAAATCCAAGTAGTTCTAATAAAAATATTAAGTGAAATATAAATATGAACTGCTATTTAATGCAATTGAAAAATATATATTTCAAACCCTACAGCAACCACTGAAAAAAGTAAATGCAAAGATGAAACTAACAGGCCAACAGTGGAAGAGAACTAAGATTCATACTAAACACCAAATAATCCAAAAGAAAAGAGAAAATAGAGGACAAAAAAGAGATGGCATAAATGAAAAACAACTAGCAAAATGACAACTTTTAAATCCTACCATATGAGGAAAACACTAAGTATCAGTGGCTTAAACAGTGTAATCATAAGACAGATTATAATGATGTATTAAAAACGAAGATTAAACTATTTATTGTCTGCCATGAATAAACTTTAATTATTAAATTACACAAGTGAACAGAAAAAGATGGTGAAAGATATATCAGGAAATACTAATCAAAAGAAAGCAAGAGTCACTTTTGTGACTATTTTGAGCCAAAAGAGAGAGAGAGAGAGAGAGAGAGAGCGAGCTTAACCCAAAGAATATCATCAAGTTTAAACAAAATAACTCAAGAGGACATGATGATCTATAATACTTTGGCACCCAAGAATAGAGATTCAAAACACATAAAACAAAAAAATGATAGCATTAGAAGGAGAAACAGAGAAATCCACAATTACAGTTGGAAACATCAATATTTTACCTAATGAGCAGGAAATAAAACATCCAAAAGGAGGCAGAAGAACTGTAAAACCCTAAGGCCAGTTGACCTGGAGGACATTCAGAGAACAGTCAACCAAGGACAGCAGAACACAAGTTCTCACTAGGTGTGCATGGAACCCAGACCAAGAGAGAACATGTTCTGGGCTATAAAACAAATCCCAACAAATTTAAAAGGATTGAAGCCATCAAAACATGTTCACTGGTCATGAAGTCACAAAGGAATTCAGCTAATAGGAAGATCTAGAAAAATTCCAAATATGTGGAAGTTAAAAATATAACTCAGAGATTAACCAATTAAGTACCATCATCTCAGATGTGGAACATCTATAAAACCTTAAAAGGAGCAACAAACATACCCCTTTTGGATAACTTTTGCAATAAATACTATGCTTTCAGAGTTCTTTTCTTTGGGAAAAAGTAATAGGTGGAAAATAAGTGTTTGAAAATGTACATGTTTATATATATATATATATATATATATATATATATATATATATGAAAATATAAGGGATATAAATTATAAATTATGATTTTCAACTTATTTCAATGCATTTCTGTCAACTTTTTGAAATATTCACAGAATTGAAAATGTAGAACTTAATCAGTTAACAAAGAAATCATAAGGAAAATAAGAAAATATTTAACTATAATGAAAATACAAGGTAACAAAATATATGGGGTACAGATAGAATAGGACTTAGAAAGGAGGAACTATATAGAAGAACATAGAATTACATATGCATATGAAAGAAAGAAGAGGTTTCAAGTTAATTGTCTCACTCTCTAAAGACTAGAGAAATATAAGCAAAAGAAGCCCAAATAAGCAGAAGAAACGAAACAATAAAGGCAAGAAATCAGTGAAGTTGAAAAACAAAAAACAACATGGAGAAAATAAAAAATCAAAAGCTGATTGTTTGAAAAGATCAATTAAATTGATAACCCTTTAGGCAGACTGATAAAGAAAAACAGAGAAGACACAAATGATCAATATTAGGAAATGAACTAAGTACAGCTACATTCATCAAAATGGCTCAACTGCTACAATATACTATCTAATGGAAAAACAAGTCATTTATATAAAAAATGAAAAATATAAAAATGAACATGCTTTTAGCATAGAAAAACATGTAGTAAAACTATACAGAAAAGCATCTGAAAAACAATCACTAAAATCAAGAATTTGTTAATCAAGAGAATGGATGATGTGATTAGGATCAAGTATACATAAAAGCTTTCACAGGTATAGATATTGCTTTTTTTTTGTTTCTCAGGTTGGATAAATGGCATGAGTGAGTTTTTTCATTGTTATTAGTTTGAAACCACAGGGGTTGGAGGAAATCAATCTCCTTCCCCCAATTATTTAAACAAAAATAAACCTGGTTATTTATTTATTTCTAGTTTTTGGTACTGAGGATTTTACCTAGGGTGCTTTAACAATGAGCCACATTCCCAGCCCTTTTTTATTTTTTATTTTGGGACAGGGTCTCACTAAATTGCTGAGGGTCTTGCTAAATTGCTGAGGTTGTCCTTGAACTTGAAAACCTACTGTCTCAGCCTCCCAAGTCACTGGGATTACAGGAGTGTGCCACCATGCCTAGCAAGCCCTCTGTATTTTCTAATTCCAAAATTTGTTAACAGAAGCTTAATAACTTTCAAGGAAACTTCCAAATTATACCCATAATTAACCAAGGATAAGGCTAGTTGAATTTTTTTCCTTCTCTCACCATACCATAAAGTTTTGCTATAAATAGTCTAACAGCACAGACTTTAAAATATACTTTTGTTTTTCTTGCAGTGAGAGCTAACACATATTAGCCAAATGCACCACTGAAATAAGATGTGAATGTTGAAACCTGTAAACTGAATGACAGATTCAACGCTGGAAATATTGTTCATTCAGAATTCTTTTTTGTATGGGTACACTTTCATTTTCCCCCAACCCAAAGCACCTACTTAATATGAAAAAATAAATAGGGATAAGAGAAATCAAATATTTGAATGATAGAGGCTGAACTTTCATTTTAATATTAGTCATAAAATCCCATGAATTAAAAAAAAGAAATGTTGAAATGTTCAATATGGCTTGCTTTTTATAACTGTGTTTTTCAGAGAATCTGAGAAATGAGCTCAGCATGTTCATTTTGCCACAACTACAAAAGTGTATCCTACTAAACAGGTTGCTCTCTAAATTTGACAAGGGAGAGATTCTAGATAAATCTGTTTATCGAAGACATTCCTTTAGCAGAAACTACAAAGAGACACAGCACAGAGTTGCCCTAACCTGAGAACAGAGACATGTCAGCAACTAGAAAAGGATAAAGCAAAATATAAAATAAAAGTAAAAACCTCTTTTTATAATAAATATATTGAAATTTGAAAGAAATAACATGCTAATATGGAAATGAAACCAGTAATAAAGTTCAAATCAATGCCAATTAGTTGGTACCAAACTTTATAAATAGGAACATGAACAGGTAATGACATTTCACTGATACAGATTCCCTCAAACCTGCATGGTTATTAATTCCATCTCATCAAGATATGAAATCGTTCAAATCACAAACATAGGTACTGTAGTAACCTAGAGGATATTCCAACATTTTGGCTGCCCTGGTAGTTTAAAACAGCTTTCTGAACAATGCATGTCTTAGCAAAGAAATGGAAGGAGTTGGTTGTATCAATGATTCATATGTAAGTAATCCAGAAACCTCTACCAAAAAGACTTCCACTCCTGCTGTAAATCTTCCTTACTACATTTAATTGAACAGGCCATAGTCTAATCAAAATTCAAATCCATTTACTTTATTTTGACACTTTGAAATATCTGATTAATAGAGCCAGTAGGCTTCACATCTATTACATATTTTTTTACATAATTTATAACAGGAAAAATATCTACAGAGTTTGTACCCCACTCTCTCCCTCATCAACCCCATGATCATGTATAGAGATCTCTACTGTGCTGTGCCTGGCTGGTGGGAAGATGATCAGCAGGCAGAGGGCAACACTAATGTCTTGCTTATTGATCAGGCTGACTCTGTTTCAAGTCCAGAAGGAAAACAGGTAGATGTTGTAGTCTTCACCAGTGTCGGTATAGTCGTAAACCATCACTTAAAGAACAAACTTAAAAATTAACTTTACAAAAACTACCTCAAAGACTGTATAACATCAGTCAAAAGCAAAGATGAAGAACAGAAACTAAAAAGAGAAAATGTTTTATGATGCTGTTATAGAACAAACCAAGAATGTTCTTACTAATTCCAAAGACTGTCAGTTCTTCCTTGGTGAAAACATGAATCCATATGGCACAGTGGTTCTGTTACTCTCCCATGAGGATATTATCCCACACATGAATTTATTTAAAGGTGATTTTAAAAGGGGATAAAGTTAACCAATCTGGCCACTTACTTGTAATTTATCATGTATCATCATAAATTGTGGCTGCTTTTTTCAATCCACAAAACACCAGAACTTCAACAAACTGGACTGACATCATCTTGAGCGCTCATTTATTTATACCTTAGTTTATTTGGTGTGGAGGCATTATTTAAAGAACAAATTTAGGCTGCCATAAAACAAAGCACATTTAGAATAAACACACTCCTATCTACAACATAGCAAAAGTGCCCTGCCTATCACTCTCCCCAAGCATTTGAACACTACTGGGAGCCTCCAGCAACAAGGCAGAATTGCAAATAAGGATGAAGTCACCACTGAATCTTCACAGAGGTTATGTTTCTCTTTTCCTGTATGTTAAATTGACTAGTTGGCTCTGTATCTCCATATGAAACAAGCAGATTTATAGTGGCAAAGCTGATTAACATTTTAAAATCCTTTATGAGGAATACCTAAACACTAGCTCTTGCATGCACAAATTTTTCCAGGAAAAATAAAATTAAATTGTGACCCACCCTCCACATAGTGCTATCTTCCTCAGCAATGTGCTAATTGCAAAGATGAAGTTTTCTTATTTCCCTATACAATCACAAAGGACTCCATTGCATGGGATTCCCTAGGTAAGTCTGCAGATTAATCACTGTGAAAACAGCTGGACCTTTTCCTCTCCTTGGAAAATGTAGGCCACTGGGAGGACTCTTCTTCACATACCTTTGTAGCTGCCAAATAAGAGGAGACGGCTATGATAGTATGTCCATTATGTCTTAAAGGATAACCTTAGTTATTTGTGTCTGTGTATTATTGTTTATTATGCATGACTTAAAATAAACACTAATATGAAAAAATAAACCTCAATCATAACAATTCCATGAAAAGAGAGAGAGAGAGAGAGAGAGAGAGAGAGAGAGAGAGAGAGAGAGAATGAATTAGGGAATGCTCTGCAGATCATGGCACACATTTCCACAGATTCTGGGCACACATGGCGCACAGCTGTGGACTAAATCTGGCCCTTGGGGGCCAGGATGAAGGAAAACACAATTAGAGGTGAAATAAGCAGGTGTTTTCCTTTGTTTGCTTTCATTATTTGAGTGGGAAGAGCAAGATAACTTCTGATATGGCAAAGTACACAGAAGAATTCATACTCTTGATCTAATTGCTTTGTCTGTTAATGGCAAAGTGACAGAGTTCTTTCTGGAAATAATTCAGCTATATGCCCATGGACAAGAATGAAAAAAATCTCTTTGTTGGTATGGGTTAAAATTAAAATACGTTTGTGACACTAAATCCTACTCTGCCCTAATCCGTAAATATTAAATGGACATTAATGCAGAATTTAGTCTAGCTCACCTTTTATTACAGATAACTGTAATTTTCTCATTTCTCCTATCAGAAATAAACTCCTTGAGGTCAGGAATGATATTATTCATTTGTGTTTCAAACATAGATCTTGCATAAATATTTATGGAATGATTTGCATCCAGCAGACACACCAAAATATCTGTAGAATGAATCAATTCTGAGTCCCCAAGGAAAATGCTATAAGAACAAGATCTTTTTTAAAATCATGACATTTGAGACAAGTGTAGTCTATTCACACAGGTAACAAATTTCACTTGCTGGTAGTAATTTAGTGCAGGAAAACAAGGTGGACACTTCAAGTAAAATCTTCATGTTTTCAAAATGAAAAGGTAAGAGAATGAAGTCCTTTTTCCTCCCTCTCTCACACCTTATACCCCATGTGTGTATTCTTATTGTGCTGCACTTAGATCAGTTAAGTAATTTTAAGACAATGGCAATCCTAAAGAAGACATTAAATTTACTGAACAAAATCTGTGGGCTGATTTCAGCCTAAAGGATAACAGTATTATATTAGTCATAATTGTCACTAAAAAATTTCTAGACAGAGTTATGTAAAAACAACAACAAAAAAAACACTCTTTGTATATAATTTCTGAAGAGGCTATCAGTGTTGAATCAAGCACAAGCAAGCAAAGACATTAAAATACCTCAAGTGACTTTTACATGTTTAAGTATACATTTGTAAGTTTATATGTGTGTGCATGTATATAGAGTGCACGAAGAAGTCATCATTAAAAGACTAAAAACAGGCCATCTAACTTTTCGAATATATGAATCACAGCCATAGGTGTCCTAGAAATGCTAATTTACTAAATTTCAAATTAAAGGATGACTGCCATAAAGTTTCATCTTGTGTAAAGTTCAAAATTATTTTACTAAGTACAATACATTGGAGGCTTGGATAAATTAAGTTAATGCCAATCTCCCTTTTGTTGCACTTAATCTGCTATATCTGCCCCCATTGGGTAATTGTAGGTCTGTTAATAGAGGTGCAAAGCTCTTAATCTTCCTCGGTATGATAACTGTAGTCCCACTGTCCTGAGGACAATCCAGAAAACAGGCAGAAGGCAGGAGAACATGATGTTCATTCATCGGGTGCTAATAGTGCTTGTGACATAGGGCATTGTTCTGATTTACTTCAACAAATCTTCAGAGCTTTAAGTGATTTCAACAGAGACTTTAATCTCTTGCTGCAATTAGTGCTCTCCACAGACTGACATATTATCTAATCATTACATCTCTAGCCTCAACAAATCTCACTGCCCTTTTGTTAATTTGATTAAAAAAAAAAGCATCCATGGCTCCAGAATTGGTGATATATATAATATATAGAGAGAGAAAGAGAGATAGATAGAGATATAGGAACACCTGCAACTCACAATAACTCACAATAGACAATATATATGATGTAAACCCTTTGTTCTTAGAATCCCTCCTTCTCAGCAGTTCCTTGATCTTCTCAATGTCAGGAGAACTATACATAGGAAAGGGTGAGAAGTCAAAAAGTTATGTTTCTCTATTGATATTGCAGTTTTTCACACTAATTTCAAACACCATGATTATTTCTTGAAAAACTATCTTGTTAACCTCCACGGAGAACCCTGTGGACATTTTCTGTTTGGTCTCTATCTTCATAAACCCATTGTCCCTCCTCAAAACGGTTTTTACAAAACTAGTAAATTTAACTCAGAATGCAGAAGAATGAAAGACATACAAAAAACCTTTGCTTCCCTTTTTACCAGTTTCTTCCTGTTGTTTTCATAGCTACCATCAAAGACAGAAAGGGAGAGAAAACATGTAACATTAAACATAATTCACCAGATTTTTTATCAGCATCTATAAAGATAGAAAGGGACATTATAAAGGGGAATGGTTAAAATATTTGCCAGGATAAAGTCTTCCAACAGCCGATTATTGTAAGCGCAGAGAAATAAGTTGACTGAATTTCATACTTTTTCTACACCTTGCCTTTATTTCTGTTGCATATTCTATCTTGAATGTTCATTCTTCCTAACTGCAAATTCTACTAAAATGCCATTCATTAGTGAAGCTAAACCACGTACTATCGAGACCAAACATACTATTCTCTCCCCAGTATTCTAAGAATATTTTTTATACTTTATATTTTATAATCTGAAATCCCACTTATCCATCTTTCCTCCCCTATTACGAGGTTAAGAAACATAGTGCTACCTAGAATAGATACATATTTACAGAAAATTTAGTTGTCAATAAGTCTATAAGATCTCTCACACACAAACATAAGTCAAAAGGCAGAGCAAAACTCAACAAATCTTTTTAATGAAATATTATAGAGCTATTAAAATTTTATTTTTCAAATGTTAGAGAAATTTTCTTATATAATGTTAGATGAAGAAGAAAATTGCATAAAATTTTGATTTCAACTGTTTCAAAATATATATCAAAAAGAATGAAAAAAATACAGCAGAGTATTAGCTACAGTATTCAGGATCTTAAAATGATAAAATGTATTTACCCTCTTTCAAATTGAAATGAGTGAACATAAACAAACTTACATCCATTTCAGTTTCAGCTGAAGAAGTTGAATATAAACCTGTTGGAAACTTCAAGGGATTTTTGTAAAACATATCACAGAAGAGATCAGAATAAAGAAATTTCCTAACTTGGAAGAGGGTATTACTGATACCACAAGTAGAACCCCTACTAGCAAATCCCTAACCCTAGGAGGCAGAGGCTGTAGGTGAGAGTGGACGGTGAGACACCATTTCTGCCAGCAGCTCCCAAGGGAAGGAACTGCTCCCACACAAGGCCCAACAGTCTTGGGCCTTGATACTCATTCCTCACCTCCCCTCAGAAGAACCCTAAGTGAGACAAGAGAAGTTCCTTGGGTGAATAATTGAAGAACACAGTCTCAGATTCCTGTAAGTCTACTTAGCTAACCACTTCCCTCATAGTTAGAGTGTCCAACTATTTGAGTTACATTAAAAAAATAAAAACAAATATTCTGAAAACATGTTTATCAAATGTTTATCAAAATATAGGTGAGATTACTACCAAAAGACTGCTTCCTGCTCTTTCTCTATATCTTCAAAAGCAGTCAGACCTAATATGGCTAAATAAAATGACAGTAATTTTATTTTATTTTTCTTTCTTCCTTATGAGAAATTATATAAATTCCAATACTGGACCAAAATATATGCTTTGTACACTTGAAATACAACCATCTATGACTAAATGAACAATAAGCAATTTTAAAAAGGCAGCCTATATATAGGCAACATATTTATACACACACACATATATGTATATATATGTATATATATGAGAGAATTTCGTAGTTTGAATGAAAATGATAAATATACAGGAATAACAGCATATACACTTTTGTGAAGCATATTTGAAGCAAAGAAAAGACATTATTAAATCTTATCATTCTCATGCTAGTTTGGAAAACTGCAACTAGAAAGAAGAAAATAATGGAAATAAGTACTAAAACATACTGTCAATTTATAATAATTAAAAATCATGTATCTGAACCAAAATAAACAAATACCTGAAATGAACACAATAAAAAAAGAAATAATAACTCTATTGTATTAAGAAATGATTGATTTTACTACATTGATATTAAAAATTTGTTAGCCAGTTCTTTAAAACCCCACTGTAAACACAGTTAAAAAGTAATTAAATATAAACAGAAATTTAAAAACTCAAAATAAAAGCCACTTAAATTTCATCATAAAAACAAGAAAATATTCTTATGACATAAAGGGCTCCAAAAAATAGAAAGAAAATATACCAATATTAAAAGTATATTATTCAACTCAAATGATATATAGTGAGCACTGCATTCTTTTGTTAGGGTCACATGACAAAGTATACAAACCAAGAGGTTTCAATAACAGAAATTCATTTTCTCACAATTATGGATGCATCCCATGAGAAACATGACATTTGAACAAAGATGGGGAAAAGAAATAAACGGGAAATCATACATCCTCAAGAATTAGAAATGCTCAATGAGCATATAAAACATGCTCATTTGCAACAAGACATCATTCATCTTCTGGTGTACTGATAAAAACATTTTTTAAATAACACCAAATGCTGACCAGCATGTAGGCTAAAGGGTTAATTAAAATATAAATTTGTGTAACCACAAAAAACATCAAAAAACAGTTATATCATAACCAAATACAAATGAACAGTTATATCATAATCAAAGATGAACTTCAGATGGATCAAAGATCTAAATGTGAAAGACAAAAATAAAAATGTAAAACATGAATATTTTACTAGAAGGAAGTGATAGTAAATATCTATGTTACTTAATGATAGAGAAAGGTCTCTAAAATGAGATTCTATAAACAAAAATCCTAACAGTTTTAAAGATAGATCTGACTATATTTAACCAAGAACTTCACAGGCAACATTGGCTGGGATAAGATAAATGCAACATTGAAAACCAATAATGGATTAACATAGAGGATATATGGGGAGTATTTGTACTCAAGCAGAAAAAAAAGAAAAAAAATATATTTATGAAAAGTAATAAACAATTCCCTGAGAAGAAAACCTGAATGGCTAACAAATAAATGAAAAGATGGACAAACTCATCAATTACCAGAAAATATAAACTCCAACAATGGGATGCCAATTTATGCAATTAGGGTCGGCAAAGGGTTTGAAGGCGGCAAATACCAAGTGTTGACAAAGCTACTAGAAGAAGTAAAGTCTTCATGTCAGAGAAGTGTCACTCAAAACAATCTGTCAGTATTTACCTATATTAACTATTTGCCCTATGACTCAACAATTCCCGGTCTATCTACCTGTATATTGCAGATCAATACTTTCTCAAGAGTTCCATCAGGGGACAAATAAATGGTTGTTCACTGAATGCACTTTAAACAGTAGATAAATGGAGCCTGAGTGTCCACTAATAAGAAAATGGAGAAGTAAAATGTGCTAGATATATAAAACAAAATACTATACAATAGTTAAGACTACACGTCCTACAGTTTTTTTTTTTTGTTGTTGTTCTTGTTTTTTAAGAGAGAGTGAGAGAGAGAATAGACATACATTCAGCAACATGAAGAGATCCCTAAGGCAATACGGTAAATGGAAAAAGAAACATCTATTGCATACTACTATCTATGTAAATTAAAAACATATTCACCCACAAAATCTCTAGAAATACACAAGGATATGCATGCATTTGATTGAGAACATATATCAAACATATTGAGAGAAGGAAGTGGAGGGGTCAATAAGGAATGGGCAAAGAAAAAAGAAAGCACAAAATAAAGCAGAGGTAATACATAGATTAATAATAATAATAATATGGTATGAACCAAGAAGTATAAATTCAGCTCTTTGTACCTGATGATCAAAAAAAGAGGGACTATGAAAAAACTACCTCCATAAAAATTTCTGAAATCAATGGGTTCCCAATTGGAATTCCATTTTTTTAAGCTGAATCATATTTTAAATTTAATCTGGAAGCATAAATTAGTAGAAGCATACAAATCTACAAAAACTGAAAGAAGACTTATACTGCAGGACATTTAAAAGAAAAACATAATCCTACAATAATTGAGATAATATGGGTAGCAGAATAGAAACATAGTCAGAGAAACAAAGTTCAGAAGTGAACCAAAGACTATCTCAGGCTTCAATGTGAGAGGAGCAGCTCTCCTTCTGTGTAGCTTTCCTCAGGCTTCTCTTGGCACCACAGTCTCCCGCCTCATCCACTGACTTGAACCACAAGCAAAGAAGTCTGTGAAACATTGAGTCAAAAGAGTGAGCTGCAAATCAACTTGAATAATTCATTTTTTTTTAAAGAGAGAGTGAGAGAGGAGAGAGAGAGAGAGAGAATTTTAATATTTATTTTTTAGTTCTCGGCGGACACAACATCTTTGTTGGTATGTGGTGCTGAGGATCGAACCCGGGCCGCACGCACGCCAGGCAAGCGCGCTACCGCTTGAGCCACATCCCCAGCCCGAATAATTCATTTTTATGATCATTTTTCACAGTAATACTCTAGAAGAAATCTCATATTTCATCTAATTCAGTGATTTTTTAAAAGGTTGTCATCAAAGCGTTTCCATTTGGCTTGCTTAAATATTTATTCCTTTATGTAATCTAAAGAAAAGTGACAGTCAAAAAACAGGCTGTTGGTTTTGGCTTGTCCAGCATGGAATCTTCTGTTCCATCCCCACTCATTTTCCCATTACTCTGGGTACCCTCTATTTGCAGATAGTTTTCATCTACTTGCATTGGTAGATTTCTCGCCACCTTGACTCATCTTTAACATTTGCACTTATCAGTAAAGGATTCTAGGAAAAAATAACTTCCAAGGTGAGACCCAAATACAAATGAACAGGATTTAAGCCACGTGAAGGAGGCAACATGAGGAAAAGCAAGAGCTACAGATCATGTGAGAGCAATTCAAAAACCCAAAAGGACTCAGAGGCTGACCTTGTGAGGGTTAAGGTGAGGGGTAAGTAAAGCATGGTACTGTGTTTTGAGCTGAACAGAGAGGATGGCAATCTGATTACATAAGTTAGTGAAAGGTACAATCAGGGAAAACCCTGCAGTTTAAAGTACAGTGAAGGAAATGTTATGGCCTTTAGAATAAGGAACCTTAATGCTAGTAGGATTAGAGCTAGATGTTTAAATCAGATCCCACAGAAGCAAAAATTGGAGCAATGAGAATGGATGATGTTACCACAGCCCAAACACAGAGAAAGAAGAGCAGAGCTGTAGGGACAGAATACTGAGAAAAGAAAGTTGAACCACTTTAGAAGTGAGGGGGAAAAAAGATAAAAAAATAGTAAAAAAAAAAGTATGACATAATAGGAATGTCTAAAAATTGCAATATGAAAAAATCCAACTATAAAACAACAAAGGAAAATGTGGTAAAAACTAAAACTAAATAAACACTTGAGAAAGAAATAATTTTCAATAATTTAAATTGTTTAATATATCAACATGTTTATCTCATTTAAAAATGGTCTACATGTAGCAGAATAAACTAAAACACACATTCACAAATACATTCTTAACAATTTTGAGGGGATAGCTAATATTTTTATAACATACTAATTCAGTTTATTGCCACTTATATGATAATGAACTTATTTTTATGCATGGCTAGGTATATATTAATGACAACACTCATTTAAGATTTTTTATATAAATTAAATTATATTTTAATTTTTTTTGAGAATTTCCTCTTACTCAAAATAAAATATAGTAATATAAAATGTCATTTAACACTATTGTCTATAAATCAAAGTAAAATAAATGAGAAAGAAAATAATCAGTGTCCTCTGTGGATATTGCTGATGATCATACATATCCACAAACTTTTGAATAGCATTTCTATATTTGGAAAATTCTTACCTCAAGGTTCCACTTTTGCAACATATAAATCAGGATACATAATCTATAGTATTCAGGCAGGTCACTTGGATTTTCCCTGTACAATTAGACACCAGCTATATGAGAAAATATGACCTGTGCAGAAGCAAGGTCCTCTCCATCCCCATTCCACATGTGGGTGGTAGCAGAGGTGTCTGGGCTTCCAATGCAGCAGTGGATGTGGGAGGATGGTTTCTCTGGTTTGATAGTTAAAGTTCTTAGTGCAAATGAGTTGGTAGGCAGCATGGATGGCATCAATTCTCTCTGAAGCACAATAAGACCGAAGTAGTACTTTACTCCACAGGTTAGATCAGGGACATGGTTTAAATATTTTTTTTTCTAGTTCTGCAGGCATCCCACTATTTCTGTGAACTACCTAATATCATTTTTCAGAACTACATTAATCAATCAGAATTCATTTCTGGTTTGTGCTGATGGATCTGCCAAAAGATAGAATCTGGTACTTGAAGGTACACACTGAGATACTGCTAATTACCCCTGTGGTCACTTGAGTATGAAGTGCTCTTTGGAGGTAATGCTTTGGGAAATCTAGGACCACTGCCACATACCCACTTAAAGAACATGAGGAATTCAAGTGCCGTAAGTAACTGTTTGCTACTTAACTTTACTCAACTGCTTAAATGAAGGCAGATCCAAAGATTGAAGCCTTACCTCAGAGCAAAGCCTAAAAAAACACAGAATTTCTATAACAGTGAATAAAAGATTATTCAGATGTTGCAACAGGACCAAAGTAGCTAAAAATAAAATTTTATCTTTCAGATTTCTTGTTATCATCCTCCAGAAGAATTAACTTTACAGCCTCATCAGGTCTCTTATGTGAAAGATAGGGCAATAAGTGCAAAAGATTATGCCTCTAAACACTGGAATGGAGATATGTAGGAGGTTTGAAATGACCCAAATTGTTCTAATACCTAAATCCACTGAGGATTCCTTGCCAAAAGCAGCCCATTTCCTTTGGTTTTATGAAACTGTTTTTAATTTGCTTGAAGAACAAGATCTTTTAGGACCTTTTCTATAGCAGCTATTTTGTAAGGAAAAGACAATTCTCGTCAGACCCCTTCAGAATGTCACTTGACCTATAACCAGAATCAAATCACAGCATTCCAGAGAGAGCCAGTTTCAAAATTCAACCCATCAGGGAAAAATTCAATCATGGAGAGACCTGCAAGACTTTGCTTAACATCAAAAAATCAGAGAATAGGCCAGACCCGGTGGCACACGCCTGTAATCCCAGAAGTTCAGGAGGCTGAAGTAGGAGGAACACAAGTTCAAAGCCAGCCTCAAAAAAAAACAAAGTACTAAACAACTCAGTGAGACCCTGTCCCTAAATAAAATGCAAAATATGGCTGGGGATGTGGCTCAGTGGTTGAGTGCCCCTGAATTCAATCCCTGGTACCCCCCCCCGACACACAAAAATATCAGAGACTATATCTGGTTATGAATAATGAATTCTTAGGGTTCTGCGCTAAGAAAAGGCTTCACAATTTTAAACTAAGGAGAACATGTTACTGAGTTTTCTTGCAAACATTCGAGATTCGGTGTATTGCCTTGACAGCTGAGAGTGGTTCTAAATTTTTGTTAACTTGGTTAACTAAATCCTGTTCTCAATGTGACAAAATTAATTAAGTTGAAATGCCTAAAATCCTTGGTATAATATTAGAAGAATTTCAAAAACTTGGGAAGATAATAGTGCTGGTGTTCATTTATCATGAATCCCTTTTCACCCATTCTCCTGTGTCTCCCGATGAAACCTACAAGACACTCAATAATCAAGTAATTTAGACATATATTGGTTGAGGGGAGTGCCAATACCTTTGAAAAGTGTCATAGTGACTGTCTTCTATACAGCAAGAATGTGTATGATGATGATGCAAATGAGAAAGAATGAGACCAACTGGAATGATCAGATCTCAGGATGGTACCCGATTGGGAGATACACTCAACTGACCCAAGAAAGCGTAACTATAGTAGAGTGGTATCCTGGATTTTCTGAGAAGTAATGTATTTAATACCTTTGATATTAAATAACTGATGAAATAAATATCTGAAATGAATGAGCAGCCTTCTAATACTCTACATGATTTGTGAAACTCAAAAAACACTTGGTTTGGTGAAAAGGACAACCTAATGGAGTGATTATACAAACTGAAGCAGTCGGCCAGCTCCTCAACCCAACTCCTCGTGCCTGACGTGCAGCTACTGATGTGTAAAGTCTTTTTCTGCCATCCACTAGACAAAACAGGACTCACCCTAACTTGCTCTTTTCACAGTGACAGTAGTAACTTTCCCTCTTTGCCTCAGAGTAGGCCAATTCTCAGGCTAAGGCAACTTGGACTACTTAGACCTTGATTGTTTCCCAGGCCACAGCACATTATAATGGTGTAAATTTGAAATAAATGTCATAAAAGTACAGGGGCCTGAAACCCTGGCAAAGAGTAAGGCTCTGGTGATCTGAGGCACATTAGGACACTCCCTGCAAAGCCAAAGGAAAACTGCCTTTGGTGTCTACTGCAGAGAAACAACTCTAATGCTTGGGAGCATTTCTGGGGTTCTAGAGGCAACATACACTGAATGCTGCACTCACCCCACACCTGCAACCTCATGGAAAGTGGCCAGTACCAGCTCACTGAGGACAGACAGATTCCGGCAGCATTACTATCCAACTTGAGCAGCCCTGCTGAGAACAATGGGGATGTCACTTTTTACCAGTGAGAAGTTCAAATGTCCACATGGATGATCAAGATCTTTGAAATATGATGCCTAGAGAATTAGACATGAAGACTACGGAGAGAACAGCATGTGGACAGAGCTCTCAGAATAAGTCAAGAATGTGAAAATATTTACGTCTCATGCATTACCAGAATGCCACCTCTGTAAAACGGATTCCCATAATAATGCAGAACAGATAATGCAACCTGGAAATGTCAGCCTACTTCCCTGCTTGGATAAACCAGAGCTTAACAAATTTATAAACAAAATGGCAATGATGACAGACATTTGTAATATTTCAGGAATAGAACAATCCCATTGCTGAGAAACAATCCTATTGCTGAGAAACAGAATTGCAAGCAACAGAGACTGGCATGAATTTCCAAGAAGGTCTCATATTCCAAGCAGTTAGTTACCTGGTGGTAAATTACACTGAATTCTCCCATAATGAAGACCAGTGATTTGTCCTTACCAAAGAGACACTATGTCTGGATTTAGTTTTTTTTTAAGTGAAAAAGAAATAACAGTTGCTGCTGTTCATGTGACTCATTGGTCTTGACAGGTACCTCATCACTCAAATGCATTTGTTTATAAACAATGGTCAATTTCTTTTTTTATTACTTTAAACCCACCTCTCTTTTGTATCATTTCATTCTAATAACCATTTCTCATTCTAATACATTTTGGGAGGGTACTGGGGATTAAACCCAGGGGCATTTTACCATTGAGCTACATCTCCAGTCCTTCCTTTTTATTTTTTATTTTGAGACAGGTCTTGCTAAGTTGCTAAGGATAGCCTTGAACTTGCCATCCTCATGCCTCAGCCTCCCAAGTTGCTGGTATTGTAGATGTGTGCCACCACACCCACCCTCTAATACCTTTTGATGATGTAGTCTTAATAAATTTAATATATGCTCTGACCCAGCCATTCTTATATGGTATCATATTTTCAGGAACTAAATGGTGGAGGTCATATCTCATTTCTATAACTAATGACTCACTAGCAAAACAGTTGTCATCTCATGTCAACTACCCTTAGCCCTTTTGATTTAGTTATCACTTAAGAGAATGCTTTCATTAGGAGACACAAGAATAAGTCTATTAAATTGGAAATGAAGAAAGCTTACTGCCTGGCCACTTATGAATCCTAAAACTTCTAATAACATCGGATTATTTTTTTTTAAAAAGGGACTCTGGAGTGGTTGTTATGGGTTTGATTAGAGTGATCTTAATTGTGACAAAGAAAAAAAAGGTGCTTCTATAAAATTGGGACAGGGAAGAAAATGAATAAAATCCTTGGAGTGTTTCCTGATACCAACATTAGAAGACTAGAAAGATGTCATTCAGTTAAGACCACCAAAGCTCAGAAACAGAGATCTTCATTCCCCACTATGCAAAGTAACAAGACCAGGAGATATGCTGCTGAAAATAAAGCTAGGAAATGCATGATGAAGAAGAAAATTTAAAAATAGCAACATGGACTTATAACTGAAGAAACCGGAGCTATAGCATCTATCCATAATTTCTTCCTTGCTTTTTTTATGAGAAATTTATAAATTTTGCCATTTTTTTGCCCCTTCCAGTTCCATTTCTAGTTTTAGCTGGGGCATCAGGGATAATGGTGAATTTTACATTTTAGTCCATAAACCACAGAATGGCAAAACAGAATTACAATACAACCAAGAAAGAAAAGACTACAGCTCAGGACTAATGACTCGATTAATTACTTTAGGAGACTTTGGTGCCCCCTTTGAGGCTATTAGGAGCATTATTTAAGAACTAGAAATTTTGTAGCCTTTATAAGTTTGAGTCTGGAATATGGGAGTGTACTGACATTGGGTAACCAAAGAACAGCAGGGTCATACCATACATAGCCAATTGGAATATAGTCATGTGAGAAAACCAGCTTTTCATGAAGCTTCTATTTTTTGGGTGGTATAGGTGACAGGAGTGGCCATTTCTTGTTGATAAGTCTGTTTCCTAATCAGAAATGGCATTGGTAGAGAACAGTGACTATAGCAACAATTTCATCTAGAGTTACAAGAGGATAATAACAGTGACAGGTTTTCATCAGGAAAATCATGCAATATGATTTTGGATAATTCTATTAGATATCTAATACCCTTTATAATTAACTCATTTATTTCTTAATTTCATCCAGTCAGTTTCTGTGGGTTTCAAATAAAGACACTGATTCAGTCAGGGTTCTAGAAAGCAACAGAAAAGTTAGAGATCTTTGAGAAGAGTTTTATAAAGAGTTAAAATGAAACAAGGAATGCAGAAGTCTTCTGGGACTAGGCACAACAGTAACAAAAACTCCCCAACCCTGAAGAAGAAAGGGGCAGAGTAGATACCGAAACCCAAACAAAGGAGCTACAGAAGGGAAAAACCTGTCGGAGTCGTGGCCTTCAACAGAGTCACAGTCAACCAACAGCAAGCTTAGAGTAAAGGAGGGAAGCGAGTAAACTGCCCACCTTTTTCCACCCTCTGAAATTCTGCCTCTGTATCCCATTTCCCAAACCTAAATTAAGCCAAAGGGTGAGAAAGTCATGGATGCAATCCTTACACAACACATAGGAACCAATATAGGCTAAAAAGAAATGGAAACTAAATTTGGAAAGAAAAACAGAAAATATCTTACAAACAGACAGAAACATCTTCTCACAATCAATTTTGGCTCATTTCTAGGTTTATAAACAATGGTTATTTGGATTTCATTAAGATTTACCACATTTTTTGAAAAAAAAAAGCCATAAAGTTGCAATATTTCTTAATTAAGCAGCAGAAAACTATTCTGAATAGTATACAAGAATGTTTAGGCCTGAGGAGTGCAGGGTATCCAGTACCTTTCCACTCTATCTCTATTGAATAACCTCCTACTCCAATAAACAATCCCTATATACTTGTGGTTAAGAACGCAAGAATTCCAGAACCAGTTTTATTAAAATTTGTAGGTACTTAAGGAAAAGAAAAAAATAACCCTTTAGTCATTCTTCATTCCTCTTTATCTCTCACATCTAATCTTATCAAGTCTACGTGGCTGCACCTTTAAAATATACCCGATATACATACACTTTTCTTCATGTTCACCACTACCACTATGATCCAAACTAACATTGTTGCTCACATAATCTTTGGGTTTTTTTTTTTTTGTACTAGGGATTGAACAAAGAGACATCTAACCAATAAGCCACATCCCCAGCCCCCTTTTTTCTAAATTAAATTATTTATTTATTCTAATTTGTTATACATGATGGCAGAATGCAATTCATTCCATAGTACACATATAGAGCACAATTTTTCAAGTCACTGATTGTACACAAAGTATTTTCATATCATTTGTGTCTTCATACATGTACTTAGGTTAATGATGTCTAACTCATTCCACCATCATTCCTACCCCTTTGCCCTATCTGAAGTTCCTCCATTTCTCCTATCGCGCCCATGCCCATCACCATTATGAGTCAGCTTCCTCATATCAAAGAAAACATTCGGCCTTTAGTTTTTTGGTATTCGTTTGCTTCACTTAGCATTATATTCTCCAACTCCCTCCATTTACCTGCAAAGGCCATGATTTTATTCTCTTTTATTACTGATTAATATTCAATTGTGTATATATGCCATTTTTTAAATCCATTCGTCTACAGAAGGGCATCTAGGTTGGTTCCACAGTTTAGCTGTTGTGAATTGTGCTGCTATAAACATTGATGTGGCTGTGTCCCTGTAGTGTGGTGTTTTTAAGTACTCTGGGTATAGACCAAGGAGAGGGATAGCTGGGTCAAATGGTGGCTTCATTCCCAGTTTTCCAAGGAATCTCCATACTCCTTTCCTATTGGCTACAATAATTTGAAGTCCCACCAACAATATATGAGTGTACCTTTTCTCCCACATCCTCGCCAACACTTATTGTTGTATTCTTGATAGCTGCCATTCTGATTGAAATGAGACAAAATCTTAGTTTTGATTTGCATTTCTCCAATTGCTAGAGATGTTAAAAAATTTTTCAGTTTATTGATTGATTGTATATCCTCTTCTGAGAAGTGTCTGTTCAGTTCCTTGGCCCATTTATTGATTGGGTTATTTGCGTTTTTTTGGTGTTAAGGTTTTTGAGTGCTTTATCTGTCCTAGAGATTAGTGCTCTAGCTGACGTGCTTATGGTAAAGATTTTCTCCCATTCTGTAGGCTCTTTATTCACCACATTGTTTCTTTTGCTGAGAAGAAGCTTTTTAGTTTTAATCCATCCCATTTATTGATTCTTGATTTCAATTCTTGTGCTATAGGAATCGTAATGAGGAAGTTGGGGCCTAATCTGACACAATGGAGATTTGGGCCTACTTTTTCTTCCATTAGGTGCAAGGTGTCTGGCTTAATTCCTAGGTCCTTGATCCACTTTGATTTTTGTGCTTGGTAAGAGATAGAGGTTTAATTTAATTTTGTTACATGTGGATTTCTAGTTTTCCCATCACCATTTGTTGAAGAGGCTATCTTTTCTCCAATGTATGTTTTTGGTACCTTTGTCTACTTTTTTTTTACATGGGGTAGACTCTGTGTCCTCTATTCTTTGCCATTGGTCTAAAGGTACCAATACCATGCTGTTTTGTTACTATTGCTCTGTACTATAGTTTAAAGTCTGGAATAGTAATGCACCAGCTTCACTCTTCTTGCTAAGGATTGTTTTGGCTATTCTGGGTCTCTTATTTTTCCAGATGAATTTCATCATTGCTTTTTCTATTTCAATAAGGAATGTCATTAGGATTTTGATTGGGATTGCATTGAATCTGCATAGCATCTGGCAAATTGAATACATATCAAAAATATATCAAACATATCAAAAACATAGTGCACCATGATCAAGTAGGGCCCATCCCAGGGATGCAAGGTTCTCCTAGAACTAATAAATGAATTCAGCAAAGTAGCTGGATATAAAATCAACACCCATAAATCAAAGGTATTTCTGTACATCAGTGACAAATCCTCTGAAAGAGAAACTAGGAAAACTACCCCATTTACAACAGCCTCAAAAAAAAAATGAAGTATTTGGAAATAAACTTAACGAAAGAGGTGAAAGACCTCTACAATGAAAACTACAACACACTAAAGAAAGAAATTATCTTAGAAGATGAAAATATCTACCTTGTTCTTGAATAGGTAGACTTAATATTGTCAAAATGACCACACTTCCCAGCCCTTTCTATTCTTTATTTTGAGACAGGGTCTCATTCAGGTACTTGGGGCCATGCTAAGTTTCTGAGGCTTGCTTTGAACTTGTGGTCTTCCTGCCTCAACCTCCCGAGCCACTGGAATTGTAGACACACACCACCACACCCAATGCTCACATCATCTTTTAAATGAGAAAAAAAGGAAAGGTTCTCCTTGACATTCCAGCTATTCTATAAACTATTGCTCTGTTTAATTCTCCTAAGAGCAATAACCATTATCCAAAATCGTATTGCTCCTTTTTCATTGGCTTCTTGTCTTTCTCATTCACGTTGTTTCATGAGAACTGAAAGCTGACCATTTACAGATATTCTCTAGATAATCACAGTGCCTGGCATCAGTAGATGCTCAGTAAGCTTTTGTAAAGTGAATAAATGAATACTAAATCTTTTCTCAATATATTTACTAAAATTCACTATACTTCAATTAATTTGCACACTGTTGTTTTAAGTGCTTTCTCCATGAATGTTTTTGAGAAGGAGGATGCAGAGGAAATAATTATTTTACATTGGTTCGCACTGTAGGCTATTGATTCATTCTATTAATGTTCAACTTGTCTATATACTTTTAAAAGAAATCAGTTCTGTTAAAGTTGGTTCATGATGTAATATAAACGTGATCAATTATTTACACTTTAAGAGGTTCAAATAACAATAGTCTCTCTTTTTTTGCAATTTGCTCAATTGGCTATTTTGATTTTGAGCATTAAAATTCAAGAATGTTAAAAATAATTTGATTTTAATTATCTAAAGTCTGTAATATGGCATGACCAGAAATGAATTATAGTATGTTTTTACAAAAACAAAATTGAAAATGTTAGCAAAAAATTAACTTCCCTCAAACTAACAATAATCCTGGCACTGGAGACCCTAGGAAGTAAGATAGGATCCCCACTTTCAGGAATTCAAAGTCTGTGCGAATCCAAATTAGTGAAGCGATGTGTCCTCATCACTAAGTGGCACTTGACTATAATATAAGGTGAAAAGTGATATAAAAATAGCACAAATAAAGGGGCTGGGGTTGTGGCTCAGTGACAGTGTGCTCGCCTAGCATGCATGAGGCACTGGGTTCGATCCTCAGCACCACACAAAAATAAAGATAATAAAGTCCATCAACAACTAAAAATATATTTTTTAAAAAGGCACAAATAAAAATATGAGAACTCAGAAGGAGCTATATCACTTTTATTCAGAAGAATTAAAGAAATTATACCTGAGCTGAGCATCAAATAAAGAATATAGGCAGGGTCAGGTTAGAGGGTACCTCTCTATGCTAACAAGTTTGGATTTTACCCTGTGCTAAATGTAGTCTTTGACAGATTTTAGTCAGGGAAAAGAAACGAAAAAAAGAGAGAACACAGCCAGGTCATCTTTGTTTTAGGTAAATTAGCTTAACAAGATTATAGAAGGCCAATTAGACAGATAAGAAAGCAGAAAGATCAGCTTAAAAGGTTATTTCTATCTGGGGGATAAAAGAAAACCAGAGCAGAGATCATCAACCTTGGTAAGGTGACAGTAAAACAAAAGGCAAAATTTTCTTCTAATGTTCAGGTCAAATAAATAGCATAAAAGCTGTGAACTACTTTTCTTCTCCTAGGATTGACATAAAGGGCCTCAGGTTTTTGTTTGTTTGTTTGTTTGTTTTGTTTTGAAACCCAGTGAGGAGACAGAAAAATTATTTTAAGTTTCTCTTTTTGCTTTCATGCATGAGGAAATTATGTAAGTTAAGAACTTCAGAGAAAAACACTTATTGCTTTATTTAGGTGTCTCATATACGATACATATATTCTCCAAATTACATGACACTGTGAGGAAAAATTACAAAAATGAAAAACATGAAGTAATAAAATCAGTCAACATCTCTCATCATTTAGGAAGTACAAACAGAGAAATTTGCCTGACCAGGTAAAAGATCCTTCAAAATCTCTTGGCATAAATGAAGTTCTGGATGTTCCCACCTTATCGATAACCTTCATTTTCTCTCTACTCCCCATTCAGGAAAACACACTTTAGTTAAACCTGTTTTATTCTTGTTACTTTCCCTTCTATACAATTCTCTGTAGCCTCTCTTCCCCAATAACAGAAATCCCTCGACTCCTAAAACCTGCCACTCAACATTACCTGCATGCTTTGGTTTTCATCAACAGTCCACACTCCTCTGTCCTTGCTTCACCAGGGAATTAGCCATCTATCCCAAAATCTCTGAATAAAAGAGGACCTAGATGCCTGATATATAAGCTATGCTTCTTTTTTAGTACAATTTATTACAGGACTTCAAATCTTCCTGAATATAGGTAATAATATTCCTAATGAGTAAAAGTTATTAGAAATATACAAAACAGAAGGAAAAGAAACTAAAGAATTTTGTTTTAAGCACTTATATTATTATGATTATTTCTCTAATAATTAGATGAACTTATGAACAAATTTTAAAAAGTAAGTACTAGGTCTCCATCTGGTGGCCAAAATTCCCAGTTTTAAATTCTAATGGATCAGAATTTTCCTTCCTAAGAGTGAATATTATTTTTAAAAATCAAGAATTATCCTAAAAGTAATGCACAAACTCATTTAATCACTAATTCAGAACATCATAAATTTGACAGTGCACTAATATTTACAAAACAAAGTCCAGCATTCTTAAAATAGCTTAATTTCATGCAGAAAAATGTTAAAAGTTGATATATTCTGAATTGAGTATAAAAAGAAATTTGGTCACAGTCAGAAATTATATTTTATATAAATACACACACACACACTATAATGTCAGTTTTTCATCAACAATGTGAAGTAGGGTAGGGTAGGGGATAAGAGTTATGGAGGAAAGAATATGTTACTTTATAAAGAATGGTCAGGATTGACCTCTATAAGAAGACAATATTTAAACAATAGATTTAAATGAGAAATTTTTGTATTCATGAGGGAAAATGTTTCAGGCCACAGAAACAGATATGCATGAAGGACATAAAGTGCAAACATGTTTAAAGAGGAGTAGGTGGCCAGGCATGGTGGCACACACCTATATCCCAACAGCTCCAGAGGCTGAGGCAGGAGGATCATGAGTTCAAAGCCCACCTCAGCAACTTAGTGAGACCCTGAGCAACTCAGTGAGACCCTGTCTCTAAATAAAATCTAAAAAAGGGTTGGGGATATGACTCTATGGTTATGTAGCCCTGGCTTCAATCCCTGGTGGCAAGGGAAAAAAGGAGTGGCAGGGAAAATAATCAGAACTCTACTGCAGTAATTCAGGCAAGAAAGGGTAGTAACTTAGACTGGTGGCATCAGTGGAAGGGGTAAGAAGTAAGAGGGAAATTGTATAAGTGGTTCCCAAAGGAATGTCTGTGAGGTACGAGAAACAGAGCAACAAGAATGACGCTAATGGGCCAGGGCTGGAGCTCATGGTAGGGCACCTAACTAGCTAGCATGAGGCATTGGGCTCAATCCTCTGCACCACATAATAAATGAATAAAGATATATAGATAAATAAAATAAAGGTGTCCATCTATAAATAAAAAAATATTTTTTTAAAAAGAATGACACTAAAATTTTTCTCATCACAACCATAACTTAGGCAGTTACTAAGATGGAGAATTCTGGGGAAAAGAGTAGGTTTGGGGGAGGAAAACAAGAATTTACTCTGTGACATAAATCTGAATTACCTGTTAATGTGAAAATGTCAAGAATGTAATACAATACAGGGGTTGCAGTTCTAGGGAAAAGTTAAGAAATGGGGTTGTAAACCCCAAACTGCTCTGTAACTCCTGTGGTTGGTCAAAGGGGAAAATGTGGATGGCTGCTTCAATACAATCCACCAGAATGGCTTAAGTACATCACTGATGGCAGAATAATTCAGAGCTTGTGAACAAATCTTACTACTAAGCACTTTCCAAGCTCTTCCTTTGTGCTGACCATCTATCTCAGGCACTATGATATACAAAGGTTTGGTTACTGCAGAGAAGTTTGCAGTTTTCATAGTGATAAGTAAATGAAATTTCTAAAAATTGCAGGAAATAAGCATTAACTCAATATGTGTGAATGAACAGGATCACAGGAAAAGAGAATCTGTGAAAACCAGGAGGTATGTAAAATGATATAAGCAAGAAGGATAATGGTAGACACATGACCTGATAGTTAAAGCACAAAAGAACAAAAGTTAATGTTATTTTTGAAAACCTGATTTAATAATTTCACTTCACATTTAGGAATTGTATCTAAATTTAAATCATATTATTAATATTTCAATTATATAAAATCAATAAGCAAAAATGTTCCAGATAAGCAAATTTTTAAATGACTTGAGATTAATATTTCTGGACTTGACTATATTTGTTTTTCTGGTTAGCTGTCATTACTCCCATAGGAGAAACTTTGTATACTTATAAAATATCAGCAGTTAATACATGATAATGGCTATATTCTATGCACTAAGAATCTAAGCACAGTGAGATAATATCAAGCAAAGTTGATCTGATCTTAGATCTAGTTTTCTGACTGATGAATGATATTTTGGCTAATGTGAAAAGATTACTAGTGTCATATAAAGAATAGAGCCTCTCCCTTCAGTCTAAGATAACATATCAGAACACAAGGGAGAGGGGTTTTAAGTGAGTAGATAATATAGACTGAAATGACAGAATCTTACTATCACAGATTTAGTCTGGAGAACAAAGACAGAGGAATCAGACAGTCCAATATATATTTTTTCTTGCAGTCCTGATTTGGCCAGTCTAGAAATACTCATATGAAAACTCAAGGACTCAAATTCTCCAAATAAAACTAATCTTGCCTGCCAAAAAGTTCCAAATAAATTCAGTTTCCCAACAAAAAATTATCTAAAATGGAATATAAGGAAAAATGTAATTTTAAAAAAGATTTTGAGCTATCATTGCAAATACACATTACTGTGTTCTACATAAAAAGAGAAAATCCAGAGGATGTTTACAAGCAAAATTTAAGAAGTTAAATAATATAACTGACTAGCAAGAATATAGGGATATATTCTCATGGAATAAGTATATACTCATGAGTATAAACTGGGACAGTCATTTAGAGAGCAGTCTGATGTTTACCAATATTAAGTTTGCTCATACTCTGTAGATCAGCAATTCCACTCATGGGAATACATAGTGGAGATTCTCAATGATAAATACTAGAAGAGACATATATGATAAAAATTTCAAAGCATAAACTATAAAGAAAAATCTATTTATTATATCAAAAATGTTTAAATTTTTTATGCCTTTAATAATAGCAAAATGGAAGTTGAGCAATGTTAAGTGAAAATGTAGGAATGTTCATTCAGTGTTGAGAGGAGTATAGAGAAGTCAAGTCATCCTGAAAAGCAATCTAATACTTCTCAACAAATGCATGCATTCTTTTTGATCAGAAATCCCATTCATTGATACATATTTTAAATTTTCCACAGGGATCCATCCCTGGAACATGTCAGAAAATATTCACTATGGCATTATTTCTGGGCAAAGCAGAAAAGAAAGAGCAAATGAGGAAAAAGAGGTGGAGAGACTGAAGAGAAGACAGGAAGAGATAAAGAGGCAGGTAGCAAAATGAAATGTGAGGAATGGAGACAGGTGTGACAGGATAAAAGGAAGAAAAGAGAACCTTGAAAATAAGAATAGTTAGCAGGTTTGAAAAATAATCATGTATTCACTCTAGAAATAACAATAACAACAAATCAAAAAATAGCCAAACCAATCCCAAAGAACAAAATTAGAGGGCTATTATACAAGGTACTAAGATCTATTAAAAAGCTAGAGTAGCTAAATCAATCTGCTATGTGCAAAAAAAGACAAATTACTCAATGGAAGAGAATAGAGTTCAGCTACAGATCCACACATATACAGTCAGTTTACTGAAATTTACTTGTAAACTAATGAAAACGATGTGTGTGTTTTTGATAAAGTGTAGTGGTCAACTGGCTATCTATACCCTCAAATATGCATCTTTATCCCTACCTCACAGCAAACTAAAATTTTTATTTCACATATAAATGTGAAACATAATACAATAAATATTTTTAGAGAAAAACCCCTCTAGATTATCTTTGTGGACATAGTTAAATATTTCTTTAAATAAACAGCGTACTATAGGAACACAGCCACATCAATGTTTATAGAAGCACACTTCACAATAGCTAAACTGTGGAGCCGACCTAAATGCCCTTCAGTAGATGAATGGATTTTAAAAATGTGGCATATATACACAATGGAATTTTACTTAGCAATAAAAGAGAATCAAATTATAGCATTTGCAGGTAAATGAATGCAGTTGGAGAAGATAAAGCTAAGTGTAGTTAGCCAATCCCAAAAGAACAAATAGTGAATGTTTTCTCTGATATAAGGTGACTGACTCATAGTGGGGTAGGGAGGAGGAGAATGGGAGGAATTGACAAACTCTAGATAGGGCAGAGGGGTGGGAGGGGAAGGGAGGGGGCAGGGGGTTAGCAATGATGGAGGAATGTGAACATACTTTATATGTTGTATAAATTGGTGTGAGCATACTTTATATGTTTATATATAAAGTATGCTCACACCAATTCATGTTTTCATACACATGAATTGGTGTGAACATATTTTATATACAAACAGAGATATGAAAAAAATGTTCTATATATGTAATAAGAATTGTGATGCATTCCGCTGTCATGTATTTAAAAAATAAAACCAATAAAAAAAAGAAAAATCTAAATGGCTTGGTTTAACATTTGAAGAAAGAATTTGTTAACACAAAAACAAATCTAATAGAAATTATCCAGAATCCAATACAGAAATAAATAAATGAAAAATATAGAATGCAATTTAAAATAAGATACAGGGGCTCTGGATATAGCTCAGTTGGTAGAGTGCTAGCATGCACAAGGCTCTGGGTTCAATCCCCGGCACCACCAAATAAATAAAATAAACAAAGAAGCAGGAAACAAAATAAGTTAGAATGAGGACATCTAATTCACATTTATTTGTAGTTCACCAAAGAAAAGCAAATAGGACAGAGGAAATATTCAAAGAGATTATGGGAAGAATCTTCCAGACTTAGAAATGACCTTAATCCATAGATTCAAGAAAATCAACTAATCTAGAAAATATCTGCAAGTATCTGACATTGAAATAAAAAAGATGACAATCAATAAAAAGGAACGAAAGAAAAAAACAGGAATTTTACAAAACAGCTTGAAAATGGCCAGTAAATTAAAGCTCCTTCTAATTTGTAATCTAAGAAATGCCAATAAAAACTGTAGTTGGAATACAACCATGGTAAGAAGAGAGGAGATTTAGCCCTTGTGGCCACCAAGTGAGAAGAACTGGAATAATGGTGATGGTCTGGTGGTTGAGTGATCAACTACTTAAAAGGGGACTGAATAGGTAAATATATTGAGGATATGGAGGCCAGGTTTCTGTCAGAGATGAGTTACCAATATGAAAATGAGGAAGGCTAAATCGGAGTTCAGTACAAACAGTTTTGTTATATTGAAATGAATGGATGTGGATACACATATGTGTAAACTTGTATGTGTGTATAAATTAAGTGTGTGTGTGTGTGTGTGTGTATATATCTATGTATGTGCATGTGTATACACACTTACATAATATCTAATTCTGTCTACTAAAAGTTTATAGAAACAACATAACAAAAATATCTTGACAAGATCCAGTTCTCAATATCATTCTTCACTAAAAGATATCTAAGCTCCTTGGAGAAATGGCCAATTCCAGAACTATGATAATCTAAAGTAAGAAAGAGTATTAAAAAGGGGGGGGGACATGTTAAAATACTAGAAGGATAAGTTTGAAGGGATTGGCATTGGCCAATTCTGTGAAAATTAATGAGTAAAATGCATAATAATAATAATAATGGATTATTATCTATTAAGTAAAATAAAAATCCATTAGTTAATGTGGTAGCACAGAACGGAAACTCGAGCAGTTTAAGAGCTGAAAGACTGTGGTTTTGCACATGTGACACACAGCAGCTCTGCTTACTAACATTTAACCATAGAAGTTTGCAGTGGCTGACAGGTTGCTGTGACAAGATGACCCTAGTAGCAGAAGCAGGAAACAAAATAACTGGGACAGAAGAACCGCGACCCCCTTTAGGGTTAATACAATGAAAGTTCCCAAGTTGTATGAGCTTAAAGCCCACAGGCTGTTAACAAACTTATCCCATATAAAGAATGCAGAATGCACCCTCCAATAGGATTGCCTCCAATAAAACTCCCTTGCCTTGATGTACTCAAAACATACTTATGTATAAAAGTAAAAGCCCTGTTGCACTCTAGGCTCAGACTTTGGGAATTATCCTTCTGGACCATGGCACTACTAATAAAGTACTTCTTCCAGATCTTGGTGTCCTGACCCTCATTTCCTGCAACATTATTATGGATATAAGTATGAAAGAGAAGGCAAGAAAGAATGAATTAGAAAATCATTTGGTAACTATCATAGAAATAATTGATTAGACAAGAATTATCAAGGATGCCAAATGAGTAGGTGAAAGCTTGATGAAGAGGCTATTTATACAGATTCATGGAATAATGTTTAATTACTCATTAATCAATAAGTATAAATTTCCTATAGAGAAATTTGGAAGAATCATCTTAGGGGAAATGATAAAGGCCAACATCACCAGTCATGGGGTAAAGCAATATTGTGTGCTGATAAAAATTAACAGGCCATTATGTCTATAAATTTCTGTAAAAATCCATAACCAGAATCTAATCCTGAGAAGATAACAAACCCAAATTAAAGGGTCATTCTATGAAGTAACTATAAAATGTCTTATATGCCTCAAAATTCATGAAGAAAATTGATAACTGCTCCAAATGGAAAAAGACTAAAGATACACAACAATTAACAGTACATGACTTACATTAGGTCCAAGATCATCAAGGAAAGAGTAATTATAAAAGACATTCCTGGGATTGGCAAAAGTTAATAGAGTCTAACAGATTGGATGGTAGGATTGTATCTATATTTATTTACTGATTTTGATGGATGCAGCATCATTTTGTAGGAAATTCTGTAGTATTATAGAAACAGTATATGCAACTTAATCTCAGCTAAGGAAAAAAATATATATATAGGCACATGAGAATATATATCTCAAAATGAAAAATAAAAGGAACTGGGGGTGTGGCTCAGTGGTTAAGTGACCCTCAGTTCAATCCTCCCCTCCAAAAGAAGAATATATACATATAAATGTGCATATATACATACACCCTATATATTATATACATACATACATTAATATACAGCTTAATATATACAAAGGCATAAATACACAAAATCAAAATATGAGGTAAACATGGTAAACTGAGGGAAATGAGTAAAGAGTGAAGAGGAATCATTTTACTTTTACAACATTACTGTAATTTTTAAACTGTTTCAAAGAAAAAGCTGTAAAAATTATAAGATGATTCATTTCATACCCAAATTAGTGAATGTCAAACAATATTAAATGAGGAGAAGGATGCGGAGAAATGGTAATTTTCATAAATTGCTGGTGTGATAATTTGAAAAACTCTAACAAAATAGTCATAGTCACTAGTAAAATTATATATGGCTGAAACCTATGTCTTGTACATGTTCACTGGAGAATGTACAAAAATGTGTTATGACACCATTAGCTGTAGAACAACATAGCTAGAAATAAGACAAATGTCCATCAAACAGAATGAAGTGCACTGTAGTATATTCATATAGTATAATATTTACTGCAATCAAAATTAATGGACTGTAACTCTATGGCATTAAAGTAGATTAACCTCAAAGACCTAATAATGACTAAATAAGCCATAAAAAGTAGAGCTTTATTTTGTAAGGATAACAAAATAAAAATTTTAAATGCATTGTTAGAAGATGTGACCATGAATGGTAAAAATATTTTTTAAATGCAATGACTCATAAGTACAAAGTCAGAAAAAATGTTTATGTTGCAGGGGGACAGTCACCCAGGCATATTCTGTGGCACAATAATATTCTAGTTTTTGGCCTTAATTAGTTGATTCCCCCCTATTCATTCCATTAGATATTAGTTGATAAGTTGTACATAAATATTGAAAAAAATCAATATGCTTTGTTTAAAACTTTTTTCTAAAAGGCTGGAGTATATGGAATCACTGTTATCTATATAATATGACCAAGAAGAATTTACTCCAAAAATTTAAGAATTATTTAAATTCAGTAAATCTATCAAAATAAATGATCATATTAATAAACAAAAGGGTAAATGGCATGAATTTATCAATAGAACTGATGAAGTATTTAATATTATTCATCAACCCCTTGTAACAAAAATTCTATAACAGAAGTAGATGAAACTAGTTAAATACAAACAAAAACTATATTTAAAAAAACAGAATATGGAAATAGAAAAAAATGGAAAATATCCTATACATTAAAATTAAATCCTATTCTATTTATAAATCAGTAACTAGAGTGGTATTCAAAATCAATGTTATTCCTCATTTCACTGGAAATTTTATATTAATATATTTATTTTTATTGGCAATATTATTTCCTAATCAGAAAATTAAGAACTAGAAGTAAAATAATGTAATATACTGATAAAATAAAAATATGCATATACAAAAAAACAGAAGATTCTCTTCAATATAGCAACAATCACTTGAAAGAAGAAATTGTTTAAAAAATTTCCATTTCAATAGCAAAATAAAGTCAACTAGAAAGACTAGAATCTACATAATAAAAAGGTTGATATCTTATTTATAGATACAACCTAATAAAATTGGTATTAAACTGAATATTCAGAAATAGATTCCAGGATATATTATATTTAATATCTTGCAATGGTTGATATTGGATTTTATAGGAAAAGAATGGGTTACTTAATAAATGGTTCTAGCAAAATTGATATTGATCTGCAAAAATTAAAACTGCATCTCTGATTTATACCATAAGTAAACATAGCTGGCAGTAACATTCCAGGTTGAACTGGACCAAGACTAATGCTAACAAAATCTAGAACAGCTGAACAAAATGTAAAATGCATCTGTGTGAAATTATCAGAGAACAATGAATGCAGTGAAACTTGTGGAGTCAAAATCTAAGAAGATAGAAAGAACAAGAACCTCGTACTTCCTACAGCTTTACATAAAGGGAACAGTGAATTGTAAAAAGCTATGACTGACAGTCTAAAATCTGGGAGATATACAAAAAGCACACTGTCCTCCAAGAAGGCAGAACCCTGGAAAATATCCAAAGCTTTCAGGAAAAAAACCCAAAACCTGTATGTGTGCTTTGTTTAAAAAGCCAGAATGCAGTAGTTCCTGATTTAATTAAGGTGATTTGCCACCAGCCATGCTGTCTACTAGATGCAAAAGTGAGTCATCCCCAAAAGATCTACCATTTCTATATACAGTACAATATTTTGTAGTCAATTTAAAGCAAACAACATTTACAGAAAACCAACAGGACAAAAAAAAAAAAAAAGAAAAAAGAAAAGAAAAAGAAAAAACATAGAAACAGATTCAGAGCCAATTCTCATAATAGAGTCACTGAATATATACTCTAAAGTAAACAATTAACATTATTCAAGGAATCAAAAGATAAAATAAAGGATTTAGTAGAGAATAGAAAACAATGAAATAACTGAAATAGAACTCATAGAACTGAAAATGCAATACTAAATTTAATACTAAATACATGGGTGTAATATTGAATAGGATCTGGCTAAAGATTAATGAACTAGAAGATATGCAGATGAAAGCACTGAGAGTGAAAATGATGGTAAATAAAATAACACAGAATACAAGTGACACAGTGAAACTTCAAATATAATATAGTTGGAATCTCAGACAGGAAAGAGACACAAAGCAGAAAAATATTTGATGATAACCTGACCTAAAGATTTACCAAAATTGTCCTTCAAAAAGTCTAGCTAATGATTAAAAAGTGGTTTATCAAAATTGACATAAGAAAATGAAAAATCTGAATGATCATATTTTTTAAAAGTAAAATCTTAAAACTCTCTTACCAAGAAATTTTCTGACTCATTAAAAACTTCACTGGTAAATTCTTCTAAACATGTGTTTTAGTCACCTTTTTGCTACTGTGACTAAAAGACCTGACAAGAACAATTTTAGAGGAGAAAAAGATTACTTGGGGCCCATGGTTTCAGAGGTCTCAGTCCATTGACAGCTAACTCTCTACCTTGGGGCTTGAGGCTCACATGATGATCAGAAAGCAGAAAGCGACTCCATTCACCAGATACAAAATATATATACCCTAAAGGCACACCCTCGATGCCCATCTCCTCCAGCTATACCCTGCCCACCTTCAGTTACCATTCAGTTAATTCCAACAGGGTATTAACTCACTGACTGGGTTAAGGTTCTCATACCCAATCATTTTTTCTCTAAAACCTTTTTGCATTGTCTCACACATGAGCATTTGGGGAGACACCTCACATTCTGCCCCTGACCCCTGGCAGTCCTGTCTTCACTGCCATGGTCTTACTGGTCATAAGCCTAAAAGCTTAGAACCATCTCACAGTGTAAAATGCATTTACTCCAGTCCCAAGAGTCCCCATAGTCTCAACAGTTCCAAGATTGCCCAAAAGTACAAGTACAAAGTCTCCTCTGAGACTCAGGGCAAACTCACATGGTGAGGTCCTATAAAAAAAATAATTTATAAGTATCCAATATATAAATGTATAGAGTAAACATTTCCATTCAGAAAAACAGGGACACAGAAATAAGGGACAGAAAGAAAAGCAAGACTGAAATCCAGCTGGGCACACAAGTTCTGTAGTTCTATATTTGGCATCTGAAGCACATGACATCATGTTGTCCTCTCCAAAGCGCTTGTGTAGCTCTGCCCATGGGCTTTGCTGATTTAAGCCCACAAGGCATCTCTCATGGTTTGTCTCTGCTCAATTCCTACAGGTGTTCTTGGCAGATATTCCATGTTACTGGCATTTCTTAATCTTAGGGGTCTCTACTTCAGCTTTAGCTTCCTACTTACATTCCCATGCACATTTCCCACTCAGGGGCAGCCCATAGGGACTCCATCCCTACTGCATTTGGTCTAGCCTCCCAGAGCTTCCTTTCAAATCTCACTGGAAACTTCCATGAACCCATAACTTCAGCATCCTGCAATCCTGAAGAACCAGCACCACATGGGTAATGACAAGGTCTGCCAACAAATCAAGAAATAGCCTAGTCTCCATGAACACTGGTTGCAGCAGCCTCTGAGTGGCTGGGTAGCTGAGCATGTTGGAAAAACTTTCTAGGCTCCCTCGAGCAAGAAGAGTGCCTACTGGTCTCTTGTCAAGAGATTTTTTTTTTAAATTTTTACTTCCTTGAGTCTGAGATGGATATAATCTTGCCAATTCCTCAGATGCCCTCAATCCATCTTTCTCATTGTCTCTGGGCAATGTCTTCAGCATTGCCTTAATGGAAGTAATGTCTTTAACAACTCTAACTTTCTTAGGCCCAGTTTTACTCCCACCTTTCAAGTCCAAGTTTTTCAGATCTTTCTGCTTTGCTTTCTCCTCTTAATTATCACAATTAATTTGGCTAAAAGCCTCTAGCAATATCTACACAACTGCCTGAATGTTATGCTGCCTAGAAATTTTTTTCTGCCAGATTAAGAAGTCCATTACTTTTAAAATCAGCCTCACAGAAAGTCTTAGGCCACAGGCAAAATGCAGACAACTTCTCGGCCAGAACATGACACAAATGGCCTCTACTCCAAATTCCAACAGAGTCCTCCTTCTCTGAACCATCTTGAGTCTTGTCTTCACTGTCATGGTCTTACTGGCATTCCTGTTTTCTGAGCTCCCTCCAGAATCAGTCATTCAGCTCCACTTACAAAAATCTGAAAGCATTTCCAGCTTACATTGCTAAGCATCTCAAAATTCCTCCTGCAAATTCCAAAAAGCTCAAAAAGCTTATGAACTTACACAGTCAGGTTAGTCACAGCAATGACCCCACTTCTGGTATCAATTTCTGTTTCAGTCAGCTTTTTCCCCACTGTGTCTAAAAGATGTGACAAGAGTAATTGTAATGGAGGAAAAGTTTATTTGGGGGCCCACAGTTTCAGAGGTCTGGCTCTATTCCTCAGGGTTCAAGGTGAGGCTGAACATCATGACAGAAGAGTATGTGGGACAGAAGAGGCTCACATGAGGACCAGAAAGCACAAAGAGACTCCACTCACCAGACACAAAATATATACCTTAAATGTATGCCCCCAGTGCTCACCTCCTCCAGCCACAACACGTAAAGATGAGGTAACAGAAATCTTATACAAAATCTTCCAAAAAAAAAAAAAAAAAGAAAACAAATACTTTTCAGTTCCACTTATAGGACCAATTTAATTAGAAAAAAAGAATTATGAAGGCATCTCTCTAATGATTAAGTCAAAGCTACCAAATTAAACCCAAAGAAATTTTAACATGATAAAATATCATGACTAAGTAGATTTTAGTCCATGAACACAAGATTGATTTAAAATGGAATAATGAAATAAGCCACAATAAACATCATATCAATATAAGAAATTTGATAAAATTCAATAAGTTTTCATACTAACTCTTAGCAAAGAAGATATAGAAACCTCTTTAATCTAGTATATAAAGATCATATAAAATATACAATGATCACTTTCACATATATCATATTTAATGTTAGAAGATTAAAAGTTCTTTTCAAAATCTAGAATGACACAAGAACCCTCACAACCTCTTTGTTTTATTCCAGATCACACAGAACTTAAGTACATCTAGGCAAAAAAAAAATTTAAAAATACAAGATAAAAAAAATTCATTTTTCATAAGTGACACTATTAGAAATGCAAATATTAATAAATGTACTTAGGGTCACTAGATACATTTATATTTTGATATACAAAAATCAAATTGTATTTTTTATGTAAGTTAACTAAATGTTTAAAAATTATAACATCAATGAGAGTATATAAATCATTAAAACCTAGCAAAATATCTATGATGTACAAGATTGCTATTTTTTAAATTATGAATTATTTTTAAAAGAAAGTTTAAAGGAACTAAGTTTCTTATCATATTTACAGACCAGAAAAATCAGTATTACAGATCTGTAATTCCCTAAATGATCTAAATATTCAATCAAATCCAAATAAAAATCAAAATAGCATATTTCTATATGAAAATTTAAACCTAATTATAAAGTTATAAAAATATAAAAGCAAAGTATAGGCAAGATAATCTTTTTAAAGGGATAAAAAAGGCAGTTAATTTACACTGGCAAATATCAAGGCTTAGTGTGATGCCACAGTAATTAAGATAATATGGAATTTACTCACTTTCTACATGACACTGTCAAAAAACAAAACCTGCCCATGCACAGATGAACATCTTATTAATGCCCATGAGCATATATCAGTGTTGTGGGTTTAAACATTACCCTTTTCAATAAATGCTTGTGGACCAAGTAAGTACTGCTCCACAATACTATGTGTAAAAAATGAGAGTTGACCCACTCTTTATATCCTACAAAAAAGTTAATTAACTTTTACATCAAACTCAAAATTCTAGAATAGAAAAAAATTTCACAAATTTAAGAGTATAGGAAGATTTTTTCAACAGAAAACAAATGCACTAAACATGGACAAAAATATACATACATTAAACTAAGAATTTCTGTTAATAAAAAATAATTATAGACTATCATAAAGAAAATAGAAAAAATTGCCACTAAAGGAAGATATTTGCAACAAGGGGCCTGGACTCATAAAATACACAATAAGAAAATTCTACCTCATGGGAAATTGGCCAAGAAGGAATAATTCACAAGAGGAAATAATTCTCTATACACATATAAAAAGTTATTTGACTTCATTGGCTACAAGAGACATGCTAATTTAAACCAAAATGAGATACTAATATCCATTGAATCCATCAGAATGACTTCAGATGAAAAAGAAAATTTTCAGTGCTGGTGAAAAAGTAGAGTTCTAAAACTCTTAATCCACGAGTGGAAGTGTAAACTGGTATGCCTACTTGGAAAACTGTTGGCAATAATTGCTAATCTACCAAAGTTGGACATATTTGGGCTCTATGACTCATCAATTTCTCTGTGGAGTATATGTTCAACTGAAAGTGTTAATGCACAAGAATTTCATAACTGCATTGTTCCACATGGCCATAAACTGAAAACAATTCAAAAATCCATCAGCAGCAGAATGGATAGAAGCCACATATTCATACAATGTAATGCTATACAGGAAGGATAATGAACTTCTATACTCAAAAAATGATAATATTAAATATGTAAAAACAAATACAAATTTATTTACATGAAGGTCAATGATGACTAAACAGAACTAATTTGTTCAAGGATCAGGTTCAAGCAGCAAAAATACGAAGAGAAGCAGGAAGGCTATCATCATAGATACTGTCACTAATTCAGAGAATTTCAGAATTAGCAATTAAGAAGGAATAGAAATTTAGTGACTGGTTGGTGATTACATAGGTGTGTTCACTTCCTGGTAATTCTTTAATACTGTACTATGTATGTTATACTTCACTTTTTAAAATGTTATTAAAATAATTAAATTATAGATGAATTAAGACTTCAATTGTTTATTATTTTTATTTTTTTAAATTTAAACTCATAATTAAAACTTTGCAAAAATAATTTTTAAGGGCTGGGGATGTGGCTCAAGCGGTAGCGCGCTCGCCTGGCATGCGTGCGGCCCGGGTTCGATCCTCAGCACCACATACAAACAAAGATGTTGTGTCCGCCGAGAACTAAAAAAATAAATAAATATTTAAAAATTCTCTCTCTCTCTCTCTCTCTCTCTCTCTCTCTCTCTAAAAAAAAATAATAATTTTTAAAAGCAGGGGCAGGGAACCTAGAAGAATAATATCCTATATAAGGGAGACTTTATTATATCTGAAAATCCATAGTCATAAAAACAAAAGATGGACATGATTAATTACATAAAGAGTTGAAACTTTGTTATAATCTTTGCCATAAAATTACCTGTAAACTGGCTGATAAACAAGGGGTTAACATCTTATAATATATGAAGAGCAAAAGTTAAAATCAGAAAATCCATAGAATAAATTCAGAGTGAACAAACTAAGAACTAAGTTGTTGTTCAAATTCCCTAGTCACCAGAAAACTCAAAATAAATCATTTTATACCTGTCACACTGGCAAATATATTTACAATCCTATAAGATATACTAGTGGCTATGTAGAAACAAGTTTTTCTCACATATTAATCATACACATTTTAACTATTTTTGAAAGCAAAATGGTAATGCCTATTGAAATTAATGCATTCTTTTATCCAGCAATTTAACTTACAAAAAGTTATCTTGGAGAAATAAAGTTAGCCTTTATAAGAATATACACACATGGGTGTGCATTGCTATATTCAAGGTGTCAAAAATACTGAAAGGGTGAATGGCTGCAGTAGAAAAACTGCAGTTGTAAATAGCATGCATGTACTTAAAAAAATAATTTGGACTACATACTTATCTTAGAACTATTTCCAAGAGGTATGCTAAGAAGAGCAAAATGAAGAAAAATATGCACAATTTTATTTTTCTAAAGTATAACAAAATGTGTACATTGTACTTGTATGTTTATAGAAGAATATTCACTCATATGTTTTATTACAGGTACATGGCGAAAAATCTAGGACATTATTATGACCTACTTTAAAACAGGGGTGGAGGAATTATACGAATGTATAAAGGAGGAAGAGAGAGAATTCAACTAAATGAAGGAAATTAATAAGTACAGTAAAAAAAAAACCTATAGTTAAAATGAATAACATGATCCCACTTGTTCGTTTATGTCAAATTATGTGTGTGTGTGTGTGTGTGTGTGTGTGTGTGTGTGTATAGCATCATGTATCCTCAAAAAATGCCGGTCACATTGAGACACCTGAAATTTCCTTTTGTTTGCTTTATTAATTTTTTAAAAATAACAGAAGAAAAAAATAAAAAAATAAGAGAAGACACTTATAGAGAGACTAATAGAATGAAGTGAGCTAAAAGGATTTTTTTACATACCAGACCGAATGCCACTAGGTGTCAGTAAAACCCCCCCAAAAAATTATAGAAGCATTCTTCACTGATGGAAAATTTTGCTTTTATCTACAATATTTACCTCGTAGAATATTTGAATTGTACTATATTCAAATTAAATATACAGATTAACAGAAGATTAAATAATGATCCTTAAAAGATAGACAATAAGCCTAATAAATATAGAGGTTAATATTGGTATATGTAATCCCTGTTTACTAAAACATTTATAGGATTTTTAAAACCCATTAAGTACTCTCTCTAAAAAGATTAAAAAAACATAATATTCAGTTAATCATTATTCATTTATCTCTTATCTAATATGTGTAAAATATGGAGACAAATTGAAATCACATTTATGGAAGTTTTTAATGAAGTCAAACAAAATGTAAATCAAATGTTACAAGTAAACTAAGGTACAGTGGCACATCATCTCGAACTCAGATATAGCCATGTGACTTAGCACCTCAAATCTAAATAAATATGTAAGCAAGCCACCAGACAACTAAAATTTTTGTCATCAACTTATTCAGTGAAATCAGTTAATTCATTACCACATTGCTACTTGTGTGGTACCAAACAGGTCTAATGAATTTTATGTGATTTTTAAACTATCCAATTGTTACAGTTACTACCTCAATGACTAATAAACAAAACAACTATTTTATTAAGTTCATGAGTCCTATATCTTGGGAGTTTGGATAGGGCGTGATGGAGTTGGCTTATCTCACTGTCATGTTCACTGTCTCAGCAAGGACAGTTCAACTGGCTAGTACATGTACCCAAGCCTCCCTAAATGATTTGGATTTCTCAGAGATTGGCTGTATCATGTAGATGGATTTCTCAAATAATGACACATGGTACCAGAGGCAAGTGTCTGAGATAATAAGGCTAAACTGCATCATCCTTATGACCCAGCCTGTGTCATATGGTATTACTTATATGATATGCTATGACTTCTAATATACGATACTGGTTATAGCAGTCACAAGCCTTCCCAGATCCAGGAGAAGGGAAGCCATACTCTTATCTTTTGTTGGGAGTGGCAAGGTCACATTGAATAAGAACATGTAAAATGGGAAATATTATTGTGACAATCTTTGGAAAATATGACACAGTCTGCCTACTGGCCAGAAAAATTCACATCCTTCCTTTATGCACAGTACTTTAACCCCTCTTCCAAGACATCCAAAGTCTCATTTCATTCTGACATCAAACAAAGTCTTGAATCTTATTATCTAAATCACGTCCAGTTGCAGAAGCTGTTCCTCAAGTATATGTCCTCTTGATCTGAAGACCTATGAAACAAAGTGGCAAGTTAGCCCCTAAACATCCAACACACAATTGTGTTATAAGCACAGAATAATTTCTACAAGTAATCTCATGGGTAGGGTAGCGGGAGAGGGAGAAGGAGAGGAAAAATACCAACAGGCAGAGAGCAATCACTGACACACAACAGTATTACTCTCAGTTCCTGTATTGTCTTAGTCATAGTTCCTGGAAATGGTTCTCCATGGCTCTTGGATCCATTCCTTAAATTTTTGGTTTCATCCTCTCAGTAATTCTACATCACTATATTTGCATTTGAGTTAGATTCTCTACCTTCATGGTCACAGGACTTTGGACATCAAAAGGCTTCTCTTTATTTTTTTTCTGTAAAATTTGACCAATTCCATTTAAATTCTTTAATAACTTTTAGTAATATTCCAGTGGATCAATTTATAGTATATAAAGTTAAAGTTCATAGGCACAATCTCTGAAGTAAATACTTCTTTGCCATAGGCTTACCAATAAGAGCTATAAGCATGCCTTTAAGCTCATTAAGAGGTCCATGAGAAAACGCCTAAGAGATTTCTGATGTATTAACAAGGTTTTATAGTCACATCCAGATCTTATCTTTATCTAGAGGTGTTTTCCTATTAACACTATGTGTTGATCTTTGCTTTAGGGCCCTTTTAAAATAAGAACATTCTGCCATCTGGAAAAGATATGAATGAAGATCAATTTGGTTTTTAAGTCAAGAAATTTCTGATTCATATATGTCTCTCTAATTTTTTCTATAAACTAACAAATCATAAGCTTCCTTTCCTCTATGATATCTTAAGAAAACCTGTTGGAAATAGTGCTGGGGAAACTGGACATCTATGTGTGCCAGAGTGAAATTTAACCCCTCTCTCTCACGCTGCACAAAACTCAACTCAAAGTGGATCAAAGACCTAGGCATTAGACCAGAGACCCTGCACCTACTAGAAGAAAATATAGGCCCAACTCTCCACCATGTCAGCTTAGGAAGTTACTTCCTCAACAAGACTCCTAAAGTGCAAGAAATAAAGTCAAGAATCAATAAATCGGATAGCATGAAAGTAAAAACCTTCTTCATAGCAAAGGAAACAATCAAGAGCCTGAAGAGATACACCACAGAATGGGAGAAAATCTTTGCACCTGCACCCTAGATAGAGTATTAATCTCTAGGATATATAAAGAACTCAAAAAATCAAACAATCCAATTAATAAATGGGCAAAGGAACTAAAGAGGCACTTTACAGAAGAAGAAATATGAATGGTTAAAAAACACATAAAATAATGTTCAACATCTCTAGTGATTAGATAAATGCAAATTAAAACTACACTGAGATGTCATCTTACTCCAGTGAGAATGGCAACAATCAAGAATACAAGTAACAGTAAATGCTGGCAAGGATATGGGGAACAGGGTTCTCTCATATGTTGCTGATGGGATTGCAAATTGGTGCACCACTCTGAAAAGCAGTATGGAGATTACTCAGAAAACTTGGAATGGAACCACCATTTGACCCAGTTACACCACTCCTCAGTATATATCCAAAAGAGTTAAAATCAGCATACTGTAGTAATCAGCCACATTAATGTTTATAGCAGCTCAATTCATAAAACCTAAGCCTTCAAAACAACCTAGGTGATCTTCAACAGATGAATAAATAAAGAAAATGTGGTATATATACACAATAGAATATTACTCAGCCATAAAAACCAATGATTTTATGACATTTGATAGTAAATAATGGATCTGGAAACTATGTTGCAATGTGAAATAAGCCAATTCCAAAAACCAAAGGTCAAATGTTCTACCTGATATGTGGATGCTAACACACAACAAGGGGGTAGGGAAAGCAAAGAAGTTCATTGGATTAGACAAAGTGGAATGAAGGGAAGTGAGGGTGGGTTGAAATAGGAAAGACAGTGAAATTAATTTGACTTAACTTTCCTATGTACATATGTGAATACACAACAGTGAATCCACATGATGTACAAACACAAGACTGGGATCCTAATTAGAATAATATGTACTTTATGTTTGTATAAATATGTCAAAATATACTCTACTGTCATGTATAACTAAAAAGAACAAATGAAACATTTCACTTGGAAATCTATTTATAGTCTTACACCTTACTTCATTTGTACATCTTCAATTTTATGTATTATGATAGTAGTAATTTTGCTAAATTTCTTCTACTATTTATGATAAAGTAATCCCATTCACCACTTTCCATGACATTTTCCTCACTTTCCTTAAAGCCCTCACTGACAGCCTCTGAAGACATGTCAAGTTTCTTTCATCGAGGCTTTTCGTATTTCTGCCCACTTCCCTGACAAAAAATTGAGGTAGTATCTCAATTCTGGTACCCAAATCTGTTCCACTTATCATTTCTACATAATACCTTATTGCAAAGCATGATGGTTAAAAGAATATTACACTCACAGATTCTGTGAGGCAAAAGTTCAGAGAGGACATGGGAGGGTTGGCTTTTCTTATCTCTATCATGTGTGAGTCTCATCTAGAAAGATTAAATGGCAGAGGACACATATGTCATAAAAGCACCTTAATCATGTCTTCTTCATGTGGCATGGGTTTCCCCACAGCATGACAATCTCCATAAAGCCTAAATTTTCTAGTAAACAAAGCAAAGGTTCATAGCCTTATGACCCAATCTTATCAAAGCCTTTTATGGTCACAGAGCAGCACTTCTCTGTATTCTTTGAAGAATAGGATGTGGAGAGGCGGCACTGTTGTAGTTATTTGAGGGGAAATAAAATCCTCCATACTAGTTTATCAAGAAAGGAGATGAAAATGCATAATGACAACAATGCAACATACATAATGACAAAAGGAAGAACCACTGTCTGCAACATTTTATCTTTGCTGTCTCTCAAACCCATATCAAGGAAATGAGAAGTCAGCAGATGAGAGGAAGCGCACACTCCTCATCAGTTTTCAGCTCAAGATTTAAAAAGCAGGAAGACTGCTCCTCTGCAGAGTGAGTGACTAAGGGAGTTCACCGACATTCAACACTGAGCAGTAGAACAACTGTAGAGACACAGAAAGTTGGAAACTTTGAACACGATAGAAGAAATAATGTATTAGAGATGGACCAGCTTAGTTACCAGCCCACTACTGAGGGGAGGGGAGTACAGGCAGAGATAGAGGAAAGTGTGGGAAATAAAATTGGCTTGCGAGAACCTGAGGAATATAGATGGAGGCTGATCTTAACTGACCCAGAGATGGTGTGGGGAGGTGATAAGTGATCAAATTCACTCAGCCAACAAGCAGAGTCTGCCAGGAACCACAGCTGCAGCAGCAGGAACCATTTACAGGAGGCCACAGGACAGCTAGCAGAAGCTGGAGATTGAGAACTCATAAAGGAAGTTGCCAGCTAGACCCAGCAGTCGCCTATTGTGGAGTCAAGGGTGCCTCTTCCAGAGTAATTGAAACAGGTGTAGAAAGGACTGTACCTAGGGTAGTGTAGGCTGGGGAAACTGAGGACATTCCCCCATTGTTGCTGACAATCCCATATAAGCAAGTGGGAAGATACACGTAACCAGTCAGACAGATTCATCTGTATTCAAGGTCTGATCCTTGGTAATTCACATCCATGGTGGTGGACTATGGAAAGCCTGTGGTGGTTTAGACTCCTCACCTTAAAAGTGGAATTTATGGGAGGACCCTCAGACCCAGATGTATAGCAGAGATCCACACATGAACAAACCCCATTTGAACCTCAAAAATACATCAACACATAAAATAGGGGAGAGAAAAAACCCAAACCAGCAAACATGCCCCACATAAAAACAGCTAGAGGGGGACCTCAGAATTTACAATAATTCTGAGACAACATCAAGAGAGTCATCGGCCTAAGTGAACATAGAGATATAGGCTAAAGGCATTAAGAACCTCTTCAATGAAATAAAAGCAGAAAATGTTCCTAACATTAGAAGTGAGATAAGACATCCGCATACAGGATGTATGTATCCAATAATAAATAGACAAGATCAAAAAAGAACCTCTCTAAGATACATTAGAATCAAAATTTCCAACATAGAAAATAAGGAAAGAATATTAAAAGTTGCAAGAGAAAAATGTCAGGTCATGTTTAGAGATAAAGGAATAGGCTCACTCTAGTAGGGAATCCTGGAATGAGATATTCCAAGATCTAAAAGAAAACAACTGCCAGTCAAGATTGCTATATCCCAAAAAGAAGTTATGTGATGTTGAGAGCCACAGCCGAGTCACAATGACGCATGGCATTTTTGCCAGAAGTAGTGGTTGAGAGGTGACACCAGCGAGCCATTAAGATGATGACTTTTGAGTTCTCAGGAAGTTCCCGTTGAGTTCCGGTTGAGCTCTTGAGGAGATTCCTGAAGAGTTCGCATTGGTTGGGGAAGTGCCGGTTGGTGGTTCTTGGAGGAGCCGCGTGGGTGGCGTTCGGGAGAGTTCCCGGGGAGCGTGTGTGGAGTGTGCTGGTGGAGTTCAGAAATAAAGTTTGTTCCAGCTTCAGTGGCTTGTGATTTGTGCCCAGCCAGATGGCGGCAATGTTTCAGAATTGATGTGGAAATAAAACATTTCCAGGATGAGGATAAAGGAAAAGAAATTTGTGTGGGGTGGGGATACAGGTCTGGGGATTAAAACAGGGGCCTTGTACATGCAAGGCAAGCACTCTACCAACTGAGCTATAGATACCCAGCCCAAGGAAAACCTTCTTGTCCACTAAGCAAGCACTACAAAGAATGAAGATATACTGCACATAGAACAACTAAAAAACAAACCCAAAACATCCAAATAGATGAAGCACACTAGAAAAGCAAGTAATTAAATGAAAATTAAGATCAAATGAAATATAGCAAAAATAAACAAACAAATGAAAGGAAATAACAAACATCTATCCATAATAACATTGAATGTAAATAGACTCAACTCCCTAATGAAAGACTGACAGAATTAATTAAAAAAAAAAAAACAAGATTCAACTATATGCTATTTGCAAAAAACTTCTCATAGGCAGACACCCATAGACTGAAAGTAAAATGAAGGGGAAAAGTATTCCATCCAAATGGAGTCCAGAAATAAGCAGAAATAGTCATTCTCCTATATTATAAAGCATATTTTAAAACAAATAATCAGAAGAGACAAAGAAAACTACTACATACTGGTTAAAGGCACAATCTAACAAGAAGATAAAATGATTGTAAATATTTATGCCCCAAATGCCAATGCATCTAATTACATGAAAAATAAATACTTCTTTTTAAAATTTATTTTAGTTAGGTATATGTGATAGCAAAATGCATTTTTATTCATTGTACACAACTGCGGCACAACTTTTCATTTCTCTGGTGTACACGATATAGTGTCACACCCTATATGCAGTCTTATAGGTAATCATGTCCATCTCATTCTACCATCTTTCCTGCACCCCTGCACCCTCCCCTTTGCCCTATCAATGTTCCTCCATTTTCCCCATGCCTCCCCCTCCCTGTTTTGAATCAGCATCCACTTAGAGTATCCAAAAATTTCCAACAGAAAATTTCTAGAATAAATGAATTCAGCAAAGTAGCAGAATACAAAATCAATACCCATAACTCAAATGCATTTCTACACATCACTGATGAATCCTCTGAAAGAGAAATTAGGAAAAAATTCATTATAGCCTCAAAAACAATACTTGAGAATCAACAAAAGAGGTGAAAGGCCTCTACAATGAAAACTATAGAACACTAAAGAAAGAAACTGAAGAAGACCTTAGATGATGGAAAGATCTCTCATGCTCTTGGATAGGCAGAACTAATATTGTCAAAATGGCAATACTACCAAAAGTGTTATACAGAATTAATTCAATTCTTATTAAAATACCAATAACATTCTTCATAGAGCTAGAAAAAGCAATCATGAAATTCATTTGGAATCTTTTTTAAAATCTAAGCTAAATTAATAATCAAAATGACCATACTACCCAAAGCACTATACAGATTCAATGTGATTCCAATTAAAATCCCAATATTATTCCTCATAGAAATAGAAAAAGCAATCATTAAATTCATTTGGAAAAATAAGAGACCCAGAATAGCCAAAGCAATCCTTAGCAAGAAGAATGAAGTAGGAGGCATCACAATACAAGACCTTAAACTACACTACAAAGCTAGTCTAAAAAAAATGGCATTATATTGGCACCAAAATAAACATGTAGACCAATGGTATAGAATAAAAGACACAGAGAAAAACCCACATAAATATAGTTATCTCATACTAGGCAAAGGCGCCAAAATACATACATTGGAGGAAAGATTGCATCTTCAACAAATGGTGCTGGGAGAACTGGAAAATCATATTCAGCAAAATGAAAATAAATGCCTATCTCTCACAATGCGTAAAACTCAACTCAAAGTGGATCAAGGACTTAGGAAATAGTCCAGAGACCCTGTGCCTAACAGAGGAAAAAGTAGACCCAAATCTACTTCTTGATGTTAAATCCCAGCTATATCCCAATACAATAATACTGGGTGATTTCAATACACCCCTATCACCAATAGACAGGATCATCCAAACATAAAATCAATAAATATATATTCTAACCTACATGATACTATAAATCAAAGGGACCAAACAGATACCCATGAAATAATTTCGCTCAAAAATAGCTGAGTTCACCTTCTTCTTAGCAGCTCACAAAAACTTTCTCAAAACAGATCATATTCTAGGTCAAAATGTAAGTATCAACAAGCACCAAAAAAAAAAAAAAAAAAAAAACCCCAACCCTGATATAGTCCTATACATACTATCAGATCATAATGAAATTAAATTAGAAATCAGAAGCAAATTAATTATAGAAAACACATAAGCACATGGAAATTTATATGAGGAATAGATCATAGAAGAAATAAGAAATTCAAGGGGCTCGGACCAGGGGCGGGCGTGAAGACGTGTCGTTTGCCTTTGGAGACTGTGACTGAGCTCCCTGGGTTCAACCGCGGGGCGGAAAGCTTTTGTCAGGGACTGGCCAAGAACGCGGCCCGCGAGATACCCGATGGTGTCCATGACTTTCTTTCTTTTTTTTTTTTTAATTGATTATTTAAAGCATTACATAGCTCATGATATATCATCTTTCATACATTTGACTCAAATTGTGTTTTGAACTCCCATTTTCACCCCAAATACAGATTGCAGAATCACATCTGTTACATATTCACATTTTTACATAATGCCATATTAGTGACTGTTGTATTCTGCTACCTTTCCTATCCCCTACTATCCCCCCCTCCCCCCCTCCCCTCCCATCTTCCCTCTCTACCTCCCCTGCTGTTGTTCAATTCTCTCCCTTTTTTTCCCTCCCCCTTGCCCCTCATAACCTCTTATAATTTTATGTATCATTGAAGGTCTCCTACTATTTCCATGTGCTTTCCCTTCTCTCTCCGTTTCTCTCCCCCCATTCGTCTTTGTTTACTGTAGTCTTTTCCTCATGCTCTTCCTTCCTGTTCTGTTCTTAGTTGTTCTCTTTATATCAAAGCAGACATTTGGCATTTGTTTTTTAGGGCTTGGCTAGCTTCGCTTAGCATAATCTGCTCTAATGCCATCCATTTCCCTGCAAATTCTATGATTTTGTCATTTCTTAGTGCTGCATAATACTCCATTGTGTATAGATGCCACATTTTTTTTATCCATTCATCTATTGACGGGCATCTAGATTGGTTCCACAGTAGGACACCCATAGCCCAAGAGTTAACAACAAGAATAAACAAATGGGACTTACTTAAACTAAAAAGTTTTTTCTCAGCAAGAGAAACAATAAAAGAGGTAAATAGAGAGCCTACATCCTGGGAACAAATTTTTACCCCCCACACCTCCAATAGAGCCCTAATATCCAGAATGTACAAAGAACTCAAAAAATTAAACAATAAGATAACAAATAACCCAATTAACAAATGGGCCAAGGACCTGAACAGACACTTCTCAGAGGAGGACATACAATCAATCAACAAGTACATGAAAAAATGCTCACCATCTCTAGCAATCAGAGAAATGCAAATCAAAACCACCCTAAGATACCATCTCACTCCAGTAAGATTGGCAGCCATTATGAAGTCAAACAACAATAAGTGTTGGCGGGGATGTGGGGAAAAGGGTACACTTGTACACTGCTGGTGGGGCTGCAAAATGGTGAGGCCAATTTGGAAAGCAGTATGGAGATTCCTGGGAAAGCTGGGAATGGATCCACCATTTGACCCAGCTATCGCACTTCTTGGACTATTCCCTGAGGACCTTAAAAAAGCGCTCTATAGGGATACGGCTGCATCAATGATTATAGCGGCACAATTCACAATAGCTAGACTGTCCATGACTTTCAAGCGGAGCCGCAGCGACCGGTTCTACAGCACCCGGTGCTGCGGCTGTTGCCATGTCCGCACCGGGACTACCATCCTGGGGACCTGGTACATGGTAATAAACGTGTTGATGGCAATTTCGCTGACTGTAGAGTTGACTCATCCAAACTCAACGCCAGCTGTCAACATTCAGTGTGAAGTCGCTGGTAACTACTACTCATCTGATGATGCCTGTGTCCTTTCTGCCATCTCTGTTGTTATGTTTATCGTTAGTTCAATGCTAGTATATGGAGCAATTCCTTATCAGCTGGGTTGGCTGATTCCATTCTTCTGTTCCCGGCTTTTTGACTTAGTTCTCAGTTGTCTGGTTGCTATCAGTTCTCTCACTTATTTGTGAAGAGTCAAAGAATATCTGGATCAATTACCTGATTTTCCCTACAAAGATGACCTCCTGGCATTGGACTCCAGCTGCCTGCTATTCATTGCTCTTGTGTTCTTTCTGGTATTTACCATTTTTAAGGCTTATCTAATTAACTGTGTTTGGAACTGCTACAAATATATCAACAACAGAAACGTGCCAGAGATTGCCGCGTACCCTGCCTTTGAAGCACTTCCACAGTATGTTTTGTTTTGCCAACCTACTAAATGAAATGGCAGTGAAGATGCCCGAGAAGGAACCACCGCCTCCTTACTTACCTGCCTGCAGACGCTCTGCCTCTGTCAATAAACCCTATACCAGCTTCTTGTCTTGTTTATTTTACAGAGTGCTGCATTACAGGGCTCTTCAAACTTGTTTGATACAAAATACATTGTCTTTTGTCTAAGCATTTATTTTCAAACACTAAGAAGCTTTTTGGACATTCATTAAGTCTTTTTGTTTTTTGTTAAGACTATTACAATTTAATACTTTTCAAAGACAATCTAGCATAAAAAGAACAAAGTGCCATTGTATGCCTTCAACTGCATTTAACATTTATTGCCTACATTTTTAAAAAAAGTTTCCAAATAATATAAAGTTCCACCTCAAATTCTTAGGGGAAAAAAAAGAGCAAACTAATTCCAATGTCAATAGAAAACCGAAAATAATGTCACAGTCGAAACCAATAAAATTGAGAATAAAAAAAAATATACAAAGCATCGATAAAACAAAGAATTGGTTCTCTTAAAAAAAAAAGCTAAAAACCCAGCTGAACTAACCAAAAGAAAGATTAAAAAGAACCAAATTAACAAAATGAGAGCTGAAAAAGGAGCTAGCACCACAGATAATTCTGAAATCCAGAGGATCATTACAAACGATTTTGAAAATTTATACTCCAATAACTGGAAAATCTAGGCGACACTGGCAAATTTCTAGACTCATACAACCTGCAAAAAAATGAACCAGGAATATAGAAAATCTAAACATACCAATATCAAGCAATAAAATTGAAACAGCTATTAAGAGCCTTCAAATGAAGAAAAGCTCAGACAGATTCTCAGCTGAGTTCTACACCACTGTTAAAGTAGAGTTAACACCAGTCTTCTTCAAATTATTCCATGAAATTGAAAGGAAGGGAACACTCCTCAATACATTCTGTGAAGCCAGTATAACCCTGATACCAAAACCAGACATAGACACATCAAGGAAAGAAAGCTAAAAATCAATATTCCTGATGAACAAAAATACAAAATCCATAATAAAATATTAGAAAAATTTATTCAAAACATATCAAGAAGATAGCATAATTACCCAGATATGCAAGGTTTGTTCAACATATGCAAATGAATACATATAATTACCACATAAATAGAATTAAGAAAGAGAATCACATGATCATCTCAATAGATGCAGAAAAGGCCCTTGATAAAATCCAGCACACATTCATGTTAAAAAAAAAACTGGAGAAATGAAAGAAGGAAGAACTTATCTCAACATTATAAGGGCTATATATGATAAACCAAAGCCAACGTCATACTGAATAGAGAAAGCACATGGAAGCATTTTCCTATAATCTTAGGAACAAGATAAGGATATCCACTCTCATCCCTCCTACTTAATATAGTTCTTCTATATTCTATAGTTCTTTCAATCAGGTAAGAGAAAGGAAACTAAGGGATACAAATAGGAAAAGAATAAGTCAAATTATCTTTTTGCTGATGACATGATCCTATATCTAGAAGAACCAAAGAACTCCATCAGAAGACTTTTAAGTTGATAAACAAATTCAGAAAAGTAGCAGGATACAAGATCAATATTCAAAAATCAATAGCTTTTCCATACTCCAATAATCTCCGAGAAAGAAATCAAAAAACTATCTCATTCACAATAACCTCAAAAAATAAATAAAACCCTTGGAATTAATCTAAACAAGGAGATGAAAGACCTCTACAATGAAAACTACAGAACACTGGAGAAAGAAATGAAAAGACAGCCTTAGAAGATGGAAATAACTTCCTATGTTCATAAATAGGTAGAATTAATATTGTCAAAATGGCTATATTACCAAAAGCATTATACAGATTCAATGCAGTCCACATGCAAATATGGCGTTCTTCAACAATTAGAAAAAACAGTCCTAAAATTTATTTGGAAGAATAAAATACTTAGAATAGCCAAAGTGATACTGAGAAAGCAGAGCAATGCTGGAGAGATCACAATTCCTGATCTCAAATTATACCTCAGAGATGGAACAACAAAAAGAGCATGGTTATTGGCACTGAAAAAGACATGAAAGAAGAGCAATGAAATAAAACATAAAATAGAGAGACAAACCCTTATAGAAACAGTCATCTGGTACTTGACAAAGGTGTGCAAAACATGTTGGAGAAAAGACAGCCTGTTAAACATATCCATATGTAAAAGAATAAAAATTGATTTTTCACCCTGTATAAAAGTAAACTTGAAGTGGATCAAAGTCTTAGAAATTAAATGAGAAACTTCAAGAAGAAAACATAGGTTTAACATTCAAAAAATTGATGCAAGCACTATGTTCCTCAACAAAAACCATAAAGTTCAAGAAATAAAAATAAGAATCAATAAGTATAACAGCATCAAATTAAAAACCCTCTGCACAGCTAAGGAAATGATTAAGATCATGAAGAAAGCCTACAGAATAGGATAAAATCTTTGCCGGCTACCGCTATTACATACATAAAGAACTTAAAATACATAAAGAACTTACAAAGCTTAACACTAATGACAAACAGTAAATAAATGATAAAAAAAAACCACCTAAACATTTTCCAAAAAACAAAACACAGACAGCCAACAAATAAATGGAAAAAAATGAGCAATATATTTAACAATTAGGGAAATGCAAATCAAAACTACAGTGTAATTTTATCTCACTCCAGTTAGAATGGCAATTATTAAGAATACAAATAAAGGCTGGTGAGGATGTGGTGGAAATATACACTTACAAATTTTTGATGGGACTGTAAATTAGTAAAATGACTCTGGAAATTCCTCAATAAACTAGGAATGGAACCACCATATGACTCAACTATCCCACTCCTTGGTATTTGTCTAAAAGAACTGAAATCAGCATACCACAGTAATGAAGGCACATCAATGTTTATTGCAACACAAGTCATAATATAGCCAAGAATAGTGCTCATCAACAGAAGAATGGAAAAGAAAAAAAAAAAAATATATATATATATATATATATAGAGAGAGAGAGAGAGAGAGAGACACACAATGAAATTAATTTATTCAGTTATAAAGAAGAATGAAAGGATGTTATTTTCTGGTAGGTGGATGGAACTGAGAACATCACGCTAAGTGAAATAAGCTAGATTCAGAAAATCAAGGCTTTAAAGTTTATGTGGAGACTAGAGCCAAATAAGGGGGGGTTAAAGGTGGTCAGATATAAAGATAAAGGAAAATCAGTAGTGTAGAAGAAAGAGATTGAGGGGGAGGAAGAAGGGACAGGAAGGGGGAAGAAACGCAGAATGAACTTAAAAATTAAGCTATGTGCATATATAAATATATCACAGTGAACACTATATATATATATATATATATATATATATATATATATATATATATATATATATATCACCAATTAAAAATAAGTAAATGAGGGGCTGGGGTTGTAGCTCATCAGCAGAGCACTTGCCTCACATGTGTGAGGCACTGGATTTGATCCTTAGCACCACATGAAAATAAATACACAAAATAAAGGTACTGTGTCCATCTACAACTAAAAATTTAAAAAAAATAAGTAAATGAGTGGAATGAAGAGCTACATAGTAAAAGAAGAATGGGAGAGGGAGGAGGAGAGAGGGAGGAGGGGAGAGAAAGGGTGACACTGGGGACTGAAATGGAGTAAATTCAATTCCTTGCATGTATGATTTTGTCAAAATGAACCAGACTATTATGAATAACTACAATGCACTAATAAAAGCATAAAAAATAAACATTATACCAGTTTGAATCAATTAAATTATTGAAGCTTTATCTGTTTGCCCACCTCACTGCCATGGATGAGTGGAGACTGAACATTCTTTTCATATGTGTAATGACTCATATAAATCAGATGAAAGAAGATTCATCTCATGCCACCTTTTAATGTCTTACCACAATTTGCTGACTCCAATAAGATATTCAATAATATGAAACTTATGATGTAATAAAAATATTTCAATAATAATTTTTATTGATGAAAACACCTATTGAAACAAAAAAAATCTAAACTTTAAAAGAAAAAATCCAAAAAGCACAAAAAAGAACAGCAACAGAAGTGATTACAAATTAGTTGATGCTTATCGCAAAGGTCTGATATGGAGAGATTTGGCAGGAGATGACTGTGGAGAGTCATAAGTTCTCCCATTTCTTAAAAGAGGATTCTCTTCCTCTCTTTGTTCCCTTTTCCTCTTCTAGGAAGGTAACAATGTTAGCCAAGCTGTTTTGAAAACAGAATCCTGGTAGTAGCTGACGACCATCGTCTTAAATCTGCAATAGCATTTCCAGGGATATACCACATAATAGTCTTATTTTTATATAGGAAGAGTGAGTGGATGGAGTTTTTAAAAAGTGTCAGAATTTACTGAAATTCTGTGTAGAAAAGTTAAAGCAATGACCCCGTCCAACCACAAATGCCTAGGTAATTACCACTCCACTACTCAGTAGAAGAAAGGAAGTTTATTCTATAGAGCAGGAGTTCTGAAATGATGATCTGATTATACTTACTGTGCCCCTGGATCCTTTAAGGGAGGCTGTGAGGGAAAAAACTACTTTGATAATAATAATGTCACCTGCCTTTTGCATGCTCAGTCTTTCATGAGCATAGTGGAATTTCAGGGGCTAAAAAACATGTGTTATAGGAAAGACAAAAATGCAAAGCAGATATGAAAATCCACTTTTCTTCTACTAACTGGACATTAAGAAGATTTACAAAAATTTAAAACAATGCCTCTCTCCTCAATATTTTGCTTTATAAATTTTTATAAATGTGTCAATCATGTAAAAACTAATTGAATTGTTGCTAATTTACAATAAGTGAACAAATATTTTATATTATTTGCTTTATTTTCTAACATGGAAGCATTCACATGGAAGATTCACATAAATAAAAGTTCTTTTGGAGACCCAATAATATGCAAGATTACAAAGGGAACTTCAGATCAAAATGTCTTAGAAAAATTATACCAGAAATATGTCAGAGTTCCAATTTAGTGATGTCAAGCACAACAGGGCAGTGTAGTGCACTATACTAAAAACAAAATAAAATTCTACATACAATGAATAATGAGTTTGAACCTGTTTCCTAATTCAACTTCTCCCAGATTGGTAGTCTGGTTTATATCCACCATGCAGAAAATGAGAGCACTGTAAGCAGAAGAAATGACTGAAGTTAAACCAATACAACAAAATGCTTTGTCTCTGTACATTTATCTCTCAGCTCCTAAATGGAGACATTCTATCCATCATTTTAGTCCTTTCACCAATTAACATAAATGGTCAAAAAATATATTTAAGGAAAATATTTAATATGAAAGAAGAAAAATAGCAGTGCAAAATGCTTATACAACTTCAAGAAAAAGATTTTTTGCATTACTGAAATTTAAAAGAAGCTATAAAACATAATCAGAGGGATATAAAAGACTCTGTCAGGTGAATATGTGGCATCCCTGAGTCCAAGGGATCAATCTCACATGCATTTTGATGGTTCAGAATCTACATATAAAGTGTGTTCTATGTGACTGAGAGAAAAGCCTCTCATATGTTTGCTTGTTCTTTTTTTTTCTCCTGCTATACTACACCTTTATCTTTATTAAAGTACTGTATTCTTTATATACTGATAGGGTCTTTTGAGGACTTTCAATTATCTGATACTGAGTAATTGCTACAATATATGAAATCAAACCGACAGGAATGATTTAACAGCTTCCTAGCCAGTTGAATAAAATGTAAGCGTAACAGTGCCCTCCCTGCCTTAATGTTCAGATGACCACAATCTCCTTGATACATATATACAGCAATAGTGCTCTAGGTGTGGTCCCCAGATCAACATCAGCAGCATCACTTATGAATTGAGAAAAATTTAAATTCTTAGGCCTACTCCAGAGATACTAAATCAGAAGCTGACAGGGGAACCCAGAAATCTGTTTTAACAAGTCCTCCAGAGATCTGATCCACGCCAGTATGATAACCTGTTATAGAGAAGAAATCCACAGCCATGGGGAGAGAGGAGTGCAAGTACATTTGTTACATGTGAACTGCCATTCTTTATGTCTCCCAGGAGGATCCAGAGAACACCCCCTTCAACATAGATTTGAGAAATATATCAGTAAAAGCTCTGTGTTGTCTATTAGATGCATGCCAGGAATAATAGTGAAAAATGATGCACTTTAAATGGAATCACTGTAATCATTAAGAATGATGGAATTACAGAGTAGTAGAAACCAAGAAAAAGCATTTAACCACTACTGACAAGTCATATGTGACTACTATAATGGGAAATAAGATGAGAGCAACAATTAAAAAGTTTTAACCCACATAGATCTGCAGCAAAGGTTAATCAATTACAATATTTCAGAACTGAAATAGAGAGCAGTCTACTAAAGTTTTACTTGATCAACATAAGCAAAAACTGTCTGATGAATAGCAATCTAACTTAATCACTACAAGAAAGTCATTGCCCTCATTCAGACCCCAAAACTAAAAGAGTCCACAAACTCAGAAGATCACACTAGATTCACTTTTAAAAAAAAAAAAAAGCCCTGCTACACTTCCAAAAGTTTGTGCATAAAGTATTACTCCTAGTTTCCTCCAAAAGACTTAAAACGTCAGGATGTCTATGCATTGGGGAAAAAATATCAAGACCACTTGACTGTGGACCATGAAGTTAAAACATAAACTGAGCTAACCATTACAAAATGAGTATTTAACTCACAGATCATAGCTGTAAAAGTACAACAGTGTTCCATAAAGTAGAAATACTATTTGTAACAACAGGCAGGACCAAACATCCTGCAAGAGTGTACATTTATACACAAATGGCTCAGCTCCCACAGCACCCACTGCTATTTTCCCTTTCTTGATATATGGTCTCATGAGGATTTCCTGTGATCTCTATGGAATGATTCTATTTTAGTCAGTTTTATATCACCATGACCAAGATACCTAACCAGAACAACTTAGGGGAGGAATAATTCATTTGGAGCTCAAGGTTTGAGAGGTCTCAATTCACAAATGGTCTCCATTGCTCTGGGCTCAAGGTAAGGCAGCACATCATTCGGGAAGAGCCCAGCAGAGGAAAGCTGCTCAGCTTATGGTGGGGTTAAGAAGTAGTGGGGTGAGCACAGGAAGAATAATCCTTCTAGGGCATGCCCCCCATGACCTACTTTCTCCAATTATATCCCATCTGCCTGCAGTTACCCCCAAGTTGGTCCATTCAAACTAGGGTGGACTGATTATGTTACAGCTCTCATAATCTAGTCTCTTCACTTCTCAATAGTTCTGCATTAATGGGAGTTTTGGAGGATACTTCATATCCAAACAGTAACAGGTCCCCAGACCAGCATCATCGGATCATCACCTAGAGACTGACAAAAATAACCAGGGATTGAGAAATAGAATGTTCAGGTCTGGCTAAAAATGACTCTAAAAAATGAATTAAAATGACCTAAAAAATGAATGTCTATAGTATCATAGCTTAAGTCAGGGATACTCTTTTGGTAGTTAAGGGAAATTCTCAATCACCAAGAGAAAAAATGTATACTTCCTGTTTCTACAACTGTGAATTTTGTTGGTTTAAAGTTCTTAGAATATTCCCATCAGAAAACCCAACAAAAGCACTAGGGAACTGAAAGCTCAGGTTAGTCCGTGCCACTTTAGAATCTTAATGCCACTGAACTAATAGGTAAAGAAGAGAGGTTGAAGTGCTGGGAAATCGTTTGGACACTAAACAAGGAGCCAGAGAAGAAAAAGCCCAGAATTCATGCCTGTATTAACTCCAAATGCTTCCATGTCCAATGGAAAAGGTAATTAAGAAAAACTAGGAACTTCTAGTTTGGGCCATGAGAGTAGCTAGCACAGGACATCCTCCATTAAAAACAACTAGACATGAAACCTAAACAGAATCTATGAAACCATTCAGAAGTAACCCATGAAGATCTGTAATCCTTGAGAAAGGAAAGATACATAGAGAATGTCTACATTCATGCCAAGTTCTTCTCCTAGGAAAAGTACTTGGACCATAGTACAGGGAGGAGGAGAGGCACAACGTAACAGTTTTTCTAAATTAAGAATGAAGAGAGAAAAGTTCAAGACATTATGACAGGATATGAGTGAGGAGAACCAAGAGTGAAGGCCAGAGGCTTTCATGGTAACTCCCCAAGGGTCTTTCCTTAGACAATTCTGGGTGTCAAATCTGTAAGGCAAAACTCTAGTTCATATGGCAGCATTAAGAGACTGTGAGTTTAAAAGATATTTGGGAGGTTATGGAGTGTCTGGAATATTTTGCAGTTTGAGTCCAGCCAAAGTAGAAGCACCCTGCAAAATACGTAAGCATTCAGTTGACAACCCACAAAGATATGCCATAAAAGTGAGGGAGGTCTCATACAACCTCTGTTCTCAGCCGTGCTGCCCTATGTTTTCAGGACCCATGAATAGCCTTAAGGTGGCAGGGACAAATGGTTCCCATGTAAGCAATGACCTCGTTACTTCTCACCAAGTCATATCTAACAATCTCTATTGCAGATACTCCTGTCAGCAGTAGAAACCAAGGATGAACCTCAATATGGTGCACATGTCAAAAGTAGACAATCAAACACGTAGTGACAAATATTCTGCACTGAATTCATTCCATGCTGGAGTGATGATTACCTTAACAGAGCTGGCATCTGCTTTGGATATGGGATAAATTTGTTTGCTATAGAATAGCTGTCATTCACACTACTTAAAATTGTCTTACAGGAGATCACATTTAGTATCACCTCAGATCAAGAAACATATTTCATGGTAAAGGATATAAAATAAGTATGCAGCTATGGGAACTGCTAATCTTACCATATATCACATTAATGTCAGTCTGTCTACCACAATGGCCAAATGACCAGCGTCATAATCAGGGTAGCATACAAATAAGGAACCACAGTCAGATTTAAGGCACTAATTTCCAAGATGTGATATATGCACTCAACAATAGCCACTGCATGATGTGTTAGACCCAACAGCTGGCATACTTAAGTCCTGACTTGAGTGGTGTCAAGTCAGACTGGCCTTTCCAATCACTTCAGTGACCTATTCTCAAATTTGTCTTTTCATCTCTACAAATCTTAGGGTCTACAAAAGCAAAGGAACAGGTTCCTTGGGTGGGAAAGGTGTGATAATTCCACCAAAGACCCTAAGATTTCCCCAATCTGTAAAGCTATGATTGCTGCCTCATCCCTTTGGCATCTCATGCTGATGAATCAAGAGACAACTGGTCACACCCTGAAAGACAGTAACCCAAGTATTGTGAATATCAGCTAAAGCTGCTACTACATAACGAGGGCAACAAGGACTATGACCAGGACTCAGGGGATTCACTAGATGTCTTTAAGCATGTCAACATCTAGTGACAATAGGTTGCCTGTGGCAGGCAACTGCATCATTAAGGGGCCAACTGTCTCAGGAATCATGGTTTGGCTACCCCACAAGCAAGCAATCTAGATCAGCTGGGATGCTAGTCAAATGTTCAGAAAACCTAAAAAAGTAGAGGAGACAGAAGATGATATAAAATTATAACCTTTTAAACAGTTTCAACTATGAGGGGTCCATTATGTTCCACTAACTCTTCTAATAATTTTATAGTGATTTCAATGAGTCATCAACTTGACTCAAAAACAGACTAGGCAATGTGTTACAGGGTAGATGCAAGCTGCTCAAGGGATGGGCTGAAGCAAATGCCACTAGAGCCCTGAAAAAATCCTCTCAGTCTAAGACAAATCTTAGTCTTAATAGTGGTATCTGCAAGCTCAAATGTTAGCATTGTAATGGTATCTGGCCTTCATTGTGAGCAGTGTTCTCTCTCCTGTGTGCCTTCCCTAAGACCACAAAACCTGTTCCAACTGCCTAACTTTCAGATGTACAATTCCAGAATGCATTCTTTGAGCTTGTTAGGAATTGGGCTCCCATTGTATCTAACAATGACCTCAATAATACATTTTTTTGTTCATTTTTCTTCCTTTCCTATCTCATTCTCTCCCATTCCAGTCTTCCTACTCCCAAATAAAGTAATTGTAAAAAGGATCTTGCCTCAAACTTTGTATACTGAAAAATCCATACTAAGAGAAAGGGTAAAGATTTGTAGTTGATAACCCAGCACATACCCAAAAGAAATATATATTGTCCTTCAGTGTCTAAGGAAAATTGATTCCAGGATCTCCCTACAGATACCAAGCCCCAGAAATGCTCTAGTCCATTATATAAAATGGAATAATGTTTGCATATAACATGCATATAATCATCTCTAGATGACTTATAATAACTAAAACAATGTAACCCAATATAAATAGTTGGTATACTATGTTAGTTAGGGAATAATGCCAAGAAAAGAATCTATAAATATTCAGTGCAGTCTCAGTCCATTCTAGGCCTAACTACATTTTTGATCTGCAGGTGGCTGATTCCACAAATGTGGAACCCACAGATACAGAGAAGCTGACTATACACAAGAGAATGTGCATAAGTCCTATACAAATATTAGGCCATTTTACATATGGGATTTGAGCATCTGCCAATTCTGGTACACACAGGGGTTCCTGCACCCAATCCCAGAGAACACTAAGAGATAACTGTAATTTCAGTTGTAGAAAAGTATGCCTAGGCAGTGGATTTGAAATTGTTTGATGGCCATACACAAAGATGTTAATTATAGTCAGTAAATTTCTAGTTAATGGTCATAGTCAGGGTCCCATTTTATTTTTATTTTTTTAGTTAATATTGTAGACGTGGATGACTGAGTAAATACTTAAACAAATTTTAAGATGACATGCACAGAACACTTGGGTTAACACAGGCCCACAAAACATATTAGGTGTACTACCTTACAATCTAGCAATCCCATTTCTAAGTATATATCATCCAGGGAAAATGAAATAAGTACATTGAAGAGACATCTGTATTCCCATGTTCATGGCAGCATTACTCACAGTAGCCAAAATATGCAATTAACCTAAGTGTCCAACAATGGATGAACAGACAAAGAAAACGCAGTACTTATACACAATGGAATATTACTTACCCATCCTTTAAAAAGAAGCAAACCCTGATATTTGTAATGATATGGATTAACATAGATAATGTTATGCTAAGTGAAGTACACCAGACACAGAAAGACAAATCTCACATGTGGACTCCAAAATGGTCACTCTCAAGAGGTTCTAGAAGTATCAGGTACTGCCCTTTACCATAAATTTCCATATCCTGTACTATTATAGAAGGTTAAGATTCCAGAAAACTAAAAGACACATACTTACGAGTAACGATATTTCAAATAAAAGCAGTGTGTTGGTGAGAGTGCCAACTTTGCTTGGATAGACTATAGTTTCTACCATTTTCTTACTTATGTTTGCTTAAGGTCTCTAAAACTTTGTACCTTATCTTCTTCAAAAGTCAAACTCACAAGTCACATTATTGTAAATTCTTTTCAATTAATTCCTTAATCTCAGAATGTTATCTCTGTCCATTCCTACATGCCCATTCTATGCACTTTTATTACAGACCACTCTGTTATTGTTATTTATTAGTTTCTACCACTATAATGGAAATATCTTAAGAATTAATTATATCTCAATTTATTCATTTTTGTATATCTTATATGTAATATTGTGACTTATAAAACATATGATGACTAATTATATCACAGGAGAGAGAGTGACAGGATTATAAATGAGGATAATGATAATATATTCAGAGTATCTTAATACTTAATATTTTTACTGTGAAAACTTTTTCACTCAAAAGATGGGATATTTGAAACAAAAGGAATTTCCTTTGAGTATACAGGAATAAAAGCAACAATACCTCAAAACAAATTTTTAAGTTTATATTATAGTTCAAGTCTCATTTTAAAAATCAGGAAAAAAATATACTGGCATTATGAAGATAAATAGATGAAAAAGTAAAAAAAATCAGAAAATTAAACACTGAAATTTAATTCACTCAGCATCTTCTCCAGAAGAATTCAGAATAAAAGTGATTATGCTAGAAAAATAGCTAAATAATTTGTATTTAACAGTTATGGATTGATATGTCTTATTATAATTAAATCAGAACCCAATGGATATTGTGCAGATATTCTCTTAAAACAATAATCTGAACTATTTTCTAATGAATCATACTTTTTTGCACATTAATAGCTGTAATACAGTTTCTATCATTTTCTTCTTTGCATAAGTTCTCTAAAAATCTGTACCTGCCATGTGTGAATTTTAAAAAAAACAATAATAATCTTAAGTGTTTTTCTAATAAATCATACTTTTTCCCATTTGATAAACTCTTTTTACATGAGTGTAAAAATTTATTTATGTACAGCAAAATTAGAAATGAAAATACAAAGGGTATAATTTAATAATTAAAAATTTTTGAAATATTTTGCCTATAACATTCTGCTTCCCAAATTCTTAAGCAAAAATCAGTTGCCAACACTTACAAATAACTTTTCCTACTAACACTAAATTCACATAAGTGCTTTAGGATGAGAAAAATGCATTATTCTAATATTAACTACCCAAAGAAAACATAAATCCTAAAATTAATATCCTTTTTGTTTTCATTTGACAATACTTTGAATTAATCCATATATTATGACATATCTTCCATGTAGTAATATTACAGCACAATAAAATAATTAATGTAAAAAATCAATGTACCTTCAAAATAAACATAAAACAAAAGAAAAGCTACAATTAAACACTATCTTAAAATTTTAGAAGTCAACATAATTTTATCAGATGTTCAGCTACTTTATTTTCATATTTATATCCAAATATGAAAACAAATAGGAATTAACTGAAATGCATACTTGTGAAACATCATTTTCTACAGTATTTAATAATTTAAATATTGCAACTACATTTCCTAGTATGTCTTTGTTGTCATTTCCAAACATAAAAGACATAAAACATTAAGACACATAAGTAAAGTTAAAAAGAACTCTGGAAAGGCTAGTAAGGTACTTACTGGTTAAATGGCCCCCTCTCTGAAAGAGTTATTACATAATCTTACTCTGGCATTCAAATTCATTTCCAGTAACCCATATAATTAACTGGGTTGTATTCTATGGTAACAAAACAAAACAACAAAAGCACCCCATTGATAGATAAAAAGAACCATTTTTTTCCCAGCAGAAACATTCTTCATAATTATAGGAAAAAAATTCTTCGAAATCTGGCAGGGTATTTTTTGGGGAGAAAATAACTCAAATTTTTCAAAGAGTTTAGGTTACAGAGAGTAATATGTAAAATTCTCTGTTCCAAAATAGCTACAAATTAGAGATTAGCTTGTTATGTAAAAGAAATATACAACATTTCCCAGTCTTGAATTAAACTTTAAAATTCAAGATACCAAATTTAAACTCACAGATCTTCAGAAATAACAGTATTTCTCAAAATTATTTTCCAATCTCAAAAAAATGAAGACCTCAACATGCTCAATATACATGTACAGATTATGATACATTCAATTTTCCCTTACTTGCATAGGAATTTTCCAAGCATTCCCAAATAGTCTTTAACTTCTGAAATACTCAGTTCTTTAGAACTACATAACTTATGCTGACTCTTAAGTATAATTGAATAATTATATGGTTCTAAGAAATCAAGCCAATACTCTATAAACTTGCTCAATCAAAATTTATCTACAAGGAAGAGTGAAACAGGTGGTATCGCTATACCAGATCTTAAACTATTCTACAGAGCAATAGTAACAAAAACAGCATGGTACTGGAACCAAGTCAGGCTGGTAGACCAATGGTACAGAATAGAGGACCCAGAGACCAACCCACAAAATTACCACTACCTTATATTAGACAAAGGTGCTAAAAGCATCCAATGGAGAAAGGATAGCATCTTCAACAAATGGTGCTGGGAGAACTGGAACTCTATATGCAACAAAATGAAAATGAATCCCTATCTATCACCATGCACAAAAGTTAACTCAAAATGGATCAAGGATCTAGGAATCAAACCAGAGACTCCGCGTCTAATAGAAGAAAAAGTTGGCCCTAATTTCCATCAAGTGGGGTTAGGCCCCAAGTTCCTTAATAAGACACCTATAACACAAGAATTAAAACCAAGAATCAACAAATGGGACGAATTCAAACTAAAACGTTTTTTCTCAGCAAGAGAAACAAAACGTGAGGTGATTAGGGAGCCTACATCCTGGGAACAAATTTTTACCCCTCACACATCAAATAGAGCTCAAGTCTCTAGGGTATACAAAGAACTCAAAAAGTTAAACAACAAAAAAACAAATAACCCAATCAACAAATGGGCCAAGGACCTGAACAGACACTTATCAGAAGAGGATATACAATCAATCAACAAATACACGAAAAAATGCTCACCATCTCTAGCAATCAGAGAAATGCAAATTAAAACTACTCTAAGATACCATCTCACTCCAGTAAGAATGGCAGCCATTATGAAGTCAAACAACAAGTGCTGGCAAGGATGCGGGGAGAAAGGTAGACTCATACATTGCTGGTGGGACTGCAAATTAGTGCAGCCAATTTGGAAAGCAGTATGGAGATTCCTTGGAAAGCTGGAAGTGGAACCCCCATTTGACCCAGCTATTCCTCTTCTTGGATTATACCCAAATGACCTAAAAACGGCATACTACAGGGACACAGCCACATGAGTATTTATAGCAGCACAATTCACAATAGCTAGACTGTGGAGCCAACCTAGATGCCCTTCAATGGATGAATGGTTAAAAAAAAATGTGGCATTTACACACAATGGAATTTACTCGGCACTAAAAAATAACAAGATCATGGCATTTGCAGGGAAATGGATGGCATTAGAGCAGATTATGCTAAGTGAAGTTAGCCAATCCCTAAAAAATCAAATGCCGAATGTCTTCTCTGATATAAGGGGGGTGACTCAAAATGGGATAGAGAGGAAGAGCATGAGAAGATTACCTCTAGATAGGGAAGAGAGGTGGGAAGAAAAGGGAGGGAGAAGGGGAATTGCATGGAAAATGGAAGGAGACCCTCATCGTTATACAGAATACATGTATGACGATGTGAGGAAAAAAAAAAGAAGTGTGTCACACTAGATTGGGTAGAGAGAAGTGATGGGAGGGGAAGGGGGGAAAGGAAGGACAGCAGAATAAAATAGACACTATTACTGCTGGATGTATATAGGTGACTGCATGACCTATGTGATTCTGCAACCTGTACACTCAGAAAAATGAGAAATTATACCCCATCTGATTCAAATGTATGATATGTCAAGATCATCGTACTGTCATGTGTAACTAATTAAAACAAATAAAAAATTATTTAAAAATGAAGAAAAATACTTTATCTGCAAAATAAAAACATGAATCAAAATGGGAAGGCACCAAATTAAAAAGCTTCTGTACAGCAAAGGAAACAAGAACATGAAGAAAGAGCCTATGAAATGGAAGAAAATCTTTGTTAGCTACTTTTCTGATGGAGGATTAATATCCAGAATATATAAAGAGCTCAAAAAACTTCACACACACACCAAAAACAAACAAAAAAAAACATATAATCCAATCAATAAGTGTGGAAATGAACTAAATAGACATTTCTCAAAAGAAGAAATACAAAAGGCCAACACATATATTTTTGAAAAGTTCAACATCCTTAGCAATGGGAGAAATTCAATCAAAACGATATAGAGATTTCATCTCATCAGAATTAGAATGGCAGTTATTGATAATATAAATAATAATACAGGTTGGCAAAGATGTGGGGAGAAAAGAACACTTATACATTGTTGGTGGGACTGCAAATTAGTACAACCACTTTGGAAATCAATATGGAGAATCCTTAAAAGATTAGATATGGAACTACCATATGACCCAGTTATTCCACTGTTGTTATTTACCCAAAAGAACTAAAAGCAGCATTTTCCAATGTTTATAGCAGCACAATTCACAACAGCCTCACTAGTAAATGGATGGAACTGGAGAACATTATGTTAAGTGAAATAAGCCAGACTCAGAAAGTCAGTTCACAATAGCTAAACTGTGGAGCCTAGATGCCCTTCAGTAGATGAATGGATAAAAAAAGTTTGGCATATATACACAATGGAATATTCCTCAGCAATAAAAGAGAATAAGATCATGGCATTTGCAGGTAAATGGATGACATTGGAGAAGATAATGCTAAGTGAAGTTAGCCAATCCCCAAAAAACAAATTCTAAATGTTTTCTTTGCTAAAAGGAGGCTGATTCATAGTGGGGTAGGGAGGGGGAGCATGGGAGGAATAGACGAACTCTAGATAGGGCAGGGGGTGGGAGGGGAAGGGAAGGGGTAGGGGGTTAGCAAGGATGGTGGAATATGATAGACATCATTATCCAAAGTACATGTATGAAGACACGATTTGGTGTCAACATACTTTATATACAACCAGAGATCCAGAGAACTGTGCTTATGTGTGTAATAGAATTGTAATGCATTCTGCTGTCATTTATTTTTTTAAATCAATAAAAAAAGAAAGTCACAGGTCAAATGTTTTCTCTCATATACAGAAGCTATAGCAAAATAAGGAAAAAGTGAAGAGCTCTTTTTTTGCATAAAAATATAGAAGATAGATTAGTACATTAGAAGACAGAGATAGAAGAAGGAGAAGGAGAAGGGATGGAAAAAGGGAGAAACTGTGGAAAGAAATTGACCAAATTTTGCTTTAAAGCACCAACTAAAGAGACAATCAATAAATAGAAAAAAGACAAGCAGTGAAGGAGGAAAAAGGGAAGGAGGGGAGAAAGGAAGAGAAAGAGGAAGTATTGGAAATGGAGCCAATTATATTCCATGCATTTATGATTATATTAAAATAAATGAACCCGCTATTATCTGTAACTAAACCCCACTATTATCTGTAAGTAAACCCCACTATTATCTGTAACTAAAACATTTTTTCTAAAACATTTTTAAAACATAAAACAAATTCCAGTTCACAAGTAACTTCAATGACAAAATATGGATCCTCCTTCCCACTCGATAACTGTGTTCATGACTGTCAGAATATCCACAAATTTAAGAGGGGGAAAAAATCAACCTAAATGTACAATAGAGATGGCAAGAGTCTGGGAGTGTTGAGGGCTGGGGTATAGAAAGAAATTGGATTTGGTAGGTTCATACTATATGCACGTGTGGAAATACAACACTAAATCCCATTAATATGTACAACTAATATATGCTAATAAAAATAAAGATTAACAACAAAAATATAAAATCAAATGAAAAATACATATAAAATAAAATAAAAGAAAGAAAAATATAATGGTAGAGTTAAAGACAGAGAAGAACAGATTAAGTCTGATCGCTCCTTTATATCCTTTAAATAAGCATCAGTCCTACAAGCACTTTCTATTTAGCAACCACAGTTGCAATTATGACTCTGCAAAGTAGCCACTGAAACAAATATTTTAGTAAGAAAGACACCTGAAAAATATCAGTAGGTTAAGGTCAAATGATATCCACTGGCTTTGAAACCACAACCTCAAAGGACTGTTACCAAACAAAATATTTCCAAGATACAGAAAGCTGGTGATCCACATTTCCTAAGTTACTGAAAACAAAGCATCACATTCTTGGTCACAGAAAATTTCTACAAATTTAAACACTGTCTCTTGGGGAAATAATCTGAAAATGGAGATTCCTTTCACATGTTTTCATGGTTAGAGGCTGTTGTCCTTGTGCTTACCACGTTATTCTAGAACTGGAGCATCTAACACAAGACAGCGATGACTTGGTGTCCTATTTATCATTTGTTGTCAAACAGATGCATAAATGATCTGAGGTTTCATCTCCCTCTACTGAAAAACAAACAAATATTAATATGTTATAATTTTCAAAGTATTGTGGGTCTTATTGAATTACTTGAGACTTATTTTTAAAGTCCTACCATCAACAGGATTTTTTACTTAATTCCTAAAAATCAAAATATAAAGGGTAAAAAGGGAACAAAACAGGAACAAGTTATACAGTTATACTGTGTATATATTTATACATAAAAACTAAAACATCTTTATTTAGTCATTTAACAATATATATCCAGGTGGAATAAATACATACAACCTATTCTTTATGTAGAACTATAATTGTTTCTCTTAATCATAAACCTATATTTTGAATAAAAATTTAATCATTAATGCAACCATTATATGTGTGTGTCTGTATCTCACCCTAAGTATTTCAGACTCTTGCATGGCAATATTGTTTTAATTTCAATCCCAGAAACAAAAATGAAACTTATATATCATATCATGAAAATACTTTCAAAAAATTAGCAGCTTTACTCAGATGTTATTATTTCTAACATGAGCACTGACTATATGACAGGTACTACTGAAAATGTTAATAAGTTTTTAACTTATTTAATCCCCATGATCAGCCAATGGGGTAATAAAGAAACAGAGGCAAAAAGAAGTCAAAAAGTTTACCCACAATTTTATAATTAATAAGGGATGAAGCAAGTATTCAAACTCAGAGACTCAGTCCTTACTACCCATACTTTTAAACTACCATCAATGCAAGTAACTCATAAATCTGTTATCACTCACTAGTTTTGTATTATAAATATTAAGTCTGATATTTTGTATGTCTAGCTATTACCTAAAATTTTAAATGTCAAACTCCTCTCTAGAAATGGGCCATCATTCCAGATTTCTTTCAAAGATGTCTTCCAGTTAAATAAACAGCTACAGGAGAATAGGCACACATCAGTATCAAGCACTGTCTCATTGCCCAAGGGTTACCAGATATTTTTGTGCTTTTTTCTAAATTGTTGGTATATTTTCCAGTTCCCACAACTGTCTATTCAAGGACTTCCAGGCAAGAACAAGAATGCAGGCAAACAAACAATTTTTTTAAAATGAAAAACATCTTGGACAAAAAGACAAGCAAATTTTGTTCTCAAAAAAAATGTCTGCAAATAACAGAAACTATGGAAAAGTCAAGAAACCAATTTTCTAAATGTATAGTGAACCACTTTCTATCAGTAGAACAATACATGACCAAAAATTTTAAAATGCATCACACATCTAGGTCATTTGTAACATGTTACTTTTAGTATAATATTTACTCAAGTTTGACCCAGGATTATTGCAGTCTATTTTAAGTATGGTCTAAACTCCAAACTTACATACTCTCACAAAATAATTCAAGAAGTTACCCACAATATGGTCTAGAACAGTGGTCCCCAACTTTGGTATATCAGAATCACTCGAGGAGCTTATCCCAATGCTATAGCCCTTCATCAATTAAAACAGAATATCTGAAAAAGGGACACAGGCTTCAAATTTTTTTTCAAAGTTTCCTTTGTTAATTTTAGTAGAGCTGTACTACGCATTAAATGAGCTAATACATATAAATACTTAGCATAGTGCCTAGAATAAAACAAGCGCTCAAAACTGGGAGCTGCTTGTATCACTCATAATCATTGCTACAGTAATGAAACATTCAAAAGTTAGGATAAAAGGGCCAATTTGAAATCATTTATCAATTCCACGATAAAATATCTAAATATGAATTCAAGTGAAACACTTTTTTTTTTTTTTGCAGTGCTGCAGACTGAACCCAAGGGTTTACCCCTGAACTACATCCCAGCTTTTTATTTATTTTTTTTATTTTGAGATAGAATCTTTTTTTTTTAAAGAGAGAGAGAGACAGAGAGAGACAGAGAGAGAGAGAGAGATAATTTTAATATTTATTTTTTTAGTTTTTGGCGGACACAACATCTTTGTATGTATGTGGTGCTGAGGATCGAACCCGGGCCGCACGCATGTCAGGCGAGCGCGCTACCGCTTGAGCCACATCCCCAGCCTGAGATAGAATCTTATTAATAAGTTGCCCGGGCTGGGCTCAAACTTGGCGATCCTCCTGCCTCAACCGCCCAAGTTGGTGGGATTACAGATGTGCACCACCACACCCAGCTTCATATGAAACACTTTCTAAGAGTACATCAATAAAAACAAGACATCTCTATTCACTGAAAGAATGTGACCTATTATTGTGCTGGTTATAATATGGGAATATGGAACAAATTCTATTTATAAAGTCAGAACAATCATTAAGCAGGGACAGTCATTATAGCCTACAAAATCCTCAGCAATTAATCCACTGAGAAAATGAATATAATCAGATAATACTACATTATATAAAACCAGATAATACCATAGTACATAAATATTAAAATTTTAATATTTTAGAATCAGTCTGATATCTAAAAAGTTTAAGAGAAAATATGCTAGAGTTGGTTTACTCTATATATTTTAAGTGTTTAGCAACATCCCTGAAGCACCCTCAAGGAAACTTGGAAGATAAAATTCATCTTACATAACAGAAATTTGGTTCTTCAAAATCAGCCTGGGAAGTTCCCTAACAAAAGCATGATTTATCAACCTGAAATGTAGGGATCTTGGGAGTTTTGTGAAACCCTTGAAATAATTTGTAAATGCTATGCCAGTGTGGTTAAAATCCTCAACTTTCATTATATTCTGAAAAGTTCACCATTCAAAAAGGTGAAAATATTGAAACATTTTATAATCCAAATTATTATACCCAGTATATCAATTTACTCATATTTTCAATTGTTTCCTTGCAATTTGATATTTTCAATTTGGGTTATTTCAGCACATGCAAACTTAAAGAATCAAAAACAGAGTCTAAAGAATCTACTTATAAAAAAAATGGCTACTTACCCTGTAAATTTTCTGATATAATTTTTTCATTAACTTGCAATGCTTTTACTCCTATCCTTAAATCCAATGTGTTATTTTCTTGTACTTCTTCAGATGGTAGTTTTTCAAAAACACTTTCAATCCAGTTGGTATTATTTTTCAAACAATCAGGCAATTCCCAAAATGAAGTTGCTGCACATGTATCAAACATAGTGGTACTTTGGGGATTATGTTTTCCACTACCAACTTTATTTCTCAGTGTTAAATTTCTAGAAGCCAATTTTTTCCTAATATGTATTTTCTTTAAGAGGCTCTTATAGACATCTTTCCTTTTTATAGGTTTCTGCTTTTTCAGCTTTTGGTTCTCAGCACACGTACAATTTATATGTTCTTTTCTGAAACAATTTTGATCTAACAATGCACAAAAAGGCTTATTCTGTAATTTATATTGGATTTTAGTAGATCCAGTGGTCGTAATTGCATCAAGATGAGCTGAATCCTTAGAATACATTGCAAGACCAGATGCAACTAATATATCTGCCAAACTGTTTTTCTCATGAAAGACATCTACTTTCAGTTTTGTTTCAAAATCGCATTCCCTAAACTGAAAAACTAAGCCTGGTTTGCTTAGAAAATCTTGAAAAAAACTTTTGACTTCTTCATTCCAATGTTTCCCTGTAATAGGTAAGATGCCATGTAAGATACATGGATAACTCAGCCTTGGCAAATTCAGAAGTTCCTCAGGAACAACTTTAAGATTTATTATGTCTGAATAAGTTATATAAAGAGAAAATCCATAGTCAATGAACACAAGATGTAAAGACCTATCATGGACTTCAGAAATTTCTACTCTATTCCATTGATCTTCCAACTCATATTTGAATAAACAACTAGAACCAGGAATTATGAGCTCTTGAGGCAATGTTTGTAAGGTTTCAGGTAGATCAGAAAGCAACATAAAAATATATTTCATTGTGTCAAAGAAATCCTCCAACTGAACACAGAAGTCTGAAGGATCAGAAACAGCAGTGGCAATACCAGAATACTGCCGACCATTTTGGAGTTGTGCCCAAGTAAAGGATCTTATTGCACATGATGACATAAGAGTCTGAGATTCCATGTTGAAAATTATTCCTGAAGATTGAAGTTTGTTTTCTTCAACCTGATCCATATTGAAATTTAAATATTCCAAAAGTAACATGCCATCTACCAAAATTTCTACTTCCCAAGCAGAGTCTAAATATTTCAGGAAGAGAACATTTATTTCCAAATGAGCAAATAAACACACAATGGACTCAAATGGTTTGTTCCTAGAATTTTCAAACCAAATCCATTTACAAGGCACAGCTTGTTGTGGAATATTTCTGATTTCACCACTAAGCCCCTTGGTATTATTTAAAGGCACTACTTCACATCTACCATGATCTACTAAAAAAACAAGCACTTTCCCATCAATACACTTTTTTTCTACTTTTGATCGGTACCACTTTAAAGTTTTTTTAGATTTTGCCAGGCATTCTAAACCTTTTTCAACATTTTCCATTGATAAGAAAGAGGGGTTTTGTTCTTCTTTAGCAATTAATAATGTTAAATCTGATAAGATTTTTTTATTTTTGGACAACTTCACATAAAATCTTCCACTCTTTGAAACATAAAGTATTTCAGCTTTTTCAAGCTGACCGGGTTTTAACTCCTCAAAAGGAATTTTCACCAGCTCTTGGTAGGAAGGCTGAAGGCTCACAGAACTTTCAGATTCACTTGATCTTCCTTTTTTCAATTCATTATCAACACCAAGACTCACCTTCTGAGAGACAACAGGAGGCATTTGCAATACTGTCTTCTGTAGTTTTGAACATGCTGAACATTTCAGTAGTTCATTAATGACACATTTGTCATCACAGATTATATTTACTTCCCATTTCTGGTCATGCTTTTTCAAAAATTCACAAGAAACTGTTTTGTTATTTACTCTTGAAGCAAAATAATCCACAGTTTTGCTGTCCCATATCTCATTGGGCTCATTCCATTTTACTCCACTAAGAAAAGAATGGATTCCTAGTGGAGGAATAGTTAAGAATTCCTTCTTAAGTTCATAAATTTTAGATGTGCTTACTATTGCAGTATTGCCATAATCTATAAATTCTACTTCAAAAGAATTATCTGGCAAAATTTTCTTAATTACTGCTCTGTAAATGGCACTGTCACCAGAGTACTCTGCAACGACAAGATCTCCCACCAGCAGTTTAACTGAATTTTGCTTTTCCACTCTGTTTTCTTTTCTTTCGTTTAGAGCATCTGCAAGTCTAATGATTATATTTTCACTCTCCGCAAGCTGAATATGAAAACTTGCTGGATTACTGATATTAGATACATACCCTTTTACTTGAGCATTCAAGTAAATTTTGGGTTGAGGAAGGTCTTTGGTCTGTGGTCTAATAAGGTTATGTGGGTTTTGTGAGGCTGTTTGAGTTAACCCACCAATAAATGACTGAGATACAGCCTTTACCGATTTTTGGCCCACATCACTTTCATCAAGAATATGTGCAGATCCAGGGACAATTTTTACACTTTTATTTTTAAGTCCATCATTCAATGACTTCTTTACTTTGTTTTTAGACACAGGTTCAATTTTGTAACAAACTGATGGTTTCCAAAGCCTGGCATATATACTTTTAGGATGCACTAATTTATCTGTTTTGTTTTCAGAATATGTTACTAGACTACTTTTACTTTTCACATTATGGTGATAGTTTTTTTCTATTTTGCTTTTCAGAGAAGCAGCAAGCCTCTTATTCTCACTTAATTTATGAGTCTTTTCCCCATGTTGTGCTTGGTCAGAATGTTTTTTTCCATAAGCATGAAGCAACATTTTAATTTCCTGATTTATATGTTGATACCCATCATATAATTCTATACCAAGCTGGCCATCTGACTCCCTGGACAATATTACTGCCTTCAGTGGTTTTCCCAAGAAATTGTTTTCAAACCAGCTATTGATTTCTGCTGGAATATCTATGTCTCTAAGATCTGATAAAAAACACTTAATAGCTTGCATAGGTATAAATAGCAACTCTGGAAACTGACTTGAAATGGCCCTCAACATGTTTTCTTCTACTAACTGCTTATTTCCAAAATCCACAAAATAAACTAGAAAGTCAGATGATGAATCTGTTCGCTTTGCTAAAGCTCTATATGAGAGACCATCTTCCACATATTTACATATGCACAACCTCATTTTATTAGAATCATATTTTGGACAATTTTTGAGGCTAATCATCTCTGTGATTTTTGTTTCTAGCATCTCCAGATCTTTATCATTTCTACTAAGCTGGCAATAAAACTTTTGGGGACTGTATATATGAGATATATACACTTCTTCTTCACTTCCAATTTTTATGTTAAAGGAAGAATAATAGAAACTGTAAAGACTAACTGAGGATGAAAGTGGCTTTGATAACATGCTATATTGTGCAGAGCCACAATTAATAAATTCTTTTGCACTAGTAAATGAGGATCTTAAATCCACTAAATTACATAAACAGTTTGGATGTTTAATAACTAAAGCACAGATAATACAAGTCAATAATCCTTTAGATGAAGTAATAAAATTTCCAAAGTCTCTGGATGTTTCTCTTGTCCAACTAAATAATTTACAACTAATTGGTTCAACTAAACAGTTAAGACAACATCTGAAGGCTTGACCTTCTAAAAAAAGAAAATGTGGATTAATTGCACAAAGATCTTTAATTAAAACTCTTTCTTGGTAACCATAGTCAACAAATATTACATCAACTTCTTTTTTTGATACATGTGTCAAAACAGCAGCTCTATACCACTTCCTATCTTTGGAATACTTAGCAACACAAGCAATCTGACCAATCTGATAAGGATCAGAATGAATGCTATAATAATTCTGTATTTGTTCCATCAGTAATTTTAGGTCTTCTAACTTACATTGTAGTTGGCATGAAAAATCACCTGGGCCATAATAACAAGAGCATTTAACTTCAAGAACTGTTCCTGGTTTAAACATATATTCCTTAAATGTCCAGGATGACCTAGGTGCCACAGACAAGGTGAAAAAATTTTTTAAATCTGAAAAATTAACAGTTGGTGACTCACACAAAGGTGAGCAATTTTCTTCCAGCTTATTTGATTGGTGCTTTTTAGACTTAGGTCCTTCAAGAAGGGCAGACACGACTTTCTGAATATTAACTTTGTTATTAGATTTTAAATTTAAAACAGAATATTCACTTACAGATTTTGGAAAACATTCGGGTTCTACTTCCCAATATTCTGCATATCCAGCTTGTAACATAAGAGAGACAACATCAATATTTTCTGAGGCTTCGATACTCTGAATATTTACAGTGTACTTGTCATCTTTTTTTGCTATAACTTGAAGCAAAATTTCTTTGTTCAAAACAATTTTTTTAAAATAATCAGTTGCTGCCTTTACCCATAAATCTTCAACAGGAAATATATGTGCAAGTGAACAGCACATGGCTAAGGCAGGCAACTCACAAAATTCTGGAAGCAAAATTTTTACATCAAAAAATGGTATGGAATCAGTATTTCCATAATCCAAAAAATAAACATTAATCTCATAACCATTAATTTCAGTTATGACAGCTCTGTAAAAACATCTGTCCTTGCTGTATCTAGCACAACAAAATAATCCAGGTTCAGGATTTCTTAGAATTAGTTCATCGTTTTCACACAAATCATAAAATTTGTTTATATTTTTCATTATATCTTGAAATTCATTCTGATGGGCATTGGTACGCACCCAAAAATTTGATGGGTTTAATACATATGCTACAAAAGCTACATAGGCAGCCTCCATCTCCATTTCTACAGTTTTAATAGGAAAACCTACTTTTAAAATGTCTCTTTTATTTAGACAGTGTACTGACTGTTCAGTATTTCCAATAAAACCTTCAGTTGTAAAGCTGTTTACATCAGAAGTACTTGTCTCACTCAAAGTATTAGAGATTTTTGGATCAGACACTGGACAAAATACTTGTGTGTCTACAGTCTTCAGCAGACATTTAGAATTAATTGTAGACTCTTGAGCTTGTAATGTTACATAATACAAATGCTCATCCTTATTGAAGCAATCAATGTGTGCATATACTATTTGTCCTAATAAAGCTTGTTTAAATACACTCAGTTGAAGTTTTCTCGCATCTCTATCTGGACTGTGTAAATATGTCAGAGAACATGGAAATGAAAATAATGGTACTAAAATAAAATCCTGTTTCAGCTTCTTTACGTGAATTGAGGGTATAGCCTCACTACTGCCGTAATCCATAAACCAAATTTTTACTTGATTATTGGGCAAGAGTTGTTGAAGAATTCCTCTATGCCACTGTCCATTTCTCCTTTTGGCAACACAAAGTAGTCCAAAATTATCACAAGTGGGGCTAGTTTCTTGACTGATAATATCATAATGCAAAGTCATGCATACTGTCAGGTTTTCTAGCTCTGGAATCCATTTAATTAATTGACAATAAAACTTACTTGGGCTCAATGCTGATGATACCTTTACACTTTCAAAACTTCCTACTGACAAAGATGGCTGCAAATTATCCAGAATATGTTGAACATCAAGTAAAGTATCATTATTACTTAATGGTAATTCAGATTCTTTATGTTGTAATAAATCTGGCATTTGTTGAGGGAATTCTTTTAACATTTCCACAATAAGACGAAATGAATCTCCATCAATAAATCTCCCTAATTGTAATTCAAGAGCCTGGGATATAACTTTTGGCACTTCAAGAAGAATCATTTGCAAAGGCAAAATAGCTTGCACATAACCTTTCAGTTGTATTCCTACTAATGACTTGAAATAATTCAAAGCCTTAGGAGACCATTTTTCCCCAAGTGGAAGTATATTGGCAAAAATTCCAAATACTACGCGTGGTGGTAGATCAAATAAATTATCACAGGCTGAAGCAACATGCATACTATCAACTCTTAGCTCTTCTCCACGATCTATGAGGAGTACCGTGTACAGTTCATTTTTCTTGTCTACAACTCTTCCTCTCTGCCATTCTCCAGTTGCTCTTTCTTCTACCAAACAAAGTTCATCAATGTTTACATTATTTTTTACTTTTGGAATATGTTGTATTTCCCTCTGCAATATGTGGTAGTCAAACTCACATTCACTATTATTTCTGCCTCGAAATTTCACCAGAATATTCTTGGGAAGACATTCAATATGTGATACTGTCAGATCCACATCTAAAAATGTCGGGAACAGAGATGTAGAATCCATTTTCTAGAAATCAAATAAGTACGAATTAGCTTCTAAACAGATAACTTCCAAATTAAATAAATGAGCCTTACATAAATTTGGTATATAAACATGTCTTAAAAACAATTCTATGCCCGTATTTCATCAAATTAAACATGCTGGCAAAAATTATATATACCAGACAAGATATTAGTTAGATAAACAAAATATAACAGTCCACTACCTCCTGCATTTTTAAAAAAATCCACTGAAATAACAAGAAATCAAAATAAAAAATAAGGAGGAGTCAGATACGATAGTGCACACCTGTAATCCCAGTGACTCAGGAGGCCGAGAAAAGAGGACTGAAAGTTCAAAGTTAGTCTCAACAATTTTTAAAGACCCTCAGCAATTTCGCAAGACCCTGGGGATATACTTCAGTGGTAAAGTACCTCTGTACTCAATCCCTTGTACCTCCCCCCTGAGAAAAACAGGGAAAATATGTGTCATCACTGGAAAACAGAAAAGAGCAATCTTTATTTCTCAGAAAACTTAACCAATTTCTATTAGATATTAGATGTGGTATGACAGAAAGTATCAAAAAATTCTCAGTAGAGACCTCCTCCACCTCCTTTGAGAAAAGACTTTCCCTTCTGTAGACTCCTTCCAACAACCCGTATTCCAAAAGAGTGAGGGCAGGAAGCAAGGGAAGATGATGGACCAGTGAGGGCGCACTCCATGCTATGTTAATTAGCAATATTTGGACCCTATTAGAACCATTAGGCAACCCCAGGATTCTTTTTTGATTTGAGGGCAACAGACTGAGACCTAGACACCATTAAGGGAAGCGAAGCACAGAAAGACACTGAAACAGGTTAGGTATATTCAGGTCTTGTCACTGGAATGGCTGGCCACAACAGGGGGAAAGAGGAAGACATTTTAAGCATACAAGCAAAGTCCCTCTACCATAGCTAAACTCCAGATTTGGGGGATCTAAAAATAGTAAGGTATAAAATATTTCCCAAATTAACTCAAGAACAAGAACCTATAAGAGAAGACAGTTCAACTCTTCCTTGACCAAGTTAACAGTTGGCACATATCAATTTCTATCTATGAGGATAAAAGCACTGAAACTTAAAAAAAAAAGTGAGAGGATCCACTTAAAAGAAACCTTGGAAATTTCTCCCCACCCCCAGGAATAAGTGAATTGAAACAGAAAATAATTTCTTTCCAAAAATCTGATTCCTGTTCTCAAAATCATCAAAAAAGGATAATGCATTTTTATCAGACAGAGTAGTCATGAAGATGTAACAACTGAGATTAGGAAAATCTACACACACTCACAAGAAATTTAAAACCACAATTAAGAAAGTGAACCCAAAATAAAGATAAATAAAAGAAAAATTTGATATAACACCCAAAAACTTAGGGGAAAAGGATAAAAAGATGAAAAAGAAGCATGCTAGACAGGAATATAAAATCTTATTAAAGTATAAATGATATCTTAGAAAAAGATCAAATAACAAGACAGAAGTGCTTTCTAGGATTTAAGAACCAAGTTTATAAACTGCAATAGAACACAGGCAATCTAGAAAAAGGAATAAGATTTAGGGACATCTGAGTACTCGCTATGGCTTTTATTTCCTCCTAGGTAATTAATTTGGTGTTATAATCAACATGGTATCAGCCACAGAAATTCCTGGCCATGCTTACTTGACTCTGGAGTTTCTAAGAATAAATGGACAATGGGCAATACACTCAAGACTGTAATTAGAATAAGAAAAAAAAACTTTTTGACACGAAATACCTTCTTAAACCTTTATTATTTAAAACATCAAAAAAAAGTTCTATTAAACCAGTGGTTCTCAAACCTTTGGTCTCGGGACATTTTTATACTCTGAAAAATTATTAAGGACCTCAAATTGCTTTCATTTATGTGGCTTATCTCAACATTTACCACAGTAGAACTAAACCCTGAAATTTTTAAAAATATTACTCAGTAATTCATTTAAAAATATCAATAAACCCACTAAAACTTTGACATAAATATTTTTAAGAAAGATGACATTTTTCAAAACCAGTTGTTTACCTTAAAGTGACAGCCTGTTTCACCCAGCAAAATATTCGAACATGAGTAACTCTAGTTTTAGTATTTCTTAGAAGTAAAAATGGTATTTCTATTCATCATTATATCAACAGCTTTTCCTAGAGTTAATCAGTACAGTTCAGTATCAGTACAAGTGTTTTATGAATACTTTCAAGAACACTGTTAAGAAATTGATACTTTTGTTTGTTTGTTTACTGCAACTGTTTGGTAGTGAAAAATACAACTACCAACACAGTTTAATGCTCCTACTTGATTTGCAGTGAGATGACAGTAGTTTTACCTATGATTGCTTCTGTATCATGAGTGCCAGTGTTAACCCAATGAAAAAGGCAAATATTTACAAGGTACCAAGACAGTACATGAGCAGAGAATAATATTTTCAGTAAATGGTCTTGGAACAACTGTACATTTACATGCAAAAGAATGAGGTTGGACCCCAACCTCTTACAATATACATAAATTAACTCAAACTAGATCAAACACCTACCTGTAAGAACTAAAACTATAATTAGTAATAAGCTTTCATGACCCAACTAGGCCATGGTGTGGCTTCTGAGTTATGATTCCAAAAACATAAGTAACTAAAAAGATAATTTGGACCATCAGAAATAAAAAGTTTTGTGTTCCAAGGAAACCATTAAGAAACTAAAACAGGGTCTGGAGTTGTAGCTCAGTGGTAGAGCACTTGCCTAGCACATGTGAGGCACTGGGTTCAAATCTCAGCACCACATAAAAAATAATTAACTAATTAATTAATTAAAGGTATTGTGTCCATCTACAACTAAAAATTAAATAAGGAAAAACAACAACCCACAAAATGGAAAAAAAAAATATTTGCAAATCACATATGATAAGTGACTTGATCCACAAAGTGTATAAGGATCTCTTAAAGTCAACAATAAAAAGACACATAAAACAGTTTTTAAATGGGCAAATGATTTGACTAGATGTTTCTGAAAAAAAAAAGATATGAATGGCCAATAATCATATTAAAAACTGTTTGTTCTCATTAATAAATGCTGGCTGTATTAAAGAAAATGAACAACTACAAGTATTGTCAAGGATATGGAGAAATCAAAACTCTCTACATTATTAGAGGAATTATAAAATTGTACAGCCACTTTGGGAAACATTTGATGATTCCATAAAAAGTTAAACAGTAAGTTCACTCTCATATATAAACCCAAGAAAAGTGAAAATACATGTCTACACAAAAACTTCCCCAAGAATATTCATAGCAGCATTATTTAATAACTCAAAGTGAAAGCATCTGTCAAATGATGAATGGATCAACACAATGGTATAGCCATACAATGGAATATGATCTAGCCTTTTAGAAAGGTGTAATACAGAGGAATGTCACAACAGGGGTAAATCTTGAAAACATTATGCTAAGTGAAAGAAAACATATACAAAAGGCTGCATATATGATTTATAACTTAATTTAAGTAAAATGTCAAAAAAAGGTATATCCACAGAGATGCAAAGTAGACTACTAGTATCAGAAATTACGTGGAATAGACAGTGTTGGTTAATGAGAACTCAGTTTCTATTGAAGATGATGAAAATATCCTACATTAGACACTAATGGTGATGCACAACTTTGTGGATAAATTTAAAACCATTGAATTTACCCATTTTTTACTTTAAGTGGGTAAATTTCATGGCATGGGCATTATATAAACCAATTTAGTTATTTTTCAAAATATTGTTTTAATCAAATTCTTCTTATAATCAATTGAACTTTATGAAAGCCTCTGTAATGAACTATAAAATTGATTACTTATTCTATTGATGGTTTATGTATCTTCCCACTTATTTGAACAAATTCTCTATGAAAACAAAAATGTTTGTCTGATATGTTTATTGCCTATAGCCAACTCCTAAAATTAACTCTTTCACATAGTAGGCACTTACTGAATATTCTTGAATGAATGGCTAAAAGACTTATGTCCAGATACAACAGGCAACTATTAATCAATGCAAAAATAAAAAATAAGCTAATAGAAAAACACAAAAAATTGAAATTATAATTCATTTAAAAATCTGTTAACTCTATGAGACAGTCGATTATAATGGTTATCAGGAAAAAAATAAATTTTAAAAAGAGATAACAATATTTGCCTATCTAATGGGTTAAATCTGATCACACTGGGTGCTAACAAAGACAATGTAGAGTAGAAATTTCAGTATATTGCTGGTAGGAGAACATCTATCCTAGAAAATAATTTTATAAAACCTCATGATACTTGCATTGGAAATACCTCATGAAGTTAAAGACCCTTTACTAATATTTCTGGATGCCTCCCTGAATTAGTATCTTAGTTCTGCCATAACAAAATATCAGAATTTGGGTGGGTTCAACAGGAGAAATCTACTTTCTTCTAGTTCTGGAAGCCAAATTCTGAGATAAAGGTGTCAGCGGGGTTGGTTTCTTGTGAAGGCTTGAGGAAGAATCTGTTCCATGACTTTTACTTTACTTCTGGTGATAGCTGGCAATCCTTATCATTCCTTGGGTTGCAAATATGTTAGTCTAACCTCTGCTTCCTCACTTCACATGGCATCCTCCCTTACTGTCTACATCCTAATTTCCCTCTTCTTAAAAGAACACTAGTCAGATTAAGGCTCACTCTTCGATACAGTAATCCCACAGTTGGTAATCTGCCCTTATGAATATAAGGATGAATGCCGGAAGATTTTTACTGAAGAAAATAGAAGAAAACCCACAAAACACTGCCAAGAGAAACCAAAGATAGCCTAAACTAATGGAGAGACTCAATACTGTTAAGGTATTAATTGTCCCCAAATCCATCTATAGAACTGACACAATCCCAAACAAAATTCTGAGATGTTTCTTAGCAGAAATTGAAATTTTGATTCTAAATCTTGTTTGGAAATGCAAAGCAATAAAACAGCCTAAACAGATTAATTTAAAAAGAAAACCTCTGAAAAAGAACAAAATTGGAGGATTTGCACTACCTGATCTTAAGACTAATTATAAAGATATTGTGCTCAAGACACTCACTTGAGTACTATATTGTGACATGGGTATGAAAACATACTTCACAGGAACATATCAGAGAATACAGAAATAAGATCTGCAAATATAAAATCAATAAACAATAAAGTGACTTACAACAAAGATTTTAAGCAATTTTAAATTGATGCTGTAAAAGTTTGCCACACAACAAAAAACTAAAAATCTGGCCACATATTAAAAAAAAAACTCAAAATGGATCACAGTTTTAAGAACTAAATGTATAAAACTTGTAGAAGATACAAGAAAATCTTAATTACTTTGTTTTGGCAAATATTTCTCAAATAAGACACACACAAAAATTAAACTGTCAAAGGAAAAAAATCAATATCTTCAAAAGACACTTTTTAAAAAAATTTGAAATCAAGTCACAGACAGGAAATACTTGCAAAACACAGAGGTAACCTAGAACCTATGTCTAAAGTATATAAAGAACTTTTACAACTCAGTAATAAGAAGAGAACCCAATTTTAAAAGGGAAAAATATTTAGCAATCACTTTATCAAAGAAGATATATGAATGGAAAATTAGTAAGATGCTCACTATCATTGTCCTTGGGAGACTAAAATTAAATCACATCAAAACAACACAACACATCTATTAGAACAGCTGAATTTAAAGGATAACCATACTAATCACTGGAATGGTGAGTATACAGCATAGCAACTGGACATGTCATAGACTACAAATAGAGATATATAATGTGTAAAATGGTACTATCACTTTGGAAAAGTTTGCTAATTTCTTAGAAACTTAAAAAGATACCTTCCACATGACCCAGCCCGTCCACTCCTAGGTATTTACCCAAGTTTACATCTAGGAAAAAACTTATAGGAGACTGTCCATAGAAGACACGTAACAACCAAAAACTAGGAACAACTCAAATGTCCTTCAACACAATAAAAAATATAGATGGCAACTATTCAACAATAATAAAGTATTTATACACACAATATGAGTAAGTCTCAGAATAATTATGATGAATGAAGTAGCAGAGGACACACATTATATGATTCCATTTATACCAAACTCTATAAAATACAAACCAGTCTACAGTTACAGAAAGCAGATCAGTGGTTACCTGGTGGGAGGGGAGTATGGGATGGAGTGAGACCAAAGGAAATTTGGGGGAGTGATGGACATGTTTATCTTGAATTCAGTGGTTTCATAGGTAATATATGTGCCAAGTGTCAAATCCTACAGAGTCAAATGTGTGCAGTTCATTATACCTCAATCATACTTCAGTAAAGCTGTATTTTTAGAGCCACAAACACCACACCTCTTGCTTATTAATGATGGGGCAGTAAAATAAATTGCAGAGCATCTATTTTATTCTTCATGGTTACTAATAAAAAAGCAATAAGTAAAATCTATTTTTATTGATAGGCCTTAGGAATCTTGTGAAGTTGGGGTTGGGAAAAGTTTTTAGAGTGATGTGTATAGAATACTAGAATGTTACCCTAAATTGTGTTTGTATGCAAATAGAAGAAGGTGTGAATGCTACACATTAGATAAATTAAGAGACTGATTTGGAAAAACAGGGGGTGTTTCACTTTACCCTCTGATTTAACTGACATATGATAAAGGGCTTCTAGTAGTTTTTTAATTTAAAAAACACCTTTTAGAATGCATATTAGTGTTACAACAATTAAATCACTGAAAATAAATTTCTTCAGAACAGCAGCTCAAACCCAAGCTTCCTGTGTGTCTTTTCATCTCTCCCTACACCAAAATAAAGGTCACCCTGACCAAGCAGCAGACATCTCTCACCACCCTGGGTACGGCCTCGATGCCCCAGTGAGCAAAGGACTTCGCTGAGCCCCCTGAGCTGGGCTTCAGTGCCCCAGTGAGCCTTGGGTTTCAGCTGACCACCCTGGACCGGGCTCTAGGACTCCACTGTGAACCCCAGGCTTCGCTGAGCACCGTGGGCAGGGGCTGGGACACCTCAGTGAGGTGCCCTCTCAGCTGACCACCCTGAGTAGGGTCTGGGATACCCCCAGTGAGCCCCTGGCTTTGCTGACCACCCTGGATTGGCCCTGAGACACTCCAGGAAGCTGCCCTATCCGCTCACCACCCTGAGAAAGGGCTGGAATACCCCCAGTGAGCTGTGTGCTTTGCTGAACACTCTGGATTAGGCCAGGGACAGTCCAGTAAGATGCCCTCTTCGCTGACTACCCTGGACAGGAGCTGGGACACCCCAGGGAGCCGCAGGCTTTGCTGACCACCCTGGACTGGCCCTGGGGTACTCCAGTGAGCTGCCCACTTGGCTGAGCACTTAACCAAGCAGCAGACATCTCTGACCACCCTGGGCAGGGCCTCAATGTCCCAGTGAGCTGCAGGCTTCGCTGACCACCCTAGGCAGGGCCTTGGTGTCGCAGGCCATCTTTGGGGACAAAAGAGGACCCCCTGAGAATCCTTCCCCTTGTGGGAGGTCAAAGCCACCGGGGGTCACTGGAGGAAAGGAGAACATGGGGAGGCACCACAGTACTCAAGGGTTCTTTGGGCAGGCTGACTGTAAGTAAGTAAAGCCTGAACCTACCAAAAATCCCCAGCGCCCATCTGGCCGTTCTTCCTGACGTTCCTAAAACATCAGCAGGGCCCAAAATGGTGGCGAGCTCTGGACAGTTCGCGCCCTTTGCAGGTGCGGGTGCCTGTGCGCATGCGCAGAGGGCATTACTGAGGCCAGCTGTGGCTCAGAGTGTCCGGCCAGGTACGCTGCCATTGGAAGCTGCCTCTGGACGCACAGGGGCAGTTCTCAGTCCGAAATCTCCAAGCTCCAGATGGGCAGCCTCACTGTTTTGTCACTTCTTCAATAGCCAATGGCTGCCTTGCAGCTTAGAAGAGGCAGCTGGAAGAGGGTGATGTAGAGAGTGTAGCTTGTCCTCTGGGTGTAACCCATCCCAGGAGCCTAGGAGAGGGTCACCCCACTTCCCTACACCAAAATAAAGGTTGTGCTGTAGATCAAGAAGACAGACCTACCTTATGGTTACCCAGAATAGAAACACAGAGGCCTCAGTGAATTCACAGATCAGTAAAGGAACGGCTGTTTTATTGGGTACCAATTAATTAAATATAAATATTACTGCATGTAATTCTATTTGTTTTGCAAAACTTTAAATTGGGTCTTTGCATTAGATGATAATTAATGCATGATCTTAATTTCCTGATCCCAGTGGGGTATTGGGTGATGTAGGGGAAGGTTCTTGTTTGTAGGAAATTATACACACACACACACACACACACACACACACACACACGTGGTAATTGGGAGTGTCAGCAATTTATCCTCAAATTTTGGAGGGAAGTGAGAGAACATGTTCTTCTACTCTTCATGTGACTTTTCTTTTTGTCATTGTCACGTTAAAGATCGTTTTTCTTACATTCCAAATGTGAGAGTGTATAATTAGCTTTTTGATATTAATTTCTAATTTACTTGCACTAATTGTATATGGTCACAGGATATAATATGCAATAATACCAGTTAAAAAGGAAAAGGAAAAAACAATTTAAAAAGTACAATAGACTTATAAAATCAGCCATTCAACTCTAATTTTCTATTCAGTACACTGTAGTAATTTATATAACACAAGAATTAATGGTCCCTTGAAAAATTAGAAACTCAGCTAACTATAAAATAATGTGGATGTGGGTGTTTGAGGTAGACAAATCTTTGCCTTTCATATTAATTCATTTATGCTCACAAGTGTAATTCATTTTTCTGTTCTTGCGTAGAGTTTTATCACTTTGGTTTTTTATCATTTTATCCATTTCTCCTAGGTTTTCAAACTTATTAATATAAAGGTTAAATAATACCATCATATTACTTAAAATATTAGTGACTGTTTCCTACTTTCACCTGTATTTTACTTATATCTTTTTTTTGATAAATTTTACTTATCTTCTCTTTTGGTTTCTCTGTTGGAATTCTTGTTTTCCATTTCATGTTTCTTTCCTTAATTATTTATTTCATCCTTTTAAAACTTTCTTTCAACTTAGTCTTGACTTATTTTCAACTTTTTAAGTGGAGTTTTTATTTTTTTATTTTTAACCTTTCTTGTTTCCTGAAAAATCTTATTCATGATTTTCTATGAGGTACCTGCTTTAGTTGTATCCTTTAGGTTTTTATGGCATAATTTATTATTCAGTTTAAATTTTTCCTAATTCACATTAAGATTTCTTTTGTCAACTGTGGGTCAAAGATAATTTTTCCTACAGTACAAATATGTGGGAGTATGTTATAAGCTTTTTTATATTAATTTCTAATTTATTTGCTAATTGTATTATGGTCATAGAATGTGATATTTTTAAGTAATACCAGTTTTAATTTTAATTAATTTAAAATTTATTGATATTTGCTTCATGCTCTGGTATCTGATCATTTTTATTTAAAAATATAACACGCCCATTAGATCAAGTTTGTTAATTATGTTCAAGTGTTATATATCCTTACTTATGTTTTGTGAGTTTCATTAGTTACAGAAAGTGATTCTTCCAACCTCTGTCTGACAGGTTTTTTTCTGTATTTTGAATCTACTTTATAAATTTATGAAGGTTTAAAATTTCTTCCCAATGAAATTACCATTCTATCAATTTGTGATAACTTCACATCCCAAAATTTTTTGTTTAAAGTATTTTACATGAAATTGATGCAGCCATGCCAATTTCCATTTACTTGGTCCTTGCCTTGGCACATTTTTTTCTTTCCTTTTCTCTGTCAACCTCTATGTCCTCATGTTTTAGTGTGTCTCAAAAATAACGCGTAACATAGTATTATTTACTTACTTATTGTTTGTTTACTCAAGCTTGGAAGCTCATACGTATCTTTGGCCCACTGACGTTATTATAATTTCTGATTTTTAATTCATTTTTGCTATTTTATATATTATGTTGTTGCTACTTTTTCTAGGTTTCTCCGATAATGCTTTCTCTTAAAATGATTGAATTTTTTCTTTATCTGCCCTTCCCTACCCACATGCCATTTTCCTCCTCATCAGTTGGGAAGTTTCTGGTACTATCTTTTGGTGGTCAGTCTCCAGTTTAAAACACTTGTAGAGCTGAGCAAATTCTAAAGTTAATCAATATTTTTATCCTCTTCTTAAACAATACAAGGGCCTTGGGATATTGGTTTATCACCACAGACACCCCTTTCTGAGTAAAGTGCTTTTATTACTTGAGATCTGCTGAAAGGAGTCTCCTTGAACATATGCCACCAAGAATTCACCTGACTTAGACTCAGGCTTTGTTGATCAGTGTAAATGCCAGTTCCTCTGAGAAGCCTCTGAGACAGGTAAATAGTCATGAAACTGGAGTACTGTTCACCTAGAAATGCCCAGAGACTCCCCACGGGGACTCACAGATAAAGCAGTTTCATGCGCACTTTTATGCGTACTCTTTCCTCTGTTGGTTTTCTAAGAACCCAGCCTTCTACAAGCTAGAAGCAGCTGGTTGTCTCTCCTTTTCTCCTTCTCTTTCACTGTTGCCATCCTCCCGATTTATAAAATAAAGATATGTGCCCATTACATCTATTGTAAATGTAATCTCCCTGGAGAGTAAAAGTCCCCTCAAATACCAAATAAACAGAAAGTTGTTCAAACTATTAGCACCAGTAACACCTCTTTGGTGCACTGTTGTGTCCTTCCACCTATTCTTTGTATTCTGTGAGAGGCAAACAGTGATTTGGTGCATGTTGGGCTGTTAATAGTCAAACAAGGATGAAATTTACAGCGTTAGCAAGTGAAAATATAGAAACCTTATTAAATTTGAATTTCCTATAAGTAACAAATAATCTTTTTAGTGTAAGTAAACTCCAAATCTGATAAGTTTCTAATCAGATTAGTCTCTAAAATTCAGACTTAACTGAGCATTCTCTGAACAATTTTTTTTTCTTCCATCTTTGACGTTTTCAAACAATACAATGAACTTGAAGGAGAGTTCTGGAAGAGCAAACCCAAAAATGTAGGTAAGAAGTTTTAAAGCACATCAACTGTTTTTTCTCATTTTGGGAAACTAGAGCAATGTCAGGGAGAGAGCAGATCACACAAAAATAGAGGAGGTATCAATGGAGTAGAGGAATGGGATTGAGGGGAGGAAGGACAGATGGGGAAAGGAAGGAAATATGGAATGCAATCCACAAAATTGTGCTTTCTGCATATTTGAATATATCACAGTGAGTTCCACTTTTATGGATATCTATATAGTACCAATTGAAATCAATAAATGAATAAATAAATAAAAGGTAAGCCAGTAGAGTAAATCAAGGGGAGTAGGAAGAAGGAAGAGAGGTGGGAAAGGGGGAGCAGTGGGTACTGAAATGGAGCAAATTATACTCCATGCATTTATGATTGTGTCAGAATGAAACTCACCATCGTGTGTAACCACAATGCGCAAATAAAAACATTTTTTAAAAGAAGTTTTGAAGCAACAAACTCAATGCCAATATTTTGTAGAAACAAACACATTATAAAGTAAAAATGTTATAAACACATTACAAAATCAAGAACTTGTCGCTTAGGTTCATCAATCTGTGTATTAAAGACGAATGCACTATATGGGCTGGGGTTGTGGCTCAGTGGCAGAGCACTTGTCTGGCATTTGTGAGGCTCTGGGTTTGATCCACATAAAAAATAAATAAGAGGGCTGGGGATGTGGCTCAAGCAGTAGCGCTCTCGCCTGGCATGCATGCAGCCCGGGTTCCATCCTCAGCGCCACATACAAAGATGTTGTGTCCGCCGAAAACTAAAAAATAAATAAAAATTCTCTCTCCTTTCTCTCTCTCTCTCTCTCTCTCTCTCTCTCTCTCTCTCTCTCTCTTTCAAATAAATAAATAAGATAAAATTATTTTGCCCATATACATCTAAAACACTAAAAATGAAAATTAAAAAAACAAAGATGAGTGCACTATAATGTGTTCATGCTACCTCATCTAAAAATGAAAAAAGTTTTGGAAAAGTATGTTGAAGTTACTAGTATATTTTTTAGCATATCTGTTAAGTTAGGCACATAAAATGAAAGAATACTATATTTAATTCGGTAAATTTTTATGGAGCCTTTTTTGTTAAGCTTCTCAGAAATGATGATACTAAGGGTTGAGTAGGAAGTCATTTTTCAAATCAGGACATCTCTAATTTTAGTACTTTGAAAAAGAGATTGAGGAATCCAGGCAAGTCCTCAATTTATTAATCAATTGATAGATATACTCGAACATCAGTGATATGAGAGCAAACAAATTTAAGAACTGCTACGTTAAACTATACTTTCTCAAAGTAACCAGAACTATTTCTCATACTTATCATAATCTGTAAATACATATTTATTGGTGTTTTTGTTTGATTTTGTTTCTCTAGCATCAAGCCTTGGAGAAACAATCCTGAGCATATTATTTATCCTCAGTGAATCCAAGTGAGAAATTGAATAAGAAAATGGATTTTGTGCAGGTGGTATCTGCAGTCCTGGGAATTCCTGTTTACCCAGGCACAGGTAATTAGAGCAAGAATGAAACTTCAGAAACACAGAACTAGAGGAAGAGCATTTTTTTTAGGACAAAGACTGTCATTTGGTTCACCACTTTTCCTCCCTTTCTTTCCTTCCTTCCTTTGTCCCTAGGGAGCAGGGCTTAACAAAAGTAAGAATAAACCTGCTTTGCCAAACTAAGTCTAAGACACAGAATACATAACCACTGTCATGTGTGTTATTTGTGTGTTATTTGCAGTAGTGAAACAGTTACCTTAGAAGACAACACTGTGATTCTGGACAAGTTCATTAATCTCTTTGTGCCTCCTTGTCTTCATTGTCTGGTTGGAGAAACCAATTTCATTAAGCAAAATAGAGTCAGTCTCATAGTATGTGATTTCTCTTCAGAGTCTGCCATTGAAACTTAATTTTCTTTTGATATCACTCTTTTTTAGAAATCATCTCTGAGTGCATGTTCACATCATGTCACATTCTCTAATTGTGGGTAAAAATATCTTTCTGTAGTTCTCATATCCTCCAATATCTAAGAGAAAGACATTTTTTCTTTGTTTTTTTACATCCCACTTTCTAGAACTCTAGCCCTAAATAAATTAACACTGAAGTGTTCAGTCTCTTTTGGACTTGACTTTGTTTTGTCATTTTTAAGTACCACCAGAGGGCAGCACTGAGGTAGTGATGCCCCTGACTCTAGATGTCTGGGTATCCTTCTTAAAGGAGGATCCCTTTTCTATTTATCATGCAATTCAAATTCATCATTTTTCTTTCAAAAAACTGTCCAGTATTAATGTGTTTGTGGGTTATGATTCAGCTCTACCACTCCTTGGTATGGATCCAAAAGAATTAAAATCAGCACAATAGCCAAGGTGTCCCTTGACAGATGAATGGGTAATGAAAATGTGGTCTGCATACACAATGGAATTTTATCCAGCCATAAAGTAGAATTAAATTATGCCATTTTCAGGAAAATGGGTGGAACTTGAGCGCACCATGTTAAGCAAAATAAATCAGACTCAAAAAGTTTGACAAGTGTTACATGGTTTCCTTTATATGTGAAATCTAGGGGTAAAAAAGGAAAAAGAAAAAAGGGATGTCATGAAAATAAAAGACAGGCCATGAGGGTAAAGAAAAGGGATAAGAGAAGGCAGGAGGAGAGGGTAGAGGGAAACACTGGGAAATAAAACTGATGGAAATGTGTCATATGCAATGAAGACATGGGGAAGCAGATACCATCATACCTTTATGGCAGAGTGTTAATTGGGGCAAATTGAAAAGTACATCTCTGCAGTCTCTGCATTGTTTCCACCCTTTGTTCTGGCTTCCCCTTCCCCACGCCTTTCTCACACCCCTAGTAATTTCTCTTAAGGAAATTATTCTGACTGCAAGCAAAGATTTTAGCCATGTGGACAACCAGTGCAGCATAGTTACAATAACATACACTAGAAACATTCTACAGGTCTAACAAAAAGAATTTGGGACCATATAATAGATTAGTCCATGGATGTTTAAAAATAAGATTATTGACATGATTTCACATAATGTAGTATACACATGACCAGATGTAGTATCCAGGACAATCTTACATGGTATATGGAAAGGCAGAACTTGTTTCTGTGTCACTGAATCTCTTTCCTGGTTCCAGAGTCCTGGTCCTGGTTCAGCATGGCCTCCTTCCTAGACAGCCAGAGGCTCAAACATCCCATACACCCAGATTTTCTCCTCTCATCCTCTACTGGGAGTCCTAGTTCTTTCCCTCTACAAGAACCAGACTTCATTCTGCCATCCCGGCTCCATCTCCTTCTCTACACAGCCCTCCCTCAGTCAGCAACCAACTCCACGCTCACTGCCTTCCACCTCAACTTTGTCCCTTTGTCCCTAAGTTCCAGTCTGCCTTCCCTTGTGTCATTTTCTGGCACATGTCCCCTGGAAAGTTCTTTCCAACTGTGCCTAAACCACATGGCCTCAGCCCTGGCCTCCAGCCTCCTCTTTGCCTCTGCACATCCTGATGCCCTTTCCCATGTCACCATTTATAGTCTTTTGCTTCAGCATTTGCTTCCCAGACCAACAAATATTCCCCCTGGAACATTCATTTTTTATACTGGCCCTTTTATGTTCCACCCTCATCTCTCTCTTTCTCTGATCACTCTCCTCACTTCCTTGTCATTCAATTTGTTTTACAAGTGGGGCTTCCTTAGATATCTTCTTCAATATTTGGGAAGCAACCCAACCATAAATGGCATCCAGATGAATTACCTCAGGCATGAGATGGAAGTGTTCATCTTCTCATCATAATGATCCCACATACGCAGGAAGCAAACTCTTTTTCTGAAAACATATAGAAAGTGAGTTAATTTTATTCACCAGTCAGGATTTATAAAATTGGTACCTTTGTCAAGTGGACATTGGTTAAATATTTCCTATGAGTTAGGTGACTTAGAGAGTAGTGGGGAAACAGGTGAAAAAGACAAAACACAAGTAAACATTTTTAAAGATTCATTTAAATCAGAACTTAAAATCTCACTTGAAAGTCACTGTAGTCTTTGTAGGGAAGAATTATTTTAGAAGTTGGAAGTTGAAATGTAATAAATAATACATGTTGTTGGTACATGTGCATTAGAGCTCTGGTCCCTGTCACCAAGGATTACTTTAAGTACAAAATAGTCATTAATATGTGACCCACGCAATAGTGGGACCCCAAAACTCATAATGAAGACCTTGAAGTATACAGTAAAAGATAAAACATTTAAGAAGGCAAAAAAAATGTAAGACACAGCCCATTTTGAGTCTTCTTATTGATGATGAAACAGGAGAGACGGTACTTTAAATGATATTCTCAACATATTCTACAAATATCAAGGTAAACTAGATATAACATATAACTTACTTGAAGTACAATAATAAGTATCCCCCAAAATGATACCATGGGCATCTGGCAAATATGTGAAAATAAAGTTTTTGGTAATACAGATACACATCTACTCTGGCAGTAGATCATTACCTTAAATCTCACAAGTAATTATAATCATTTTAATCATTTGTGTCCACTATTGTCAAGAATTGAATAGTTCCATTTGACTTAACTTTCTCATTCTCTGAACCTTATTGTCTTAAGAACCAAATCTTTATTTTAGACAATTTTAGCTAGGATTTCTGTAAAACATACTGCATGTTACACATTTTCTAACTTCTTAAATGCTTTAACTTTTACTGCAATCTTTTTTTTTTTTTTTTTTTTTTTTTTTGGAGAGGGGGCGCAGTACCAGGGATTAGACCCAGGGGCACCTCCTCACTGAGCCACATCCCTATTCCCAAAATAAATATATCTTTAAATTTTGAGACAGGATCTCACTAAGTTTTTTTAGAACCTCACTAATTTGATGAGGCTGGCTTTGAGCTTGTGATTTTCCTGCCTCAGCCTCCTGAGTTGCTGGGATTACAGATGTGCATCACTTTGCCTGGCTAACTTTTATCAATGTCTTCAAGATTTTTGTTGTAAGTTTTCATGGTAGAGGTCAAAGAAGGAAACGTTAGCCCTGAGCAAGTTAAAATGTGAAAGTTCTTATGTCTGCTTTTGTTGTTGTTCTTGTTGTTTTGTTCACCATAACAGTGAAAGTCGTGCCTGCAGCTAGCTGTTCTCTCTGCTGTTGGGAAACACTACACCAAGGGCCTCTGAAGCTCCTGCAGGTCCTACTTTAAAATTCAAGACCCAGATCATTCCTTCTCTGGGACATTTCTCAAGGTTGTGTTTGCAGTGAGCAACCTTGAACAGTGTAATAACCTTTTCTTCTAGATCAAGATTACTGTAAGGAGGGACATTTCCTCCGCTCAGTGTCCCTCTCCTGAAACACATCCAACACGTGTGCAGTGCATGTCTAGGACACCCGTGTCATGACACGGAGGAGCTAAGGAACCCATGCAACCACTGACAACCTACTTCCTGCTTTTGCTGTGAATGATATTTCAGTCTCCTGGCTTCTGTCAGTATCTGTGACATAGTGGCAAGCTGACTTGTTAAGTCACAGTATTAGAAACTTTCTTAAGAAGTTCTGCCTGGTGAGAAGTGCAGATATTCAAAACCGATTTTTCCAACAATACAATATTACTATTGAAGGCACAGAAATGTAGGACTGGAAGTTTCTAGAAGAAGTGACTGACACTGAATTAAGACTTTAAGGATGAGGAATAGTAGGCCAGGAAAAGACAGAGGATGTGGATGCAGGTCAGGATAAAACAAAGGAAGAACAAGAGAAATAGCACACGATGCCTAGAAAACTAAAATAAGCTCAATTGTGCACCAGGATAAATTGAGAGGCTTGTTCAAAGAGCTGAGAAGTAGCAGAGAAAAATTACAGGGGGCAGAACATGATGATTATGGAGTTTGAACTTCATCTTAGAACTGATAATAGAATGTAGAAGTTTACAAAGTGTTGAAGTCAAATCACAGTTTCAGGAGAAAGTAGAGTTGTGGGGAAAGTTTGGATGCCAGTTTACCACCTTCAAGATGCTAGTTTCCTCTGGGAAGAAGGAAGCCTAAAGAATAGGGTTTGTTTGGGGACATGAAGGAAGCTTTTAACGATTTTGTTAATGTTTTATTTCATTAGAAAATGATAGAGATGAAGAGCTAAAGACAAAATAGCAAAATACTGCCTTAGTTCTATGGTGAGTAGGCATCATATTATCTGTAGGTGTCTATCTTCTGCACTTTGATGTGTTTTAAATGTTTCATAATTTAAATTGAGTATTGATTAAATCCTGCCATGTAAGGTTAATTAAAGCCCACTATTATTATAAACTTCACATAACAAAGTACACTATATTGTGATTACATTCCTGGATAATCTCACCATTGACATAGCTACTATATTTACAGATAAGAGTCAATACATATTAGATCTATCAGAAAACTTTTCCAGAGGAACTAATGAGTGGAGAATTGTGTCAGTAGATTCTGAGTTATGATTCTTTACTGTTTCCCAGAGAAGGCCAGAGTTAAGACTAGTGTCCACTAGACAATGCCTGATGTTAAGTTCCATAGCATGATTAATTGTTGCTAAGAGTGAGTGAGTGCCCTGTGATCCTGTCCTTGCAAATAAAATGTCTATTTAGAAAAGCATCAATGTAATAAAACCTAGTCAGGAATTAATTGGACCATGTCCTTCCCCACTATCTTAACATTTATCATTTTTAATCACAATTGCCTGTCTGTAAGCTTGGAACATAGTAGGTAGACAATAAATAATTGTTAACTGACTGACAGCCTCCAGGAAGTCAAATTCCACAAGCAGAGGATTGTGTCAACTTACCCCAGCTCCTGGTATGGTGGATCTGCCATGAGGTTGGCACCAGCAAGCATTTACTGGATGAGTGAAGAGGAAGCTAAAGACCCTGCTATCTTCATGAAAATTCCCAGATCTCCACCAGAAGAAGAATCTCTTCCTCTCAAATTTTTATCTCCTCTTCAAATGTTCGATAGATGTTCTTATAGGGACTTGTATCTCTCCTTCCGGTTACTATAGAATAGTAACTTGTAATTATCTTGAGAGTAAGGTATATATTCCCTTTTTGTAATTTATTGCAGAGTAATAGTGGAAAGAAACAAAGAATCTAAAATTAGTTCATTTAAACACTCTTTTAAGTTGAGGAGAATTGTATATTGACCTTAATGTATGCAACTTCAAACCATTTAAAATTAATTCCATTTACCTCTCTTAAGCTACTTTGGTAACAAATGAATGGACTGTAATCTGTTTTCGCCATGCCACCTACAGGGCTGGTGTTTCTGTTTGCTCAGCTATTTCCCACTAAACACCAATGAACAAAGACAGCTGCCAAACGTTTTCCAGGTCATTTGCTCTGTTTGTAAACAGAGAGGGTACAATATTTAACAAGATGTAATCATTTGCAAACTAGATTTATGCAGAATGAAAGAATTGAAAGAGAGGAGCGAAATTAATGCAAGTCTTAAGTGCTTAATGACCCTATTAATTGAGAGATAGGTAATTGGAGAAATTAAACAGAGGAGGTAATGGCCTTGGAGTCATTAACTTATTCTGGGAGTGCTGCTAATGTTTACCAGGTGATTTTCCTCTGAATTAAGAGCTAAGAGTCAGTTCACTTTAACACAATAGTTCTTGAATCCAGCCAGTCATAAAAATCACTTGGAAAGTTTCTGAATACTCAAACCCCTAAGTTTTCTTCATATTCCTTAACCAGACACTTTGAGGTAGGATGGAGGCATATGGGTTTTAAAAACCTGTTCAGTTGATTCTTTTGATCTTCTGATCAAAGCTGATCCAGCTTGGACATGATTGTTTTAGGACAGCATTTCTCAAACTTCACACTATTGATATTTGGGAATGGTCAATTGTTGTAAAGAGTGTCCCATGCATTGTGGAATATTTGCCACTATTCTTGCTGCGAACCCAGAATATGGTACCTAAAACGATGCTGTCTGATAGAACTTGCTGTGATAAAGGAAATATTCTCATCTGCACTGTTCAATACTGTAGCCACAAAAAAATATATGTTTATTGGGCACATGAAATATGGCTAGTGCAACTGAGAATGGAATTTTAAATTTTCTTTTAATTAATTGAATTTTAAAAGCTGCATACAACTAGTGGCCGTGATATTGGAGAGAACAGACTTACAAGATCCACATTTGACTGTAGGCAGTGAGATCCATGCCATTTCCCCCTAAAGGCTTCAGAGACCTGTCATGTAAAAGTAACTTAAAAGACTAGAAAATATGCCTACCTTCCTGTCTGAATAAGAAAAAAAAAAATCTTAGGATGCTATGACTAAAAGGAGTGTTTACTTGCAGTTTTGTTTTCTAAAGACTGTCTAGAAAGTCTTCCTTGTATTTAGATTATATCCAGATTATCAGAATTAAACCAGCCTGGCTGGAGACAGCCCCTTTCAGTTCCAATTATGATTTCCTTTTACTGTCAGTCTTTAACATTTTCTTGGAGAGAGTTCTCATTTTTGTCTCTTTTCTCTCAATTCTTAAGAGGGTAAACATACAATTACCATATAACCCAGAAATTTCACTCCTAGCTGTCTACCCGGAAGAAATGAAAATTTATATACACACAAACACTTGTACACAAATGTTTGTAGCAGCATTATTAATAATAGCCAAAAAGTGGGAATGACCCAGATGCCAATCAACAAAACCTGGTAGACTTATAACAATGGAAAATTGTTTGGTGATAAAATGAAATAAGCTACTGACATCATCAGAGTACTAGGAGATATCATCCACTTTTAGGGCCTATGCTCTTCATGCTAATATTTACCAGGTGATAGAGCCCATTCTCTAATTCTAAGCTCCTCGGCTCAATACAGACTTCCAGGGAATAAATTCCTAGGGTTTTGGTTGTAATGCTCAGGTTCAGGCCCCTTGAGCACTGGTGTTCAGGAGACCTTGAACTGTGTAGACAGCAGGAAGGGGAAGACAGTCAACATCAAGTGAAGTAAAATCTTGCCTAATGTAAACCAAACAAATTTTTTAAAGCAATTATGTTTTTGTCTTCTGGAAGAAATAATATCTCATGAAGGAAAAGTTTAGTTAGATAGAGATCTCATAGAAAAATATGAAGACAAGCAGGTGCTCAGTTTGGAAGACAGAAAAGAACTGGCTTCTTAAAGAAAAATATTCATTCAACAGACAAGGCAGTGAACCATAGGCAAAAAAAAAAAAAAAACACAAAAACAGTGACACCCTATAGTTGACAACAATTTTTTAATAATCTTATAAAGAACTAAAAGAAAGGAGTTTGATGTTCCCGACAAAAATGGTGATTGTTTAAGGAGATGGAAATGTTAATTACCCTAATTTGATAATTACATATTGTATGCCTACAATGAATTATCATGTTGTAACTTGTAAAATACAATGAAAATAACAGAACGAGGACACCAATCTGTGTTTAAGCATTAACCCATTTCTAAACCTTTTTCTGTTCTCTGAGGATTCAGGTAGATACCTAGAGTTTTTATGAGAAGAGCTAAGTCCTTTGGAATGGTTTTAAGAAGAGTGTAATTTATTTGGAAGACAACTTCAACTTCAAGACAGGATAAGTCAGTTTTACTTCAATTTTTTATAACCAGATATAGTGGTGGTCTTCCCTGACCCTGTCTGACTAGATTGGAACTTCTGAGAGCTCTTGGACATACCCTTATGATAGCACTTATTATTTTTTAGGGTTGTTAGTTTTTATCAGCTTCCCCACTAGACAGTGAACTTCTCAAGAACTGAGACTTATTGTCATTACTGTGGTTTTCCATTATCAAGAATTTCTCATCACAGTTTGGTGAGTAGGCCCAGTTTCCCATCTCTGAGGAGCAGTGTTTCATTTTCAGGTCTTCCATAAGGCCAACTGACTCCTTCCCAGTTGAGATAATTCAAAGGTCAACCCCATTTCCGGACTCTGCCTCATGACCCTATGGTACATCAGACTGTACTGTGACAATGTGTTCTACTAGTTTGGGGCTGGACTACAAAATGGGTGTTCTACACCAAGAGTGGATTTAGTATCATTCTTTTGGCTTCAAGTAAAATGTTTTTCAAATAGTGTTGTCAAGTGGACTTCAGACTTCCAAACCACATTCCTCCAGTTGGGCACCCTGGTGAGAGATATCTGTTTTTTCAGGCATTTTTATGTGAGGTGCTAAGAAGCAAATTACTCAGTGACAGCTGTAGGTCCTGAAGGCATTCACCCACCTTCCCTGTTGCCTGTCCTCATGGGAAGAGTGGTAGAAAAGACAGGGTAATGAAGCCATTGAAGCTTCCAGTTTACTTAACATCCTGGATATGAAATCAGAAATTTTGTGATATTCCTTCATGTTGCAAATCTGGGAAGACCTAGTGCCAGCACTTATCTCTGCCCGCCCCCCACCCCTTGGTTTCTTTCTAACTTATTCTTTCTCTGAAAAGAACTTTCCAGTTGCACCATTATCATGAATTGTCTGGGCAAGAAGCATGTTTTCATCAAATCTTGGGGTTATGATCTTTCCACTGACACCAACTTGTAAACATTGTAACAGACACATTCCTCTATCTGGATTGCCTGTGTCTGTGCTGACACTATCTGAGTTTGAAAAAAGAAAGCGATAGCTAAAGCCCTTAAGTGTCCCCAGGCAGCGCCAGCCTGTTTGAGTTAGTCATTATCATCAGAGCTGTAAGATGCCCTAGGAGAACTCCTCCCGCTTGCTTCCTGGGCTCCTGGGGCAAAAAAGCAGCAGGGAGAAATGCACTGTTTTAATTTCTGAGAACACACAGATGAACTTTGGATTGAAGAAATCTGTACTCGTTGAAACCTTTGGCCAGAGTTATAAATCTGTGAGCTGCGTGGCAGGGATGTCTCTGACTCTGGAACACAGAACAAAGAGCATTTTGGTTAGTCACACAGAGCAAAACACAAGAGAAAAGGAAACCCAACGTTGACACAACCCACAGGGTCCTAGAGGACCCCCACCTTCTCTTTTAGGACTGAAGAGGGGAAAAAACAGGCAGAAAATACACAGGTGCAGATTAAGTTAGTCTGGGCTAGACAGGCCTGGGAAGTTTCCTTGGGGCCTGCTCATGGGGGGGGGGGGGCGGGTAGGGGCGTCTCAGTCCTTCAGAACCTCCACTCTCTGCATGAGGGAGTTGCTCTTAATTCAAAAGGGGAGTCCCCAAATTCAGTATGATTTATGACAAAAACGCATTGTCACAAAGCCCAATGATTTCCACTATACCTGATAAGACTTTTTAAAACATTTTTCCTAATTCCCATATTTTCACTGTAGAACATTTTTAAATGTATAAAAGGTTTACAAAGAAATTTTTGTTCCATATTTGTTCACCATGTTCTTTTGCAATTAAAGGGAAACTAAATCTTTTAAATCACACAGAATGGAAAGGAAAAGTGTGAGTTTCTACTTCGGATTTGGAAATCCTAAATTTTGGTCACATAGAACAACAAAGCACACTTAGACAGAGACCTTGCTCGAGATTGGGTGGTACACTGCAGAAGGATGTGAAATTGTGAAATCCAGCCAGCTTGTAGAAGTGTACACAGCATAATATTCTCATGAGGGTCTGGCGGTACTGAGAAATTCATGTTCTCCTAATGGACCAAATCCTGCTATCGACACTGGTAGGGCACAGCCCACAATCAGTGGAGGGGTTCCTGAACTGTGTGACATTATCCCTGAGTTCTTATCACAGGCACTAAAATTCAGGCAATTAAAACTGAGAGAAAGCAAGGGAGTGCATGGAAACAGAAGAAGGATGGAAGTTTGTGGGTTATTGCTGATCCTGCACTGACTGCCAATAGACTCTCTAGCAAAGAAGGAAAGACACAGATCTGTGAAGGGTGGTTTCTAACAACAGGTCATGTTGTCTGTGGTTAGAAGGAATTTGGGTAGGAAAGAGGATCAGCTAAGTGCTAAGCCAGGTTCTGTTAGCCTTAACTCCATGTATTCATGGAAATGATACCTGGTTTGGACTGATCTTAAGTTGTTCTCTAACTTCTGCAATACCGGACCCGCATCTCAAAACGCATCTATTTACAATGTTGTATGCATATAACATACACCCCTGCCTTTTTTACCTTGGTTTCCATTGCATTCTTCAGTTGCCAACTCTGATATGGAAATGAATAAAACTGAACCCTCCCCCACCTTCATTTTTTGTCACCTGCACAATAAAGAGTTGCTCAGATCATCTCTAATTTTCTCCCCACCTTAGCACTCCACCCTGTTTTGTTCTAAAGGCCACATGTCCTGTGTCAGGCAGTTGTCAGCTTTCTGTCTCCATAACAAACGCTTGAAATAATCAACTTATAAAGAGAAAAGGTTAATTTAGGCTCACAGTTTTGGAGATTCCAGTCCATGATTTGTTATGCCCATAGCTTTTGGGCCTGCATCAAAATAGCTCATCAGGCTGGGAGTGCATGGCAGAGCTGACCGACTCTATACTCTCATCATGGCCAGGAAGCAAAAATAAGAAAACAGCAAGGAGGAGGCTGAGTTTCCACAATCGCCTTTGAAGGCATACCCCCCAGAACCTAAAGACCTCCTACCACGCCCTGTCTCTTAAAGGTTCCATCACCTCCCAGTGGTACCACACTGGGAAACAAGCCTTTAACACATGAGTCTTTTGGGGACATTTGATATGCAAACTATAGCAGGCAAGAACAGTGGGATCATCATTCCAGGTCACAGAGCTTCAGTAATCTCTTCTCTAAACCGAGTTCTTCACTAGTTATTCACTGTGTAGGCGGTTAGAGCTCCTGACACAATTCTTCAAGGAATAAAAATGGGGAAGAAAGAAGATGTGGGTGGGAGGCAGTGCTTTGCTTTTTTCCTCCCAAAAATTGCTTCTTAGATTTTTCTTTTTGCGTTTCAGAAGCACATTACTTATTAATTGATTACCACTTTTGTTTACATAGCAATTTCTCAGCAAGCAGTTTCTTAAATGATTTCTTGAGTAATTTCCCTTAATTTCAACATTATCCTTAAAAGGTCTTTAAAGTGCTTGGAATGCACACAACTTTTCAAAATGGTCTACTACTTCTCTCTGCTTAACTACTGTGGAGTGGGAGGTCCTAATCCTTCTTTAGAATAGTGAGGAAACTAAAACATGTTGATATTAAATACTTAAAGGTGGCAGAATTGTTTTTACAGGTCACTAAATAGTGCACAATAGCAGTTCTGGAGGAGGACAGAGGGACTGCCCAGCATGAATCAAGTCACACAGACATCAAAATTCCCCGAAGATTGTGCTAAGGCAGATAGTTAATTGGTGACAGCATCGAGATAAACACCCAGATAAATTCCCTCCCCATTAGGTAGTTTTCTTCTAGGCTTGCTATCCTGAGCCAGCTACCTTGTGCCTGCTTCATGCTCTAGCCCTGACAATGCATAAAGGTCAGACATTGGAACTGTTGCCTTTAATCTCAGTCCAAAATTATAACTCCTTTATATCTCCTTTATATCATGGTTGAGTGAAACCAACTCACAGTGCTATAGAAAGTTAACTACCCAAGGAGTAACTGAGGACCCCAGGTCAGTTAGGTCATTTTGAACCTCTCCCCTGATGCCTGGGTGAACTTTGAAAGTATAAAATAGAATTGAGAGTGGGGTGTCTGAATTCACTAGAGATCAAGGATGAAGCGACTGAGAAAACAAGATCCAAAGCCAGCTCCAAAGAACAACTTTCCTCAGTGGTACAAATAGACTTGGTAGAATCTAGGAAAACAGAGAATTTGAAGAAACCATGTGAAGTCATCCAGCTTATCCCTTGCTTTGAAGTAACTAACAGTGATTCACCGAATTACTTTCTGTGCCTTCAGACAGATATGTGGACTCTAACACATAGCATTTGGGGGGACTTGAATTATTTCAAAGTATCCTTTGATAATTCTTTCCAGTATCTCACTAACACCAGCCACTCAGTTAATATCTAGCCTAAATCCTTCCTGCTGGCTTTGATACCTTGGGAGATATGGAAAAAAGAGCAGGTCTCCTTTTCTGAAATCTTTTCTCAATGTGTCCACTGCCCTTGTCTGGGTATGTTGAGAGCATGCAGAGGAGAATCTTGAAGAACATAGATTGTTTAATTCTCAAAATAATAAAATAAATCAAGGATGATATCTGGGCATGTTGAGAGCATGCAGGGGAGAATCTCAAAGAACATAGATTGTTTAATTCCCCAAATAATAAAATAAATCAGGGATAAAGTTATGGTTTTAATATTTTCAAATATTAGCTCTATGATCTTAGGCAAATGATGTACCATCTATGAACTTCAATTTCTTCTTTTGTAATTCAGATATAATGCTTAAGCCAACTGGGATGGTACAGAGAAATTGGAACTCTTGTGCATTGCTGGTGGAAATGTAAAGTGGTACAACAGTTGTGGAAAACACTATAGCACTCCTCACAAAAGTTAACCATACCATCCAGCAATTACACTTCTGGGAAGAATTGACAGCAGCAACTCAAATAGATATTTATACAGCAATGCTCTGGAAGCATTATTCAAATAGCCAACAGGTGGGAAAAACCCAAATAATGAATAAGCAACATGTTGTGTGTGTGTGTTTGTGTGTGTGTTTGTGTGTGTATGAGTGTATGTATAACTTGACCTTAAAAATAATTGAAATCCTCGCACACCTACAACATAGATAAACCTTGAGGACATTAGGTTAAATGAAATAATCAGACACAGAAGAACAAAGATTGTATGATTCCACTTACACACTCATAGAAATAGACTATAGAATGGTGGTTGCCAGGTTGAGGGGGTGGATAATTAGTGTTTAATGGGTACAGAGTTTCAGTTTAGGATGATGAAAAATTCTATGGCTGCACAATAGTGCAAAAGCACTTAATGACACTGAACTCTACACTTAAAACTAGCTAACATGGTCAGTATGTGGTATATAGATTTTATCACAATTTAAAAACAAAAATAATGGTCACTATATGTTTCCCACTCAGCAGAGGATATGGGGACACAGATATGATAGAAAATACTATTTTTTATTTTTTTCTATTTGGTTGGAGAGATAGGACAAATACACAAAACCATCATGACCAACAATTACTTTGTCATTATAGGCTGCTCTAAGAGGGAGAGGAGCACCTAGTGACTGCTGGAATAGGGGTGGCTGAGGAAGGCTTGCTTCATGGATATGCAGACGTAGGTTGAACACAGATCTTTGATGGGCCAAACAAAATCTCAATTATATTCAGAAAGTATTTTTTTCCAGCAACTATTCCTCTTGTCTCAACCTAGAAAAAGCAGCCATGTTCCTCCCTTTCCAATTTGAACTCCAGGGATCCTATGCACCATTGGTTAGTTGGTATTTTATATTACATAAGACCTTCATACCAAGAAATTGCTCAAAGAGCTAGAGGCAGGCAATCTCAAGAACCTGTTAGAAACTTGGAACTGGTAGGATTGCCAGAGAGAGAAACCCAAAGGTTGGGTATTGATTGACAAATTATCTGGGGCAAACTAAGATAAACTGCAGCAAATCATTAATGTCATTAGATAACCACAGCTTAATCCCAGTATAAAGTGGTATTACATTGCTTCGGTAAGTACGATCTTTTTAGTGTACCAAAACAATGAGGCTTTGCTGTGGTGATGACAGAAAGGGGTTACAGGGATAGATTTTTGTCAAGAGCAACAGCATCAGGCTGAGAGATATAATGGAGAGAGCACAATGTTAGTAACCGGATGATGTGTATTCAAATCCAAGTTCTATCGCTACCTTGTGATTGGGGACAATTATTTCACTTTTCTCAGTTTCTCATAGAAGGGCTATGGGCATAATTTAGTGGTAGAGTGCATGTTCAGCCGGCCTGAGGACCTAAATTCAATCTCCAACAGCAAAATAAAATAGATTCCAAAGGCAAAACATGTAAAGATTTTTATTGTCTTATTATTTCTAACACTAACATCATAGATAAACATAACGAAACTTAAACTGCCATATCAAATGAATAAGGTACTTCAGTTTATACACATGGCCATTAAAATATTTAAAGATTATGTAACTATGTTTTGTTTACTTGAAACTCTCATATTTTTGGTAGTTTAAGGATTTGAATGTTTGAATATAAATATAGTCCAATGTGTATATTTTCTCAATTAATAATGAAAAAGAAATAAATTACCCATATAAAATCAGACTTCTTTTTGTTTACAGTAATATAATTATAAAAAAAGACTTGTATGTTTAAAATGGCCTCTCAAGAACTCCAAACATAGAGGAATGTGGTATTGTCTTGACTCCTTACTCATTCAACTGACATGAGTTATGAAAAGTGAAGTATAGCTAACACGCCTCCAAAATCCAGGAGATGGGCTTGGGGTATAGCTCAGTTGGTAGAGTGTTGCCTCAAATGCATAAGGCCCTGGGTTTAATCCCCAGAACCACACACACACACACACAAAAATCAAAATCCATGGAAAAATAAAAAAAAAACAAAGACATTGAACTTGGAAGTAATTAGCATAAGGCACTCTATGCCAGTCCTTTTTAGAAGTCTTTTTATGAAAAATGTTATGAATTAACAGATTATTTTTAAAATATTTGGACAAAAATATTATGAATCAATGCTTGTGGAATGTCTTCTAATTAAACAAAAAACGTCAATGAACAGTACTCAGATGTTAGAAAAATAATGAAATCAAGGAACATAGAAGAACTAATAAAAATCATAGCAAAAAAAAATAAACAATTTAGAAAATAATAAAAGTATTAAATCAAAACTCACATTTATGTTCTTGCATAGACCTTTAGAAACTGCAATAAATAAATACAGTGCACATCATTAATGTTAAAAGATATATAAATGTTGATATTAAAAAGATTTTTAAAGAAGGGAAACAGCAAAAATATTATAATCTGAATAAAAAAGGTAAATATAGAAGAAAATAAAAATTATCAAAATTGAGTCAAAAGGATGTGAGACCATGAATTATCAATAATGATAGAAAAACTAGAGTCATAATAAAACTATGCCAAAATTGGACAATTTTACAGAGTTAAAAAAAAGAAAACTAAATCAATAAAACATTTGGATATAATTTTTAAAAACTGAAAACAAAGTCCAGTATTGCACTATAAGAATACAATATCATGATCTTATTTAAATATAGTTTTATTCTAAGAACTTGACTACCATGATAATTGTAATTTATTACAACAAGCAACTTAAGGGAATATATTTGATAGATGTCAAAACTTTTTGATAAAATTTAACACCCATTCCTTATTCAAACAATAACAACAAAGCCTCTTAGTAACTGGGAATGGGAGGAATCTCTTGAACTCAATTTAGCATGTCAACAAGAAACCTAAAGCAAACTTACACTTTGTTGCTGTCTCATTTTGGGTGAGAACCAGAGAAGATTATTTCTCACCTAAGTACTAATCCAAGGTGATTGTTTTTGGTCAGCAGGAAGTTGTCCTGCATTCTGTCTCATGCTCTAGAATATGTGCAGCTCATGGCCCATCTCCTGGAACCTCATCAGCTGTATCCATCCCCCCAAAACGATGGAGGGATACAGTTGAGGGCTTTGTATGAGCCTGCCATAGCTGTCTGTTCAGGCTGCACTGCACTGGAAAGGACTCAGTCATGTGGCTGTGAGGGAAGCCAGAGGTGGACCCTGCTGTGTGCACAAAGGAAGAACTGGAAAGCAAATGGCTCTTTGCCACTGTCGGTTCCTCTGGCTACTGTGAATTGTCACATGTCCTTCTACATATGCATCATCTCCCCAAGAGAGATAACCACAAATTCCATGCAGTTGCTACTCTCGTCTCAAAGTTTAAGAATTCTGAGTACTGCACAGTCCAGTCATCAAATATGGATGTGATTCTTTATGGGTTGGTGAACTATGAACTAAAATGTGTTTACTGATCCTCTCACCCTCCACCCAAAACAAGTGAGTGAAGCAGGGAAGAACTTCCATAAAACTCCCTTTTGGAAAACTGGGAATAGAAAACACAACAAATCTTACATCAAACCAAAACATTAGATTCATGATGGATCTATATTCAAACATGAAATAGCTGGGCACAAACACTAAGCCGTGAAATATTTTCTAAATTGTGGAATAGGAAAGTCTCCTGAGTGTGGCACTATTCAGAAATGACAGTAAGGGAAGTATTTTTTTATTCACTCTAAAAGTAATCATAAAAATGTAAAATTCTACATCTCTGTAAATACCTTAAATAAAATTAAAGGTACATGTAATAAACATTTGCAACATAGACAGTAGTTAATATTCCTGATATCAATAAGAAAAAGGCATGCAACCTGAAAGAAAAGCAAAGGCTTTCCCTTTCAAGATGGGAAACTAAGTGTAAATAGCATGTTTCCTTCTCCTTTACTCCATTTTGTCCTTCGACTCTAAGCCTTAGACTTTTTTCCCCCTTTTAAGTATGTAAAAGCATAGTTTGCTCTCCAAACTCAAAGAGATTATTGACTAATAGAAAATTAGGAGAATTTCCCTGACAGTCTAAAAGTACACAAGATAAATTTGAAGAGGGTTGTTGCAGCCTGGGATTTATGCTGGAGCATTCTGAAACATCTACCACAGACTACAGGAGATTATCAAGGATACCCCAGGCCCAGAGGTGGTAGAAATTAGGGATAGAGAAGAGCCAGAAGTCAATGAAATGGCAGGGAAACAAGTGGGTACCCACATTCTTCATGCACGTGAATCCACTCTTCTCTCTACCCATGCATATCTGTCTGTGGGCAGGATTCAAGTTTAAGAAGGAGAGGCAGGGCCTGGCAATGCCATGAAGGAAAAATTAAGCCTGAAATCAGGCTTCTGAGGCATCCCACCCAGCACACATTCCACCTTTTCCTCACTCTCTTTGAAAACTGTGGGCGGGGGTTGGGGGAACTATTTTCAATGAGTAGCTATTATAGGCCCTCCAAAGCCCACTGTGGGAGTAGAAATATAAAGGGTATAGCAGGGAATTCATGCCACACAGGTACATCCACAATCAGGAACCAATAACATGTGGCACACAGTCACTATGAGAAATACACAACAACCATAATTATAGTAAAGGAAAAGTTAACAGACAACAAGCAAAGGACTTTTCTTAAGTTTAATCAGTATCTTCAGATACAGTATGATATCACAATAAGAAGTCAGGAACTGTCTGTGAAACAAATCAAAGTCAAACCTTCAAAATAAAAAATAATTATTAAAATTAAAAATTAATTAGATACAAATATAAAAATGGGTACAGCTGAAAAGGAATTTAGAAAATCAAGAGCCCCAGAAAGCAGGATGCGGTGATGGAGGAAAGTTCTGTAAATCATAATATTTATTTATCAGATAATAATGAGAATAGAAGTGGTTAAGATCTGGATAAATATAGGATAGATATAAGTCCTCAGGCTGAAATTGTCCAACAACTGTAGAACGAGATTTAAATGAATGAATGAATGAATGATGAATAAGTAATCAGAAAACAAAAAGGCCGTATGCATGTACAAGTTAAGGAGATAGTCAATATGCTTGAGGCTACAAATATAAAGAAAAACTGCTGAAGCCTCCAGAGAGGATAAGAAAAAGACTGGTCAAAGTAATTCTAAGGTCAAATTAATCATATCTGGCACTGTATTTTTCATGAACAACACAGGATGAAAAAGACATTGAACAATATCTTCAGTTTGCTGAAGAGAAAGAAGTTCAAATCAAAATTTCTATGATCAGCCAGTATACCATTGAGATGAGAGGATGAAAATAAGAGGTTTTACTCAAATATCCAGGATTTAGAAATTTTTACAACACAACAGATTCTTACTGAAAGCTGAAAGTACTAGAGAATATACATAGAAAATGAATCCAGGACTTAACAATGAGCTGCAGTAATATCTTACTCCATTTTCTGCTGCTATAATTAAGTACTGCAGACTGGGTAATTTATAAAAAACAGAGGTTTATTCACCTCATGGTTTTGGAAGCTAGGAAGTCCAAACCATGGCTTTAGCATTTAGTAAGGGCCTTCCTAATTAATATTAGCATAACATGACAGAGAGCATCACATGGAGAGACAGAGCAAGCCTGCTAGACCTGCTAGGTCTCTCTTCCTCTTCTGATAAATGTCATCATAGGGTCTCTACCCTCATGACCTCATCTAATCCTAATTATTTTACAAAGGCCCTATCTCCAAACACTATAAATCTGGAGATTAAGTCTCCAACTCTGAAACTATTGGTAAGTGGAAAGCAAAGAAAATCATAAAATAATTTTTTCCATGAAATATCACTCCAAAATTATTTTTTTTCATTTTTATACCTTTATTTTATTTATTTATATTATTATAAATAAATAAAATAAAGGTATGAAAAACCCAGGGCTTTGCACGTGCTAAGTGAGCACTCTATCACTAAGCCACAACCCCAGCTTCTAAAATTATTTTTTAAAAAAACACTCTGACTCTAAAAGTTCCAGCAGAAAACTTCTAGAACTAGTAAATAAATTCAGAAAATATAAAATCAATACCCATAAAATCATATGCATTTATGTATATCAGTGATAAATCCTCAGAAAGGGAAATGAGGAAAACAACCCCATTTACAATAGCCTCAAAAAAATAAAACACTTGGGAATAAACTTAATAAAAGAGGTGAAAGATCTATATAATAAAGATTACAGAGCCCTAAAGAAAGAAATTAAAGAAGACCTTAGAAGATGGAAAGATCTACCTTGCTCTTGGATAGGCAGAATTAATATTAGCAAAATGACCATACTACCAAAAGCATTATACAGGTTTAATACAATTCTGAGAAAAATCCCAATGACATTCCTCATAGAAATAGAAAAAGCAATCATAAAATTCATCTGGAAAAATAAGAGATCCATAATAGCTAAAGCAATTAGCAGAAAGAGTGAAACAGGTGGCATCACTATACCAGAACTTAAAATATACTACAGAGCAATAGTAACAAAAACAGCATGGTATTGGTACCAAAACAAACTAACAGACCAATGGTACAGAATAGCAGACACAGAAACTAACCCACAAAATTACAATTATCTTATATTAGACAAAGGCGCCAAAAACATGCAATGGAGAAAAAATAGCCTCTTCAATAAATGGTGTGGTGAAAACTGGAAATCCATATGCAACAAAATGAAATTAAACCCCTATCTCTCACCATACACAAAACTCAACTCAAGGTGGATCAAGGATCTGGGAATAAAACTAGAGCCCCTGCATCTAACAGAAGAAGAAGTAGGCCCTAATCTCCATCATGTGGGATTAGGTCCCAACTTCCTTAATAAGACTCCTTTGGTACAAGAATTAAAATCAAGAATCAATAAATGGGATGGACTCAAACTCAAAAGTTTCTTCTCAACAAAAGCAACAAACAGTGAGGTAAATAGAGAGCCTACATCTTGGGAGCAAATCTTTACCCCACACACAACAGATACAGCACTAATCACTAGGATATATGAAGAACTCTAAAAGCTAAGCACCACAAAAGCAAATAACCAATCAATAAATGGGCCAAGAACCTAAACAGACACTTCTCAGAAGAGGATATACAATCAATCAGCAAATATATGAAAAAATGTTCATCGTCACTAGCAATTAGAGAAATGCAAATCAAAACTACTCTAAGATTTCATCTCACTCCAGTAAGAATGGCAGCTATTATAAAGACAAACCACAATAAGTGTTGGCAAGGATGGGGAGAAAAAAGGTACACTCATACATTGCTGGTGGGTCTGCAAATTGGTGCAGCCAATCTGGAAAGCAGTATGGAGATTTCCTGGAAAATTGGGAATGGAATCACCATTTGACCCAGCTGTCCCTCTCCTTGGTCTATACCTAAAGGACTTAAAAACAGCATACTACAGGGACACAGCCACATCAATGTATATAGCAGCACAATTCACAATAGCTAAACTGTGGGACCAACCTAGATGTCGTTCAATAGATGAATGGATAAAAAAAAATGTGACATTCAGCAATAAAAGAGAATAAAATCATGGCCTTTACAGGTAAATGGATGAAGTTAGTCAATCCCAAAAAACCAAATGCCAAATGTTTTCTCTCATATAAGGAGGCTGATCCATAATGGGGTTGGGATGGGAAGTGTGGGAGGAACAGACAAACTCTAGATAGGGTAGAGGGGTGGGTTGGCAATATAGGGGGCATGGGGTTATTAATGATGGTGGAACGTGAGGACATTATTATCCAAAGTACATGTATAAAGACACAAATTGGTGTGAATATACTTTGTATACAACCAGAGATATGAAAAATTGTGCTCTATATGTGTAATGAGAATTGTAATGCATTCTGCTGTCATATATAAATTTTAAAAATTAAAAAAAACACTCTGGTGCCAAAATTATAGATTATGTCAGCATGGGATATTTAAGATGGAAGTGCAGATGATGATGAAGAATTGGCTAATTAAGAAGACAATAAATTGATTAAATTCAGATACTATTAGGAAAAAGTGGCCTCTTAAGATTCTACATACCCATTGCAAAAATAAAAGTAGAATGTATAGTTTCCACCAGTACATTACAAAAAGAGGCAAAGAACATTCCATTAACTCATCAAAAGCCTGGGGAGGGAAACAAAAGAACATGAGATGGTAAAATATCAAAAATTGATAACACACAATAAGATGGCAGAAGGGATCTAAATATGTATTTTTAAATAATAATAAATATGGAAAAATTTGTTTTCTAAAAGGCAAAAATCTCAGGTTGGATTTTTAAAACTCTATTCACCTACTGAAGAAAATAAAAAACTGTGATGACCAAAAGTATAAAAACCTATAGCTTACCCAAAGGACTTAAAAACAGCATACTACAGGGACACAGCCATATAGGTGTTTATAGCAGCACAATACACAATAGCTAAACTGTGGAACCAACCTACATGCCCTTCAATAAATGAATGGATAAAAACAAATGTGGCATATATACACAATGGAATATTACTCAGCAATAAAAGAGAATAAAATCATGGCCTTTGCAGGTAAATGGATAGAGTTAGAGAAGATAATGCTAAGTGAAGTTAGCCAATCCCAAAAAAACAAATGTTGAATGTTTTCTTTGATATAAAGAGGCAGATTCATAGTGGGATAGGGAGCGGGAGCATGGGAGGAATAGACAAACTGTAGATAGGGCAGAGAGGTTGGAGGGGAAGGGAGGGGGCATGGGGTTATTCATGATGGTGGAATATGATGATCATTATTATCCAAAGTACAGGTATAAAGACACAAATTTCTGTGAATATACTATGTATACAACCAGTGATATGAAAAATTGTACTCTATATGTGTAATAAGAATTATAATATATTCCACTGTCATATATAAATTTAAAAAACCTATAGCTGCCAGTTACTAAAAGAAAGTAGAGGCACCATTGATATCAAAATAGAATTGAAAACAAAAAACATTAAAATTATCAAAAGAGGACATTTCACATTGCTAAGTAATATGCCAGAAAGATGGAATGATCATGAATTTAAATATCCCTAACCTGATTTTGAAATACCTAAAATAATTGGTAAAATCACAAAGGACAATTAGCAAATCCACATCATAAATCATCTGTTTGAGTCTCCCACTAGGATATACTATGAATAAAAATACGGAGTATTTAAATAATTAACTTGGGCTGAGGTTGTGGCTCAGCAGTAGAGCACTTGCCTAGCATGTGTGAGGCCCTGCGTTTGATCCTCAGCACCACATATAAATAAATAATAATAAACATATAAAATAATAATAATGATAATCTTAAGTTTATGCCAATCGATGTTCATAGAATTTACACCCAAAAAAGTAATATAATTCATTCACTTAAACAATAACATTTGCAAAATATTGGTTCTACAGAAAGTCATAAAGGAATTGACAATAATACCCACATATATACACTCACAAATATACATAGAAAACTGACCACAGTATATTAAAATTAGAAATATTTATTAAAAATTGAACCCAGACATCTAGATTTTTTAATTCACTTCTAAATAACTCATTGCTTATACTGAAGTTTCCAATTATTTAGAAATGAATTAAAATGACAACATTCCTGTTCTATAAAGAGTCCATGTAGTTAACTTTCCTCAATGTCTACTCAATAAATGGTTTTGAAAGAAATGGAAAAGGATAGTCAGAACTTCAAATCATAAAGAAAACACTGTGTGTTCATTATTCTATGAGCAGGATGCTTATTATAGAAAGATTTTCTTTGGCATGACAAAGTGAATACAAATGTTCATGTTAAAAAAAAGAGCCATAAAGAAAGTCAGATATCTGGGATGACTCCATTCATAAGACTCCTGTAAGACTTTGTCATTATTGGTTGTATTCCAGTGTTTAAAAAACTTTTTAAAAATGAAATAGTAAAGTAATTAAGATTACAAGAGTTAAGTTTAGTGATAAACTCCCTACATAAAAGCAATATGTTCTATGAAAAGTCTTTGAAATAAGACAGGATGGAGGGAAGGTAATTCTAATGAAATTTTATCTCTAGGGGGATATATAATCAAACTCCTCCAGCATTAAGTACTTTTCTATTATATTCTTATGTCTTGTTCATTTGTGCATACTCAGAGTATTTTATTCTAAGACTGTATCTATGGGTGAATAACCTTGGTGTCTGTAGATGTTATGTTAGTATAATATTTGTGTATATATGTGTTCATCAAATTAACAAATCAATGACAATTTATGGAACATGAAAAACTGAACTGAGAAATTCATTTGAGGAAAGAGGCTTTGTTGCTCCTGAACTTTTAAATATTGAACTTTATATTTTCTGAAGTGATATGATAATGTATTTCTAATGGCAAAAATGTATGAACACATAAAATGGTAAAGATGGGTTTATATCAAGGAGATAGAAAAAATGAGGTTAGGAAAATATTTTGGAGCTCAATGGCATAAAGCCTTGAAAACTTTAACATGGGTGTGACCTTAGAAACATGTGGTATCCCCCTTAATCTTTTAATTTATACTAAGAGAAATTAGACCCCAAGAATCTCCAATTGCTTGTGAACACTTCCCATTTTATGGGAATGAATAAATTTGTGTTTGTAATGAGAAAAATCAATAGACAGGAGGTGACCAGTGAAGATTTTAAATTAAAATAAAAGAATAATATAATCATAATTGTTTTGAGGAGACCTCTAATGAATATTTTAGGATCAATCAGGTTGAGATCATGACGAACGAGAAGTCTCTCATAATGTGTCAGATCAGAGGTATTAAGAGCCAAGATCTGGAAATAGGGGTGGAGGACAGAGTGGAAATATTGCTTGGAGTCTCTTCACTCAGACTACATAACACCGCCTCCACTCCTGAGTGTGTTGCTTAACTTCCCACAGTGTTCCATCATTATGAAAAATGGAGTTGATATAGATCATCTCTAGCAGTTCTGGCATCTGTGACCACAATGAGCATCTATCTGAAAGCAGAAGGTCAAGGGTAGAGACAATCAGACCACATGACTCTTCCCTTCAACACAGCTCAAGTACAGATACCTGACTCAGGTTAGTTTGATCTTATTCTCTCTCTCAACACAAAAATTGAGAATATGTTACAGACTGTGTTAATGGTAGAACTCTAAACAGAAAGTCTGGGAACTCTTGTTATTGAGGTTCCAAAGTTTCTGTACATTAACTGTCTAAATCTTTCCTGGAATCCATACAATACCCTATATTTTTCCAGAAATTTCTTTTTGAGTTAAACAAGCCCAACTTGATTTTTCATGTTTTAAAACAAAAAGGCTTTGACTTAAGAATGCTTAATAGACTAGGTAAAATTTGCTAGCTGTGTTTCTGGATATTTTCCATCAAAGAAATGTTGCCTACCATCTTCCCACTACACATACACAGACACACACCACATACAGCACACACCACATGCACATACACATACCTCACATGCAAACACATACCTCAGAAAGTCTGTAAGTAATTTTTAAGTTTCAATTTCAACTTGTCAGCAAAGCACATATATCCAAAATAGTAAAAATGTCAAACAACTAAACATTTCCCTCTTTCTTAATATTCTATACTGTGAGGAAACATTTTGTAGTAGAAATTTTATTATAATTATTATTATAGTCATTATGACTCAAAAATTCATTGAGTCCAACAGTGTTTTCCATTGCATGTTAAGAAGAAAGTTGTTATTTTTGTCATTACTGAAGAATTCTACCTAATAGGAGTTATTTAAAGAACGGTTTTTGTTTTGATTTGATTTGATGAGATTTTTGAAACGAAGAGGACATGTTCAAGCCCTGGTTTGGCTACATGACAACTGCTTAAACTTTCCATTTCACCTGCCTTGATAAGGCTCCATCCAAGACAACTGTTATGGTTTGAATCTTAAATGTTCCCCAAGGCTCCTGTATTATAGGCTTGTACCCTGGCAGATGGTGCTACTGGGAGGTGGTGTAACCTTTAAGAGGGGAAGCCTAGAGGAAGGAAGGAAGAAAGGTCATTGGAGGTATGCCCTTGAAAAAGATATTGAAACACTGGCTCCTCCTTTCTTTCTTTCTTTGCTTCCTGATCACCATGAGGTGAGCAGCTTTGCTGTACCACATCCTTTCCTACCGTGAGTTCTACCTCTCCACAGGCCCAAAGCAGTGGAGCCAAGTGATCGTGGACTAACTGAAACCTCTGAAACTGTGAGCCAAAATAAATATTTCTTCCTCTGAGGTTTTGTATCTCAGGTATTTTGTCACAGCAATGGAAAGGTGACTAAGATAACAGCCTTCAGCACTGAGATGTTAACTGGCTGCCTCAGGCTAATGCCACTACCCTTTGTCGGAGAGCAATAGGGAAAGGGGTGCTGGGATCCTGGCTTCCTCATTAGTGCACATCCCTTCAGTTGTATTTTTGTTTTGAGACCACTATTTTGTGCAGCTCTGATTACCCTAATTATTAATAGCTCTGATTATTCCTCTCACAGAAGGCAAACATCACCCAACATTCATGGAGTATTAGGGACATTACTCAGTCTCATATCAGTTTCAATTCCCTTAATCTCACCTCCAAGTTCAGGTCCCCACTAAAATAACATGGGAAATAATACAGAGTAAAATCAGAATTTTCCTCCCTCAATCTCTCTCCAAAATGTTTCCATGGTGACTTCGGTTTCTAAGTCACCAGTAACTATCCGTAACTATCTGCTCTTTGCCCAAGAATCCTCATGAGGTATTTTGTTACTTTCTAAGTATGGCTCTAAGATCCTTCAACTCCTTTCTCTTTTCTGTCCATCTCAAGATTTGGATTTAGAGAAGAAATCCAATAGTCAATACTAGTTTGACAACTTATCTTTTTTTAGAAATGAAAAAGCTGAAGAACAAAGAGATTTTAGTGGCTACACAAAATCACACCCTAAGTAAATGGAGGAGATAGGATTTGACATCAAGCATTCTGATTCTAGAGTCTTTGTGTTTTAGGATACAGCTATGAAGATATTACCCAGTTAGAAATTAATTATGTCAATATTCAAATATATCAATGAAATAGAATAAACAGTACAGTGGGAGAGCAATAATATGAGGATTTTTTAAATAATAAAAGCATAATTTCCAATTACTATAGAAAATGGATTTTTCAAAAAGTGTTAGCAAAACATATTAATGTAAGACCTTTCCCTACTCTTCATGCAAAAATAAATTCCAGATTGATCCAAGAAGTAAATATAAAAAATTGAAATCACAAAGGCACTAGATGAAAACATGGAAGAAATTTTGGGCATGGAAGACTTGTGTAAGAGAAGATATAAAACCGATACAGCTTCAGAAATATCAATTCTACTTCTGGGACTCTATCCTACCAGTAGACTTACATATGGCTGCAAAAATATGTACACTGAATGCTTACTGCTAGCATCATTTTTATTGTTTTTGTTGATATTGTTTTAATAGCAAAGGACTTAATGTCCTAAGTATGCATCATGGGACATGAGAGTTAGTTCAATAAATATGATATTATATATATATATATATATATATATATATATATATACTTGTATAGCAGCATTAAAGTCAATATTTTGTAACAAGTTTAGAAGACTTCACTATTTTTGACTATTAGCGTAGAAAAGGAAGCTATGAGAGCAAGACATTTTCATGAGACAGAATATCAAGGATCATAAAAAAATACTTGAGAGTTAATGATCAAGGTTGGAAAGTGCATGGATTGCTGGTGACAGAATCAATTGCTACAGCTTCTTTAGAGTAGAGGGCAATTGATAATAACTGCCATCACTTGATAGCTGTGTGATGTTCAGCTTTATTTCCCTCATTGGCAGACTGGAAATAACTAACACTCATTTTGTTTCAATGCTTAAATGAGAAACAGTGCTAAATGCATAGATGACACTTAGGAAATACTACCTTGTGATTTGTCTCAAAATGCCAGGATAAAAATACCATAAATTGGATGACTTAAAAACAGGGTTTTTTTCTTCATAGTTATGGAGACATGGAAGTCCAAGATCAAGGTGGCAGCAAGACTGGTTTCATTCTGAGGCCTGTCCCCTTGGCTTGTAGGTAGATGCCATCTTATGAGTGCTCACGTGACTTGTCTGTGTGCACGGGTGCTAGGGGAGAAGTAGAAAGTAAGATCTGTGGTGTCTCGTCTTACAGGGGCCTCACCTCCATGTCCCCATGTAACCCAGCTATGTCCCAAAGGCCTCATCTCCAAACATCATCACACTAGGTAGGTGCTAGGGCTTCAACATATTAATTTGGAGTGAGGAATATAAACATCAATCCATAACTCCTCTATGAACAAAAGCACATTTCTGAAAATGAAAAATACTTGCCCAGGCCTCAGTTTCTGTTGGAACAGATGTCACGGAATCTATTCCAGAATTTCATGTGAAAGCTGAGATTTCATTTTGAAGTCGGAGAATGTATTCTACAGTTTTCTTTTTAAGCCCTGAGGCAGGGACAGGATCATCCTATGAAGCATACAGCAGCTTTCCTATCCCCATCAGAGGTTTGCAAAGGCATTTCTTACTGATCCATTTCAGTGACAATAAAGAGCTCAGGAAGGCACTGAGGGTGATGGGACACAAAATCAAATGGGTTTTGGACACAGGACAGTTCACATAATACTTAATTAAAACTTCTCTTAAGCTTTCTTGGCAAACCATCCAGAAGGTAGAAACACACTGGGGATCTTTTACACATCTGCCTTTATTCTGATCTGATTTCACTTGCCACAATAATAACATAATTTTTCTATAAAAAGACTTTAGAGAATTTTATCTTCCTTTAAATAAATTTATTTGCATAAAAAGACTTCAGGGAGTCTTTATTAAAGATTTTCTACTAAAAAAGACTGATTTCACTCTCTGAAGTCCAAAATGTTTTCCAAATAATTAAGGCAAACTTCAATACTCTCCTGAAAACACTTCCCATCAGAAGATCACTGGTACCTCTCTCAAGGAGAGGCCAAAAGCATCAAGAATGCTTTTCATTGGCTGCTGAATTTCTGTCAATAGTTTTAATGTGTATTATAGTCCACATGATCATTCTTATCTACACCTTTGATTCCTTTCCCAAATCAAAACCAAGTTGAATCTTAAGACATCTTAAAATCAGTGCCCATACCAACCCACTCTCTCTTGGCTTCTCGAACATCTTTAGCTCAGCCATCTCCATCATCTCTTTAAGATCAAGCTCTATCTTTCCTCTGGCTTCTTCTCTGCAGCTCATTAAAACTTCACATCAGGCCAACAATTTTAAAAAATCCATTCTCAATCCTAAGACTCATTCTAGCTACTGTTTACTTTATCATCGCTACACTTTCTTAGTATCTAACACTGGATCTAATTGTTAAATCTTGTGAAAATATTTAAATCCAATTTCCCTGAATCATAGAGAAGCTTTAACAATGCCCTAAAAGAAGCTCCTCAAAATTATAATAAATCTGAAAAAAAGATAAATAGAATATAAAATCTGCAATATTGATGTCATAAGATCAACATAGAAAATCAATTTTATTCCTATACACTAGTAATGAACAATTCAAAAAATGAAACTAAGAAAACAATTTTATTTATAATAGCATTAAAATGACAAAATATTTAAGAATAAATTTAACAAAAAAGTATAATATTTGTATAAGGAAAACTGTAAAATCCACTAAAAGAAATTAAAGAAGACCTAAATGAATGAAAAGAGTCAGAAGACTTATCCTATTAAAACATTGAGACTCCCTAAATTGATCTACAGATTTGATGAACTCCATTTCAAAATCCCATCTGGCTTCTTTACAGAAATTGACAAACGACCTTAAAATTCATATGGAAATGCAAGGGAACCAGAGCAGCCAATCTTGGAAAAGAATAATGGAATTGGAGAACTCCCATTTTTTTAAAAAATGTACTACAAAGCCATTCTAATCAAGACTGTGTAGTAAGAGTAAGACATACAGATCAATAGACTAGAGAGTTCAAAAATAAACCTTCACATTTACGGTCAAGTGTTTGTGACAAAGTGCCAAAAGATTCAATGGAGAAAGAACAGTCTCTCCAACAAATGGTGCTGGCACAATTACATATCCAAATGCCAAGAATAAAGTTGGAACTTTAGGTTTCAGCCCTACATGTAAAAAACTTGGAAGTTATCACTCCCAATTGTATAACAATTTAAAAAGTGATGAAGAAACTGAAAATCAATGACTGTTAGGGAACACTTGAAGGAACCGAGATTGTAAGGTAAACAGCTAACCCAATCTGGACAAACATTTGCATCTAGAGAGTCAGTGAGACGTGCTTACCTGGAGCAGAAGTCACTGGAGCCATAAATTGATAGGAACATTTAAATAGCAATTTTGGCAAATTGCTGGAGACTACATGGGCTATATTATGAGAGTGAGAAACTCCTGGGAGCCTCAGCGATATGGAGGATGTCTGCATGTTCATGAGCTTTACCTCCAGGATCCCTGCCACCGTTTCATAGTAAAGAGCCAAGGAAAATTTCATGGTCTTAGGTATACAGAACCATTCCTGTTTTGAAATAACCCTTGAGCGTGTTCCATAAACAAGACCCAGTGTTTAAGGCAAAGGCTTTATCAGGGTAAAATGCATTGTCCTATCACCAGTCCCCTCTGCCCTTCCAGTCTAACCTAAGTGCTGGGGGTAAGAGAGCTAAGAAACATTCATGAAAATCAAACACCAGGGAACCAGGAGCACCAAAACACTGGAATCTAGCCACAAGATTGTAGAATGCTCCCCCTCTTCAGTACTTTACCACCACACCAATAAGGTTCTAATATAAACACATTATGGAAGGAAAAGTACCAACCAATATATCTCTCATGAGCATAAATGCAAAAATACTCTTAAAAATATTAGCAAATAAAATCCAACAATACATAAAACATGACCAAGTGGGATTATTTCAGATATACAACCCTAATTCAACATTCAAATCAATATAACTCACCACATCAATCAGTATAACCCACCACATCAAATAGCTAAAGAAGAAAAATTGGGATAATATCAATTAACACAAAGCATTTGACAAAATCAAATATAATTTTTTTTTAACTGGAACACTCAATAAACTAAGAATAGTTATCAAGTTTAGGAAACATCTCAAAACAAAACAAATAAAACAAATAAACAAAACAAATAACCCTAGCTTCATACTGAAAAACTAAGTGTTTTCCCCATAAAATTATGAGCAAAGATATTCCTGTCTCACTATTCTTATTTAACATTATATTGCAAGTCATAGCCATATGATTAGACAAGAAAATTAGGGAGAATAAAAAACTATCTTCTTGCACAGATGACATTGCTGTCTTTGTAGCATACCTCTAATGATAGATAACAATAAAAACATCTCCTGGAATTGATAAATGATTATACCAAGTTTAAAGGATAGATGATTAATACACAAAAGTCAATTGTTTTTCTATATGCCCACAAAGAACAACTGAAATTTGAAGTTTTTTAAATGCTATTTATAAAACCACCTCAATATGACTAAGAAATCAGTTCTTCACACCTTGATCTATAGATCCAACATAATCCCAATTAAAAAAAATCAGAGAAAACTATTTTACGGATATCAGTGAACTAATTCTAAAGTTCATATGGAAAGGAAAGAGACCTACAATACCCAACACAATACTGAAAAAGAATAAAGTTGAGAAATCAAAATTAGCTCACTTCAAGACTTACTATGACATTACATAGTAAGTATGGTACTGTTACATAGATGGTGTGGTACTGGATAGAGAATAGATGCATAGATCAATAGAATGAATAGAGAGCCCAGAAATAAATCTACAATAGTAGCCAGATGATCTTTGGAAAGGAGCAAAAGCAATTCAATGGAAAAAGGAGTGTTATGTCACTGAATGTTCTGGAACAACTGGAAGGCTACATATGAAACACAAAAGTAGACAGAGACCTTAAATATTTAAAACAATTAACTCAAGTAGGATCATAGGCATAAATGCAAATACAAGACAAAACTTTCAAAAAATGTAGGGGAAAATAATTAACTGGACATAATTAAAATTAAAATAAGTAATTTTAATTTTTTCTGCAAATGATACTATTAAGATAATGAAAAAATCCACAGAATGGGAGAAAATATTTGAAAAACACAAATATAGTAAAAGCATGTATCTAAAATATACAAAGAACTCTTAAAATTTAAAAGCTGGGATAGGGGATATAACTCAGTGGTAGAACACTTCTCTCATATATTCAAGGCCCTGGTTGAATCCCTACCACAGGAAAAAAGGTGTTGTTTTTTTTTTAACAACAACAAAAACAATTAAAAACTGGGCAAAAAATATATGTTGGAGAAAAGATAGCCTTTTAAACAAATGATGCTGAGAAAACTGGATATCAATGTATTCTTTTCTAAGAATAAAACCAGATATCTCTTTCACCCTGCACAGAAGTCAAACACAAATGGATCAAAGACTTAGGAATTAAACGAGAAATTCTGCAATGGCTAGTAGAAGAAAACATAGAGTCAACATTCTGGTGCAGACACTGACTTCCTTAACAGGACCTCTAAATCTCAAGAAATAAACCAAGAATTAATAAGTGGGACAGAACCAAATTAAACAGATTCTGCACAGAAAAGGAAATAATTGAGTGAGAAGAGAAAGCCTACAGAAGGGCAGAAAATCCTTTCCAGTTAGTCCTCTGGCTGGGGATTAATATCCAGAATATATGAAGCACTCAAAAAGCTTACCACTAAAACAAACAAATAAATAACATAATCAATAAATGGGCAAAAGAACTAAACATACATTTTTTCAAAAGAAGAAACACCAATGCCAAGAAATATATGGGAAAAAATTTAATATCCTTAGTAATCAGGGAAAATCAAATCAAAGTGAGATTTAATCTTACTTCAGTCAGAAAGGCCATTATTAAGAATACAAATAATAATAATGCTGACAATGATGGGGAGCGAGGTACACTCATACATTGTTGGTGGAACTGCAAATGAGTACAACCATTCTAGAAATCAATTTGGAGATTCTTCAAAAAAACTAGGAATAGAACCATCATATGACCCAGCTATCCCACTCCTTGACATTTATCCAAAAGAACTGCAATCAGCATACTCCAGTTATGCAGACTCATCAATATTTATAGCAGTGCAACTCACGACAGCCAAGTTATGGAATCAGTTCAGGCTCCTATCAACAGATGAATGGGTTAGGAAAATGTAGTATATATGCACCATGGAATTTTACTCAGCCATAAAGAAGAATGAATATATGGCATTTGCAGGTAAATGGATGGAATTGAGAACATCAGGCTAAGTAAATAAGCCAGATGTAGAAAATCAAGAGTCAAATGTTCTCTCTCTTATGTGGAATTTAAAGCAAAGTGAAAAAAGGGGGAGATCAAATGTCATAAAGAGAAAGGGAAAATCAGTAGAGTAAAAAGAGATTGAGAGGGAGGAAAGAGGGACAGGAAAGGAAGAAAATACTGAATGAATTTGACAAAATTACTCTATGTGTGAATACAGATATACCACAGTGAGTTCCACCTTTATGTACATCTATAAAGAACCAATTAAAAAATAAATTTAAAAATGAATGAAAAGAAGACCAGTAGAATGGATGAAGGAGAATAAGGGGAGAGAGGAGGGAAGGGAATAGGTGGGCACTAGGGACTGAAATGGAATAAATTTGCATGTATGATTATGTCAAAATGAATCTAACCATTATGTATAACTATAAAGCACTAATAAAATCAATAGGATTGGGCAAAATATCTAAACAGACACTTCACCAAAGTAGTTAGATTATAGAAAGACATAAACATATGACAAATTAGGATATGAAAAAGTGCTCAACATTATACTTAAAGAATTGCAAATTATAATATTAATGAACTACTACACACCTATTAGAATGTCCAAATCACTGATAATACCAATTACTAGTAATGATGCAAAGCAAAAGAAACTCACATTCATTGCTGGTAGGAATGCAAAATTGTAGGGCCACTTTGGAAAACTTTAAAAACTAGACACAAAAGTTAGCAATGGTATTCCTATGTATTAACCAATTGTCTTGAAAATGTGTCCATAAAAAACCTTCATGCAAATATTTTAGAAAGTATATTTAAAATTTCTAATAAGTAAAAGAAAGTAAAATATCTGGCAATAGATGAATATATAAACCAACTGTGATATATCCACACAGTGCAACATTACTCAAACAGAAAATATGAGCTAGTAAGCCACACAGGGAATATATGGATCTTAAAAGTATATTACTAAATGAAATAAGCCAATCCAAAATGTTATCATATATATGGAATTATATGATTTTAATTGCATGACATTCTAGAAAAGGCACAATAGAGACATTTAAAAGATCAAGCATTGCCAGGAATTTTGAGAGAGAAGAGGAAGTTTTGAATATGTGAAACTATTTTGCATGATAGTTTAATTGTGTATATATGATACTATGTATTTATCAAAACCTATTGAATTTTATAGCACAAAGAGCAAATCTTCATGTATGCAAATATTTAAAAATCACTTAGGAGATCAGGGAAATCCCAGAACAGAATGAACAATGTTACATTTAAAAATGTATCAAACAACCTCATTGAAGGTAAAGAGGAAATGGTGCTGACCTAAGTACTTTGGATATGAGTGGAGTCTGTAAAACTAAAAGCTAAAGAAATTGTGCATAAGCTCTATATTCTAGTTGATAAAGTTTTTCCAGTGTGAATACAAGTTAACTGTCTTGATATTGCTGCATATTGGAGTTGCACAATTGATTGAATGGATGAAGGACAGTGGGAGCCAGGTTTTCCATTGCAGGGGAGCAGGGATTTACAACAAGCAAGGGGAAGAAAATAGAATGATCTATGTGGTAATGGATAGGGCTGAAGACAGCACAACTCATGTTTAGCTTAATATAAATGCAGATGTTGCATATAAAAGTATTTGTATGTGTGAGAGTGTTTCTGATACAATTCTACAATATTAGGAACCCAGGATTCCTTGGAGAAATGACTGATTCTAGGATGGGGTAAGAACTAAACACACACATGTGCATGCACACACACACACACACACACACACACTAGACACATATAGAGTGAGAGGGTATGTCTGAGGCACATAGGATACAACTCAGTAAATTTCCCAGTGTCCAAAGATGGAACAAACCAAAACCACAAAAGAAAGTAGTATTGGATTATAATTAAAAGTATAGGACAATTTTCCATGAATCCACACTTACCTAAATAAGTAATTGATCAAATAAATGAATAAGGAAGAAGAGATATCTCCCATGCAGAAATTTCTAGATAAATTACACAGATACTTTATCCTTCAAAGATGTTCTGCCACACTCCCTCAGGCATATGAACACTTTCTCCTAAAGACACAACGTGGAAAGGGGGAGAAACCAAGAATAACTCTACCATAGAGAAAACCAACAAATAGTACCTCATCTAGGTGATCAAGGTCAACATCAACCATACTAAGTCAAATTGATACTATGGTGCTAGGAGCCACAAGCATATATACGATGTATGGCACCTTTGGTTGTAAAGTGACGCCAGCTAGCCACTGAGATGATTATGTTAAAATTTACATTCATATGCAAACTGGACTCCCGCTGTTCACCTTGGCCTGCTACCGGACTCAAGTTACGGGACTTTACGGGACTGCTGGAGAGTTCCCATTGGTTGGGGAAGGATAGTAGGAGGGAATTCCGGAGGAGGTCGGAGGAGACGGGGGGTTCCGGGACGCGCGGTTCCGGTCAGACACCCTCGTGGGAGGACCGGTTTTTGACTCGCTGGCGCGGAGAGTGTTAGCGGCTTTTTCAAAATAAAGTTTTGTTCCTGCTTCAGTGGCTCGTGATTCTGTGCCCAGCCAAGACTGCGGCATTTGGCGGCCCGTGCGGGGAACGCCTGAAGCTTAGAGGTGAGTAAATTGCTCGCCCCTGAGGGAAGGCGACAGGATGGATGACCTTCTCAGAAAACAATGTGTTCTTGTTTTGATTTATTTTGTTTTTATTTCGAGCTCCCTAGCCCTAGAATTTTCTCAGGCGAACTGGAAAAAATGGTTGGCTCAAGGTTTGAAGTTATTCAGCCCTGAGAAAGAGAAAATTGATACAACCATTGTCTGCTCCGTCTTTGTTTCATTCTGCTTCGGCTTTGTTTTATCCTACCTTATTGGGTTAGGTTATAGTAGATTAGAATCCAATAAAAAACAAACCGAAAAACTGTTAAGTAAATTGTTAGAGGTCCAGACTATGGTAGAAAAAACGCTAGGTCAAGCAAAAGAGAAGGTCTCTCAAGCTAGTCAGACAGAGGAGAATTTAAAGAAAGCAAGCTTAGAGGACAAGCAGCCATCAGGTGGAGAATTACAACAGGAGGTTGCTACCAACTCCGTTCTATCACCAGAGGGCGTAACTCAGCCAACAGCTCCATCTACCGCTGAGCGGCCCTCAACTACCGTAGTTGATGGACGGAATTCTGAGGCAGGACCCCAAAGATTAGCATGCCCTGTACTTGAGCAGGCAGGAGGGCAACGAATTCACCGTGCTTTAGATTTCAAAACAATAAAGCAATTAAAGGAGGCTGTAACGACCTATGGGCCGCAAGCTCCCTTCACAATAAGCATGGTTGAATCTGTTACCAACTTGGACATGACACCAGCAGATTGGGCTAACATGTGTCGATCTGTGCTAAACGGAGGACAATATTTGTTATGGAAGGTTGCCAATGAGGAATTTTGCATGGAGACAGCTAGGCGAAATGCAGAAGCTGGGTACCCTCAAAGAAATATGGACATGCTATTGGGAAAGGGACCATATGAAGGTCAAAGACAGCAAATTGAATATGACCCTGGCGTATACGCACAAATTGCTGTAGATGCAGTTAGGGCATGGAAAACTTTACAGGGGCATGGAGACTTACAAGGTCAATTATCTAAGGTAATACAAGGAACTAATGAACCTTATGCTGAATTTGTAGATAGACTTATTCAGTCAGCCTCTAGGATATTTGGAAATACAGAACAGGTAATGCCATTTATAAAACAACTGGCTTATGACCAAGCAAATCGTTGCTGCAGAGAGGTCATTAGACCATGGAGACATGAGGATTTAAACACATATATTAAATTATGTAGAGACATTAATGAACAGGGGCAAGTCTTAGCAGCAGTACAACAGGCTTTAGATGCCAGGCCAAGAACATGCTATAATTGTAATCAAACAGGACATTTTAAAAGGAGTTGCCCCATAAGAGGAGGGTTTAACAAAGCTGGATATCAAAGGAATAGAATACCAGGTATTTGCCCACGATGCCGTAGAGGGAGACATTGGGCTAATGAATGCCGTTCTCAAACCACCATAGAGGGTATTCCGTTATCAAAAAACGGACAAGGACCAAGTGTTTACCCACGATATCGTGGAGAAAGGTATCAAGCTCCATTGCCAAAAAACGGACTAGAGGGCCCAATGCCCCGGGGCCCCAAACCACAAATATATGGGGCAATGGAGGAACCCAACAGCCCCATCAAGGTAGTGCCCAGGACGCATTATCCATTAAATCCCTCATCAGACAAACTAGAGGGAGCGCAGGGCTGGACATCTGCGCCTCTGCCAGAGCAGTACTAACCCCAGAGATGGGAATTCAAATCATTCCCACAGGAGTAAAAGGACCTCTTCCCAAAGGAACAGTAGGCTTATTATTGGGACGCAGTTCTTCTACACTAAAAGGACTTATGATAAGTCCTGGGGTAATTGATCCCGATTATGAAGGTGAAATAAAAATTATAGCTAGTTCTCCAAGAGGTATATCAGTAATTTCACCAGGAGATAGAATAGCACAGTTATTAATAATACCCAGCCTGCATGATAAATTTTCCAGTTGTAATGTAGAAAGAGGTTCCAAGGGATTAGGCTCCACAGGTGTAGATTGGGCTATGCTGTCTTTAAATTTAGATTCTCGCCCAATGCTAAAATTAAAAATTCAAGGACATGACTTTAATGGGCTGCTGGACACAGGTGCTGACCTCAGCATAATATCTCGTCAAGAATGGCCAAAACATTGGCCATTACAACAAGCCACTCAAACGCTTCGAGGCCTAGGAGTGGCAACAAATCCCCATAGAAGTGCTATGGTATTAGATTGGAGGGATCCTGAAGGATGTGAAGGAACTATACAGCCCTATGTATTGGATCATCTTCCTGTAAATTTATGGGGACGAGATGTCCTAGATCAATTAGGATTGACATTAACAAATAACATCAATCCTAACGCGCCCACTACTAGGGCTAAACAAGGCTTTAGGAAAGAAAAAAGATTAAGAGAACAAGAACAAGGTATGACAGCACCTATTCAAATAGATCAAGAAATAAATAGACATGAATTGGGTTTTCAGAAAGGGCCACTGAGACAATCAAAATTACTTGGAAATCAGAAAGACCAGTGTGGGTTCCTCAGTGGCCCTTGACTAAAGAAAAGATACAAGTAGCCCATGACTTGGTCAGACAACAGTTAGCGGAAGGACATATACAACCTTCCGTATCCCCCTATAATACTCCCATTTTTGTCATTAAAAAGAAATCTGGTAAATGGAGATTATTACAAGATTTAAGAGCCATTAATAATGAGATGGTTATTATGGGACCTGCTCAATCAGGGATTCCTCAATTGTCTGCTTTACCAAAAACCTGGCATGTTTTAGTTATAGATATTAAAGATTGTTTCTTTTCAATTCCAATTCATCCCGAGGATAGTCCACATTTTGCATTTACTATCCCTGCACTGAATCATGAAGGTCCTGATCAGAGATATGAATGGAAAGTACTCCCTCAAGGGATGGCTAACAGCCCAACTATGTGTCAAATTTATGTTAATAAAGCAATCCAGCCACTTAGAAACCAAAATCCTGAACTACAAATATTTCACTATATGGATGATGTGTTACTGGCACATAAAGATAAAAACACATTACTAGAATGTTATGCCACACTTACAAATTTATTGAAAAATTATAATCTAGAGATAGCAATAGATAAAGTACAATTAAATCTTCCAATTAATTATTTAGGAGTTCTATTATCCTCAACCATGGTCCGTCCACCAAAAATTCAAATACGAGTAGATCAACTCAAATCACTTAATGACTTTCAAAAGTTATTGGGAGACATAAATTGGATAAGGCCTTATCTAGGCATACCAACAGGAGAGTTAGGACCTTTATTTGATATTCTAAAAGGTCCATCAGATCCAAATTCACCCCGCATGTTAACGCCTGAAGCAAGAAAAGTATTAAAAATCATTGAAACATATATGGAAAATATGCATTTGGATAGAATTGATATAAGTTTGCCTTTATTATTTATTGTACTACCAACAAAAAATATTCCTACAGGAGTATTTTGGCAAGAAGGTCCATTATTGTGGATACATTTATCTTATTCCCCTAACACTATTCTTACTAGATATCCTGAGGCTGTAGGACAATTAATACTCAAAGGAATAAAAGCAGCTAAGGGAGTGTTTGGGATTTCTCCCAATAAAATTATTACTCCATATACTATGGATCAAATTGATGAGTTAGCTAATGAGTTAAATACTTGGGCAATAATCCTGTGTAAAACTAGTGTTTCATTTGATAATCACTTACCATCTAATCCTTTGTTGTCTTTTTGGTCTAAGCATCCTGTAGTTTTTCCAAAAATGACAAGAAAAACCCCTATCATAAATGCTCCAAATATATTCACTGATGGGTCAAACAATGGTACAGCAGCAGTAGTTACTCCTGATCAAACTTTTACATTTTTAGTACCCAAACAATCAGCTCAAAAGGTAGAGCTTAATGCAGTATTACAAGCTTTTATGATGTTTAAAGATTCTGTATTTAATTTATTTTCTGATAGTCAGTATGTAGTTAATGCTATTAATTCCCTTGAAGATGCTGGTAGGATTTCCCCTTCCTCTACTGTTTTCTCTTTGTTTTCCGCTATACAAAGTCTAATCTGGGACCGAAAAGATCCATTCTTCATAGGTCATATCAGGGCACATACAGGATTGCCTGGAGCCCTTAGTATGGGCAATGAACTAGCAGATAAATCTACACATGACATACATATTTTCTCCACAATAGAAGAAGCTATAAATTTTCATAAAAGGTTCCATGTCAATGCTAATACTTTACAAAAGCGTTTTAAAATAACTAAAGAACAGGCCAGACATATAATAAAACAATGTCAAAATTGTGTGACATTTTTACCACAAGTTAATCTTGGAGTCAATCCTAGAGGACTAATACCTAACCATATTTGGCAGATGGACGTCACACACTTGCCAGAATTTGGAAAATTAAAATATTTACATGTTACAGTTGATACCTCTTCCGGATTTTTGATGGGCTCCCTTCATGCCGGAGAAAAAACTAAAGATGTTATAGCTCATTGCTTACAAAATTTTGCCACTGTGGGCGTTCCAAAACAGTTAAAAACGGACAACGGTCCTGGTTATACTTCCTCCTCTTTTAAACAATTTTGCTCATCATTTGGTATTACTCACATAACAGGAATTCCATACAATCCACAAGGACAAGGCATAGTTGAAAGAGCTCATCAAACTATTAAAATGTACTTATTAAAACAAAAGGAGGGAATTGGAAAGGGGTATATATCCCCCAAAGATAAACTTAAAATAACCCTTTTTACTCTAAACTTTTTAAATTTAGATTCATCGGGACTTAGTGCTGCGGAAAGACATTTGTACCCCAAAAATGTACATAAGCCTAAGGTACTTTGGAAAGATATTCTAACAGGACAATGGAAAGGCCCGGATCCAGTGATAGTCTGGAATCGGGGCGCTGTCTGTGTTTTCCCACAGGATGAACAGCAACCGATTTGGATTCCAGAGAGATTAACTAAAACAATTTCTACAGAAAAAGAAGATGATTTGACTCAAATCCATAACAGCTGACATCCAGAGCTCCAGCTTGGCTATTCTTACATCTGCGACAGTGATTAACCAAGGTTTTTTTTTTCAGTATCTATTTTATTATTGCATTTTTCCACATCATAAAGTTCTATTTTATTTTTGAGCTCATACAAACCTAGGTTAATGTTTTTCTGATCAGTTTTATTTTTTGACTGTGTTTTATTTTTTATTTATTTATTTATTTATTTATTTATTTTTTTTTTTTTTGACTGTGGAGTTTTTAAACATTGCAATGGAGATTTCACCTAAGTATAGTTACAAGGCCTTTATTTACTATTGTCTTATGTGTTGTATGTTGTGTGCACACTTCTGTTTTGTGTTGTATGTCTGTATGTGTGTATGTCCATATTTCTTATATGAGGAGCGCTCATGAAAAAATGGATCCGAATTTTTTCTTTATTCACGTGATTTATATGGTTTAATTTAAATTAGGTGAACAGCTGTTTATGATTGTTGTTAAAGATGGTTAACAGATCTGTTTGTTTACTAATTTAAATTTGGTAAACGGCTGTTAAGGATTGTTTTTAAAGGAGTTTAACAGATCTGTTTGTTTACTTTCACCTTTTCTTTTTATTATATTTAATAATTCTGTTCAGGATAATGTCTCTTTACCATCATTGCCAGAATTTCCATCTCCATCCCAATTCCAGTGAAGACTGAGATAAAACCAAACTACAGCTTCTATGATAGCTATCACAGTAAACTGTATAAACTGATGCATCAATGAATATAACTCAACAAGTAATGCTATCAAGGACTTGATTTACTTTGGGAGGATATGGACATATTGATAGACTCCTCCAATTTGAACTGCTTGCAGAACTTGCCTGGACTATATATCAGTTGCATACATTGTGAAATATCATCTGGTGCACCGAATTGTGGTACTGCTGGCATATTTTTGCTGATGGTGTCACCAGTGATGCAATTTCCTTGCCAGCTCACCCCATGTTTATTGTGGTAATACTGGCATATCTTTGCTGATGGTGTCACCAGTGACGCAATTTTTCCAAAGGAGCCGTCAATTGGCTTGGTGTCGTGGCATTTCTGTATCCTCCTCCCTTCTACTAGTGATGGTCTAAATTTGGGGGCCAACAGAGGTGAGGCAAAGAACCTCACCCCCCCACTGGCACCAAGGCTAAATTTGGGGGCCAACAGAGGTGAGGCAAGAACCTCACCCCCCCACTGGTGCATAGGCCTATCCACAAGCATGGCTGAATGCTGGACCGGTAGTCAGCGACGGGTTGCTCTGATTACAGTGGATTCAACCTAAGACAGGAAGCTGACGCCTAAAGGTCAGTTCTCCCATGACGGGTAAGAACCATATGTTAAATTGGACAACCTACCAGGCACGGTCCCTAGCCACATTGCTTGTTGCTTAATTAAACAGAAGGGGGCAGATGCTAGGAGCCACAAGCATATATACGATGTATGGCACCTTTGGTTGTAAAGTGACGCCAGCTAGCCACTGAGATGATTATGTTAAAATTTACATTCATATGCAAACTGGACTCCCGCTGTTCACCTTGGCCTGCTACCGGACTCAAGTTACGGGACTTTACGGGACTGCTGGAGAGTTCCCATTGGTTGGGGAAGGATAGTAGGAGGGAATTCCGGAGGAGGTCGGAGGAGACGGGGGGTTCCTGGACGCGCGGTTCCGGTCAGACACCCTCGTGGGAGGACCGGTTTTTGACTCGCTGGCGCGGAGAGTGTTAGCGGCTTTTTCAAAATAAAGTTTTGTTCCTGCTTCAGTGGCTCGTGATTCTGTGCCCAGCCAAGACTGCGGCACTATGGTATAAGGTGATGAAAAGGTCACTTCTCATCTATGGTCTTTCCTTTAAAAAATATACAACTCCATTCTGGTCACAGCCTAATCATGAAGAGAACATCAGTTAAATTCCAGGGTGCACATTACTTTTAAATTTAGAGCATATCTGACCAATTCTCAAAGATGTCAAAGTCATCAAAAGCAAGAGATGTCTGGGAAACTGTCATAGCCAGGAGGAGCTGAAGGAGACAGGATGACTAAATGTAATGTTGGTATCCTTGACAGGATCCTCCAACAAGGGAGAGAGGGGGTCTACACAAAATGTAAGGAAATCTGGATAAATTCTGAACTTTACTTCATATTAATGTATAAATGTGGATTTATTGATTACCAGAAATATATCATATGAATAAGAGAAACTGGGTGTTAGGGCATATGAAGCTTTTTGTACTATTCTCTGAGTTTTCTATTAATCTAAAACTGTTCTGAAAAGTAAAGTTTAAAAAGTGAAATTGAACCCCTTTCTCATATCATACAAAAAAATCTTACTCAAAATTAATTACATACTGACATCTGAGAAGTAAAAGTATGTTGCACTTAGGAAAAATGTAGAAGTAAACCTTTGTGACCTTAGTTTCTTAGTGGTATCTTAGAAATTACAATAAAAATCACAAGTGAAAAAAAATACACAAATTTAACTTCGTAACATTTTTAAAATATGTGTCCTTCCAAAGATACCATCAAGAAAGAAAAAAGAAAAACCAAATAATGAGAGAAAATATTTTCAAATCTTTATGTGTGGTAAAGGACTCACGTACACAATTGAATGTTCTGGGTATGAATATGTAATTCAGTTGTAATAATAAACAGGTAAATAACTCCAATAATAAAAGACAACAAACCCAATTTTAAAATGGATAAGGGAACTGAAATTTCTCCAAGAAAACATGGAATGACTTGTGAGCACATGGAAAGATGCTCAACATCATTAGCCATCAGACAAACACATGTCAAAACCACAAGGAGATGCCGCTTCATACCCACTAGGATGGCTCTAATTTAAAATGGCAGATAATGTACTTGTGGAGAAGGGGGAACCCTTGTTCGTTGCTGGTAGCAATGTAAAATGGTGTAGCTGCTTTAGAGTTATAGAGCCAAACTCCTCCTCCATATCTCTATTTACACTAGCCTAAAGTCCCACAGTAGCCTCCCACTGTCCTCCTGCTCTGTGGACCTCCCAAATCTAAAAGGCATAAGTGGCAGTAGAAGTCAGATCTCTCAGCTTCTCTCTCCAAATCACTCATTGCAATTATTCTTCCTTGTGAGAATTGGCTTGCCCTGTATCCCAGAAACTAGGAGTCCTATGTAGGGATAACTCTTGAAGCAAGTCCTCCTATTCTTCAATTATCTTGTGCAGAATAAATCTGAAACTCTTGCCCATTGATTAATTTACTTTTTTTCAATTTTTCTTCTGTGTTCTGTAGAAAACTATACCACTTACTACATGAAAACTTTGTGGGTCCTTCTAGCCAGATGTCATTATTTTTCCTTCTTTGACTTTCCAAAGCGCTCCATGCATCTTGGCTTGCCTGGCCTCATCCATTTTAGTTATTCATAAATTTATTAAGGGGGTCTGATTATATAGATAGCAAATGCCTAAGTAATCCTCACTTTATAAAAATGATTGCATTGTGATATGATCTTTATCTCTGCATATCTTTGTTCCAATTGCAATTGAAATCCTTTAAGAACAAAGACTATTTTGCTCTTCTGTACTTTCTGAGAATAGCTTAAATCAGTGCCAAGTGAGTGAGTGAATGAATGAAAGAGTCAATTTAAGACTAAGTCAATTTAATTGTCTTTGTAGCAGCAGTGAGCCCTTGGGATGGCTACTATGATTCTTGTCATCATTGCTCTTACAGCACCTTCTTGACCCTGAACATCCTGCTCCAGGGAAGAAATATGGTACAGCGGAGAGAATCAGGAAACCTGGTTTCCAATCTCAAATCTACCACTAGCTGTGTGGTGGTGGAGCTCAACTCTCAGTGTCTCAATTATGCATCTTTATAATAGAAGTTCCTTTCAGTTCTAACATTCTAGGATTCTTGAAACCACTGGTCTTTATTACAATGAAGAAACAAACTACTCAGATAAATTCTGAATTTAGCAAATGAATATTTCTCTTCTTAAATTATTATATTATTAGTAACTCCCCCAATGCCTGTCATGTTCAGGCACTGTTTTCAGAGTATCATTTGTGTTAACTTATTTATTTTTATAAGATCAACTTATTCCATTTTCACACAGAAAGCATAGAAAGGTTTTATAACTTACACACCTAGGTGACAGAACCAATCTGAGATGCAGGCAATCTGGCTCCAGAGGCTGTGCTCTTGATCTTACTGATTCTCCAGGGCACACAGGAGGCACCAGCCTTCACTTCTGCCCCAGAACCACCAGCTTCAATTCCATTGCCATATACTTCATTGAAAGATTAAACTCTTGTTTCAACAGGAAGCGATAATTCAAAAAGCTGTTGTGAGAGAACACAGTCCCCAGAAGAGCAAAGAGATGTTTGCTGATGACTTTATTTGGGATCAGAGCCTTAGTTTTATTTGACATTACAGAACATGGATTGGGAAATCACCTGACTTTTGGAAAGAATGCAGTCTGCTCCCCAAGTCTTATCTAATATCAGGTGGAAAGGTGAACACTGTCATTGCAACATCTCCTGTTTTCCTCCAGCCTAGAAGATTCCATTTGACTCATTTTCTGGGAAGCCTTCCCCCACCTCTGAACTGGAAGTCACCACAGCCCTGGCTTCCCCCATTCCTTACCCCAGCTCTGCATACATCAGTTGTAAGAAGCATACTGAGGTGCTTAAATAGGCTTTTAAAATGGGATCAAGAAGAACAAGTAAACAAGGGAACTTCCATCATAGGAAATATGTACTTTGAGTTCAACCAAAGTATACAGAGCACCCAGTAAGATAAAGATAATTCTAGAGCTAACAAAGATGGTGATCAATCTTCAGAGCTGCTGGTAATCTCCCCATTATTCCGGTCAGATGGTTCCCTCTCATTCTGGTTATTTTTTCTTTCCTCTTCTTACCTTCCCTCTTCTTCCCTCAACTTCTCTTTCCACTTGTCCTTTATTTCCCATGTACCAAAAGAACTTCTTTCATCTTTATTTCCTCTAGTCATCTAGGAAAATAGCCTCACAAAAGTGCGTATAAAACTCTTGAATACCTATATAGATATAGCATGCATTCACATTCTGGTTTTTTTATCCGTACATTCATTCATTGTTCATCAGAGGATTATTTGGTGCCTTTTGGGTCTTAAGCCTTAGCTGCGCAGATCCTACCTTCTCATACATGATGCATATACCTTAGGGAAGATGGAATTGGTGTTTCCCAGTGACAGTGGGTTTGGCTGGAGAGGCCTGAGATAACAAGAATGGAAATATATGCTTAGAAGAAACCATGCCTAGATATTACAGCCTTAAGAAAACTAGTGATTTGGGAAAACTAGAAAGAATCAAAAACCTTCCCGTTTGGTGCTTTTATTAGCCTTTTTGAAACTCTTGTCTTTGAGCTCTGGTAAAACCTCAATCACAGGCAGGGACCAAATAGTATTCATCTGTCACCACCTCTTCTATATTCACTGAAGAATTCCTGAAAAGCTTGGTAAACTTTCCCAATGTCAACCCATCTACCAAGGGCTCATAAAATAGGAAGAAAGTATTATTATAAAGCATTTTTTGATTAGCACAAAGAAGTCCCAAACACCGTGTCAAAATCAAGACGTGGCTTTAGATCAAATTTGCTATTCCATTCTGTTTATCATATATTCATTGACCAAGTTCAGATACCCAGCACGGTAACAGGTACATTCCTGGCCCTTTGGCACCACCAGCAACGCACGTCAGGGAGGCTAGACAGGCAGCATTGTGAAGTAGGAATAGCCTTAGATTTGGAATCTTGAGACGAGTTATGGCTTCAAGTGTCACCATTTGTTAGCTTTGACACCTTGTAAAACTCACTCTAGAACTATTGTAAGGATTCACTCTGAATATTATGTAAATTAATAAATAGGTTTTTATAGAAAATTGAAAGCAGAGTAGAATTCCTTATCAACTGTAATAAAATCCCATAGGTAAGACAATGTTTCCCAAACAAACAGCCACTTATTTAGTGGACCATGAAATAAATTTAATGGTCCACTAAATAAATTTTTAATGAAATGATACAAATTAGAAAATAGTGCCAAATGTGGTGATGCATACCTGTAATCTCAGTGAATGGAGAGGCTGAGGCAGGAAGATCACAAGTTTGAGGCCAGTATGGGCAACCTGGTGAGATGCTAATTCAGAATAACATAAAAAGGGCTGGGGATATAGCTCATTGGTGAACTGCCTGCCTCACATGCTCAAAGTCCTGGGTTTAATTTTAAAAAAATTAGAAAAGACATAAAATAAAAAGTGGAGTATATTATAAGCATTAAGGGTAAGTTTTATTTCAGGTAATTCTGTCTCTATTATATACATTCATGTATACTGTGTTGTGATGGGAAAAGGATTTTTTCAGTATGATTAAAAAGTTTTACAGCTACTGAGGAGATTCATAAAACTGTTTAAAATTCAGCCTTGCTACATCTTTTATGATTCATTAGTTGGATTATTAACTCACTTATTCTAGTACCCTTAGTTTCCATGGTGCTCTGCCCCATGGGATGGTGCCCCTAGATATCTTCTTTCAAATATCTAGCTTTGGAAGATGAATGACCAGGAAAAAAAACTAGAGAACATTGAGAATCTATGCCTCACCAGTTATCATTACTCTTCAGTAACAAGAAGTCACAGGATGGGAGATGGAGCTGGGATATCAGTTTTCTATTTCTAGAAGGCCCATTCAGAGCAATTCTCTGGGAGCTGACTCATGACGAAACAAAGCAAGAGGAATCTAGAGGAGACTACAGAGGCTCAGCCAAGAGGGGGAGAGTACAGTCTGTCTGAGAAGTCTCCTTGAGCCACAGAGAGAGCAATTTCACAGAACCTTGGAAGGGAAGTGGCATATAAACAGGGTAGACATCTTGCCAATCTGGTGTCCATGGGGTCTGGTTTCCCTAATTTACTTCAACAATCAACACTCACAAGCACAGCCTGGCTCTCCCTCCCTTAGATCATCTCTCTGCCCTGACTGTGCCAGTCTCTCTATATGCAACTGCACAACAGGAAAGAGCAAGAGAAAGGAAGCAGAACAAGGCCAAAATTCTATCTTCAAGATTTGCCGTATTTATGTTCCTGATGTATTGGGCTTGGAGTGCACTTTGTCACCAGGGCACCCCTACAGAAACGTGATATCTGTTCTGATGAGTTATCGGTGACACATCCTACGTGCATGACTTGGTGTGGCTCTACTGTTAAGGCACTGTTAGGCCAGGTGACTCCCTAGGACAAAGCTGAAGGCTCTGGTTCTATAGCAAAAGTCATGTCACAGGGCAGGTGTAGGAAGGCTAGCCTAGAAAGAGCCCTGTAAACAAGGAGAAACCTGCAGATTTCAGACCGGCAGCTCCTCTGCACCCTACCCGCATCTCACACACAGGCAAAGTAATAATCCTCACCTCACTCTGAAGATGACCTGATTCTAAGGCTGGAGCATGGAGAAATTTGAAGTTGTCTTCTGCATTCATTCTATAGTACAAATTCCCTGTCAAGACAATTCGTTCTGGGCCCGTGATTCAGCACACTGATTTTCAGGCTCACTCCAGAGATTTATTGGTGATAGCAGAGCATTTAGCTGCTCTGTTTATTAAAGGAAAGTGATGTTCTAATATCTGGTATTCTTATATCATGGGCAAAAGAGCCAAAAATAGGGCCAGCCTGACAAATGTGACATCACTCAGGACTTGACCAGAATTGTCAGGTGGGGATTGTTCCTGGCACTGGATGAGAGGGAGAGACCTTCCCATTGTCACTCATACCTTGCACTGTTGATTGCTTCTAGTCTTCCCCATGGTTCTGGGAGTCTTCTGTCCTGAACACAGACAAGAGGCAATGATAGGAAGGCATTAAGCTCCAGAGATAGCAGATTCCAGGTAGTGTAGTGAGGGTTTCAGAAATTTCCCGCTGGTACAATGGAGAGCTCTTGTGGATGAGAGCACCAATACAGCCCCTGGTAAGTTATTTATTTCCAAAGTATTTTAAAACCTGCTGCAGGTCAGTTACCTGTGCCAGGAAGCTTAGAGATACAGGGATCAGTAAGTATGTACCTGATCCTGTACTCACCAAAGAAAATCTCTCAATTAAGGAATTGTTAGGGTCCATGGATGGATTTCAGGGGTTTCACAACCTCTTGAAGTTCTGTGCAAGTTCTCTGGGCATGTGTAGATTTTTATAGTAAGAGGACTCCTTCTCACATCAGACTATCAAAGGGCTATGTGGTCAAAAAATTTCAGTGATCAGTTTTTTCAACTGTAATTTCCATATATTCTCATAGTAAGAAGAGTGGTCTTATCACCCTGGATAAAATGGAGGGGAAAAAGTCCTTAGAGTGATGGAAGCTGTCTGCTATCCGGCCAATTGCCCCAACATCTACCTAAACAAGTAGGCATTAGCAGATGCCAGTGATCACAGTATCTCCACATCACTGGGAATATGTACCCTTGTGGAAGATCAATTAGAAGTGCTTTGCCAAATCTAAGGGTCAACCCTGATTTTCTGAGAAACAGTCAGATGTCACTGTATAACATCTGTTCAACCATTCTGATCTCTAACCTACTATAGCAGCATACTCAAAAACAAGCAAACTTAAAACCACAATTTGTGGTCAAAGCAGGCTAGCAGTGTGAAAAGTGTGGATTACCCCTGGTGGATTCTGTCACTATATCAGAGCTGCTCTTAAATTATATACAGAAGACGGATGTGGTGGTACACACCTATAATCCCAGTGGCTGGGGATACTGAGGCAGGAGGATCACAAGTTAAAACCAGCCTCACCAAAAGCAGAGCACTAAGCAATTCAGAGACCCTGTCTCCAAATAAAAATACAAAATAGGCTTAGGGATATGGCTCAGTGGTTTAGTGCCCCTGAGTTCAATCCCTGGTACGAAAGAGAGTGAGAGAGAGAGAGAGAGAGAGAGAGAGAGAGAGAGAGAGAGAGAGAAGATTGTATCAGCTATATCATATCCAATAGAAGGTCATGATATTGCTTTTTGGGTTGTCTTCTTGCAGGTAGAGGCTCAACTTGACTAATTGTATATTTGATAGTATATAATCTTATTTTTGAAAATGTAAATCTAAGCAAATATAAAATGTATTCATGAAAATTATTGGGCTGTTTCTCCTCTCTTTTGTGGTTGAGGAGGTGGGATTTTCTCTTAACCTCAGAATAATGCTTTTGCTAAGGAACTGAAACAAATAGTTGACCTGTAGGAATTGACCTCCCTCTAAATTATTAAACAATTTTAAAATAATTAATATAAATGCAAAATTTTTAATCATAAGATTAACTGTAACCTAATTCCACAACTTGTAGCTTTCCCAAGCCCAAAAAAAAGGTAAATTTCATGTTTAAGTTGGAATTGCTTCTTTCTCTTTGTATGATAACATCTTGCCTAAACAACAAAAGCCACATCAAGAAAGGGGCTTGTTTTGATCTAATTATTTAGATTAATAAGTGCCTAACAGATAATTTATATTAGAAAAATTAAAACTTCACTAAAACAGTTGATCTAAGAAAAAAGTAAAAAAAAAATGTGAGCTTTAGAAAATGTAAGCTGTTCTATATTCACTCTTCCTAATATTCTAAATCAATAATCATCACTACATAAGTAGGTCATTACTCATGGAGTAATAAAGGACAGAGAAAGTTAACCATTAACCATACCACATGTCTTCAGTTATGCAATGTTGATTGGGGAAAGTTATGTAAGATTCATATAAAATAAACTGATCTGCTGCTAAGGTGGTAGAAAATAATATCAGCTTTATGATCAGTGAAAATATAACATGGCAATTTAAAATTTCCCATTTAGTTTATGATGCTGTATTTCAAATGTATATTTAAATGATAATGGGAAAAATGATTAAAGTTGGCCCAGTGACATTTTTCAGATAGCTGAGAAAAAAGAAATATATTTTACCCTTCATAGCTTTAGGTTTCATTGTTATTAAATGATATGTTTTTTTGCTAAAGAAGCGATCTGGCAAGGGGCGGGGGTGTCCATGTATCAGTTGAGTTCATATTTCCAATTCTAAACTATTTCATTTTTTTAAATATCAAGGAATTTTTAAAGCAAAAGATACATCTTATTACTAAATAATAAAAAATAATTAAAAAGCAGACTCAATGCTTTTTCACAGAGCAGAACAATGTTTTATAAAGCATAGCACTAGAAGGAATTTCACATGACACACAAAGGAGAAACATCCTCTGTTAAACTGACCAGAGAGTAGAAATTGCTGAAGTTTATATATTGCACTAAGAAATTATTTTTTGTCCTTCAATAGTCTCTAAATATTGTACTGTATTAGATTCTCTTGTATCATGTTATGGTACGAACACTTAGCATGAAATCTACCCTCTGAACAAAATTTTAAGTATATAATACATGATTATTGACTATAGGTACAATGCTGTACGGCAATTATCTAGCAGTAATTCGCTTTGCTTGACCAAAGCTTTATACCTATTGATACCTCTCCTTCTCCCTTCCTCCTCCCCTCTGGAAACCACCATTCCATTCTGGGTCCATGAATTTGACTGTTGTAGATGCCTCCTAATAAATGGAATTATGCAGTTTTTATCTTTCTGTGACTGGCTTATTTTACTAAGCATAACCCCTCAAAGTTTATCCACGTTGCTGCAAATTGCATAATTTCCTTCTTTTTTTTAAGGTGGAATGGTATTCCCTTGTTTGAATATATCATATTTCCTTTTTTATCCTTTGGGAATATATTATTATTATTATTATTATTATTATTATTATTATTATTATGCTGGAGATTTGAACCCAGGGCCTTGTGCATGCAAGGCAAACACTCTACCAACTGGAGCTATATCCCCATCCTGGAAATATTCTATAATTATTCAGTACATGTGTACAATATATGTTAATCAAATCAGGGTAATAGCATTTCCATTTCTTCAATCATCAATCATTTATGGGTTAGGAATTTTGTATTCTTTTCTAGTCAACTTGAAATATATTATGGCTTGTTTTGTACAATCGTTAACTAACTGTGCTAAAGAAGAGCCAAAAGTGAGACTTCCACTCTGTGTTTTGATGTCCCTTGTAGAATTACTGTCTCTCCTGTCTTCCCTTCTACCCTTGCCAGTTTCTAGCAAGCACTATTGCATTCTGTTCTTCTATAAGGCTGACTTATGGGTTCCCACAAATGAGTAAGAACGTAGTGTTTTGTCTTTCTGTGTCTGGCTTGTTTCATCTAATATAGTAACTGCCAGTTCCATCCATGTTGTTGTAAATGGCAAGACCTAATTTGTTTTATGGCTGAACAGTATTGCACTAAGTAAATATACCACAGTTTCTTTATCCATCATCCACTTAAGAATAGATATAAATACATAGATGTTTGTGTGTATACATATATGTAAACATATAGTTTTTTCTCTAATCACTATCTGTAACAGTGAACATTTAGATTTTCTTATCTTGGCTATTGTAAGTAAAATTGTGATGAACATAGGAGTACAGTTATCTCTTTGAGATCCTAATTATAATTCTTTTGGATAAATACCCATAATTGGGATTGCTAGGTTGTATCATAACTTTAAAATGTTTTAAAATTTATGGATGAAATAGAAAGAGAACAAGTGAACTGCAAATGATTTTTCAATTATTAATTTTTGTTAATCTTTTAAAATGTGCACCAGATGAAAACAGTGCTCTACTCTTAAGATACAGATGTCTTTTTCAAATACAACTGTCCACCCAGGAAGTGTTCCTACCATTACTGTGATTTAATTCAAAGGATGGTTTATCCATAGGACAATGGAAACTGCCTTGGAGGACAAAAAGCTTATGTTTCACTTCTTACAGGCACCAGGGACTTGGGAAGGAACAAGTTATAAATGACCTATGAGAACTAATAAGTTATGAATCTCCATTAATCAAGATGTGATTAAATATTTGTCACCAAAGGTAATAAAGATAGCTCCTTCCCACACTCAAGATACAAAAGATGGGAAAGATCTGTTCAACAGATTCATTTATTCACTCATTGAACATGTCACTTTTGAAATATGTGTGGGGCATTGTGTCAGGCACAAATGTTTTATTGTGCCTGGAACTAAGATGACAAAAATGAAAATATGTAGCCTCCACTCAAATGTTCAGAGTAATGGAAAGATGGATTGCCAAATGAACAACCACAGTAAAATCAGATATTTCTGTAACAGAAATATAAACAAAGCACATGAGTAACATGAGAAATATAAAATAAAATTTGCTGGGGACATCAGGGAAGTCTACATAGAGGGATTTAAGTTTGTTGGTCAATGGAAAGGGGGCATTCCAGGCATAAATATAGGCCTCATCAAGGACTCAGAATCATGAGACAGCTTGAAATATCCAGGGAACCACAAACTGATTTGTGTGACTTCAGCTGGAAGGCAGGGGGGCTATTGCAGTAATGCAGAAGAGACATGTTCAGAACAGAGGCAGCAGAGAAGGGCTAGAACAGGTGGAGGAGATGCTTAGCAGACTTTCTAGGTTTCATGACTGACAGGGTGGGTGAGTAGGTAAGGAGAAGACACGGTGAGTGCTGGATTCCTGGCTGGGCATGGGAGGACAGCGCCACTGACTGTAGTACGAGAGGTATACAGGAAGAGATTTATTTAGCTTCACCTTCTGTTTGATATGCCTTCAGGACATCCAATTAAATATGTTCAGTTGGCCATAATATCTGTTAGATGAGGAGCCCAGATAAGAAAATTGGGCTGAGGATATAAATGTGGAGCCATAAGCAAGCATAGAAGCAGAAGTTGAAATCACAGGAGAGATGAGATAAGGAGCTGCTGGGACAGAGCTGGGTAGAAGAGTGACCTGGAAAGAACAAGGAAAGCAATCGTTGAAAAGTAGGCTACACACAACCTATATGCAAGCTGGAAGAAGGACTAGCAGAACATAATGGCCTGAAAGCCACCAGGAGAACAGGGCTTCAAGACACAGGCAATGGAAGATCTGCTCTCATTTAACAGGATAATTACTTTTGTCCACTAGGTTTGATTCCTTAGGGAAACTAAGTCTTAAAGGAATTAGGGTTCATATTTATCTGAAAGTCTTTATAACCCTGGTTAAATAGACAACTGTTATTTTAGGTTATGGCAATATAATGAATACCCTAAACATATATGACTAGAAAGATCTACACAGCTTCTTGTCCAAGTTTTGTTTAAGTGTAAACGTTTATAAAATTAAAGCTATGTAGGTTTAATGTAGGCGAGATAACCAATAAACGCTGTCCTTTATACATTGTACTGATATAAAATGGCCACATTGTCACTTTTTTAAAAAGCTGACTTATATCTCTTTACTTAACCACACAAATGTTTTATGCAAATAAAATGCATTTATACATCAGATAATAAGTCTATTTCTAATCATTAGCACTGGCTTCCTAAACTTAAGAAATTAAAACTATTCTTTGATTTTTTTTCATACTTCTATCCTATGCAAACCTGTGATGATAGTTATCCTACCATAAGGATTCCCAACTTTATTTTAAAAGTTAAAACTAAGTTAGTAGAAGGACATCTGTGTAGTTGTGATGCCAATTATTAATGATTTTTTGTATATTAGATGTATTTGTGTTCTCCAAGCTTTTCAAATGTAAAGCTTAAGAGAGCACTTAACCAATCTGGTGTCCCCCAAAACAAAGTTGTGTGTAATGATAGACAGTTGTATGTAATGACAGAAAAATAACAAACTTAGTTGGGGAAATTTTTTAAAACATGAGGGGTGGGGGATGTACATTGGTGTGAAGATCTGCAGTTACTGCTTGTTAGTTTTTGAGGAACATGTACACTATTTTCCATTGTAACTATATGAATTTACACCTACAGGGTGGAAAAGTTCTTTTTTCTCTACATCCTTTCCAGCATTTATAATGTTTTGTCTTTTTGATTATAGCCATTCTAACTGGGGTGAGGTGCTACCTTATTATGGTTTTGATTTGCAGTCTCCTGATGATGGGTGATGTTGAATAGTTTTTTCATACACTCATTTGACATCTGTCAATTTAAAAAAGAGAGCTGTGGTTAGTTCAAACATAAATGATTGATAAGCTGCCACTGGATTTGTTAAATAGACTTTAGAAACATTAATAAGGCATTTTTGTGTTGTTGAGAGGTAGAGAGGGCCTACACTAGATTGCATTGAACTGAGCAGTGAATGGGAGTGAGGAAATGTAGGCAAGGTGTGAAATACATGTTGGAGAAGTTTGTGGGGAAATTAAGGAGAAATAAAGGTTGGTAGTTAGTGATTCGGTGTCGAATTTATTTTTAAGATGATAGAGATTTAGCAGATTTTGTATGCAAACAGCAAAGCACGCTTTATAAGCACTGTTCAATCCTTCTTATATGTGGCTTCCTAGTTAATCCTCAGAATAACTGCAAGAGATAAATATTTAACATTGATGGAGTACTTACTATGTGTCAGGCATTGTTCTAAGAATTTTACATTCATACTTCACTTAACTTCCATATCTCTTACCAGGCAAGTGCTGATATCACTCCCATTTTGCAGGTGAGAAAACTGAGTGGCCAGGAAGCAAAATATGTCTCCAGGGCATAGAGCTAGGAAACAGCAAAGCCTAAATTGATCCAGAATTCTTGTATCAAAGTCTGTACAGTAATAAGATAGTTCTGTTTGACCCAGTGAAGATGAGAAAACTGATTCTAAGAGGTTAAACAATTTGCTTATTGTTCTACCAATCACTGAGCCCTGGAGCAGAATGAATACCCAAGCCTGATTCCAAGGTTTCAGAGAACCATGCTGCCAGTTTCACAGTCTGAAGACAGAAGAGAGAAGGCCTGACAAGTGGAACAAGAACCTACAGGTGCAGGAGGGGGTGACAACACAGGTGGAGCCATTAGTCTGTTGTCTGAAACATGTCACCAGAGTCAGCAATGTACAAATCACAGGATTGGAAAGAAACCCTGAGAGGCCTCCCTGCCGTCTCTAAGCAACCCATAAGCAAAGTCAAACAGGAACAAATGTATCTACCGGCCCAGGGAAGAAGTTTGGCAACCAGAGGGTGGTGGGAACAGGGATGGAAATAAACTACCATTTTCTTTTTCTTTTTTTTTTTTAACTATCATTCAGCACTTTGAGCTACTGAGATTTCTCAATCCAAACAATGGCTTCCTGTCTCCTCACAGACATGGCTCTCTGCAGGGTCTCAAAGCACTAGGAAAATATTTACTCCAGCACCCTCCCCTGAAAGATAGGGGAGATCTAGGTTTGGTGTCTCCTGTGGGGTTGCATTCAGCAGGTAGCATCTTGTCTTGACATTACTCTAAGGAAAACAGATGAGTTAGGACCAAGTGGGGTTTCTCTACCTTCTTGTACTGTCAGATTCACCTGCTTGGTTTTTCACTCATACACTGAGGATGAAACAAGTCTCTGAATTATGAACCAGAAGCAAAGAAAAATCAGGAGTGCAGCATTTTCTGCTGTTGCTTGCTGTTCTGCCTTCTGATGTTTCAGGAGGCCAAAGAGAGTGTCATAGATATGTCTCCCGGGTGGACAGCACCATGCCGAGTACTCAATAGGGCTCATGGCAGAACGACTGACAAGATGAATGACAGTCATAAGGAAAGAGAACATAAAGCACATTAATACAGGATGATCTTGCATTTTGTAACTGACCTCACAAAGAAGCTTTGCCTTTAGAAGCTATGGCTGAATAAACAAGTGCTAGTGGATCCAGAGAAATGAGAATAGGAGAAGATAGTTGTCCCCGTCCTCTTCCTCCCTTCAGGGGATTCGCTTTCTCCAACACCAAGGGAGGCTATCATGGGATGACTCGGAGTAATTATAATTGTATGTTTCTGATAAGATAGAATAAGCCTCTTTTAGTAAGTTTAAGAATTATTCCCCTTTTTTGTGGACTATTTAGATACTTTGCCTGTGTTTCTGTTGGTATGGAAAGATCAACGTTTTGTGATTATCACTACTGTGTGCCCAAGGAGCTGTCCCAAGATTCATAACTATTTTAATGGTAAACTGCAAGTCAACAATTTCTGTCACTTGCAAATTATCATTAGTTTTTCAATGTTGGGTGTCTTCATGAAGTTGATGGAATTAAAAAAAAAACGACCTCATGGATATATATGTCCTATGATATAGTTATACCCTAATATGAATGTAGATTATCAGCTGAACTATTCCATGTTGGGTTAATGTCTGCTTCCCTGAGAACTCTCATGTATAACCTTTAGCCAAAAAGGATCCTACATTATTTCTGTTAATTATTTTCATCCCACAGGTTATTGGAGGGACAACAAGCTAATGGGCAACACCAGGACATGGAGCGCTAACATGGCTGGTCCTCAAGGCCATGACTCACAGTGATCTGAGAAAGTTGTCTGGTGTGCTGGTTTTATGTCAAGAGCATTGCTTATTTTAACTATTTATTTTAGGTTGAACTATAAGAGATTTTCAATATTCAATAAATTTTCCCTATGGAAATTCTGATATGATATTTGGTTCAAACTAATAGTTAGGTGGGCACTAGTGCTTCCAGTGAAATTCCATCCTAGTTGAAGCAGAGGGCAACAGAAGAAGGGCTAGCCAGGGCTAGGCAGCATCTAGGCAAACCAGAGAGCCAGTACAGACTGAGGCTTGGACATGCACAGCAGTGGCAATGTCTGATCCAGTGACTAAGTGATTGCAGAAGGTCTCTTATTTTTGTTTCTGAGCCCCAGATTGATTTATAGTTGGAGACTTCAATACCCGACTTTTAGCAATTCACAGAATCAACAGGCAAAATCAGCAAGAATATAAAAGAACTCAAGAACAACATCAACCAAGAGAATTTAATTGACATTTGTAGAAAATTATACCCAACTCAGCAAAACACAATTTTTTAAGTGCCCATGGAACTTTCACCAATATAGACCACATTCTAGACCACAAAAAACCTCAACAAATGTAAAATAATTTAAATCATACAGAGTAATTTCTCTGACCATAATAGAATCAAACTATTATTGGGTTTGGTCACAATAATCAGGCAAGTAAAGTAAAGTATTTGTGTGTTTGGGTATCATTTTTTCTAATATGCTATTACTGTGCCTTCTTTATAGGCTTGTTGATGTTCATGGGGTCACTTTAAAAAAATCTCATAAATAGCCCAAAATACTTCTTCCAGAATTTCTTTGAAGAAGCCTGGATTCTCAGGTAAATGAACCTTTTCTAATTTCCAGATTTTTTCTTTTCTTGCAAGAGACACCTTTTTTCCTCTTGTTTTCCAACTGAAGCATTCACAGTATCTCACCAGCAATCTTCCCTTCCTAATCACACCAAGGCCTGTGGCTGTGTTGTCTGTTGAGCCAAAGGGATTCCTGGTTGGAAGGTGCAGAGGTCCCACAGCCCTCACCTTGCTCCTAATCCCCCAAGACACGTTCTCACTGCTAGGCCTTCCTCTGAGGGCCAAAAGTCAACAAGTGTTATCATTCTTCTACCTGGGTTATTTGGCTGCTCTTGACAGGCTATCTAAGTCTTCCGGGCTTGTCCTAACCCTGGAATGGATGTATTGGGACTTCATTGTTATGCAGCCACCCCAGTACAGGAGGCATGCTGCCCAGGGGAGTGCCCTAGAAGCACTCTCCAACAATGTCCTTGCACACAACAGTCATCATGCCAAAACCCTTCTCGGGAAGTCATTGGACACTGAGGAAGCCACACGTAGGGAGCAATTCCAAAACCATTTGGGCCACAGTCCCTGGTTAGCTATGAGCTGCTCATCCTTGACAGTCTTTCAGAACCCCTCTCAGGAGACATGGAGCCTCCAGGTCTACACCACTGCCTGCCATAAGGAGCTCTGCTGCTGTTTGTAGAGTCTGCATTCAGGCTGTTTTGGGTTCAGCAGTGACCCTTCAAATTCATACACTGAAGCCCTCCCCTTGAGGTCATGAGTACTGGACCCTCATGATGGAATGAACGACCTTTGATGAAAAGGCCACTGAGAGCCCTCCCCACTCAGTCTCCCTCCATGGGAAGACAGAGAAAAGCATCTGCTTGGAAGCCATGAGGAAAAGCTTCACCCTAATCTCCTACTTCCAACTTCCAAAACTGTCAGAAAATAAATTTCTGTCACGTAAGCCACCAATCTGTGGTATTTTTTATGGCAGCATATGCACACTAAAGTACTCACTGAAACCTTAATACGCAGTACCTCAGAAAGTGTTTGTAAAGAAAAGGTTTTTAAAGAGGTCATCAAGTTAAAGCAGGCCATTACAGTGGCCCCTAATTCACTGGGGTCCTCACCAGGAGAGATTAGAGATTAGACAAAAACAGAGGAAAAACCATATGAAGAAGCAGGGGAAGACAGCCATCTGCAAACCAAGACCCAAAGAAACCCACACTACCAATACCTTCAACTGGGACTTCCAGAGTCCAAAATTGTGAGAAAACAGATCTCTGTCAGCTGAGCCACCAGGGCTGTGTAATTGTTCTGTCAGCTTGAGTTGATGAGTGCACAGGTCGTGTTGAGAGACTGTGGAGCATGCCACATGTGCCAGCATCACAGTCATAACTCAGAAAATAAGTGAATCAGAGATCTTGGGGCACCAGGTGGTGGAGATGAGGAAGACCATGTGAAGGAGAAGGAAGGACAGGGCAGGTTACATTCACAGGAGAGTGGAGATTGGAGCTGAGGTCTGGTGATGGGGGCAGGCAAGTGAATGCCCTGAGAAACAGTAAGGAGAGAAGGAGATGAGAAGGTGGAAGGAGAAGGAGGTCCCACCCAGGAACACTCTCTCTCCCTCCATAAAGTAGCAGGCATCAGGAAGAGGGGGCATCAGGACCCAGAGGAGCAGCTGCTGGTCTGCCCTGGGGGCCAGCTCATCAGTGGTATGGGCTTGAAGCTACGTAAGTTTTCTTACTCTCCCATCTTTCAGAAAGCTTCTAGTTTCTCTGACCAGTGAGAGAGCAAGTAGCTCATCAGCCTTATAACAAGGAGACATGGCTATGTTATGATAAAGTGATAATGAAGTTATTATCTGGATAATTCAAGCATTTATCATCACTTTCAGCTAAAATGTCCAGAAGAAGTGCAAGAGTCAAGAGGAATACACTGATTTGAGTTCACTGCCTCAATTTACCATTTTATATTGGACTTGTCCAGATTAAGGACACAGACAGCCTCCAGCTCTGCTGATAGTCAGCCAGTGTTCCCCTAGGGTATGCAGTTGAGAGGATGCCCACCTCCCCTCATGCTATGTAACAAGTCACTTTCACAAGTGTAGGTAGCTATGGGGAAGGACTGAGCTGTCCAAACCAGCTTCTTATTTACCTGCTTGCAGAAAATATGTGAAGGCATTTAGAAGGGGGAAATTGCAAGGAACAGCATTTACATTAAGAATACACCCAAAGAGCATCAGCCTCAAGGGTTTCAGCATTATTATGCTTCTCCCCTAAACACATTTTCTCAGAAATCTGGATATTATCAAAGGCATATCCTAAGAAATGCCCCCAAACGCCATTGCCATAGTGGATCACTATGGTATTTCCATGTTTCCTCTCTAAGTGTTCTTCCCAGGAGCCAGTAAGACTCAGAACTCTCCTGTCTTATTTCTCTAACAAACACCATAATGAGTCCTGAATTTCCTAATCCTCTTATTGAGATTCTGTATGGCAGAATATGAACTGCATGGGATAAAAATTTGGAACACCTGCATTAGAGTTCTAGCTCATCTATTTACATGACAGGTGATCTTGAAACATCATTTAACTCCAGAGGGCTTTGGGTACCTAACCTATGGTGTGTATCATAAAACTCAAAGTTATTGGGATTTAAAAGAAATAACATATACCAACGTCCTTTATTGCAGCTCTTGTTAATAAGACACTAAGCTCATTTCCCAGATAGAGGGCAACTTTATGTGTGCTACCAGCACTGAGACACTGTCTTACATTGCTCATCTGCTCTTCATATATATTTCTAATTGTTCCTTCTAGGTACCTGTACTTGTATAATAAAGACAGTCGAATTGGTTTATCACAGAGAACTTAACCTTGGCTCTCTCATTTGTACAAATGGTGGTTAAAAACATCTATTTTGCAGAGAACATTGAATGAGATAATTTATAAAAATTGGCTTCACAATGATTGGCATTATTTTGTACTTGATAAATATTAAGGTTAAAAAATTATAATTCTATGACTATTTTTCAGTTCCTGATCAGGAGCAGAGAGACAAATTGCTTACCGTCTCCTATATCTGGTACCCTTCTACCATTTATTTGTGAGGGGCCCTGACTCACTCCCTACCCCCATTCCCAATCTCATCCTCCTCCTTTATACCAAAAGTGACCATTCTAAGGTGTTTGATACCACTTTATTTATTGTACTTATTTGTTACATTATTATTATTAGTAGTAGTAGTAGTAGCAGCAGTAGCAGTAGTATGCTTCCTGTAAAATTGTTGAGCTATTTGGGGTGCTTTATTTCTCTAACCACACATACTTTTTGAAGGAAAATGGAAGAATAGTTTTCAGGGCTTTGGGGACTCCAAAAGGAGCTTGAACTTTTAGAGACCAAGAACTGATCTATTCCCCTCTCTCTCTCTTTCTCTCTCTCTCTCTCTCCCTCCCTCCCTCCCTCCCTTTCTCTCTCTTCCCCTCCCTCTCTCTCCCGCCCTCCTCCCCTTCTCCCTCCCTCTTTCTCCCCACCCCTCCCTCCTTCCCTTTCTGTCTCTCTCTCTCTCTCTCTCTTCTTTGAAAATGCCAGGGCTCAGGGCCTGTGGCCTCAGGACTATGGCTTTTAGCACCAGCTGACTAGCCACTGCTTTGGAAAGCCCCAGGGAGGAGCAGACCTTGATAAGGACTGATCCAGCTCATTAAGCAACAGGACTGATGTCATCCTCTGTCATGCCCCATTAACAAGAGGCATAAGAGGTAACTCAGGGCCACTTACAGGCTCACAGAACCTCGAACTTTCTTTTTTTTTTTTAATGTATTATTTACTTATTTATTTATTTTTTATTTTATTTTATTTATTTTTTTATTGGTTGTTAAAGGAGGGTCAGAAGGAATCCTCTATACACAAAAATTAATTCAGAATGAATTATAGACCTAGTGTAAGGCCCAAAATGATAAAGCTCCTAGAAAAAAGCAGGACCAAATTTTCTTGACTTTTCTTTAGGCAATGTCTTCTTAAATATGACACCAAAAGGACAACAAAAGAGGGGAAAGAAAACTGACTTCATCAAAATTTAAAACTTGTGAACCTGCATTCTATCAGATCATAATGGAATGAAACTAGAAAACGATGATAAAATAAATGCTACTCCAACACCTGGAGACTAAACAATATGCTACTGAATGAACAAATGGTTGCAAAAGACATCAAAGAGGAGACTTAAAAATTCTTAGAGGTAAATGAGAACACTGATACAACATATCAAAATCTCTGGGACACTATGAAGGCAGTACTAAAAGGAAAGTTCATTGCATGGAGTTCATTCCTTAAAAGAAGAAAAATTCAACAAATAAATGACCTAACATTACATCCAAAAGCCCTAGAAAAAGAAAAACAAACCAACACCAAAATTAGTAGAAGACAGGAAATAATTAAAATCAGAAATGAAATCGAAACAAAAGAAAAAATTGAAAAAATTTGACAAAACAAAAAGTTGTTTCTTTAAAAGAATAAATAAAATTGATAAACCTGTAGCCATGATAATAAGAAGGAGAAAGAAAACTCAATTACTAACATATTTGATAAAAATGAAATATCACCACAAACACTCTAAAAATATAGAAGATAATTAAAAATTATTTTGAAAACTTGTATTCTAATAAAATAGAAAATATCGAAGGCATCAAAAATTTCTAGTCATATGATTTGCCCAAATTGAATCAGGATGATATATGCAATTTAAACAGATCAATTTCAAACAATGAAATAGAAAATGCCATTAGAAGCCTACCAACCAAGAAAACTGGATGGATTCTCAGCTGAATTCTATAAGACCTTTAACAGAGAACTAATACCAATGCTCCTCAAATTATTTCATAAAATAGAAAAAGAGGGAGCACTTCTAAACTTTAAATGGAGAAAATTTGAAAGCATTCCCTCTAAAAACTGGAACAAGACAAGGATGCCCCTTTCACCACTTTTATTTAACATGTTCTTGAAACACTGGCCAGAGCAATTAGACAGACAAAAGACATTAAATGGATACAGATAGGTAAAGAAGAACTCAAATTAGCACTATTTGCTGATGATGTCATTCTATACCTAAAAGACCCAAAAAAATTCCACCAGAAAATTTCTAGAACTAGTAAATGAATTAAGCAAAATAGCAGAATATAAAATCAACACCCATAAGTCAAAGGCATTTCTGTATATCAGTGACAAATCCTCTGAAAGGGAAATGAGAAAAACTACCCCATTTATAATGTCCTCAAAAAATAAATAAATAAATAAAATGCTTTGGAAAGAGTTGAAAGATCTCTACAACAAAAATTATAGAACACTAAAGAAAGAAATTAAAGAAGACCTTAGAAGTTTGAAAAATCTACTTTGTTCTTGGATAGGCAGAATTAATATTGTCAAAATGACCATACTACCAAAAGCACTATTCAGATTTAATGCAATTTCAATTAAAATCCCAATGACATTACTCATAGAAATGCAAAAAGAATTCATGAAATTCATCTGGAAAAGTAAGAGACTCATAATAGCTAAAGCAATCCTTAGCAAGAAGTGTGAAGCAGGTGGCATCATGATACCAGACTTTAAACCATACTACAGAGCAATCGTAACAAAAATGGCATAGTATTGGGACCAGAATAGACTGGTAGACCAATGGTACAGAATAGAGGACACAGAGACAAACCTACAAAACTACAGTTATCATATATCAGACAAAGGTGCATTGGAGAAAATATGACCTATTCAGCAAATGGTACTGGGAAAACTGGAAATCCATATAAAACAAAATGAAATTAAACCCCTATCTCTCACCATGTACAAAACTCAACTCAAAGTGGATCAAGGACCTAGGAATTAAAGAGAGACACTGTGCCTAATAGAAGAAAAAGTAGGCCCAAATCTCCATCATGTCAGATTAGGCTCTGACTTCCTTAATAAGACTCTATAGCACAAGAATTAAAATTAAGAATCAATAAATGGGATAGATTCAAACTAAAAAGCTCCTTATCAGCAAAAGAAACAAACAGTGAGGTAAATAGACAGCCTACATCTTGGGAGCAAATTTTTACCACATGCACATCAGATAGAGCACTAATCTCTAGGATATATAAAGAACTCAAAAATCTTAACACCAAAAAACAAATAACCCAGTCAATAAATGGGCCAAGGAACTGAACAGACACTTCTCAGAAGATGATATACAATCAATCAACAAACATATGAAAAAATGTTTAACATCTCTAGCAATTAGAAAAATGCTAATCAAAACTACTCTAAGATTTCATCTCATTCCTCCAGTCAAAATGGCAGCTATTAAGAATACAAATAACAATAAGTGTTGGTGAGGATGTGGAGAAAAAGGCACACTCATATGCTGCTGGTGGGACTGCAAATTGGTGCAGCCACTATGGAAAGCAGTATGGAGATTCCTTGGAAAACTGAGAATGGAACCAACATTTGACCCAGCTATCCCACTCCTCGATCTATACCCAAAGGACTTAAAAACAGCATGTTGCAGGGACACAGCCACATCAAGGTATATAGCAGCACAATTCACAATAGCTAAACTGTGGAACCAACCTCGATGATCTTCAGTAGATGAATGGATAATGAAAATGTAGTATATATACACAATGGAATACTACTCAGCATTAAAAGAGAATAAAATCATGGCATTTGCAGGTAAATGGATGGAGTTGGAGAATATAATGTTAAGTGAAGTTAGCCAATCCCAAAAACCAAATGCCGAATGTTTTCTCAAGGATGCTGATTCATAATGGGGTCAGGTGGCGGGCAGGCATGGGAGGATTAGACAAACTCTAGATAGAGCAAAGGGTAGGGAGAGGAAAAGAGGGGGCATGTGGGTGGAAAAGATGGTGAAATGAGATGGACATCATTACCCTAAGTACATGTATGAAGACACGAATGGTGTGACTCTACATTGTGTACAACCATAGATATGAAAACCTGTGCTCCACATGTATAATATGAATTTTAATGCATTCTGCTATCATACATAACAAATTAGAATACAAAAATTTTTTAATTTAAAACTTGTGTACTTCAAAGGAAAGTAAAAAGATAACTCACAGAATGAGAGGAAAATACCTGAAAATCCAAAACATAGGAAAAAAAAACTCTTATAACTTAATAATAAAAAGTCCAAACAACCTAAATAAAAATTCAAACCTAAAGTATTTGAATAGACATTTCTCAAGAGGAGATACACACACTGCCAGGAAGAACACTGAAAGATGCTTAACATTATTGGCCTTTGTGGAAATGCAATTCAATGCCACAGTGAATGGCAAAGACAGGGAGAGACAGGAACCTACAACACTGTTGGTGGGAAGGCAAAAGGTTCAGATGCTTTGGAAAATAATCTGGCAGTTACTGAAATTATTAAACACAGAATCACCAAATAACCCATTGATTTAATTTCTACATACCTAAAGAGAAACAAATAGGTATGTCCATATAAAATCTTGAACACAAATGTTTACATAGAGAAACAACACAAATGTTCATCAATTGATGACTAGGTACATAAAACATGGTAAATCCACACCATGGAACATTGTTTGGTATGAAAAAGAATGGAATGCTACAATATAGATAATGTTTGAGAATAGTATACTAAGTGAAAAGAATACAGATTCCATGATTCCTTATGTGAAAAATTAAAAAGACTAAAGTTAGATCCAGGTTTGAAGGAATGGGTCTGATTAATTGATCCCAGATTTCTTCATGGAGTAAGCGAGGACCATTGGGATGGTCTTAAAATTCTGTGAATACACTACAAACTACTGAAACTTCACTTTAAATGAGTATATTTTATATTATGTGAATTTCACCTAATAAAACTGTGTTTTGTTAAGTCCCTTTCCAGTGTGGACCTTGGAACAGCTAAGATGGTCATTATTTTTAAAAATGACTATATTAAAAGCTAAGTGTCACCATTAATAAAAAGGAAACACAGTGAAACCCTGATACTAAATAGAATATTTCTACCCATTTTTTGCTACAGAGACTGTAATAGTTATCTTCTCATAACTACAACAAAATACCTGAGGCTTAGCTTTAAAAGAGAAAGGTTTGTTTATGTCACAGTTTTAGAGATTCAAAGTTCAAAATAATGTTTAAGAGGATCTGGTTTAGCCTCTGACAAGGGTGGCAGATGGTGGCACATCATGATGCAGGCACCTATGTGTGGAGACCCTTATAATACCAAAAAGGAAGTCAGAGAAAGAGGCTGGGGTCAGACAATCCCTTCAAAGGGCACTCCTCAATGACCTAAAGGTCTTCCTCTTGGGCCTCCAAATTTCCCACAGCACTTCCCAGTGTCTCCCCAGGGACAAGCCTTTAACATACAGGCCTTTGGCATTCAACAGTTAAACCATAGCAGAGATCAAGTAGCCATTGCAGGCTGGGTTCTGGTGATGGCCTAAGCCCCTGTGCTAATAGAGAAGGAAGGATATACAGAGGGAAACATCAGGCAATCAAAGATGATTTTACACATATAGAGATACATAGCAAGATTTTTTTATTTATTAAAGAGTTAAAATATTCATGCTTCAAAATCCAAACAGAATAAAAAAAGAAACACAGAGGAGTCTCCCTCCCACACCTGCCCCCGGGCATCTAGCTCTCCTCACCTCAGACAACTAATATTCCAGTGTCTCCTGTACTTTTTGATGAATGTTTCATATATACAAAGCAAATACATGAAAAAGAGTGCACAATAATGACTATAATATGTCACCATTTGAAATGATTTGGTTTTGACTTCAGAATACAGGTACAGACAGTGTCAGAGAAACTTGCCCCTCATTATAGACATCCCAGCTTTGCCTATGATGGATGGCCTGTGACCCAGATGGAGGACAGAAATAGCAGAAGCTGAGATGCGACCACAAAGCATTGCTATGGCTGTGCTGGATCCATCTGGCCATCTGTAGGCAGGCTTGGAAGTTTCCCTTTTAGGGACTCTTAATTGCTATGCTGACTAGAGCATTACTTAATTTCATCAGTTCCATCAGTTAGGCAGCCCATTAATGGATGCCCAGGTATTCTCAGATTGATGAAACATCTATACTGGGAGAAGAGTTGATTCAATAGCTTATGACCTAAACCTCTCTAATTCTATGTAGTTAGAAACATAGTAATATTTATTCTAAATATAAACCCACAAAAAACAACCAAATGTTTCACTTTTAATGAGCAATAGATTGTAAGAACTACCCTAATATCAAAGATTCATCTCTATAAAGCAATCTATAGGCAATTTTATGAAGTTTAAATAGACAGTACAAGGAATATTAGACAGTAAAATATATAGAAAGTAGAAGAAATATTCTTGATTATAAACTAGGAGACCCCTGTCCTATTTTCATGATAAAAAATATTTTAACCAAATTTTAATACAAAACAATAAAAAGCTTTATGCTATGTAGGTCTCAGTTTCTCTATTTATGAGAATATTCATATAGAGTAGGTCTGAGATGCTCTCTCTGACTCCATGAATTCCTGTTCCTGTACCTCCCTTCACAGCTCTTGACAAGGAGAATTCAGCCCAGTACTCATGGCTTTCTGTACAATCTAGTTTTAATGCCATATGTACTGCATTTAGTGCCAAGTATATTATGTGCAGTGTTAGAGTAACCCCCAGTTAAATCAAAGATTTTAATTAGCCTGGCATCTCTGTCTCTGGCCCAGGCACAGCCAACTGTGTTCCCACCCAAATCCCCCATCTCACATTGAACTTCTCCATGGACTCCAGTTGGCTGGCTATGGCCCAAATTGTCAGATGCATTGAATATATTCTCAGCTTTCTGCTACTGCTCTTTCAGAAGTGCCACTCACTCCAGTGACCCAGATCCTACCCACCATCCAAGATCTAGCTCAAGTCTTACCCCTCCAGGAGCCAAGAGACTTACCCTAGACAACTACAGTCTGTGTCAACCCCAAAATTTAGGCACTTTACTTGTGGTTGACTGTGATACGTGATTAAACCCTTCTCCTCATTTGTGAGCTCTCAGAGGAAAAGGTCCAGGGCCTCCATGACACTTGAAGAGAATCAGCGGTCATGTAGGAGTGGGAAGCTTGTTTATCCACCCAGCGTTCTACCCTCAGCACTGGTCTCAGCCTTCTGAGGGTATTATGTTCTGGGTCTTAGTCTTGTGAGAACATAAAGAAAACTTATAAAAACTTAGTAAAGAGCAACTGGCAACACCAAGTTATATCCAAGAGAGGTTTTCCAAGGTCAAGGCCAGGATGAACCCTAAAGCAAGACTTGAGGAAGAACTTCCTGAGAGTTATGAGTCGATGTTCCCCAGTGTTTCCAGGAGAGCATGCCTTCTCCCCACTTGGAAATCTGTTTAAAATTTACCTCCTGGACACATGAGTGTAAGTCTGGGTAAAGTAGGCAGCCTTCTAGAAAATCCAAATCCATCCTCCTCAATGATCCTGAATCCTTAGCCACAGCTCCCAACCACCCTAAGGTTCTGGCCAGTGTAACTTGTACCTTTCTTTCTTAAGTCACAAAATTTCCATAGAATCACACAGGCCTTCCAGGTTCATCTAGTCCTGCCCTGTCACACAGGTGAGGGACTGACAGCATCTCAAAGGCTGTCCCTTGACCCTTACTCACCGGTCCTGCCTCAATCATGCATTCTGGGTATAAACATAGGCAGAGCACCCAAGAGTAAAGAGAAAGGTATATAGGAAGGAGACCTATCTCGCAAGGACCATGTGATGTTTCAGCCTTCACTCTTTAGCTGTGCTCTGTCTCACCTGGTGCAAGAGGTTAGGGAGGGAGAGAGAAGCAAGACACAAGGTATCAACTACACATGGTGCTTATCCTGAAGATCAGCTCTCCAGTCGGCAATGTAAGTAGGTGAAAGTTTTTAAATGTCACAAGAGAAAAATATAAGTTCAGAGTAACGAGACATGTATAAAGAGCCCTCATGATCCATTGTCTTATATAGATATTGACTGACAAGGAGATCAGGGTCAGAAGACCTTACTAGGCTGGTTCCAAAGAAAGATTCCTTGCAGGGGGTGAGTCAGCTGGAGCTAGCCATGGGAAGGTGGAATGAAAGATCTGCATAGTGAAGGGAGTGACAATTCATATGTGTAGGACCTTGCACCACACTGAATCCTCTTGACCTCTTACTCCTCTCCCCAGTAAGAACTGCTCAACATTCTGACCTTATCTCTTAGATAGCAGAATGAGGGAATAGGACTGTTTCTTTTTGCTTTCATGGGAGGTTAATTCATGTGCAATGTCTGCATTTGACTGATACGGACCCATTTACCATCTTTCACCTACATACATCATTTTTTCCTTGACATTTCTCACGTGTATGTCTATGTATGTGTGTGTACACATGCCAACATGCCTTGTCAATGGCATGTTCAGACCACACTGAGCATGAGTTCATCTACAAATTCTTGAAATTTACTTTCCAGCTTCTGGGTATCGTTTGCAATTATAATGCTGTCATAGGCAGAAAAGAGATAGGCTAATTAATCATTGTCAATACTGGTCCCTATTTGCCAGATGAATTTTTTGAAGAGCATGGCTAGGAATAATTTTTATTTTCTTGCTTTATGTCACTGAAAGCATTTATTTAGCATCATGGTCACTGTACATAAATATCTTTGAAGCAATGGGGTATAACTAAATGGAAGATTCATTCATTATATTCAGCAAATTATGTACTGAGTACCTACTTCAATATGTGAACTACACTGAACTCAGAATATTGGGCTGCTGGGGATCTTTAATAGCTTCTATGGTCCCCTGAACTTAGCCAGGACCCTTCATGTCACCTGCAGATAGGCAGAATGGATAGTTTTGCTTCTAGAGACTGTAACTGGGACATTGAGCGTGATCTAATTCCTTGAAATTCCACTAGTCAGGTGGCTTTCTAATGGGCACCCAGAGCCCTGTGATTACTCAGATTGATGGTTCACCCAACAGGACTTTGCATTCATGAGCTGATAAGTCACAGTGTCATAGCAACTAGCTGAGATTCATCTGCATGACAGCAGAATGACAGTCACTAGTCTGATAGCTTTGGTAAGGCCTCCATTTGCTCAGAAAGGACAGTGATTTCAAATCTGAGGAATCATCAGAATTGGATGCTCAGTCACGGCTACACAGCACCCTTGTGCTGGTCCTTTTCCACTCCTGCTCCCTTTCATAGGCTCTGGCTTCCTCCCTGTGTTCTGTTAACCTCTGTTTATATACAGGTTGTGGTTAGCCAGCTCACAGAGTGCCAGCAAACACATTCCCATGGAACACACCTAAGGCATGGTGACAGTCACTATGCATTAAGTACCTCTTATTTCCTGGGCATCTTGCTAACTGTTTTATGTTTACATAATTGTTTTACCTGATCTGCACTGAAATTCCTAGGTGGTAGATAGCATTAGTCCTATAAACATACAGAGGCCTTCAGGGGATGTTTCAAACCTCACAAAAAAATCCAGCTAGGATTTCAGATCAGCTCTTCCTGAATCTAACAGCCGCACTGACTTCCTTTACAACTGCTGACCTCTTGGCACCAGGATTTTCTCTGTTAAACAAGTACCTTATACGCAAAGATTTCCTGATTCCTAATCCTATCTTAAGTTTCTCCCAAAACTGACCATTATCCTTTGAAACCCAGAACTTGTTTAGGAAAAAGAACTGCGAAAAGTTCTGCTTAAAGGAAAGGGGATGAAGGGGGGCATCTGTGGTTACACACAGTAGTATATTTGCAAATCGCTTTTAACAAAGGATATGAGTATATTTTATAAGCTCAAAAAAATTTATATATTTACGTATTTATCCTTACAGTATTTCTGTGGATGTACGCAAGTTATCTCAGCAATTGGCCGTTTGCTCTGTGGTCCTGTATGCTGGATCCTGTTGAAGGATGAGTACCCAACCCAGGGGACATTTTCCAAAGGCCATCAGGGAAAGAAAAGGGAAGCTGAACTGAGCACTTTGGAATCTCACGTTTTCTCTTTCAGAGATGGTGACTGTTCTTGCTGGGGTCTTCAAACATCTCACAGTGTTTCCCTGCATTAAAGTTATCAGATTCATTTGAAATACCAAATTGTAAAAATTATATGTTTTCTATTGATGCTGACCTTAGCATCTATCATCCAACAGAGAAATCCCAAACGTGTGCTTATAAATTAATGTTAACCATCTCTTATTAGTTTCTGTACTTCTAAATATTCTTGCCCATTCTCCTTGAAGTGAATATGCATGGGAACAGGACCATTTTCTCAAACACTGACAGGGCTAGTCCTGTGGAAAGTCAACCCACATAAAATAAGGCACATAAAATGCTGAGAAATGGTGTTTCTAGGCAATTACTTTTCCAGGCCTTTCATATTGCATGAAACCAGCGGTACACATTTGGCCAACCTCCGGTTGAGACCACTGTAATATCCACCTTTAACAATGATGCAAAGCAATTGATCACTAGAGAGTTCAGGGATACCCAGGGAGTTTGTGACTACAGACAATACCTATAAGAGATGTGGAGGCCCAGGTGTTGCAAACAAGACAAACATCATGGTATGTCTCTTCTGAGGAAACAGGTGTTTTTATACATGAATTGACCTTTCTGGAACCATCTGCATGCCATCAGAACATTTAGACATGCCATCAGAACATTTAGACAATTTTACAAGTAATTTGTTGCACACATCTGGATATAGCTTACAAGTCAAACAAAGCTGACACGTAGAAGCAATAAATACTAACTACCCTAATGCTTCCAAGATACAGTCCCTATTACTCCCACTCCTTTCCTCCTGGGTTACCACCTAGTCTCACTGCTTAGTTAGTGCCCCTCCAGCAATTTTAACCCCCACAGTTCAGTGTTCTTTACATCCTACCTTGATGGAGTACCCACAGTTTCCTGTCAATGCATCTTCTCTTCACAACCAGATAAGAATGCCTTGAATTAAGACATAACCAGGCTCAGACATTCATCCATCCTGTCAATAAACCTTAATGATTGATCTTGGGTTAGTGAAATCAAGACTGCTGAAATGTCTATACAAACACAAGTTCCTGTAGCCAGGAAGAAGAAGAGAGGGCAAATTTTCTCTGGGTCCCATGACCCAGCACTTAGAAGAGAAAGAAAGGATTCCTGAGAAGGTTCTGGGCTATTGGTAGGGAATGTGCTCTGTTCACACCTTCCCTCTGGGGCTCTTCATTGGGAGGAAAGTGGGGAGATGGAGAGCGGCATCCACTCCTCAATTTCCCAAGAAGACCCTGCCCAGGGGTCACTTGGGAGCTATCTCCCCTGGAATCATCCTCACTGGGTTTCTGAAAGACTAGGGCACCTGGACTCAAGCTGGGCCTGAGAAGGTATCCACCGCTCAGGGCCAGTGCCCATCACTCATCAGACCTTCCTAGTTTCCTCCCCTCAGCCACACGTACTGATCTGGAGTAGGCCTTCCATGTGGACCCAAAGTCCACCCAAATGGAAAAGGACTAGGAAAACATCTCAATCAGGAGTTAAGAACTGGTTTGCTAAAGGGCTCCAGAGTCAGCGGGAGGAGAGTGGATTTTGTCCCCAAGGCAGCCAGCGCAGGCTGGCTCCTCAGGCAATAAGCCCACTGCCCCCACCGCCCACCACCAAGCCCCAGCAGGCCACGCCAGGCAGGAAGAAAGCTCCAGGGCGGCTGTCGCTGGGTCTGAGGGGAGCCCCCTCCCAGGCCCCTCCTCAAGGCTCAGAGACAAGCCCGTGTGGAAAAGCAAACAGGCCAGGGATGCGCCCTTTGGACCTTTTGCAATTCTTAATCCAGGGCCTCCTATAAATAGGGTGCTTGCGCGCGGGCGTGCAGTCCCACCCTCCCCTACTGCCCGTGGAGCCAGTGTGGGTCTCAGTGCAGCCTCTGAAGAGCCCCTGGAGCCAGCAGCGGCGCCAGGCCGTGGCCAGGCCACAGCCAGGAAGCCGAGGAGCCTTCTCACCCACTCATCCGCCATGGGCCCCGCGAGGCCCGCGCTGCTGCCGCTGCTGCTGCTGCTGCTGCTGCTCCTGGACACTGGCGCCTGGGCCCGTGAGTAGGACGGGGCGCAGGTGGAGTCCCGGGTGCGGGGCTGCAACATCTGACCATGACCTAAACCAGAGCAGGTGGAAGCCCATGGCGGGGCCGTGGCTGGGGCAGCTTGGGCTTGGGTCAGAGGGAGGGCAGACACAGGGCTCACAGGCTCACTGGGACAGGGACCAGGACGAACTGACAGCTCCTCCAGACTCCGGATAGGATGGGCAGATGGAGGGCCTGGGGCCTGAGCTCTCCAGACCTGCTTCCTGCCGAAAAACAAGACCTACGCAGTGGTCCTCCCTGTCAGACCCCAGGACCTCAGTAGGACATGGAAAAACCCAGTCTCTTTTTTTCTTTTCTTACAGAAGACGAGGTGTTGGAAAATGTCAGCCCAAGCTGTCCAAGTAAGGCATTTCTTCACTGGGCATGGACCCGCACCCCCCACACCTGGCCAACTGCCCTTTTAGACCTCTGGTCACCAAGACTCTACATAGTGTTGTATGCTCAGATTGGTGTTTGCTGCTCAGACCCTAGGAAACAAGTGCTTGGAGCCTCTGCCCACCCCCAAGGGTCTACACCCTCATCTACCAGTCCTTTTGTCCCAAAAATTTGGCCTGGGGATGGGGAAGGGAAGGGACTGCCACTCTGAAAGCCTTATGAACACTTTAAAGAGACATCACTGTCCTGTTTATCAGTTATTAATCATTGATTCAGAGTGTGTGGGGATGAAGAAATACTGACTTTAACCTTTGTGCAAAAATCCAGCCCCCAACCCCTTGGTGTTTACCTGACCCCTGGAGGTCAGAGGAGCTGGCCTTGGGCAGTACTCTATGTTCTCTAGAAAATGCCTGAGCTGACCTCTGATGGTGCCACACCGCCATCTGGTGGACATCTGAAATCACTACACTGGGCTCATGCTGTTCTGTCTCAAGTTTATAAAATTTCCTCATAGTGGAATCCTCCAGAAATTTCTTCTTCTTAAAGTTAACCAGATATCCCTAATGTCTAAAGAAATTTGCCTAAGGTATTTGAAATAATTAAAAAAAACAGTCACACAATTTTGGTATTTTCAAGCTGAGAAAAGCTTAGTGCTGTCAAATCTTAACTTTTTCAAAGTTCTCTTCTATACATTTTGGAGCCCCATTATTTAATGCTTGGCACTCTCTTCCCTGTATCTCAGATGATATGTTCAAGGAAACCCAGCTAATTTAAATATCAGGTTCAGCAATGCTTAATTAACATAATGTAAAGAAAATTAAAAATAATTTGAGCTCAATTACATTTTTTAAAATTATCTATACCACCACCCCTCTCTGCCCAGAACTGACTGCCTGGGGAGAGCTATTTCTGATATGCAAACTTATTTCTCATTTTAGAAGAGGCAACTCGATTCAAGCACCTCCGGAAGTACATGTATAACTATGAGGCAGAGAGCTCCAGTGGTGTCCCTGGGACTGCTGACTCAAGAAGCATCACAAAGATCAACTGCAAGGTATGGAGGATGGGCGCTGGAGGAACCTGGAGCCTGGGTTTGCTCCACAGGTGCCCAGAACTGGACCTTCCAGGAGGTCCCAGCACATGCCAGAACTGTTGTGACCTCAAAGTGCTAGAACTGGCCCTCAGCCTGTAAGTCAGCCACATTGCTGAGAAGCTGTCCACCACAGAAAATTTTGCCCGGAAAAAAAACATTCTTCCATTAATTTCCATGCTACAATTTGAACACAGGGTCTAGATTATCAGAAATGTAGGACTATAGATTTCAACACAAGGGAGGCCCGGTGAGTAAGCTAAGAGAGGTGGGCATCTCAGGAAAGTGGAAAAGGTGGTATTTACAGTCAAAGTCAAACTGTTGCTAGAAAGAAATGGAAAAACAAATTTAGCATGTAAACATGTAGTTCATTCTAAAATGAAACTTTGCTTATTCTTGAGACTGGCTATAGTCCTGTCCCTGTCCATATGGAACAGATCAGAGGGCTGCTGTCAAGGTTCATATGGGGAGGAGGAGGCAGGTTGAGAAGCTTCCCTGTTCTCCATAGGGCTCCGTGGTCCTTGTCTGTGCTGTCAGATGAGGCAAGCATTAGCCACACGTGGCTATGTAAATTAAATAAAATTAAAAATTCACTTCTTAGTCTTATTAGCCACATTTCAAATGCCCAATAGCCATTGTGGCTCATATTACCATATCACACAGTGCAAATATAAAGCTACCTGTCATGACAAAAAGTTCTTTGAATAATACTGGGTAATGCTCTTTCAACCGCAGCTGTATGTGAGACCCTCAATAGGCCCTAGAGGATACAGTTTTTGGGTGACATGAAGGAAATATTAGCTGTGAAAACCAATGATAGCCACTTCCTACTTCCTATTTTTCTTACTAAATTCTTACTTTTAGTCTTCTGTCTTGTAACTAAGTGCACCAAGTTCTTTGTAACTGAAGTGAATAATTTAAAGCCAATAAAAAGAAATCCTCCTTCCCATGCATAGGTGCAAACTTAAGAAACTTGTTACCCTGAAAGAGGAAAAGACCAAAAATAGGACAGAGCCTAGGTTGATGCATGGAGACCCATGAGAGAACCATTACCCCGGTGCCCTAGTTAGACATGAAGCCCTGGGTTATGGGAAATCTCTCCGTGCTTGATAGAGAAACTCAGTATGCTGCTACCCTCCATTCTCAGGTCGAGCTAGAGGTTCCCCAACTCTGCAACTTCATCCTGAAGACCAACCAATGTACCTTGAAAGAGGTATATGGCTTCAACGCTGAGGGCAAGCCTTTGCTGAAGAAGACCAAGAACTCTGAGGAGTTTGCAGCCGCCATGTCCAAGTAAGGGTGGACTCATGCATTTATATTTCTGAGCTCTTTGCATCCCTGGCTATGTTGCGTGAATGCCTGCTTAATCATATGTGTGTCCTGTGAGGCATGATCATGTGTGTTCATGTTAGGTGCCTGTGAGTATAAGTGTACTATAATCAGTGTTCACCATGGATCAGGAAACTGCAGAATTTTCAGAACTATCTAAAAGAGGAAAAAGCATTACTTACCCTCTCTTAGTCAGGTTGCCTTAATTATCATTTAAATGTGTTTCTAAAAGATCTCATGTTTTTAAACTCTTTGAGGCAATTTATTTAAACAAGATGGTGGCAAAGGGTCTTTAGTGCCAACATACAGTGGCACAGGGTCTATTCAGTGGCAGGCAAAGGGGCACAAGGCTTTAGTGGTCCTCTACCCAGGGTGGCATGCAGCCACTGCATACCAGAAGGCCAGGACTTTGTTTACAACTGGCATCTCTTCTGACACTCCAGCACCTGTGTTGTATCAGCCATTAAATATTTTAGCATTATCTCTGCTTTGTCCCTAATTACAGTATAAGCAGTCAGTTTGTAGCATAAAAAATTCTATCCCTGCCCATCTTTCAATTTGCTAACATCAGAAACCAGTCCTTTCTCTGTGAAAGAGGCTTGCGTGGACTCTTCTTTCTTCCATCCAAACACCTCACTTTACCTGAGATTCTGACGTGCATGATGGGAAGGGGTTTGGTGGCAGGAAGGAATAGCAGTTATTTTTTAGTCCTTACTCTTCTCTAAACACAAGGGACTCTTAACTCTCGATCTTGAGGGCTTTCCAGGCCTGCATCACCATATCTGGAATTTTCTGAAAGGTGCAGAAATACGGGAGAAAATCCTGGTCTCCTTGTCCTTTTAACTTAACTAGAACAGGTTCAGCCAGGCCCTCAGGCACCCAAATCATCCTCAATGAGAAGGTTCTAAAACCAAAGTCAACATGAATTCCAGACGTGACCAGAGAACATATAAAAAACAGATGTATGAAAAGATGCTCAAATTCATTAGTAGTCAGGAAATGCAAATTACTGTTACAATAAGATAGGGATTACCTCACGCCCATCAGACTGGACAACTTTAAAACAGCAATGGCACCTGTTGCTGGTGAGCCAGGGAGGAAAAGTTATTCCCACACATGGCTTGTGGGAATGAGAGCCACAGGGTGATAGCTATTCCAGTTGAAAATACTTGAAAATACTTATACCCTTTGACACAGCAATTCCAATCTCTGGGACTCAAGCCCATGAAAATAAAAGCAGTAATGCATGAAGATGAAGATAAACACATAAGGATATGTATTTCAGTATTGTTTGTGTGGCAAAAAAAAAGGGAAAAAAGTCCAGTAAATGCCACCAAATGGGGCAATGTGTTGAATAAACTATATATAACAGCAGAATGGAATGTTTATACAGCTTTTGAAAAAAGAATCTCTTAGAGCTTACCAAGCGACTCAGGGTTTTCCTAGAATATAATTAAATGAGAAAAACAACATGAAGGGAAGTATGCATAATACGATTCCATTTGCATAAAACAAATAATTACAACATCTTTATGTATCTGTGTTTGTACTCACAATCTATGTAGAACCTTATGAAAAGGGAGATATGAATGAAATACCCACTCGGGTGTCCATACTGGTGGGTGGAGAACAGACAGGGAAGAGATGAGCCCAGCAAAAAAATAAATAAATAAAATAAGAGCAATAATGGCAAAATTTACCTGTTTATGGACTTTTTTGAAAATATGTACATGTGTGTGCATATATTTGTAAAGAACTGATGTTAACAACTGAAAAGGAGTCTGCCAAGCAGAAGCTTCCTTCCAACAGGCTCAAAGTGGAGAGGGGACCTTTCTGTGACCACATGCTCTCTCTGGGACAGGTATGAGCTCAGGCTGGGTGTTCCTGAAGGGAAGAAAGTCTTCCTTTACCCAGAGAAGGGTGAACCCAAACACATCCTGAACATCAAGAGGGGCATCATTTCTGCACTCCTGGTTCCCCCAGAGACAGAAGAAGACAAACAAGTGTTGTTCACGGTGAGAATTTACAAAGCTGAAAACCCTCTAAGCTTCACTTCCCATGTCAGAGACCCGTCAATGGTACCTGAAATGGATTGTTGGCTTGGGCTACATAGGACACTCTGTATTTAGTGTACAATACCAGAACCTGTGGTCCTTCCTGTCCCTTGGGGTCATTGATGGACATCCCAAGCAGGTCAATCATGTTGGGTCTAATTTTAAAGCACTTACTGGGACTCCTGATCTCCTATCTATGTTTGACATTCTCCCTCTCCAATTCCCACATGTTCCAACATGGCAAAGCCTGTGTGTATTGCAGACTCTAAAAAGATTGGAATATATTGCCAGCCTCTTTCCAAAAATGTCAGATTTCAGCATAAAGAGAATCCAACTTTCTTCAGCCCTCTGAACATTTTTCAGTCCTTCTTGTGCTCTGAGTCCTGAGCTCCACGGTGCTTGGAGAACACAGAGGTGCATCCTGCACAGGCCTTTCCTCCAAGCTGCTCTTCACCTTTTCTTCTCCCCCTGCCCAGGCTGGCCAGGCACCAGCAGTGCAGGCAGGAAAAAAAAGTCCTTCCCAAATCTACATTCATTTTGCCTTTGCTCTCAGGCTTCTTTCCCAGCCCTTCCCAAATACCTAAAGGCTTTTCCCACGTTGAATGCTCCTGAATGTGTCTTCTGCTCCCACAGGACACCGTGTATGGAAACTGCTCCACTCACGTTACCGTCATGACAAGGAAGGGCAATGTGGCAACACAGATATCCACTGAGAGGGACCTGCAGCAGTGTGACAGCTTCCAGCCCATCAGCACGGGCGTCAGCCCACTCGCCCTCATCCAGGGCCTGGTGAGTCTCATACCAGCCTGCAGTCTGCCCTGAGCAGCATCCTTCTTACAAACCCTCAGGAATGTTCCAGCTGGTAGGGACCTCTGAGAAGATCCTGCCCGGCTTGTTCCTGAGCAGGACACTAAGGACCAGGCACTAGAATCACTGCTAGGGCCGCATTGCTTTTTATTAATTGTGCCAGGACTAGAATCAGGCCAGAGCTCTGTCCTTCAGTGATCCTCCTGTTGTGACACTGAACCCTCTGCCATCAATTGAGCATGATGACGATTCATCCCTGAGAAGGCAAAGTCCTTTGCTGTTGCTTTCTGTGTGAGAGCTGGTTGTCCCAACATCTGACCTCTATTAAGGTCCTAAGGCCTGTGTTCACTTTTCTCCCTCATCCCAGCCACCTGTCTTTACACACTATGTGTGACCCTGACCAAATCAAGGCCCACTGGCCTCCTGCCTGGGCCACCTACTCAGTACTGACCTTCTGTGCTGCTAGCTAGGTCACATAGCACCACATGACCTGAGTTTGCCTAACCTCTTGTTACATTATCCAGAACATGAGGCACAGGTTATCTCAGTAAACATAAAAGATGAGCAATCACTGTCCTGCTGGGCCATGTTCAAGGTCGTTGTCCTTGGGACTGAACACAAAGAGTCTGATGACCATGGGGGCCATAGTCAGAGGAGGCTCAAGCACTGGTTTAGGGTCTTTTCAGAGAGGTTGCTCTATGTTTACTCCTACTGAGGGAGTGAGAGTAGTGGGTGAACCATGAACCTTACCCTGGAGATGCTTCCAGGCTAATGCAGAAGCAAGGTTCACATGCATGCCCGTAAAATACAATGCACAGCACACCTGATAAAGCAGTAAACTGAGCAGTGTAGACAAGCATTTCTAAGCCTGAGTAGGAAGGATGCAGCATTTGCACGTAGCTCATTAGGCAAAGTTATGGAGGATGTGGAACACAAACCTGAAAAATACAACGGATGAGCAAATGGGAGAGAGCCAAGGATATGCTTCTAGGCAAAGAAAACCTAATAGGTAGTAGCATGCGTGGCGTTATGTGGGGGCAGATGGGTATGTGGGACATAAGGCATACACATGTGCAGGATGAGAGCTCTGCTGGGGTGAAATAAGAAGAGTCCACAGCCTTGAGTATGCTGACTTTTACTGAGCTTGTCTAGTGGTACAGGACTCCCATTCCCCTACCTTGGAGGAAAATGACTGTGACAAAAGACTGAGGTCCAAACCCCAGGAACTGTTCAAAATGCTCACTCTCCAACCTCATGCACAGGTCCGCCCCCTGTCGACCCTGCTCAGCAGCAGCCAGTCCTGCCAATACACCCTGGACTCCAAGAGGAAGCATGTGTCGGAAGCCATCTGCAAGGAGCAACACCTGCTCCTGCCTTTCTCCTACAAGTAGGTCTCCTGCTGCTCCCCCAACTCATCATCAAGGGGTTTATGTGAGCTGAACTCTCCTGTGCCCTTGTCCAAGCTAGGCTGTGCCTGGGTGGGAGTTGTGGAGAGGTACAAAGCAGAGCCCATGCCTGACCTCCTTTGTAAGCAAACAGGCAATTTGACAGAAAATTCTTAGGCATGTGAAACAATTTTGAAACCAACAATATACATCTCAGACTTTAAGGGCCATAGACCCAGAAAATTAGGTAACCATTGCAGGATGCCCTGGTTAGGAATAGTTTCATGGAGGATTTGGGATTTTTGACAGGAGACTTGTGTATCCAATCAGTTTTGAATTAACTAATGTTTATTGAGTAATTACTGTGTTCTTGGCACTGTGCTGTGGGAGATATGAAGAATTTTGAGGCTCAGTGTTAGTCCTTGCCCTCTGGGAACTCCAGGCTGATATAGGATATAAGGTACATTTGTCCTTGAATGTGACCAGGGGGACATGGGTGCTGTTCATTAAGGAGTGAAAGATAGCTAGATTTAACCATGCTCTGAAAGGTGGGCAAAATAGGGTAGTAGTGGAGATAGGAACTTTGACATGAAAAGACTAGTGTGTTCTGGGTTGGTGACCCTTCATGAGGCAGGGTGCTTCCTCTGTTACCAGGAATAAGTACGGGATGATGACACACATTACACAGACTTTGAAACTTGAAGATACACCTAAGACCAACAGCCGCTTCTTTAATGCAGGTAAGACTTTATGTCCTCATTGGTGCAGGGGAATCTGTCCAACAGGTGCCAATCACAGCTTAGCTCATGGTTGGGCCCTATTAAATGTCTGCTGCGTTAAAAAGTGAAGCAGACACTGGTATTTGGCTACTCAGTAGGTAGATTCATTCCAGAACACCAAGGGGTAGTGGGATAAAGAGAAGTTGCCAAAGCTGCTTAGGTTTCCTAAGTCAACCATGACACCTTTGGAGGAGTTGACAGTCTCATAGACTCTGTGACTAGACTTGTGCCTGTCCTGGACCAGATGGAGAAAGCGGGAAAAGATCTTTAGGGCCAGACCAGAGAGTAATCCAAGGAACAGAACTTCAGAGACCTCTACTCTAACCCTATCCCAGCATTATATTCTACAGAAATCTGTCAAAATTCTTGCTTGTGCCTCACCTCATTTATTTGCCTATGATGTTAGGTGGTAATGGCAGATGAGTTTATACCCATTCTGTGGAGGGAAAATGGACACACAGGGAGGCTTAGTGATGTATTCAAGGTCCCAGAACCTCAAAGGTGTGTAAAATGAGCATCCAGGTCTAATTAAAACCAGGACTCTGCCCATTATTTCACAATTCCATGCCCACCTTCACTCCTCTCCCTATACAAGTGAGGGCAGAAAGATGGGAAGGCTGCAGAAGGGTCTCTCCTCATCAGAAACTGCTAGAAGGTTCAATTAGAAAGACTGGTGGTGAAACCACTAGTCCAGCCTCAGCTGTCACTTGATCAGTTGCCCCATCTCCTCACCATTCTTTCAGGCAGAGGTAATTTGATACCAAAGCCAGACAACCTGGGTTAAATTCTAGCTCTGCCTCTTAGTTCAGAGAGCTCTTGTGTAAGGACTCTCAGAGTAAATTGCTCACCTCTGGATCTTAGCTCCTTTTTCTTAAATTGGGGAGTAATACCAACCCCCCAGGATGCTGTGGTGAATCAATTAACAACATCTAGCCCAGAGCCACATAGCTACTAGGCATTAAGAAGACAGTTGTTTTCTTCTCTTTTCTACCTGCTAGTACCTCCCTAGTTTCTATTAGATGAAGACATGGTTGAGATGTAGAAATAACCAAGAATTCCTTTGGCACTTTCTAGGTACTGAGAAGGTGGGTCTGGCCTTCGAGAGCACCAAATCCACATTGCCACCAAAGCAGGCCGAGGCTGTCTTGACAACACTCCAGGAACTGAAAAAGCTATCCATCTCTGAGCAGAATGCCCAGAGAGCAAATCTCTTCAAAAAACTGGTTACTGAGTTGAGAGGCCTCAATGAAGAGGCAGTCAAATCCCTCTTGCCACAGCTGATCGAGGTGTCCAGGTAGGTCTTCAGTGGTTGCAGCTCAGTCTCAGACAACCTATGGAGGCTGTCAGAACTTTTGAACTTTGGTCAGAGAACCTCAGGAATCATTTAATATCAATCTAGTTAATCAGTCAAACAGTTAATGTCTTCTGGGCAGAGAAATATCAGCTAAGGTGCTTAGAGTTTCAAGGGCAAGACACACACACAGGGCATTCGAGGAAGGTACACATTTGTGTGTTAAAACCAGAGGGAGGTAGCACCTCTCATTTGATGAGTATCTTCTCATCCGTGCTTCTAGAGGGTTCCTTGAAGAGTGTGAGATAAGAAGTTCATGCCCTCTGGAACTTACAAGCTAGAAGGGAGAGAGCTCAGGCAAACAAAATAATATGTGTTCTCTGTACTTCAAGGGACGGAATCCAGGTGCTCTGAATGTCATAAAAGTTGCTGAGGCCAGAATGGACTAGGCCAGTGCTGGCCAGGCATGTTCTATGTCCTGACCAAAGGGTAGTGATAACATTCCCCTTTCAGCTTGAGTCCTAGAGGTCGTTTTCAGATTTCTCTCACAGTGTTTCTCCAGTAGAAAGACTCTTCTTAGGGAAGGATCATGGTTCTTGGGATCAGAGTTGGATTTTGAATTTAGACAGTGAATAAGAGACATAGGGCACTCCTGGAAGAGGTCACACCACAGACCAAAGAGGGTTCACCACCTTGATGCTGCTCTGTGTAACTCTCTCTTCTCTTCTCAGCCCCATCACTTTGCAAGCTTTGGTTCAGTGTGGACAGCCCCAGTGTTACACTCACATCCTCCAGTGGCTGAAAAGTGAGAAAGCTCACCCCCTCCTGATAGATGTTGTGACCTACCTGGTGGCCCTGATCCCAGAGCCTTCCACACAGAGGCTGCGAGAGATCTTCAACACGGCCAGGGAGCAGCAAAGCCGGGCCACCCTCTATGCACTGAGCCATGTGGTCAACAAGTGAGTCTCTGCACTGAATTTCTTCTCCACCTGGGAGCAGAGGAAAATCCCGCCTCTCTGTACTGACATGGCACCCCTCCTTCTACCTTCTAACCCTAGTGCTCACTCTTTTCTACTGGACATTTTGAAAAGAACAACTTGGAATAAGAAATCAACAAACACAAGTTTGGATTTTAAGAAAGCTCATCTATGCCTTCCAAATTAAGAGAATGTTAACACTCTTCTCTTATTCTGTAGCTATCATCAGATGACCCAGGAAATGACCCAGGACCTTCAGGACATTGCTGATTACCTGTTGGAACAGATTCGCAATGAGTGTACTGGGGACGAAGATCACACCTACTTGATCCTGAGGGTACTTTCAGTATTTTGTATAAGATGCATCATTTCAGCAATGCCCTTCTTTGAACAACCTTTACTCCTCCTTCTGTGCTGTGATGAGTTCTTATTTCTTTTCTTCAATGCAGGTCATTGGAAACATGGGCAGAACTATGGAACAGGTAATGCCGAGACTCAAATCTTCAGTCCTGAAATGTATCAGAAGTGCAAAGCCATCACTGCTGATTCAGAAAGCTGCTATCCAGGCCCTGAGGAAGATGGAACTCAGAGATGAGGTAAAGTACACAAGGGTGTTTGAAAGTGAAAGTCCATGCTGATCAACAAGGTCTGGGGAAGTACAAGGGGGAATGAGATTCTAAATCCCATTCTTGTGCTGACTTTCTTTTACTGTTTTCTCATTGCAAAACTTCAATGAGCCTATTGACTGCCTAGTGGTGTATGGGATGAGAAACATAGTCAACTTGCTGCTACTCCTCTCTCACAAAGAACATGAGATTTTTGCTATATCATGTCCTACTACCAGATTGACCTTTACTTTTATTTTGAGAAAACATACCTGATTTCTCCAGTGGCACCAAACTGAGATAGTGAACCTGGTCCTCCTACCTTAGGTGGCAGAAACTCCACAGCTTTTGAAATCGCCTTATTTTTTAGCTCCAAAATCTCACTGTGCCTTCCCACCTTCATTCTTACATTGAAATAATTTGTGACAAAACAATTTTGTCTTCACTTAGTAGCAGATCGCAAAACAAATAATCACTTGGTCAAAATTTATGTATTCTAATGCAATTGATTTGAGCACATATTTGATAGGAGTCTTCTGAGAACCCTGCCTTGAGCTGGTTGCTTTAAGGAACACTAGCAAGAAGATTCAGCATTATTTGAAGAGTTATTAGAGAGAGATTAGACTTGTGTTAAGAAAGAGCTAGTGGACCATGCCAGTATTGGCCAGGCATGCTCTGTGTCCTGATAAACAGTTGCCTCTTCTGGCTACAGGTCAGGGGGATCCTTCTCCAGACTTTTGTGGATGGTGCTGCTCCAGTGGATAAGCGACTGGCTGCCTATCTCATGCTGATGAGGGGGCCTTCCCAGGCAGATATTAACAAAATTGCCCGAATTCTCCCACGGGAACAGAATGAGCAAGTGAAGAACTTTGTGGCATCCCACATTGCCAACATCTTGAACTCAGAAGAATTGGATATCCAAGAGTAAGTCATCCCTTGCACCAATCTGCTACAGAGGGCCCTGGGTTGGAATTCTAAGTCTCCATTCGGGCCCAGGCCCTGTCTGTCCTTTATGGAGTGTGCTTTCTTCTGGAACACATGTGAGTGTGCAGCAGACCCTGAGCCAAAGTCTTGGGGCAAATGAAACCCATATATTTTAGTAGCAATTGGAAATCCATATTTACTCAGGATGCAGGAGATGATGAATAAGTCACATGGTATGTTGGCTCAAAGTATATCTCTTCTTTTCATCTAGCCTGAAAAATTTAGTGAAAGAAGCCCTGAAAGAATCTCAACTTCCAACCGTCATGGACTTCAAAAAATTTTCTCGGAACTATCACCTTTCTAAATCTGTTTCTCTTCCATCGCTTGACCCAGTCTCAGTCACAATTGAGGGGAATCTTATCTTTGATCCGAATAATTACCTTCCTAAAGAAAGCATGCTGAAAACAACCCTCAATGTCTTTGGATTTGCTCCAACTGACCTCGTGGAGGTATGTGTGAGACTAAAGAAGAGTCTCAAGTTCTCTTGCCTGGTCTGTACACCACAAATACAAAGTCAGGGGAGCTGTGAACCAGCCTGGGGAGGAGCAGGAATCATCAAGGGATTGGTACCTTCATTTTGAGGCTTTTCTTTCCTTCCTTCCTTGCCTTCCTCTCTGTCCACTAGGGGTCATCTGAAACATTATTCCTTATATTAATGGAAATATAGATGTCTCAGAGAAGCCCTTCAACTCAAAGTCCAATGAAATACTTGAGCTAACCAATCATTTCTGGTTCAAACTCCAAATCCACTCCCAGTTCTGAATCCTCAGTTTAATTATTTATCTTTTCTCATGCCTGTCTTTTATAGAAAAAGGCAAATGAGTTCTACCCTTCAAGAGTCTAGTAAAATTTAAATAGACAACTTCTGTGAAATGCTAAGCCCAGCTCCTTCCCTGCAGTGTTCATCAAATACATTTTTAATTAAGTAGACATAAAACGGGGAATGGGAGACTGATGTATAGCCAGAACACCCAGTGGCATATTCTTGCTTGATTTTCTTTCTCAGATTGGCTTAGAAGGAAAAGGCTTTGAGCCAACACTGGAAGCTCTTTTTGGGAAGAAAGGATTTTTTCCAGACAGTGTCAACAAGGCTTTATATTGGGTCAATGGTCGAGTGCCTGATCATGTGTCCAAAGTCTTGGTGGACCACTTTGACTATATCAAAGAGGATAAACATGAGCAGGTATGTATTGGATATGTATTCTCTCAAGGAAAGATTTGGGTCTCAGTGCAAAAACATTCTTTCCTAAGCACAGAAGTCATCAAGGGCCTATCTAACTGAAATAACAACTGTGCATGTGTATTAACCAGTCCTACAGAGCTAGGGTCCAGTATCCTCAGCAGTTAAGGGTCTTATGGAAATGCATTGTGTCCAGGAACCAGACTCACTAGGGGCACTCTAGCAAAATGATTAAGAGTATAAAGTATGGGACCTTGGTTTGAGTCTAACCTCAGTCTTTAAATTGTATTATTCCAGGCAAGTTAGTTAATACTATATATGTCTGTTCCTGCACCCTCAGGGTACTAATAGTAATCCACACTTCACAAAGTTATTTAAAGACTACATTAAATAAGGTACATAAAATGCTAAGCACAGTGCCTGACACCAGTCTCGGATACTCAACAAGAAGATACTATTATAAGTTTTAAATTGTTATTTTTATTTCTTTATTATTAGCTGCTTCCTTTGACTGTCACTCATACCACTGCACTAGTTAATGGGACCAGAATCCATTCTGAGGCTGGCAGTGAGTCCCCGGTGAAGGAGTAGAAACTAGCTTGTATATCTGCAGCTTCTTAGTCTTTAATTTTTTGCTATCTAAAATGTGGTCTGATGATTGACACTACATGATAGCTTGTTATAAATGCAGGACCTCAAGCCCACAAAGACCTACTGAATCAGAATCTGCATTTTAATAAGACCCCAGGGGACTTGTGTGTACATTCAAGGTTGAGAACAGGGCAATAATTTGCTCCCAGATGCTCCCTGATAGTCTCATTTCCATCTTCTGATTTGCCAACCTCCACTTGAAGCCGATATACTTAGATCTGTTTGGGGTCTAGCAATTTCTTTTCCTTCACAATATCTGTGCATCGGTCTATAGAATTCTGCCTGTCTCTAAGAAGAACAGGTCTACAAGCTCTTGACTTACTTATAAGAAAACTATACTTTCTTAGAAAACCCCGGTCCTCTTCCTTAGTTGAAGCAGAGAGGGCTGAGTAGGGAAGTGGGACAGAGGTCTTTTAATCCTGAGGAGCTCTATGGATCTTGGAATCCTGGAGACCAGGGATTCCCCTTACTATTCCTGCATGTTTGTTTTTGTTTTTTTCAAGTTAAGGTCAGCTTTGAAAGTACTACTAGTCCTGAAAAGATCTCAGGTGTTTTGATCTTTGTTTAGATGAATTATGTTTCAGTAAAAGGAGCCTATTCCCTACAGCCCCAGATCCAGGGTTTGTGTTTAGGCCAGTCATGTCAGCAGGAGACAAATCCCACCTCAGACAAAGCTGACCTCTCACTAAACACTGTGTTACTAAAATCCCAGGACATGGTAAATGGAATTATGCCCATCGTTGAAAAGCTGATCAATGATTTGAAATCCAAAGAAATCCCAGAAGCCAGTGCCTACCTCCGCATCTTGGGAGAAGAGCTTGGCTTTGTCAGGCTCCAAGACCTCCAGCTCCTGGGAAGGCTGCTGCTGAGTGGTGTTCAAACACTGCAGGGAATCCAACACCTGGTAAGTGACCAGGCCCCTCAGAGGGCCCACAGATTAGCAGGTGCTCTTCCTAGATCTCCCAGACTCCCTTAAGATCCTTGCCACACAGAGCAGAGAAAGGGCCTATATTTCCTTCAAAGATACAAGTTTGCTCTGAATTTCAATGAAGAAGATCTTTAACTCACAAGGAATCGGCGCATTCAGAAATGAAGCTATTCATAATGTTAGCTGTACTTTTAAGAGCATTAGTTTGATCTTCTAGAAAATGCTGTTAAGAATATCTTCCTCCACCTGCAAAAAAGACTACTTTTAATATTAAAAGGACACAATAATTATTTAAGAAATGTTTGGCCAACTGTAACACACTATCTAAATATTTGCCACAATTTTTATTATAATTAATTTACTAATAAAAGAGAAAATATACCCTCATTATTAAATAAATATTCATGTTGGTTTTTAAAAAAACACTGAAGTTATTTTATGGAAATGTTACAAAACAAAAAACCATGCATGTTAATATGTACATCATTTCAGGAGCTTTTTTATTTAAAATTAATTTTACCAAAATATAATACACTTCAAGTAAACTCTCATTTACATTCAGATTTTTAAAAAGAAAACAGAATTAAGCCAAGCCATAGATTTTACTTGGAGCTTATAAGGGTCTGAGGCCCTGTACTATTCCGAGGAACTCTCTGAATCACCAGTTGAACATGATATTTAATTCAGAGCAATTGCATATATCCAAATGCATTGATGTGAGTAACATTAACCTTTATTTATGAAATTAGCCAGATAAATATGCTAATTCTTTTTTTCTGGATAAAGAGAAATTATTCCTTTCTATTTGGGAGGTTGCATTTGACAAAACTCACTCATAGAAGGCTTAATTTACTCTCCCCTGTTCAATTTGCAGATTGGACAGGCCATAAGGGAAGGCTCAAAGAGTGACTTGTTTCTTCACTACATCTTTATGGACAATGCCTTTGAGCTTCCCACTGGAGTGGGGTCACAGTTGCAAGTGTCCTTATCTGGAGTCATCACCCCTGGGACTAAGGCTGGAGTAAAACTGGAACTAGCCAATGTAAGACCCTGTTTACATTGATTGCAAATAAGTGGGTGTTGTTCTTTTCCTCTTGTGGGGGAGAGGACATTTTAAATGTTTCACATTTTAAAAATGTGTTTCTAGTTCACAACAATGTACATCATCCTAGTAATCACCTCATTAAATTTTATGAAAATCTTTAGGGTTCCACCAGCATGCACTACCTTACCATCGCCAGTTGAATTGTGGCAATAAGATGAAAACTCAGTTGTTTGCTTCATAAATGAGTGTTCTGATCATCTTTCTGTCTAAGTTGCTTCCTAGTCCTTCATAGTGAAGTCTGGCTCTGGAGAACTGGGCACTGGGCTTTCTTCCTCTAATAAATCACAATACTATTTCCTGAGATGCAAGTTATCCAGAGATATTTACCCAGAGATGGGAAGGGGGGGTTGATCTGACAACCAGGGGACTGAGGAATTTAACAGTACTGATAGGTTGTTTTCTGACTTGCAGATGCAGGCTGACCTGGTGGTAAATCCCTCTATGACTGTGGAGTTTGCAACAAACATGGGCATCATTCTTCCTGGCTTTGCCAGGAGTGGTGTCCAAATGAACACCAACTTCTTCCATGAGTCAGGCCTGGAGGCTCGTGTGACCCTGAAGACTGGACAACTGAAGTTCATCATTCCTTCTCCAAGGAGGCCAGTCAGGTTATTTAGTGGCAGGTAATTCTTTCAGCCAGGTGTGCCTGGCCAGTTTCAAAGAGTTGAAAACATATCTGTAGGATTTGGTCAGGCTAGTTAACCAACAGGGAAAATTCTAGTCCCAGAGAAGCAGGAGAGGGAAGGAAGATTCTTGATTACCTATTTTTAACCTAGCCTAGATGCAAACACACAAAATAATTGCCTTTCTACATTTTACTAAATTGTCCTATATCATCCTTCACTGAGACTTAATATCTATGTTTAGTTGGTCATAACTCTGCTGTGGAGGATTTTGTTGTTATTGTTGATTGCTTAGAGAATGAAGTAGCACTAACTCTACAGAAATCTCCCTTGAAAAAAACATGAACATTTTTCTCTAGGAAAAATACCAAAGGCCATATTTATTTGTGGTAGCTAGCTCAGTGGATAAAGCATGAAAATCCATGATAGATTATAGGATTCAGCCTCTGTTGAGAGTTCCATTTTCAATGATATCCTCCACCATTGATTGACCTTAGTTTTTGATATTTTGAACACATTAATTTTCTCATTCAGACGTAGAATTTAGGTCTCTGGGCTTCTAGAGCTTAACTTTATAGGAAGACATACAATGGAGAAAACCGCTGCAATGGAGTGAGAGCTAGATTAGAGGCAGTATTACAATACTGTGAAACTTGAGGGAGTCAGAGCAGGCTTTCTGACACAGGTACACTTGATCTGCTGCGAAGGACTGAGACCTACCCAAGCAAAGTAAAAAGAAATGAGTGTTCTAGGCAAAGAGAAAAGTATGCATAGCAGCCTAATAAAAAAGAAAATGGTTCATGGAACTGAAAGAAATTGAGTATGCCAAAGTGCACTGAGAGCATAATTGTGGGTGGTGGGGAGAAAGGGGTCTGGGGCAACCATGGACCACCTTTTCAGCCACCATAAAGAACCCAGACTCTTCTGAAGGCAAAATAGTTGAACAGGAGAGTATAACTAAGGCAAGGCTGGTGTTTTAGATGAACTACTCTGACTCCAGGGTGGAAAATGTGGGAAAGTAGCAAGACTGGAAGACATTTAAGAGTCTGTTGAAAATACATATGTGTGAGAGGTGACAATGGCCTGCATTGGAGGTGACAATGGTCTGCAGAGAGGAGTGAGAGGTATCAGAAATTGCATGGAGATAGAATCAGGAGCACTTGATTCTTGACTGGATATGGGTATAAGGGAAGAGAGAAGGGAAGCATTCATTTTAAATAGGAACAACAGAGGGAGAGCTGTTCTATTAGATAAAGATGACAAATTCAGTTTTGGATATGCTGTATTTATGTCCTATGAAACAACCAACTAGAACTATCTAGGTGGCAGATGGACCTATGACCCTGAGCCTAGCAAAGAGGTTTGAGCTCAGACGCGGAGTTGGGCATCACCAGTATATAGCAGAGCGAGGAAATAGCAGCTGGTATAGAGAGCAACCAGAGAGGCAGACAGAGAACCAAGGCCATAAGGGTCTAGAAGCCAAGAAGACACTAGAGGCTAGAACATAGGCAGGCCATAGCTGGCATGTAGGACTCCAGCCCATCAGCAAAGGTTGGTCTTGGGGAACCACCAACAATGAGAAAAAAAATACTGGGGAAAGGATGGAGTGTTTAAAAGAAAGCATCCTTCAAAGATACGGGGACATTTTTTAACTTCCTTGTATTTTCACTAATTTAAAGTACATATATAAGAGGAGGGTACCATGATCTTTTCAGAGGATAAAGACTCTGGCATCTTGATGTAGCCATAAGTAAACAAGCCTATTGAATGCTCCTGAGAGGTCAGAGATGATAAAGCCTCACTAGATTCATTGGATTTAGGAGCATGAAGGGGACTGGAGATATTGATGAAAGCATTTTCAGAAACGTGACAAGGGTAACTTTCAGAGCACAGTTCAGCAATAAGTGTGTTAGAAAAACCCCACAAAGGCCAACACCCTGTTGATAGGGTTATGAGAGACAGTAACAAGGGAAAGAAAGAGGTGTGTGTGTGTGTGTCTGTGTGTGTGTGTAGTGTGAGAATGGGAGAAGAGACTGAAGAGACTTATGCATGTTTAATGCGGGTAAAAAAGAAGCCAGCAGAGCATGAGAGATTTCACATGAAAGACAGACAGGGTTCCTCTTGCCCTGTATCATATATGAAGGACGGAGCTAAGTTCAGTCCCAGTGACTAGTTAGTTAGTGTCTCTGAACTGTTGTTTCTTCTGTAAAATGAGAATCCTATGCCTGCTGTTGTGGGATCAGAGGTAACACACATAAAGAACTTAGTGCAATGTCTGAAGCCTAAGAGTCACCATTTGTTTCTCAGTAAATCAAATAAGATGGGTATGGACAGAGGTGGATAGGAGAAAAGGGAGCATGTGTATAGTAAGAATCATGTTCATTTTTTAAAAGAATGATATTCATTTTTTAAAATCTTTTAAAAAATTTTAGTGCATGATAGTTATGTATAATGATAGGGTTCCTTTTGATATATTCATAAATATATATAACATAGTTTTCTCCATTTCTATTCCCAGCTCTAACCTCTCTCCCATCCTTCCCCTGATCCCTTTCCTCTACTTTATTATTCTTTTTTAATTTTTAAATTTATTTTGTGATTAATGCATTATAGTTATATATAAAATTGGAATGCATTGTGGTATAGTCATACATGCACCTAGTATAATTTGGTCAATTTAATTTCTCAGTTCTTCCCCTTTCCCTTCCCTCCTACCTTCTCTTTGATTTCCCACTTCTACTTTACTGATCTCCCTGTTCATTTGATTTCCTGGCTTGAAGATAACTTTGATTTTTCATCCTTCACCAGCAACACATTGCATTTGGTCTCCACCACCAAAACAGAAGTGATCCCTCCTCTCATTGAGAACAGGCAGTCCTGGTCAACTTGCAGGCCTTTTGTCACTGGACTCAGCTACTGCACCACAGGAGCTTACTCCAACGCCAGCTCCACCGAGTCTGCCTCCTACTACCCACTGACAGGTGACACCAGGTGAGAGATACTCAGTGCACAGCCTGAATCTGCTTGCCATCCACATTGTGGCCACCTGGCAGGGCAAACAGAAAAAGGCCATATGATGTAGCCTTATGTCAATCTTAGGGGCTTGTACCATCCTTTGGGTATTTAAAATAGTGGTCGTGTGGCCAGCACTTCTTTCCCCTTCATGTGCTGGATGAGAAGATCAGAGCACATTCCAATTTGCTCCTACCTCATCGTCAGAGTTTCTGAGCCTCCAGACCCATGGGTAGGAGCTTCCTAGAGCTCACCAGCATGCCCAAAGCCTCCACAGTGCTTAGGGTCCTCTGTCTTCATCCCCTCACCCACTCTGTTGTCAGCTTTTGCTGACAGGGCCAGCCAGCTGTTCCTGTACTTGTACAAAAGCCTGGGAATCCTAGGATTTGTCCTTGTCTTAGGCTCTGGGAGGAACTGAAGGGATCATAAAGATCATTATTAGTTACAGGCAAGAGATAAGGTTAAAATAAGGACCTTATTTTTATTGCACTTGATACTGAATTGTTGGGGGATATTATTGCCATCATTCACTGTAATTTCTTTAGATATGAACTGGAACTGAAGCCTACAGGAGAGGTGGAACAATATTCTGCCAGTGCAACCTATGAACTCCAGAGGGAAGAGAGAGCCTTGGTGGACACACTGAAGTTCATAATTCAGGCAGAAGGTGAGTATACAAAAAGAGGATGCTGCCTCTCTACCCTCAGTCTCAGGTTCAGGACTCAAAGGGAGAAATATGTAATGTAATGTATTTAACAAATATTGACTGAGTGCCCAACTAAGTATCAGGCCTGTTCTGAGAGCTGAGGCTCAAACAGGGAACATTGAAGTCTCTATCTTTGTGGAAGTTACAGTAAACAACCAAACAAGTAAATATTTATGAGCTGTCAATCCATGGTAGGGACCAAAACAGAACATAGATGGGCCTAGGGAATGCTGGGAGTGTTGGGAGGAGAAAACTTGGGGAATGGAGTGATTCTGGGAACAATAAGGGAAAGTCTCACTGGTAAAGCAAACACAAAAAAGAGATGTGAGGGAGGTAAGCCCTGTGCCAAGAGTGTTATACGCTAAGGCGCCAGCAGTTGCATGGACTCCAAGGCTGGCATGGGGCTACCAAGTTTGAAAAAAGGAAAGAAAGCCAACGTGATTGAAGCAGAGAGATCCGGGAGGAAAGTGATAGAAGATGAAATCAGAGAAATTAAGGGGAGGTAGAGGAGAGATAGACTTGTAAGACATGGTAAGAACTTTGACTTTTTCTGTGAATAAAATAAGAAGCATTGAAGGTTTTTCATGGTTTATGCTTATGTTGGCAAAAGATTGCAAAAGAGGAAAGGACACTGGTGTGTAGGTTACAACGATAATTCAAGCAAGAGATGTAGTTGCTTTGAATGAGAGTGGTAGTAGAAGAGCCATATTCCAATCCCTGAATGTGCTGAGCGATCCCTACCTCAGAGCCTTTGCATATCCAACCCTCTGCCTGGAAGGCTCCCTGCAGAACTGGCATGGTGCATCCCCACAATCTACTCATTGTGGTCTCTGCCCACATACCCATTCTTGCAGAGAGAACTTGTCTGACCACCACATATTAAATAGCTTCTCTTTTATCCCTGTCTTTCATCTTCATATCCAGTTTTACTTTTCTTCACATTTATTACCATCTGACGCAAGTAATTGGCTGGCCTGTTGTCTGTACAGCCCTACTAGAAGGTAAATTCTATAAGGGCAGGACTCCCCAATGCCAAGAGCAGTGCCCAGCACATATTCTACCATCAGTAAATACTTGCAAGTTGAGTGAATTATGAATACCACAGAGTTAAAAATGTAAGGTAAAATCCTCAACTGTGTTCTTGTTTAAGCACATTGAGTACCCAGGGTTTCTCTACCTTATCCTCTCCTTCCTTCTCTAAGTAGATCCTCTTAGCACACACTCTTAATTATTTTGTACATTTTCAGGTGTGAAGCATACAGAGGCTACAATGATGTTCAAATATAATCGGCAGAGTAGAACTTTATTCAGTGAAATCCAAATTCCAGATCTTAATGTTGACCTTGGAACAGTCCTCAGAGTTAGTGATGAGTCTGCTCAGGACAAAAAGTCTTACAAACTCACCCTGGACATTCAGAATAAGAAAATCACTGAAGTCGCTCTGATGGGCCACATAAGGTAAGGAAGGCATGGGAGATCCTACCTGAGCTGCAGGCCCTGGTAGCTCTTTCCCTTCTTACCCCAGCTTTAAACTAAGACAAATGCATCCCTCATCTATCATCTGGCAAACAGCGTCCTCAGTGTCTTGACCCTCTGCACATTTTTAGTTGGATCTTCCTATTATTTATCTTACACTTATTATCCACTTATCAAATACTGTGCTGGGTACACTAAAAAATTTTCTGAGTCCTCACCTTAAACTGCAAGGTAGGTATGAATTTCCCTATTTTATAGATAAGGAAATGGTAGCTCTGAGCAGTTTAATCTTTTGGCCAAGGCCAAGATTTCGTAAACAGCAAAGCAGATTGAAACAATTTTCAAAAAGTTCATCTGTTCCCTGCAAAGTCCTGCACTTTTGCTGAGTATTAGCCTTGAAGTTAATGCATTTGGTCTGTCTGTGGCCTTGTTTTTCACTCATTAATGTATCTTACTTTTATCACTAAAAAATGCAATTCCTAATTGTTGAATTCTGTATATCTCCTTGGAATGGAAAAATCGTTGAAGCCAAATGATTTTCTTTTCCAAAGTTATGACACTAAGGAAGAAAGCAAAATCAAAGGTGTCATTTCCATACCCCGCTTACAAGCAGAAGCCAGAAGTGAGATCCTGACCCGCTGGTCCCCAACCAAACTGCTCCTCCAAATGGACTCATCTGCTACAGCTTATGGCTCAACAGTTTCCAAGAGACTGGCCTGGCGCTATGGTATGTGCCTCTTCTCCCCCACAAGCACTTCCAAGGGCACTGTGTACTTCAGTGTAACTGCCAAGTGCCATGGACACAGGCTGACCTGTGTTGTACCACTGACAACTATTTCATATGTGCCTTTCTAGATGAGGAAAAGATTGAATTTGAATGGAACACAGGCACCAATGTGGATACCAAAAAAGTTGCCTCCAATTTCCCAGTGGATCTCTCTGATTTTTATAGAGCCTTCCTGCTGCATGCCAGTAGTCTCCCAGATAACAGAGTTCCTCAAACAGACATGACTTTCCGGCAGATGGGATCCAAGTTAATAGTTGTAAGTATGAATCAATCAGCAAAATAGATTCATGGTTAAAAGTGCTAATCACATCCTTAACTCTAAGATAGGTGTATGAGGGTATTCAAAGATGCTTAAGGCATGCTTCCTGCACCTAAGGAATTTCTGGAGAGAAAAGAAACATCAAGCATGCTTAGTTCTCCAGTTACACAAAGCTGAATATGATAAATACCAAGTGAATGCTATAAGCAAAAGAGTTTGCTATGTGTACATATATGAACAGAAACTTCAAGACATGGGCTAGGACTCTACGTTACATATTCTTAAAAAGGGAAGAGATCAGTGAGTGGCAGCCCAAATTCATAATTTTCTGTAATAAATAATAATAATAATATATTATTATTAATTACTATTATTTTATTTATTTATTTATTTATTAATATTAATAAATATTATTATTATTATACCAGAGATTAACTCCAGAGGTGCTTAACCACAGAGCCACATCCTCAGCCTTTTATTATTTTTTATTTTGAGACAGGGTCTCGTTAAGTTTCTTAGGGCCTTGCTAAGTTGCTGAGGCTGACTTTGAACTCGTGATCTGCCTGTCTCAGCCTCCTGAGCCACTGGGATTACATGCACCACCATGCCCATCACTATAACTTATTTTTAACTTTTACTTCATTGTTCTGCTTGATAACTGACCTGTCAAATCTCAATTATCACGTAATGTTAATTTCACTTTGAGGATCACCCAGTCCCATTTCTTGCTCTAAAAATCTTCTATCATTTTGTAGGCAACAAACAGCTGGCTTCAGAAGGCATCCGAGAGTCTTCCATTTGCCCAGACTTTGCAGGATCACCTCAGTGGCTTGACAGAGTTGAGCCTCCAGAAAATGAGATTTCCAACCTTCCAAGTCCCAGAAAACCTCTTCTTAAAAAGGTAAAAGAAGAAACTAGAGAAGTTTCTCAAACCATGCAAAGCACATGGAAAATTTGACATAGCATGATTGTTACTGTTTTTATTTAATTTTAAGGGAAATAATATAAGCATTTTTAAAGAGATGAATAACTATAGCATAAATACTGTGACACTTTTGTATTATTAAACGTGAAGTCTGAATGTGACAGTCAACCCAAAATGAACCCAAAAGACAATTGAGGAATTCTGGTACTTTCCTCCTAAGATGTTTTATTTACTACAATCTGAATTTGGAAGGCATTCAGCTTTCTTCCATCACAAGTAAACACCCTATTCCAGACCAGAATATATTCACACTTATTTGACTGTGAAGAGTTTAAGAGTAGCTGGAGGAATTATTGACTATGGGCTTGCTGTTTAACTACAGAGGGTCAGAACAACCATTGAGCATTGAATAAAAGGCAGCATTTGGAGAGAGATTCAGTTTAGCAATATAACTTAACCCTTACCCAAAAAGTCAGATTCCAAAGTGCTCAGTCCATTTCTGTATTTACAAAAATATATGAAATGCTTTGCTTGTCTTATTTCATGAAAATAAGAAATCAGAGCACAAGCTGAAAAAAACTAGAGTATTTTCTAAGTTGACTGATCTCTGTACTTTACTCGGGTAAAAAAAAAATAAGTGACCTATGTCATGTGGACCCTCCCATGGTCAGTGGCAGAGGAGCAGTTTAATAGGCCAAATTATTGTAAAAGGGCAGAAGTCTGCCAAAGCACCCATACGGAAAAAGACTGTAGGAGATGGAAAAGGGTGGCAGCACAAAGGACTCAGGAACCCTCCTTCTCTGCTGTTGTTTCAGGACCTACGAATTGGACAGGGCCTGACTGGTCATCAGTCATCCTCCTGCTGAAAGCAGGCATCCTTTTGCAGCAATAAAATGAACAATTTATTTGCACATAATAGCTAAACCCCTCTGTCCCCCTTTATTTTTTATAAGTTATCCTGTTATTACATTGCATGGGTATGGTATTGAAAAGATTGCAAAGTGCTTTTAGGTATTTTTTTTTTCTCATTTGATAGCCAAGGCCGTCACTGTGAGTTCAACAGAAAGGATACTGTTATCCCCACTATGCAGAAAACATCACAGAGACTCAGAGACACTGTTATCACTAAGATAACAGTGGAAATTGAAGCTCTCACCCAAATTTATTGCCTTTTATTCCTGTGTACATTCCACATATCAAGTTACCTCAATTTAGTTTAGCAAATATGTACCAAGGGTCCACTACATGCAAAATACTAGACTAGGTACAGTGAGAAGATAGACACTAGATAAGGTATAGTTCTTCCTCCCAGGGAGACACTGTGCAGACATCAAAAAATGAACAGATAATTTATTATCTAAGCAGAACTAGGGCATGCTCTTTGAGATAGGTGTAAGAGACTCTATCCCTTTAAGAATGAGAGAAATTAGTTATGACTTGGGTGGAATGGAAATGCTAAGGGATGGCTCTTAGAAGGGCATAGAAAGAGTTTGTTGGGCAGGTAGAGGAAAAAAAGCAAAGGTATCCAGGCATGGGAAGTAGTGCAATAAAAAAGAGTTTAGAAATGGAGTAGATGCAGTATTGCTTGGAAGATCAGATGGCAGAGAGCTGAGTTCTTGATGACTGACTGTGGGGACATTGTTGTTCATTTCAGTGATGGCCGGGTCAAATATACCTTGAACAAGAACAGTGTGAAAATTGAGATTCCTTTGCCTTTTGGTGGCAAGTCTTCCAAAGATCTGAAGATGCTAGAGACCATTAGGACACCAGCCCTCAACTTTAAGTCTGTGGGATTCCAGCTGCCATCTCAAGAATTCCAAGTCCCGACTTTTACCATTCCCAAGTTGTATCAATTGCGAGTGCCTCTTTTGGGTGTTCTGGACCTCTCCACAAATATCTACAGCAACTTGTACAACTGGTCTGCCTCCTATACTGGTGGCAACACCAGCAGAGACCACTACAGTCTCCAGGCTCGATACCACATGAAGGCTGACTCTGTGATTGACATGTTTTCCTATAGCATCCAAGGTGAGCCATGCTCAGGTGAAGGGTTCACAGGGCTAACTCATTGCAGTTTCTGGTGGGAGAACCCCCTCTAGGGAGGAAAGGACATGGACTTTCTTATTGTCCTTGCTACTCAGAAGTCTATTCATCCACTCAACTCATAGGAATATTTATTAAACATGTTATATGTATTTGATATACACCTAGGTAAGAAAAAGGAAAGGAGTACATAAACCAGCAATTGTAACTCAGTGTGAGAAGTACTATGGTAGGGTGTATAAGATACATCAAGTTTACTTTATTAATCATAATTCAGCTTGAGTGCCACAGAGTATACTAGTATAAGATACAGTGAAACTCGTCAATAAGGGAGCCCAAAAAGGTCTTCAGCAGTCAGGGAAAACTTCCTGGAGAAATACATTATGCTTTCAAATTTTATGTTTGCATTATAGATGAGGAGACTACTACACAACTGACCCAGATAAATGGGACTTTTTAATTGAAAGATTTTCAACAATGATTGTTCTGGACATTTTTTTTTCTTAATTTAACCAATGTCTTTAATTTTTAACATTAGGATCTGGAGAAACAGCTTATGACCAAAGGAATATGCTCACATTAGCTTGTGATGGGTCTCTACGCCACAAATTTCTGGATTCAAAAATCAAGTTCAGTCATGTAGAAAAAGTTGGAAACAACCCAGCCTCAAAAGGTTTTCTAACATTTGATGCATCTAGTGCCTGGGGACCACAGATGTCTGCTTCAATCCATTTTGACTCAAAAAAGAAACAACATCTGTATGTCAAAGATGTCAAGATTGATGGGCAATTTAGAGCTTCTTCGTTCTATGCTAATGGCATTTATGACCTGTCTTGTCAGAGGGATTCTACCACTGGCCAGCTCAGTGGAGAATCCAACCTGAGGTTTAACTCTTCCTACCTCCAAGGCACCAACCAGATAACTGGAAGGTACAAAGATGGAACCCTCTCCCTCACCTCTACCTCTGATTTGCAAGATGGCATCTTTAAAAATACTGCTTCCCTGAAATATGAGAACTATGAGCTCACTGTGAAATCTGACAGCAATGGGAAATATGAGGACTTTTCTACTTTTAACAAGGTGGATCTGACCTTCTCTAAGCAAAATGCATTGCTTCGTTCTGAGTATCAGGCTGACTACAAGTCACTGAGGTTCTTCACCCTGCTTTCTGGGTCACTGAATTCCCATGGAATTGAATTAAATGCTGACATCTTGGGCACTGACAAAATTAATACTGGTGCTCATAAGGCAACACTAAGGATTGCCCGAGATGGATTATCTACAAGTGCAACCACCAGCTTGAAGTACAGTCCCTTGTTGCTGGAGAATGAGCTGAATGCAGAGCTTGACCTCTCTGGGGCATCCATGAAATTAACAGCAAATGGTCGCTTCAGGGAGCACAATGCAAAATTCAGCCTGGATGGAAAAGCTGCCCTCACAGAGGTATCACTGGGAAGTACTTATCAGGCCATGATTCTGGGTGTCGACAGTAAAAACATTTTCAACTTCAAAATCAGCCGGGAAGGACTGAAGCTTTCAAATGACATGATGGGCTCATATGCTGAAATGAAGCTGGACCACTCTAACAGTTTGAATATCGCAGGCTTATCACTGGACCTCTCATCCAAACTTGACAACGTTTATAGCACTGACAAGTTTTACAAGCAGAATTTTAACTTACAGTTACAGCCCTTTTCTCTTGTAACTACTTTAAACAATGACCTGAGATACAGTGCTCTGGATCTGACCAGCAATGGGAAATTACGGCTGGAACCCCTGAAGCTGAACATGGCTGGAAACCTCAAAGGAGCCTACCAAAATGATGAAATAAAACATATCTACACCATTTCCTATGCTGACTTATCAGCAAGTTATAAAGCAGACACTGTAGCTAGGGTTCAGGGTGTGGAGTTTAGCCATCGGCTCAACACTGACATTGCTGGGCTGGCGTCATCCATTGACATCAGTACAAACTATAATTCAGACTCTCTGCATTTCAGCAATGTTTTCCATTCTGCAATGGCCCCATTCACCGTGGCCATTGATGCACATACAAATGGCAATGGAAAACTGGCTCTCTGGGGAGAGCACACTGGACAACTCTATAGCAAATTCCTGTTGAAAGCAGAACCACTGGCCCTCACTTTCTCTCATGATTACAAAGGGTCCACAAGTCATCTCATGTCCAGCAAAAGCATCAGTACAGCTCTTGATCACAAAGTCAGTGTCCTGCTCACTCCAGCCGAGCAGACAAGCACCTGGAAACTCAAGACCCAATTGAACAACAATGAGTACAGCCAGGACTTTGAAGCTTACAACACTAAAGACAAAATTGGTGTGGAGCTTAGTGGGCGAGCCCTGGCTGACCTTACTGTGATAGACTCCCCGATTAAAGTGCCATTTTTACTCAGAGAGCCCGTCAATGTCATTGATGCTTTAGAGATGAAAGATGCTATTGACAAGCCCCAAGAATTCACAATTGTTGCTTTTGTTAAGTACGATAAGAACCAAGACGTTCACACCATCAGCCTCCCCTTCTTTGAAACTCTGCCAGAATATCTGGAGAGGAATCGAATAGTAATTATAACTGCTCTGGAAACCATTCAGAAAGAATTGAAACGCATCAATATTGATCAATTTATGAGGAAATACAGAGCAGCCCTCAACAGACTCCCACAGCAAGTTAATGACTATCTGAATGCACTTAATTGGGAGAGACAAGTTTCCATTGCCAAGGAGAAACTGAACACTTTCACAGAAAATTATAGAATTACAGAAAATGATCTACAAATTGCATTGGATAATGCCAAAATCAACTTTAATGAAAAACTCTCTCAACTTCAGACATATGTGATACAATTTGATCAGTATATTAAAGATAATTATGATCTACATGATTTTAAAACTGCTATTGCTAAGATTATTGATCAAATCATTGAAAAATGGAAGATTCTTAATGAACATTATCATATCTGTGTACATTTAGTAAAGACAATCAGTGATCTGTACGAATTTATTGAAAATATTGATTTTGACAAAACTGGAAGTAGTGTTGCCTCCTGGATCCAGAATGTGGATACTAAGTATCAAGTCAGAATCCAGATACAAGAAAAACTGCAGCAGCTCAACGCGCATATTCAGAATACAGACATCGAGGACATTGCCACAGTGTTAAAACAACGGGTTAAGGATATTGATGTCAGAGTCCTTTTAGATCAATTGAGAACTACAATTTCATTTCAAAGAATAAAGGACATTATTGAACATGTCAAATACTTTGTTACAAATCTTATTGAAGAATTTGAAGTAACTGAGAAAATCAATGCTTTTAGAGCCATAGTCCATGAGTTAATTAGGAAATATGAAGTAGACCAACAAATCCAGGTTTTAATGGATAAATCAGTACAGTTGGCCCACAAGTATAAGTTGAAGGAGACTGTTCAAAAACTAAGCAATGTTCTACAGCAAGTTGAGATAAAAGAATACTATGAGAGATTGGTTGGGTTTATTGATGATGCAGTCAAGCAGCTTAAAGCATTGTCTTTTAAAAAATTCATTGAAGAAGTAAACAGATTGCTGGACATGTTGGTAAAGAAATTAAAATCGTTCAATTACAACCAGTTTGTGAATGAAACCAATAACAAAATCCATGAGATGACTCAGAGAATCAATGGTGAAATTCAGGCTCTAGAACTGCCACAGAAAGCTGAAGCACTAAAACTGTTTGTAGAGGACATCAAAGCCATGGTCGCTATCTATTGGGAAAAGCTAAAAGACACCAAAATAACTTTATTCATTGATTGGTTACAGGATGCTTTAAATTCTGCATCTTTGGTTCACATGAAAGCCAGATTCCAAGAAACTCTAGAAGACATACGAGACCGGATCTATCAAATGGACCTTCAGCGGGAACTTGAGCGATACCTGTCTCTAGTAGGCCAGGTTTATAATACACTTGTCACCTACATTACTGACTGGTGGATTCTTGCTGCTAAGAACTTTACTGACTTTGCAGAGCAATACTCTATCCAAGACTGGGCTGAAAAGGTGAAATCCTTGGTGGAACGAGGGTTCACTGTTCCTAAAATCCAGACCATCCTTGGGACTATGCCTGCCTTTGAGGTCAGTCTCCATGCTCTCCAGGAAGCTACCTTCCAGACTCCTGACTTCATAGTTCCCCTGACAGATCTGAGGATTCCATCAGTTCAGATAAACTTCAAAGAGTTGAAAGATATAAAAATCCCATCCAGGTTTTCCACTCCAGAATTCACTATCCTCAACACCTTCCACATTCCTTCCTTTACAATCGACTTGGTAGAAATCAAAGCAAAGATCATCAGAACCATTGACCAAATGCTGATCAGTGAGCTGCAGTGGCCACTTCCGGAAGTGTATCTGAGGGATTTGAAGATGGGAGACACCCCCCTTGCTTTACTCACACTGCCAGACTTCCATTTGCCAAAAATTACAATTCCAGAAGTCATGATCCCAAATCTCAACCTGAAAGATTTTCAAGTTCCTGACCTTCAAATACCAGACTTCCAGCTTCCCCACATCTCACACACAATCGGAATACCTACTTTTGGCAAGTTGACTAGCATTTTGAAAGTCCAATCTCCCCTTTTCACATTAGATGCAAATGCTAACATCCAGAATGTAACTAGTTCAGACCACAAAGCAGAGATTGCAGCTTCCATCACTGCCAAAGGAGAGTCCAAATTAGAAGTTCTCAATTTTGATTTCCAAGCAAATGCACAACTCTCAGACCCTAAGATTAATCCACTGGTTCTGAAGGAATCTATGATATTTTCCAGCAAGTACGTGAGAACAAAGCATGAAAGTGAAATACTATTTTCTGGAAATGCTATTGAAGGAAAATCAGATACAATGGCAAGTTTACACACAGAAAAAAATACACTGGAGTTTAATAATGGTGTGATTGTCAAGATAAATAACCAGCTTAAACTGGAAAGCCACACAAAGTACTTCCACAAATTGAACATCCCCAAACTGGACTTATCCAGTAAGGTTGACCTGAACAATGATATCAAGACACTGCTGAAAGCTGGACACTTAACTTTGACTTCTTCTGGAATAGGGTCATGGAAACTGGCCTGTCTCAACTTCTCAGATGAGGGAATACATGAATCACAGATCAGCTTCACCGTGGAAGGACCCATCACTTCCTTTGGATTGTCCAATAACATCAGCAGCAAACACCTAAGAGTAAACCAAAAGATCGCTTATGAATCTGGCTTCCTTGACTCTTCTAAGTTTGAAATTAAGTCTGAAGTTGAATCCCAGCATGTGGGCCACAGTATTCTAACTGCTAATGGCATAGCACTGCTCAAAGAAGGGAAGACAGAGATAACTGGCATCCACAATGCTCATTTAAATGGAAAAGTTATTGGAACTTTGAAAAATTCCCTTTTCTTTTCAGCACAGCCATCTGAAATTACTGCAACCACAAAAAATGAAGGAAATCTGAAAGTTAGTTTTCCACTAAAATTGGTAGGGAAGATAGACTTCCTCAACAACTATGCAATGTTCCTGAGTCCTCATGCCCAGCAAGCAAGTTGGCAAGCAAGTGCTAGGTTCAATCAGTATAAATACCATCAAAATTTCTCTGCCGTGAACAATGGGCACAGCATGGAAGCCCATGTACAGATCAATGGAGATGCCAACCTGGATTTCTTGAACATTCCTTTGACAATTCCTGAAATAAATCTACCTTATACAACACTCACAACACCCTCACTGAAAGAGTTCTCCATATGGGAAGAAACCGGCTTAAAGGAATTCTTGAAAACAACAAAGCAATCATTTGATTTAAGTGTAAAAGCTCGGTACAAAAAAAACAAAGACAGGCATTCCATTGCAATTCCTTTGGGTGTGTTTTTTGAATTTATTAATCAGAATATCAATTCCTTTGACAGACATTTTGAGAAAGTCAGAGATGACGCCTTAGATTTTCTCACTACATCCTACAATGAAGCAAAAAGTAAGTTTGATGAGTATGAAGTTGAAAGATCTCTCAACAAGCTCCCCAGGACCTTTCAAACTCCCAGATACACTCTTCCAGTCATCAACATGGAAGTGTCTCCATTCACAGTAGAGATGTCAGCCTCCAGTCATGTGATCCCCAAAGTGATCAGCACCCCCAATGTCACCATCCCAGGGTCTGGCTTCTATGTGCCGTCACACACATTTGTCCTCCCATCCATTGAGTTGCCAGTCCTTCATGCCCCTAGGAATCTACTCAAGGTCCCTCTTCCAGATTTCAAGGAACTGAGTACCATAAACAATATTTTTATTCCAGCCCTGGGCAATATTACTTATGATTTTTCCTTTAAATCAAGTGTCATCACGCTGAATACCAATATTGGACTTTATAATCAATCAGATATTGTGGCTCATTTCCTTTCTTCCTCTTCATTTGTCATTGATGCACTACAGTACAAATTAGAGGGCACTTCAAGTTTAACAAGGAAAAGAGGGCTGAAGCTAGCCACAGCTTTGTCTCTCAGCAACAAATTTGTGGAAGGCAGTCATGATAGCACTATTAGCTTAATCGAGAAAAACTTGGAAGCATCAGTGACAACAACTGCCAAAATCCACGTTCCAGTTTTGAGATTGAATTTCAAGCAAGAACTTAATGGAAATACCAAGTCAAAACCTACTGTCTCTTCATCCACTGAATTAAAATATGATTTTAATTCTCCGAAGCTGTACTATACTGCTAAAGGAGCAGTTGACCACAAGCTCAGCTTAGAAAGCCTCACCTCCTACTTTTCCATTGAGTCATCTACTAAAGGAGATGTCAAGGGTTCAGTCCTCTCACGGGAATATTTGGGAACTATTGCCAGTGAGGCCAGTATGTACCTGAATTCCAAGGGCACTCGGTCATCAGTGAAGCTGCAAGGGGCTTCCAAGGTCGATAGTATCTGGAACCTTAAAGTAAAAGAAAATTTTGCTGGAGAAGCCAATCTCCGACGCATATATGCCATCTGGGAACACAATACAGAAAATTACTTACAGCTACAGGGCCTTTTTTTCACACAAGGAGAACATGCAAGCAAAGCCATCTTGGAACTCTCCCCATGGACAATGTCTGCCCTTGTTCAGGTTCAGGCAAGTCAGCCCAGTTCCCTCCTGGACATACCTTACATTGACCAGGAAGTGACTCTGAATGCAAACACTAAGAACCAGAAGGTCAGCTGGAAAAGTGAGATCCAGATTTATTCTGGGTCTCTCCAGAACAACATACAGCTTTCTAATACCCAAGAAGAGGCACGCCTTGACATTGCAGGATCCTTAGAAGGGTCAAACCTTGAACATATCATCCTACCAGTGTATGACAAGAGCTTATGGGACCTCCTAAAGCTGGAGGTAACCACCAGCACCAGCAGGAGGCAGTATCTTCATGTTTCAACTGCTCTTGTGTACACCAAAAATCCCAATGGCTATCTTCTCTCTGTCCCCGTGCAAGAATTGGCTGATAAATTCATTATACCTGGGTTGAAACTAAATGATCTAAATTCAGTTTTTGTCACACCTACATTTCGAGTCCCATTCACAGATCTTCAGGTTCCATCCTACAAAGTTGACTTCAGTGAAATGAAAATCTATAAAAAGTTAAGAATGTCACCATTTGCACTCAACCTACCAACATTACCCAAAATAAAATTCCCTGAAGTTGATGTTTTAACAAAATATTCTGAATCGGAAAACTCGTCATTTCCCTTCTTTGAGATAACTGTGCCTGAAGCTCAGTTAATTTTAACCCCTTTCACCCTTCCAAAAAGCATTTCCATTGGCAGTGCTGTCTTGGACCTAAATGAGGTGGCCAATAAGATTGGAGGCTTTGAATTGCCTACCATAATCATGCCTGAGCAGACTATTCAGATTCCTTCCATTAAATTCTCTATACCTGCTGGAATTTGGATTCCTATTTTTGGAGAACTGACTGCACGGTTTCAGGTGGCCTCTCTCCCATATAATGCCACTTGGAGTGCTGGTTTGAAAAACAAAGCAGATCATATTGAAACATTCCTGGATTCCACATGCAGTTCAACCTTAAAGTTCCTGGAATATGACCTAAAAGGTAAGAAAATGACCTGACTCCTTTCCTAGATACTATGTTCTTAATGAAAGTTGTAAGTAATTATATATTTAGTTATGACCAGAGTTACAATTACTGTCAGTAAAATTAAAAGAGGAGATACATATATACCCCATACATTAAAAAAAACTATAGAAAATAACTGACATTCAAAAAGGATAGGTTCAAAGAAGTAGATTTTTCTATAATGATTTTAGGACTTACATTGTCTTCTTACTATTTACTTAGATTATAGAGCAGAGTGTATAGTTCAGTGATAGAGCACATACCTAGCATGTGTGGATGCCCTGGGTTTGATCCCCAGCACCAAACAAAAAAAAATTATTTCAAAACACTATGAACTAGACATTGCATATTAAAAACATGTAAGTTAGGTGTTTGGTTAAAATAGAATGCTCCAAGTTTCCCAATGAAAATATCTCTGTATTCCATAATTATTTGCCCCACAAAATGTAAACTCTCTCCCCTACAGTGGTGGAAACATATAAATTTGAAGACTACAGTTTCATCTGTAAGAGCAACACAACATTTGTACATCGTGACTTCAGTGTGCTGTATAAAGAAGAGGGCAAATACAAAGGACTGCAGTATGAAACTTTTATTGAAACTTCATTCCTTTTCAAAGCTCATTGTGATGTGTGCCCTCTTTGTGCCCATTATATTGTGACCCAGCTGCATTTCTGCTTTCAGGGACTCGGAAATACAGGCTGCCCTGGACATCACCAGTCCGGTGTTCACTGACCTCCACCTGCGCTATCAAAGAGATAAGCAAATCCAGATCTTCTGGGCAGCCTACCCAGCCAGAGACACCGTGGGCCTGAACCTGGGAGAAAAAGGAAACTATGGCATAGTAAAGAACCCCTACTTCTACCCTCAGGTGAGTCCCAACCAATGGGTTGACAAAGCCCAAGAGCAGGGAGAGAATTGGGACAGATAATTTAAGACAATTCTTTTTTAATGAATTTATTCTAATTAGTTATATATGTCAGTAGAATGCATTTTGACACATTCTACACAAATGAGGCATAACTTTTCATTCTTCTGGATGTACATTGTGCTGAGTCACACCAGTAGTGTAATCATACATGTACATAAGGTAATAACGTCTGTCTCATTCTACTGTCCTGCCCATCCCCATCATCCCACCCCTCTCCTCAATTCCCTCTGTATAATCCAAATTTCCTTCATTTTCCCTACCCCCACTCCACTGTAGATTAGCATCCATCCCCTTATCAGAGAAAACATTGGGCCTTTGGTTTTGGGGGATTAGCTTATTTCACTAAGCATTATATTCTCTAGTTTCATCCATTTACCAACAAATGTCATAATTTCATTCTTCTTTAAGGCTGAGTAATATTCTATTGTGTGTATGTACCACAGTTTCTTTATCCATTCATCTATTGAAGGGCATCTAGTTTGGTTTCATAGTTTAGCTATTGTGAATTGAGCTGCAATAAACAGCTGATGTGGCTGTATCACTGTAGTATGCTGATTTTAAGTCCTTTGGGTACAAACTGAGGAGTGGGATAGCTGGGTCAAATGATGGTTCCATTCCAGGTTTTCTGAGAAATCTCCAAACTGCTTTCCATAGTGGTTGCATCAATTTGCAGTCCCATCAGCAATGTATAAGTGTACCTTTTCCCCCAACGTCCTCATCAACACTTATTATCGCTTGTATTCTTGATAATTGCCATTATGATTGGGGATGAAATTTTTTCTTTGATTTGCATTTCTCTAATTGCTAGAAATGATGAACATTTTTCATATGCTTGTTAATCAACTGTATTTCTTCTTCTGTAAAGTGTTTGTTCATTTCCTTATCCCATTTATTGAGGATGTTATTTGTTTTTCTTGTGTTAAGTTTTTTGGGTTATATATCCTGGAATTAATGCTCAATCTGAGGTACATGTGGTAAATATTTTCTCCCATTCTGTAGGCTCTATCTTCCTGTTATTGTTTCCTTTGCTGAGAAGAAGCTTTTTAGTTTGAATCCATCCCATTTATTGATTCTTAATTTTACTTCTTGTTAAGGAAGTCAGGTCCTAAGCTGACATGATGAAGATTTGGGCCTACTTTTTCTTCTATTAGGCTCAGGGTCTCTGTTCTAGTGCCTAAGTCTTTGATCTACTTTGAGTTGAGTTTTGTGCAGAGTGAGAGATAACTTTTAACTTCATTTTGTTATGTATGAATTTCCAGTTTTCTGAGACCATTTGTTGAATAGGCTATCTTTTCTCCAATGTATGTTTTTGGCTCCTTTATATAATGTGAGATGACCATATTTATGTGGGTTTGTCTCTGTCTTCTATTTTGTACCATTGATCTACATGTCTACTTTATTCTAATACCATGCCATTTTTTTTTTTACTGTGGCTCTGTAGTATAGTTAACCATCTGGTATTTTGATGCCTCCTGCTTCACTCTTCTTTCTAAGGATTGCTTTGACTATTCTGGGTCTCTTATTTTTCCAAATGAAGTTCATGATTGCTTTTTCTAGTTCTATGAAGAATGTTATTGGTATTGTAATAGGAATTGCATTAAATATGTATAACACTTATGGTAGTATGTCCATTTTGACAATATTAATTCTGCCTATCCAAGAACATGGGAGAGAGATCTTTCCCTCTTCTAAGGTCTTCTTCAATCTCTTTCTTTAGTGTTCTATAGTTTTCATTGTATAGGTCTTTCACCTCTTTTGTTAAATTGATTCCCAAGTACTTTATTTGTTTTGAGGGGATAGTTTTTTTGGGTTTTTTTTTTTTGTGTGTGTGTGTGTATGTGTGTGTGAATGGGTTAGTTTTCCTAATTTTTCTTGCAATGGATTCATCACTTATATATAGAAATGCATTTGATTTATGAGTATTGATTTTATATCCTGCTACTTTGCTGAATTCATTTATTAGTTCCAAAAGTTTTCTGATGAAATTTTTTGGATCTTCTAAATATAGAATCATGTCATTAGCAAATAGTAATAGTTTGAGTTCTTCTTTTCCAATTCATATCCTTTTAATTTATTTTGTCTGACTACTCTAGCTAGAGTTTCAAGGACTATGTTGAATAGAAGTGGTGAAAGAGGGCATCCCTGTCTTGTTCCAGTTTTTAGAGGGAGTGGTTTTAGTTTTTCTCCATTTATAATGATGTTGGCCTTTGGCTTAGCATAGGTAGCTTTTACAATATTGAGATATGTTTCTTATATCCCTAGTTTTTCTAGTGTTTTGAACATAAATAGGTGCTGTATTTTGTCAAATGCTTTTCCTGCATCTATTGAGATGATCATATGATGCTTGTATTTAAGTCTATTAATGTGATGAATTACATTCATTGATTTCCATATGTTGAACCAACCTTGTATCCTTAGGATAAACCCCACTTGATTGTGGCACACTATCTTTTTAATATTTTTTGTATGTTTTAATTTGCCAGAATTTTATTGACAATTTTTGCATGTAGTTCATCAGGGATATTGGTCTTAAATTTTCTTTCCTTGATATGTCTTTGTCTGCTTTTGATCTCAGTGTGATACTAGCCCCATAGAATGAGTTTGGAAGTGTTCCCTCCTTTTCTATTTCATGAAATACTTTGAGGAGTATTGGTATTAATTCTTCTTTGAATATCTTATAGAACTTGGCTGAGAATCCATCTGGTCCTGGGCTTTTCTTGGTTGGTTGGCTTTTAATGGTGTCTTCTATTTCATTGCTTGAAATTGATCTGTTTAAATTGTGCATGTCCTCCTGATTCAGTTGGGGTAGATCATGTCTCTAGAAATTTGTCAATGAAGTTAAGACAATTCTTTCAGAGAGTTCTCAAATTAGATGAAAGATACTCACTAAGGAATTATTCTTCAGAAAGCCTTACAATGAATCCTTCATTGAAATTAATTATTAGTCATGCACATGACTTCATATTAGCACTATTATTATTTTATTACTTCTGGGAAAATCTAGAAAGATAAGGGTCATGCCTAATCATCCAAATACACTATTTTTTTTTGGTGGTCTTGAGGATCTAACCCAGGGTCTTAAACATGCTATGCAAGCACTTCACCACTGAGCCACATTCCTAGTCCAACCCCACCATCTGCCCTACTTCCAAATATTTCATCATTGGATTTATTTTTTTATTTTTATATATTTTTTTCAGTGCTGTGGATTGAACCCCAGGCCTTGCACATGCTAAGCAAGCACTCTAACCCTGAGCCACAGCCAAAGCCCTCTCATAACCTAAATCATGGTTTCGGGAGGTTTCTTGAAGCTTAGAATTCTTTCCCTTAACAGAATAGTTTGATGAGACCCAAGGACTCAGTCTTTTATAAGCTCTACTAGGGCCAAATCAAATATGTCATTACCAGAGGGGGACACCTAACCTGATTCAATCACCAAGGTTTGTCATAGGTTTGGAGCATGAATACGGAGATGTGGACTCTGGCTCTCTGCTGGTTGGGCTCTGGACATTTTCCTTTTTTGCTACTTCTTTACCTGAATGTGCCATTCTCTGCCTTTTCCCTTCTTCCTCTGCCTCCTCTTGCTCCCTATTCTTCTTCCCTATCCTTCCCCTCCTATCTCCATTTTTCAGTACTAGGAAGGCCTTAATGTTAAGTATTCCTGTATAAATGCCAAGCATGGTTTTTATCCTTTCTGAGGCATATGATAATGAGAAATTAACAGTAGGTTTTTTTAACCATAAAACAAACATACAAACTGACATGTAAAAGATAAATTCCCTTCAGAAAATTAAGGATCCTCTGATCTTTACTTTTAACTGCTAATGAAGTTTTAGTGTAATATATTATGTAATCAGAGTAATTGAAAACATGTCCCCCCTTTCTTGTTTTAGTCCTCTGCAGAGAAAAAACTCATCATATTCATAACTGAGTGGGGGCAGAAACCTGATGAGGAAATTCAGATCAAATTTAATTGGGATGAAGAGGCAGCATCCAGATTGCTAAGCTCTCTAAAAGACAGTGTGCCCAAGGCCACAGAGACCTTTTATGACTATGTCAACAAGTACCACCAGGAGTACACAGGACTCAGCCTGACAGATGCTTCTGCAAAGCTGAGGAGAAGTCTACAGAACAGTGCTGAGCAAGCCTATCAAGGGGCCATGAGGCAAATTGATGAGATGGACATGGGGTTCCAGAGAGCAGTCAGCAGCACCACAAGAACTTACCAGGAGTGGAAGGACAAGACCAAGAATCTGTACCAGGAACTGTTGGCTCAGAAGAGCCAGGCCAGTTTCCAGACAATCAAGGAGAAGGCATTTGACAGCTTAATACAAATCATCAAGGGGTACCATAGGGCAATTAAGCATCTGATTGACTCATTCATTGATATCCTGAAGTTCTCCAGATTCCATCTCCCAGGGAAAGCTGAGATGTCCACTATTGATGAACTCAACAGTATGGTCATGAAGGAGGTAGGGAAGATGCTATCCCAAGTATGTTCAAATATCCAAAATGGGTTAGATAAACTGCTTTCATATGTCCAAGACCTAGTGGAGAGAACTGAATTAATCAAAGACCTACAGATTAAACTTCCTTTTCATTCAACAAGCTCTAAACTAAAAGATGCAATTCCGGACTTGAGGGAACAGTTGAAATCTTTATCAGGAGAAATTCAAGTAACATTAATTGACTACTTATCTATCAATACTACAGAGACACTAAGTCTCCTTTGCAACGTTTTACAATCATTTGTTTTTGAAGAGATAGAAAAAGACATTGAAATCTTAAAAGAGATAAATTTTACTGATCTTGTTAATGAGATCCTACGTGAGAAAGACAATTTCAAAGATGGTGTTCTATATGTTTTTCAAAATCTGGAAGAAAGTCTAGACTTTATCCTCAGTAGGTTCAATGAATTTATTCAAGACCAACTTCAGGACAGCTCTCAAAACTTACAGCAGGTTCATCAGTACATAAAGGCTCTTCATGAAGAATATTTTGATCCAAGTACAGTTGGCTGGATGGTGAAATATTATAAACTTGAAGAAAAAGTAATGGATTTGATCAGGAACTTTTTAATTGCCCTTAAGGACTTCCATTCCAAATATACATCCAGTGCTACTGGATTTACTTCTCAACTCTCAAATCAAGTTAAGCAATTTGTGGACAGAGCTTTCCAAGAATATGTTAGCATCCTTACTGATGCAGATGGAAAAGGGAAAGAAAAGATTGAAGAGCTTTCTACCACTGCTCAGGAAATAATTAAAAGTTGGGCCACTGCAATGAAGCAAATCATTTCTGATTACCAGCACCAGTTCAGATCTAAACTACAGGATTTTTCAGACCAACTTTCTGATTACTATGAAAAATTCATTGCTGAGGCTACAAGATTGATTGACCTGTCCATTCAAAGCTACCACATGTTTCTAAGATATATCACCAAGTTTCTGACAGAGCTGCAGTCAACCACCGTCAATGATGTAAGCCGCCACATGAAGTTTGCTCCAGGAGAACTGACTATCATCTTTTAATTTTTTAAAGCATTCATTTTTTTATTTGTTCCAATAAACTTTCATATAGTAGGGGGAAATCCAAGCCACTGATAAAACCACACATTGAGCCAACCCTGCAGCAGGCAGCTGACTACAAGCAGAACTACATAAGAACTGGACCTGCACTGACTCTGGTGTAAGAGCTCTGGAGGTCTCTGATCTCTAGGGAATGACATTTTTAGCAAGTTAAAGAAAATCAGGATCTGAGTTATTTTACTAAACTTGGGGGGAAGAGAAAAACAAATAAATGAATTCTTTATTGTATATCAATATGACTCACTTGTATTGAAAGATAGTGAAATGAAGGTATCAATTCAAATGTTCTGGCATTTCGAAACCTCTAGAAGAATATATTCTGTGATTTAAGTAATAGAATAAAAGGAAAGGGAAAGGGAGAAGCAATGGAGGGAAATATTTTGTCACCTAACAAAAAGAAGTTGATCTCAGAAAATTTATTTGCCAAGTGAAAAGGAAAAAGTATTCACAGATATTTTTACATAATTTGATCATGAAGAGCATATCATTTGTGTTCATGTACCACACAATCTTTCTTACCAACCCATCTGCCTTTGCCAAGCAAGGCTGTTAGGCTTTGAGATACACCAAAAGGTCCATTATTTCACTCTGCCTGAAAGGGATAGTGAGGGAGTCCCAGTCCCAAGGGTTTTATGGCAATAGGGACCCCAGAATTCTCCTTGTACTTCCTCCAGGATCCATTCAAAGCAAAGGAAGTATTGGCTTAGAGAAGGTATGGGTACTTGGATTCCTAACAACTCTGCAACCAAGCATGCACTTATGTTCTTGAACTTTGTTATTTTTTTCAAATTCAATATCTAATAGTAATCAAAGCGTAATCAAAACCCAAGGGTTTCTCCTAACACATGCACTCCAAGCTCCAATTTTAAGCATTGGCAATGTTCAGTCAGAGCTCCCAGCCTGAGATCTCATAAGGGAAAGCTGCAAAGATTCGGTGCAACCAACTTTCACTAATATTTTTGGCATAGTAGCTATCAAATGGCACATTCCTTTCTATGGCATTGAAAAACAAATTAGAGTATATCATTCAGGGAATAAAATTAGAGATTACTGACGCCCAAGTCCTACATAATGTCTCTTTAGAAATGACCCATTTTTATCCAGAAATATCTCAACCACTCTGAGTTTTCCATAAAGTCTTTGTATTGTCTTAATGAAGCCCACTGTTAAAATTCACAAGCATTATCTGGAAAAGGAAACATAGCCTATTGGTGCCTTTGGAGAATTCTTCTATCTGGAACTGAAGAGCCAGAAAAAAAATCCACAGAGGATGGACACATGGAGGTCTATGGATCTGGTACTCAAGGAAAGTGTTAGATGGATGGGTGGATGGATGGATGGATGGATGGATGGAAGGAAGGAAGAAAAAATGAGTTGGTAAATGAGAGATCATTTCAGGATGAGAGAAGGGGAAAATTAGGTCCACATCCCAGTACAACAAATGAGTGGTTCCAGATTAGTTTGCACGTTTTCCTGATGAGCTGGGAGCAGGAAGAATCTACCAAGTCTTCAAACTGAAAGGAGGCCTGGAGTCATGGCTTAATTTTAAGTCATGCCTTAATTTTAAGGTCCCCTTGGCTCATGAGATGATATCTATATCTGGAACTGAAATGAGGGAAACATACTAACTTCAAAATGATTATACAGTCACCCAGCACCTGTTGCCCAGCTCTCTGACTGCTGTCCTTCACATGAGGTGCTCATGACCAGCTTCCACTATATCTGGTCCAAGTAAAAAGATGAACCCAGCTGTGAGCACCTCACTCCAGTAATACGTGTCAGAAACGGCAAGGAGGGGTAGGATAAAAGTAGCATTATGAAAGCAGAATGAACAGGATCAAGGTAGCTGAGTTTTAAAGACACAAAGGATGAGTATAAAAGCCATTAGAAATGGAGATGCCTGGGTAAGTCACTGGAACCAGGAATTGGAGCAGTTGTGAGAGAGAAGAAGAATAGGAAGAAGAGTAGGTGTCTTAGTTTTCTGCTGATATAATAGAATATTTATATTATAGGGAAAATAAAATCATTTTCACAGCTCTGAAGGCTTGGAATCCAAGAGCATGGCCAATATCTGGCAGAGGCTTTTGGGCTGTGTCATAACATGATGGAAAAGCAAGCTAGCACAAGAGAAAAAATAGAAAACATGCAGAATTCCCCCTTTTGTCACTAGTTCACTCCCTTGATAACAGCATTAATCCATCCATAAGGTCAATGCTATCATGATCAAATCACCTTTTAAAGGCCTCACTTCTTAATACTATTGCTTTGGGGATTAAGGTTTCGAGACCTGAACTTTGGGGCACATTCAATCCATAGCAATGAGTAAAGCAGAGCTCAGAGCTATGACATTTTGAGCCTGTGCAACCTGAGGAGTTATAGGGCCACAATAGAAGCAGGAAGAATGTGTCAAGGGAAGATGATTAGTATAAGGACTCACAGAATGTCACCACTGGAACAGGCTATGAGATCACATGGTGAGTTTCAATTTGCTATGATATGTTCAGGTAAAAAATATCTAGCAGGAAAATTGGAGATGTGGGTTAGAGAAAGAAATAGGAACAAAGGACAGTTTTCACCAATTATTGTATTCATGTCATGTAGCTTTAGAAACCTAAGAAAACAAAGTTTTCCTCTTGTAGAATTAACTGGCCTATTGTCCCTTAGGACAATATGTACATGTCCTGAGAATATACTGTGAGGTGACATGGAAAGTCCTGCAATAAAGACAGATATTCCTCCTACAAAACAACTATCAAAGTTGAAAACCAAAGGAGAAATCAAATAATGTAGTCCAGCCCATATTCCTGGAACTTTGGAAGCATGATCAAACTGTATGCTTTGATTTGATGTCAAGATGTGGCACTGCCCCAGGATAAACCTTATAATGAAAGAGTCCTTTTGGATCAGGCACTACAAGATACTTGTTTTTTTGTTGTTGTTGTTGTTTTGTTTTTGCAGTTTTGGAGACCAAACCCAGGGCCTTTTGTATGCCAGGCAGGTGCTCTACCACTGAGATACATCCCCAGCCTTCACAAGATGCCTTCAGACTTTTTTACCCTCCATTTTCTTCAGTTTTTCACTTTAAGACTAGTTGGCTGAGGATCCCAGGCCCCCTTTTTTGGTTGAGATGACCAAAGTTCCCTCTACCTTCCCATTCTAGGTCCCCCTTTTGGCACTAATTTAAGGTTTGTTCCCATTGAATCAGAGATAAGGTCAAAACAGCCCTTGAATGGGGCCTGCAATATGAGAACTGAAGTGGACAAACAGATGTTTACTCTAAAAGTATCTAATAACCAGAGATAAATGTGCAGAAATGGACCTCACCTCTTAGCTCATCTTCTGTATGTTTCACATTAGGAGGTCAGACACATCTTCCTCAGAGTGTTCCATTTGTCGGTGGGATGGCTGGGTGGTCACCAACAAATAACATTCCAGGGCCTCATAAAAACTGGTGGAGTAGGTACATATGTTTCCACAAGGAGAAGATGTCCCTTTTTTTCTTTTTTCCTCCAAACTGGTTCCTGCCTCCCCAATTCTAAGAAGTGTTTCAGGTCAGTGAAACGGGTACTAGTCACTAAGCTCTAGCCCTGTGTCCATTTTCCCCCCAGAATTGACACTCTTGAGGGCCAGTCTTGAGGTGAAAGGGATGAAGCAAGCCCTGGAGGTAGCCTGGTGCCTGAGCTGCAGACCTGCATTCCTACTCTTGTAAGCTTTGGCTCAGCTGTCAGCTGTGCAGCAACACCAACCACACCACACAGAAGCTTCTGGAGTCTAGGTGCTAAACTAGACAGTGGCCTGAGCAAAGGGCAATGCTGTAAACAGCCCAGCTCCACCAGCTTCCCCCAGCAACCCAGGGGGCTCTTTGCTTTCTGCCTTCTCTTATCAAGTGGGGCCCATACAGGCTGGTACCAAGGTCCTTAAAGAGTAATGGAGCTCAGGACAGCTTCAGAACAGCTCCAGTGATGGCTTGAACTGGGGCCAGACTAGCTGGATGGAAGCTGAGGTCACTCAAATATTTCTATAAATACCTGATTTTGGGACCATGGAAAAGGTCAGCAGAGGGAGGGCAGGGTGCTGCCCTGTAGCTGTGCTGAACAGCAGTAGAGAAGACCCTGGCAGCCAACACATACCCCTCTTCTCAAAAGAAGGCTCTAGGGCCAAATTCAAGCTTCCCTGTTCATGAATTATGTAAACTCAAGCAAGTAACTTGAAGTTTCTAACCTTCAGTTTTATCCTTAAAATGGAAATCATGAAAGGACAAATTGAGCCACTCTGAGCAGGAGCAGACAGTGTTTCCTTTGTATTTTATAGAGTTGTTATGAAGGTCAAGTGAGAAAATGTATATTGAGCATGGACAAATTGGTTGTGTTATATTGACAAAAGTCAAAATGAATGCCAAAAAATGACACTTGTACACAACTTCATAGAGGAATGTAAAGTAAAAAGCCAACAGCAAAAACCAAGTGCAGTGTGCTACCTTTGGAATACAGTTAACATCAACTAAAATCATGCACTGTGTTTTCTAGTATTATAGTTTTAGAGCAAGCAAATGATAAACTCAAGATGCTGGATGGGTTAAGCCTGGGGCTGGGGTGAGGCGGGGGAAGGTTGGAGAGGACTCACAGGTCACGGGTTGATGGAAGCTCTGTCATCATGCTCTCACTCTCATGCCGGGGGATAAGTGCAGGGTGTTTATTATGCTATTAATTAAATCATATTAATTAATTAAAACAAAAAAGGGAAAGAAACTTCACTTATGGTGTGACACTACATTGTGTACAACCAGAGAAATGAAAAGTTGTGCTGTGATTGTGTACAATGAATCAAAATGCATTCTGCTGTCATATATACCTAATTAGAATAATGAAAGAGGAGGGGGAGAAAGAAAGAGAGAGGGTGTGCACGCACAGGTGGGCAGAGGCAGGGAGGGAAAGAAAGAGAAAATAAAAAGAAAAAAAGGGGAGGGACTTTATAAAATGATTAAATCATAAAGGTGAAGCAATCATGAATGAAACTAGGGACCTTATAAAGGGGATATAGGGAAAAGGCTTGGCATTTTTGCCCTTCTGCTCTCCCACCATGTGCAGATGAGGCAAAAAGGCCTCAGCAAACACCAAATATAAGCACCTTGATCTTGAACTTTCCAGCCTCCAAAACTGTAAAAAGCAAATTTTGATGATTTATAAATTTTAAAAAAGGTGAGGGGAGTCTTTAAGTGCCTGACCCATATTAAGCACTTAAGTTATTTTGTGCCCCTTTTCCTCTTAAAAGTACCAGGAGTTTTTAAAGGGTCCAACTCTCCCTTTCAAATAAAAATTATTTCAGATCTTTGCTACATTTATTAAGTCCCCTCTCTAAGCCAGGTACTGTCCTGAGCATTCAGGACAGATAAGTCAACAAGGCCCTGTTATGGGAGGCTGGAGGTGACCCTCTGTCTGAGAGGAGCCCAGATGAGGAGGACTCACAGGGATCCTGGGATCACCAGCACAGAGGGAAGAAGGGGAAGCAGACCACTCTTGGGAGGGAGTTCCAAAGTTTGTGCTTTACTAGCTGTGGGGATCAGGGAGAATCATTTCACCTCTCTGATCCTCAATTTCTTCAACTACAGGATGGAAACTCAGAAAATGATAATTCATTCCAGATAAACTGAATGAGTCAGGGTCCTACTATACTGACTCCTAGTTCAATAACTGGTTCTTTTTAGTCTCCCTAGGAAAATACTTCAAGGCCCCACAAAAAAAAATGTCCCTTGGTCCTTGCAGCCTGCTCTGAGCACTGATAAAGCCACCCAGCCCTGTGCTGCATGGTCTCTTTGTCTTCCTGACCTATGTTGCCACCCAGCTCAAACTCTGAAATCAATAAGGGCTTCTTCCTCTAGGGTCTTGTTGGTTTTCTTTGGTGTTTCACCTTGTGGCTGGGTAGGCAAAGGGCTTCCTGCTGGGGGCTCCCTGAGTTTGCTGAAACAATCCTCGCCTTCTGTGGCTTCCTTTGAGACACCTCACTCAACACAAGGCTGTTCATCCACTGAGGGAATAACCCTTCACAGGGAGGCACAGCTGTGAGGCTTGGGAGGATTGGGGGCACTAGAGTGCCAGGAGGCTGACCTGGTCTTTGGAGAGAATAATCCCTGTTCTCCTAGGAGGTGGGGCTGGCAGGAGCTGCTCAGGATGGTGGGAGGTTAAGCATCTCTGTTCTTTCCTCTACACCTGTTTTGGGCCCTGGAACTGCCCCACGCCATGAGTTCTGGGCTCCTGCCCTGACCCCCCCAGTCCCACCAGGCCTGTCTGCTGCCTCCCCTTCTACTTCCTTTGCCCCAGGCAATGCTGAGGTATGGATTTTATTTTGTAAAATGAGTTTCCAGTCCACTTGGTCCATTTAAAATGGCTATTCCCACTGTTTCTCCTTTCTCTGAAATCTTAGGTCACTTAGTCAGGGATATCAACATCTTGGTGTCTGATAAGGGCACCACAACTCACTCACTGAGGCTGGTACCTTTGGGTTGCTTTCTTTCCTGCCTCTGGATCCTTGCTGCCATGCCAGACTGGGTGTTGCCTTCCACACCAACTCCCCTTCCCTGGCACCCTGCCATGGTCCCAGCTGGCTTTTTCCCTGGCAAGTACAGATGTAAACTGGGGGTGCAGGGTCTCCCCTCAGCCCTGTGTGTGGGGTAAAGCTGTGGTGCTATGATGAAATGCACATAAACCCCAACTTTATTACACTGGAGGCAGGAATAATCCAAATACTGAGCTTGCCAACCTTTTACTCCCTTCTCCTTCTCTAAAGACAGCCCTGCTTTTCTGAGCTCCTCATGGGGCCCATGATTCCTGGGAAACCCCAGGGGAAATCTGGCTTCTCAGAAGCTCTTCATCAGTTGATGGGGCCTCTCCCCAGAACAGCTCCTCCACAGGAGTCAGGAGGCCTGCTTTCGGCCCCGTGTGCTCTGATGCAGTGGACTCTGTGACCTTGTATAGGTCACCATTCCTCTCTAGGCCTCTATCCTTGTGGTTTTCCTGGCACTGACAGCCCATGAATCAAATTTGACTACAGGTGCCCCACTTTAAACAAATCTAATACATAAAGAAATAAGAGGCCCCAAATCACTTGCCATCGAGTGTCGGCTGCCTGGGTCTGCCCAGGTTCTCCAGCCTCCAGGTTCTTTCCCCTCTTTAACATCTGAAAGAAGCTGTTGGCCCTCTCCTACATACTCTCCTGAGGTTCCCAGGACATCCCTAACACATGGCTGTCCCTGTGTGCCATCTACTCCTGACTCTACAGTGCCCTCTCCGTCCCTCCTTCAGCTTGCCCCAGATTCCCATGTCCTGTCTGTCCTGTTTCCCACCAGAGGAAAACTCCACTGCTGTTGAAGGATTTGAACTCTCCTGTGGCTACAGCTTTCTCTCATGGGTTGTCTGGGTGACAACAGGCATGGGCCCATTGCACTATTCCTTTAAGAAAAGCAACCAGTCCTCTAACTAGGAAACATTTTGCCTTCCCTTTAGGCCAATGGGTTCCAACAGCAGCCAGCCTTAAAATAGTTTTTCCCTCCTTTTACACATATGACACAGAAACAATGATCATGTTTTTAAAGGAATCTATTTTAACAAAAAAATTCAAGCCATTTTCCTGGGACAAGGCAGGTGGGTCAGGATAGGCCCATGTATACTTCTGTTCTCCAGGAGCTGGGTGAGAACCTCCCATGGGGGGAAATCGGTAAAATCTGCAACTTTCCAGAAGGAGATGGTCCCTGTGGATTCCAGTCCCTGATAGAATGTTCTCTGATTGTTCCCTGTCTGTGCCAAGGAAGAAAAAAGTGAGGGACCATTGACGGGGGTGTGTGGAATTTGCACACAATTCTGCTACTGTAAAAATAGTCACTTATGTTGAAATGTAATTTCTGTGCCAAACACAGCCCTGCTTCACTTTACACAATCACTAGGGCCTGGAAATTGGGGCATATGCTTGGAGAATCAAGAGAAATCTAGCAAGTTACTTTGCTGTGTGTTCAATACATCTTGCAAACAGGCTCCACACTGACATGGTAGCAGGAGGCATTTCCATGACCCCTCATGACTGACACCTACAGAGGGCAACATGGCCCTAGGCAGTCATGTTTCTGACCCAAGTTTCACTCTCTCCTCTTGGGCAGGCTCCTCTGGTCCCCTGCTGACATATCATGCTTGCTACCCACTCTCAGGCTCTCCTTGCTTCCCCTGCCAGGTACACCCTCCAGGGTTTCCTCAAGTCCCACCTCCTCCAGGAAGCCTTCCAAGACCTTCCAACCTTCTCCTGGGCTTGCTATGTGCTCCACTGTGGTTCCCCATCATTGTCCCTCAGGTCCATGTTCCCTTTCTGTCTAGCCCAGGAAGGGCCCATCTGACCCAGCCCCTTGGCAGGACTAGTGTGGGAACAAGGGTCCCAGCCCACCCTCACTCTGCTGTGAGGACAGAATCTGGCTGTTCTCCCCCAGGAAGTTTGGACAGCACCTCCAGCCCTAGAGATGGCCCCACTCAGCACCAGCTGCAATTTCCCAGAACTCCTCCAGAGCCTCTCCCACCTGAGCTGGGCTTGAAAGAGTATGTCAGGGGCAAAAGAACGTGGATAGGGGCCTGTGGTCCTGGGTGCTGGTCCCAGCTCTGCCTCAGTGGTACCTGTCACACCACCCCTCTGACCCTCCTTGTCTTTCTCTGGTAGCTGCCCCTCTGGTGTACCTTGTGAACTTGACAACATGGGCACACACAGCCTCCTGAACTGCCTGCCACATAGTAGGTGGTAAGAAAAGCTTTGGACACATGGATTGTGGTCAGGAATCCAAGCTTTCCCCAGCCAGGTGGTCACAGCTCTGCCTCTAGGAACCACCAGCCCATTTCAGCTGCTTGTCTGACACAAGCCAGCTCCTCACTATCTTGTTTCTTGCAGAAACTTTCTCTTACTGGACAGAACACACGCTTCCTGTCAGCTTTTATTTTTGTGATGGCTTGCTTATGAGCAGGGCATTCTGTTCTTGGAATTTCTTGTTAAAATATTTCATTTAATTAAGTTTTTACAACCAGCTCTGCTTTGTGTCTGTCAGAAGGTAGGGGCCAGTGCAGCCCTTCCCTCAGCTCCCCGGGAGGCCAGGTCACTGAGACTCTGTGACAGCTGAGCCCAGACCTTGAAGCTGCAGTCTGAGGTCTCTAGCCTTCTCATCCACCCCGCAAGGTCTGAGTTTGTTTAAGGTTGCATCTCCATTACAGGCCCCACTGGAGATGAAGGGCCACCAGAAACCATGCCTAAACATTCTCTTTCTCAGCCTGGGAACCATCCTCTGTCTGAGCCCCTTACGTAATCCAGAGCAAGCTTGCTGTGGACCATCACAAGCACCTCTTAGCATTCCCAGAGACTCTACTCATGACCCACACATTTCCCCATTCCTCCCCAGAAGGCTTCCCCATTCCATTCTTCTGACCTGACTCCCGCCTTCCCTTCCCCAAGCCCTGTCTCTCCTCCACCACCACCTCCATGCACGGTATCCCCCACTCCTGTCAGCCCTATGTTCCTCCTTGTTCCCATCCCCACACATGTACCTGGGCTAAGTGGGGGCTCCTCTGTCTCTTCCACAGGGTTGGAGCCTTGCTGGAGAGGCTTCCAGAGGTGACAAACTCAATTGACCAAGTCTGCCTCTTCCCACCAGATCCTGGCTTCCACCTATCAGGAACTGATGATCAGGGATGTGGCAGAAAGTGACATTCTCCCATTCTCAGTTTTAAAGGTTAAGGCCATGTGTGCCTAAGGAGGCCACTGAGAACAATGTGGAGGGAGCAGAGCCAGCTGAGCAGGTGGGTTTGTGCAGAGTGCTCTCAATTGGGACATAGCTGCTCTTGAACCCAGCACAGAATGCTGTTATTAACTTTACACCTAAAACCACCCAGGTGCCCTGATGGGAAGCCCAGCCCTACACTAGCAAGGCAGGAAAGGTGGGATGTTCCTGTGCTCCTCCCAGTTCCCCACCAGGCTGAGGCTGTCCCCTGACCTGTCACAGGGTGGCACTGGAGACTGAGTTCTGCCTTCCTGGGCTCCTTCCTCTCCAACAGGCCATCTCCGGACCCCACCCCATACCTGGCCCTAAGGGAACCATCCATCGTGGCCCTGGATAATTCCGGGCTCCTTGTGGCGTTGCTAAGAGGCCGCTGCTACCTGTCAGGAATTTGCAGTCAGGGATGTGGCAGAATGCACTGTTTTCCCACACTCATTTTAAAAGGTTACAGACCATGTGTGCATAATAGGCAGAACATTAGGTCACTTGTCTCACTTAGAACAATAATCCGTTTTGCCAGGGGTCAGGTTGACACAAAGAATCTGTCCAGACCAGGTCTCTTGATGGGTCTTAGCCCTCCCCTCAAACTAATGAAATTTTCAACTCGTGGGTACTTGAGTTAATAAAGTGTGCCACACATCTGCTCAGGCCACTGGCAGAAGAAAGCCCTGGGGTTCAATTTTGAGATCACTGACATAATGTTTGAGTGGTCCCCCGCTGGCACCCAGCAGGACACCAAATTAAGGAAAGCCACAGAATGAATGTGTGAGAAAAAACATTAGTGTATAAACACAGAGGCCAAGGAGCCCTGAGGAAAGGGCAAGCAAGCGGAGGCCAGGCCATGGAATTACAGAGGGAGGATCGGCGGGGGCTACCACTGGGATTTCACACCAGTGGCCTACAGGTAATGAATTATTTTAAAAGGAAATTGGCACCAACACGATCTCGGGTCAAAAAGATGAAAAAAGCAAAAAGAGCATATTTTCTATGGCTGTTAAATTAAGTGGGAAAGTATAATGTGAGCTGTCCTAAGCCAAATAGAAAGCTGGAGGTGAGAATATAAGCCAGCCCCAGGGAAGTTAAGTTCCAAGCCCTGTAGACCCCTGAGAATCCAGCCACCCTCCCCTCCCCACTGCCAGTGGCCTTCTGAGGGGCAGGAGGGAGGAGTCCACTGCTCACTGGGACGGGAACTAGCCACTGGCTTTCCCAACTGCCCACAAATAGAAAAACACACTTCAGGGTGTGCCAAGCTGATGAGCTCCGTCCCTAGATATTTGCAAACTCTGCAGAAGAAGGGGAAAAGGGTAGGCCTGAATATTCTGTGATCTTCCCTAGGGGGAGAGGTGTCAGCCTCCTTTCCCCCATGGTCTGTCTCCCAGGAAACTCCATGGTGCTGGTCAACTTACACGAGGGTCCCCTCCCCAGAAGCTGAAGAGTAAAAAGCTCTGGTTAGGGCTGAGCCCTCATCCTGGCACATCCCTGAATTTCCCCATCCTACCTGGAGGGAGGTTGTGGCAGGAAGTGTGGTGGGGGCTCCACAGGGCCCCTAGTGGTACCTTGTCACCCTAGGCAGAAGAGTACCTACTGCAGCAGCACCAGAACAGCCCCACCCTCCGACATAAATGCAGAGACCTGAGGGGTTGGGAAGGGCCACTCTCCACGCCTACGAGCCTGGCCAGGCCTTCTGCCCCAGTCAGGCTCTGCTGGGACACTAAGATCAGGGCAGAAAACTCCTGCCTTCTTGTCTTTTCCTTCTTTTGTTCCCTCAATACATCTACCTCAAGTGCCTATCAAGTGCTTTGGGGGCTTACGCCACGCAGCACACAGGTTAAGTAACTGAGCCCAACTCTGCTCGACCCCACAGGAGGGACTCTGCAACCAGCACCAGGAGATGCCCCGCTCCCTGAGCAGCACTCAGCCCTCCTGACCCAGAGCAAAGGGACCCACCGAGGTAGCTCCCTAGGCTTTACCAGCAGCCCTCAACTCCTTCACTTCCCTTTCATAGTGATATGTCCCCACAAAGCTCCCAGTGTCACCCTCCTCTGATAAACCATCCCTCACCTCCAGTCTCCCATCCTTCAGGGAACTTCCTCTCCTCTGGGCTGCCGCCCTCTATCCTGCTGCTCATGTGGCTGGTGCTCTCCTGCATCTGGGCTTGGGTTTCACAGGCCTCGTCCCCTCCATTGTCCTCAACTGGGACCTAGCTCCTGGCAGGGCTTGGCAAAACCTCGTAGATGGACTCTGGGCTCAGCTGGTCTTGGTCACTCATCCTCAAAGATGCCAGCAGCCCACCCTCAAAAAGTGGCAGCCCTGCACTCCTCTCCTGCAGTCTTTCTTGGTGAGAATTCGGCAAGTGACGGAGGAGAGGAATGGCGAGGTGGGCCACTCCATGTGAGAGGCCACTCCATGATTAATGATGCTCCCAGAATTCCCCTGGAGCTCTCCAAGCAACCGCGCATGGCTGTCGTGGAATGTAGCACCAGGGGCCTTTCAGAGCCTCCCGCCCTCCTCGAAGCTCCTGGTCTTCTCTCTTTGCCTAGAGAAATGTCCGTGCCCACAATTTCTCAGCATTCAGCCCAAATTTCACCAAGGGGAAACTAGAGGCTTTGCCCTACATCCCATCCTCCAACGGAGGATGCAGAAAGACTTCAGAGACCCACCACCTGATTCTAACTCCTGCCTCCTGGCACTGAGGGGGCAGGTTACCGTGGGCAGGTTACCAGCCTTTTCTGCATATACAAAATGGAGGAATAACTGTACATGGCTCAGAAAATTTTTGTGAAGATCATAAAAGTGAATGTGTTCGTTGCTTTGAGTAATATCTGACATAACATACTTGTTCTTTTTTTCTCTGATAATCTGCCTCCAGAAACTTGCTACTTCCTAAATAGCAATCAAATACCTCCCTCTACTTCCTTCACCATCCCTCAAAAGCTGCAACAGCTTTCCAGAATGTTCAGTACCTGGGTCCTAGGAGGCCTTGTCTTGACTAGGTTTCTGCCTCTGCCACTAAACAACAGCATCTATACAGCCTCACAATGTGGACAGGAGGTTTGTCAGATGCGTGGTTCAACCATCCGGCTAACCTGGATAAGCCAGACATGTTACTGCTCCATCCAACAGGGAAGGAGCTCCGTGATACCCCACTGTCTTCCTTTCTCTCCCTAAAGTCAGTAGGAACCCAGATTCTACAGAGGGTATCTGCCACAGCACACACATGAAGAATGGGAACAAGTTATTTGGTGCTGAACAACTTATAAATTCATCAAAGGTTAAAAAAAAAAAAAAAAGGTTTACCTGGTACCATGTCTCACAAGGTCCCACCATCAGCTGGGGAGCCTAGGGCTCTGCATAGTAGGGAAATCCATACTTAGTTAGAAGCTTCTCTTTTCTCAGTGGACCCCTCAGGTCATAGTCCCAGGAGGCCTGAGGCCAGTTTCCTGTTCCACCTCTCCAGACTACAGCAGTCCATCTATGCAATGAAGTCAAGTGGTCTCCAAAGATTCTCAGATTCTGGAAGACTGGTGAGGGGCCCCTCAGCACTACTGTCACCCTCATCACCACCATCATCAAGAGGAATGGAAACAGGACCCTCTATAGCTCACTTACTGCAAGACAGTGTTAGTGGTATTATGACAAACCCACAGTAACATAGTGGGATCTTTATTTTCCAGATAGGGAAACTGAGGCTCAGAGAGATTAAGTAGCTCCATATTTATTATTTATGTATAAATAGCCAACTGGGCTTAAAATCTAGATCTACATCATCTCCAAAAACATAACAAGAAATGTATGCTGTATCATTTTTATAATAAAAATGATGAGACCATTAATATTAGAAACTTCCTCATGTCGTGCTCAGCACCTAAGTGTTCTCATCTCATCTTTACGCCAACCTTACACGGCCTTTGTGAGTGTGGTCATGCCAATTTTACAAGAGATTAATTAATAGGGTATCGAACATGCAAATCCAGTTGTGTCACTCGTTCTGATGAAAATCAAACTCACCTTAACCAGAACATATTTTTTATTACTCAAGTTTATTTTTGGTGACAGCAAAACTGATGCTCATCCCATTGGCACTAGGAAGGCCATCAGCTATTAAAATATTGAGATATTTGGACCAGTTGGTTCATAGTTACTGCCACAGCTCCCCAAATATTATCCCACACCTGTTATTCTGGTCCCTCCCACAGGACCCTCTAGGCCTCCCATGACTCCAGCCAATACTGGGTTACTGACAGTGTCCATTCTTATGGTCAGTGCCTAGGGAAGCTGGACCTTAAGAATCAGAGTGTCACTCCTTGGTGATGAGAACCTAAGCAGATACACAGGAATGTAAAAGCACATGGTACACTAACACCTGCCTTGTGTGCGCATACCTGGGACACAGGATGCAGAAATGCCCATATATGGACACAAGCTTGTTTATATGCACACATATGGATACACATTTCTGCATGAATATGTGCCTAAGTGTGCACACAAATAAACAGACCACCCCAAACATACACACCCCTACCTCAGCCTCCCTCCTGATGCCTCCCAGCAGCTGATAGCCACACTCTACCTCTCTGAGGCTCACTGTCAGTCTCTGCTCCTGAAATTCTTTCTTCTCCCTGAAATCCTCTTCACTGCTTTTTACCTGGAAGCAGAGGGAAGCTTAGCAGCAATTGTCAGATGGGTCTTGGAGAGAGAGAGAGGGCTAATGGAAAGTCCTCAAAACCCTGGCTTGGAGTGCCCCACACAGGACTGGCACACTCTGTTGCCCTGCTTGATGGATGCCACCCAATTACAGGCAGGCAAGTGCAACTGCCAGCAGCCACACTGAGCTCTGGATAAGGCCATGCATTCCTTCAGCCTTTTGTCAGAAAGGAGATGAGGTGAGCACCAGTTGAATCCAGCTTGATACCAGTCCTGTTGCAGGGGCATTCCTGAGATGGCCCATTTTTCTCCATGGGGTACTCCAAGACACCCAGTGAGGGTGGTCTTCCTGGGACATTTATAGAACTTCTCAGCACATTGTGTCATAGTACCTTGTTCTCAAAGAAACTGTGCAGGTCATCCCTGAGCACAGATGGGCAAATCCTCAGATCCCTCCCTATCTCTTACTATAGCCAGTGTGACCCAGTGCTAAGACACAGCAGAAGGGGATATGGAGCATAATCTATCAGTCAACAAACATTTAATAAGAACTTATTATGTGCCAGGGGCTCCTCTAGGCACTAGATAAACAGGAGAAAAACAATCACCCATAAAGTTCTTCATGCTGCTGGAGTAGCTCCATCTACAGAGCTGCCCCCTTATCTGACAGCAATATCACAGTTGCCAGCCTCTGTAATTTCTCCTGGTAGAGCCACCACAAGGCAGATAGGTCCACATATCCCTCCTGGTTGGACAGTTTAGCAGAACAGCTTCCAGAATCATCTGATCTTATGGCTAGAACAGCAGCTGAGCCACTAAGGAAAGGCCTGCAGTGTCTGCATATTAGATGCAGAGACAACCATGGTCTCTGCTGGAGAAAGGGCTTGCTCCCCCAAGAGGGCCCCAGGCTAGAGTTTCTCCAGGAAGCATCTGCGTTTGGGAAGAGCTTCCTGATATCAAACTCACCTGGAGAACTTCATAGACGGCTGGCCTGGAGTCTTGCTGGCTGGGGACGTACGTGTACATGCAGTCTCACAGTGCTGTTTTATTCCATGAAGAGGGGTCCCTGGAAAGTTCAGAGGTGACACTGTTGGAAGGAATGCCCAGAGCCTGTCTTGACTTCCAAGACAAAAGAGCTGTTTGTGCTCTGTGAGCCATTTACCCAGGTGCTGCCCCTGGACCAAGTCACTTACAACTGTGGCCACCTGCCTGTCTACAGCCTGATAAGAGCCCTGTGCCCTGCCTGTGTGCCCAGTCTATCTCCCAACATCTACATCTTCACACTGGGCACAGGCGAACCAGGCACAGAGGTGAGTAAAACAAGGTCATAAAATGGCACTTACCTGTTCCTAAAACCTGTTCAGGCTATTCACAGGCACAAACTACAGGACCTGACCAAAAATGATCTTGAGAGACAGTGAAACCAAAAGCTTCTGGCAAGTGTAACATGAAGAACCAGAACAGGGTCCTGCAGACCTAGATCAGAAGTGAGAGGGCCATCAACAGTTGCAGGATGGACCAGGATTATGGAGCCACTGAAAACTCCCCAATTGCAAACTCCACCTACACAAGCAGATTCTTCCAAGACACCCAGTTATGACCAATCAGCCCTCTATTTCCCTTTTGCCTTGGCTGCTTAAACCCCTTTCCTACTGGCAACTGGGGAGGCATATTTGAATGTGCTTCCCGTCTCCTTGTCACTCAACCTACAATGCAGCTCTTTTCTTTTGCATAAACCAGGCTTCTATGTGCATGGAGCAGCAAACCCTTGCTCCGTAACAGGGGCAAGACCCCATAAACTTGCTGATTGTGCTGGGCCTCCAGAAGAATCCACTCAACAAAGACAGGGTCTCTGTTTCAGACCCTCTCCTAAATGCCTACAAGTACTGTCCATGTCCCCCCTCACTGCCATGGCCAACTCCTCTTGTGCCATTTTGCTGGAAAGAAAGGAATAAAGATGGGAATGAGTTCCTTGGATGGTGCCTGTTTCTATGGAGTTGACTGAAATCATCCATCTGTTTACCTCCATCTTCCCTTTGCACCTACAAGCTGCTCTGAGCAAAGGAGGCAACATCAGACACTGCCTATCTTATCAGGAGGCTGATCCTGCCTAACAGCATCCAGATTCAGGGGAATATTTACTGTGAGCTTCAAACCAAGTTGTAAAACTGAGTTAAAGAACAAAATGTGCCCCCAAATGCTCAGCCTGTGGTCAGGCTGTACAGAGCTCTGCCCCAGCCATGGACAGGCAGACTATGTGGAACTCACTGGAATGGAAGACCAAGTTGGGGTGGACTCCAGAATTACTCTGACCTCCAAGTCCTCTGTAGAGTGAGCTCCTCTTCCCTAACCTTGCTGTTCAACCTCAAAATTCAGGGCATCCTCTGTGTTCTGTCTCTGCAGTCCCTTGTCCTTGACTGCCAGCAGGGCCCAGGCCAGGCCAGCGATAAGAAACCTTGGGGACAAAACAGCTCAATGAACTATACCTCTGCTCTATCCCCTTCCTGAGCCAGGGTCAGAACAAGTAACTCACCTCAGGAATATATGCCATTTATTCACCTTTTGTCCCTAAAGAACACACCTAGTCAACTTCAGCCCACCCAGTACATCAGGAGCCTGCACAGCGTAAAGCCCATCCATCAGCATGACAGCTACATCAGAGCCTGATTGTGGCACTCTGGTTTCAAGGCCCTGATCGAGGTAGTTACTTGGTGTTTTACACGGGTCCCCCTTTCTTAAGCTCACTCCAGCTCTCTCCAATGAGGGGCAGAAGCCTGTTGCTTGACTTAGTTTTGTGTGTGCTAGAAAGGTTTGCTGTGTGCTCACCTCTCTCCTCTTAAGCTTCTTATCATGTTTATGTTCATGACACATAAAGAAAGCCCTAGCTTTTCAGCCCAGATGAAAAGACAGGCACCCCAGGCTGAAAGTGCAGAAACTAAACGCCAACCAAGGGAGGGCCCCGTGTCCCTCAACCTCTGAGAGAAGTGAGTGCTGCTCCTTCTCTGCAGAAGGCTGTGGGCCCTGCTCTAGGTAAGTCAGGTGCTGCCTATTTCTAGCATTTTGCTGAATGGCGCCTTCCAACACCTGGGCACTGATGTTTTTGAAAAGTCATGGTACCACCAAACTTATGTCTGGGGAGCTAAAGAAGAGTGCCCATTAACCATCAGGCAAATAGACAGGAATCAAGAAATAATGGACCTGGGTGTGGGCAGTTCTGTCCCCAACACCCTCCTCCTGATTCTGATTTTCAGTTTCCCTCATTCTACTAAAGGGAGGCCAAGGGCAGAAAGCCCCCAAGGGGCCCGACAGCCACCTCCCTGGAAGAAAAGCTTGAAACAGCCCCAGGAGAGGTTTATTCATGAAGCTACTGCTCTGGCCAAGGTCCAAGGCTGTTTTTCTCGAGAGGAAGACTCAGAGGCAAGAGAGCCCAGCCAGAGACCCTCTCCCATCCCTGGGGTGCATAGCAGACTTCCTAAATCATGGCACACAGCAAAGCTCCCAGAACAGCATTCCCAGCTGCATGTCGGTCCTCTCTTTCCACCCACATTGTGCTCCTCAGACTGGGGAGCTGGTGACACGGCTGTCTCACTCAGTGCAGGCTCCTGAGTGGCTTCTGCCTACATTTTCTCATGTGCTGCCAGAGGCCATGGTCTACTGACAGGCCTTTCCCCACAACCACATGGATTCCTCCTCCGTGACAGCTGAAGCAGACACACGGGTTCAGGCCAACCCCTGAAAGTGGATTGTGTGGCAGAAGCTGAGGCTTCCCAAAAAGCAACTTCAGCCCTTCAAGCCACACACACACCAAGCCTTACCACAGCTTTTGGGCTCAAGCTGATGCCCCCTCTGCTCTTCTGCCTAGCAGCCTCTCCACCTGCCCCTCTGAAGGTGTCCCTCACTGCTTCATCTCATCTCCTTGACCTCACTGACGGCTTCTCAAGAATGGGACTCTGTGCAATGACCCTCAAAGTCCCAGCATCTCTACTTGAGGTGACCTCCTCAGTCCCAAACCAGCAGGTCTTAAACTCTAAGTCAGCTGTCCCCTTTCCTCAAGAAATGCAAGTCTCATTTTCCTCATACCACTGACCTCTGCCCTCCCACATTTTCAACAGATCCAGAAGAGTTTAAGTCACTGAGCACAAAGCCAGGTTTTCTGGGCTTGTGTGAACACCTGAGTCCTATGACCCTTCTGGGCTCATACCTAAATAACCTTTGTCTTCTCAGCCTAAAATTATCCTCACTCAATTAATCAGAAATTATAAAACTGGCCTGAGAATTCATTTTCACTGCTGTGCTCATGTATGTGCTTGGTCAACGTTTCAGAAGTGCTGGAGAAGCCTGGACTCTCCTGCTGCCTTCCTGGGTGCACCTCATAGATGGAATTCCCAGGGCTCACCTAACAAAGCCCCACAGACCGGCTGGCTTCAGCTGCAGAAACTCAGTGTCTCACAGTACTGGGGCCAGAAGTCTGTGCTGAGGGTGTGAGCAGTGCTAGGCCTGAGGCCGGTGAGGAAGCATCTGCTCCCTTCCTAAACCCTAGTTTCTGGTAGTTGCTGGCAGTCTTGGCATTCCTTGATGCATCACCCTGACCTCTGCCTTTATCTTCTTGTGGCATTCTCCTAGCTGCCGTGTCCCAATTTCCACCTTTTACAAAGATATCAGTCATATCAGATAGGGTGAGGTCATTAGGATAGGACCCAAACTATTACCTCTGGAAAGACCTAGTTCTAAGATTACATTCATGGGCCCTAGGGGAAAGGACTTCAACTTGTGAACTTGGAGAACTCAATTTAGTCCTAAACGCTTTGCCTACAACCAGGCCCCTCTTCCAGCACCCTTCCAGGGTCTGTAAGTTGTGGATCTGAAGAGGGCCATCAAATACCTGGGTTTTAAAGGATGGAGACCTTCTCCAGTCCCCAGACCCCTAGCCTTGTGCCTCATCTTCTTCCCAGACCATGTGCTGGTCCTCTCTTCCCACTCCTGTGTCTTTCTGATGTTCTGCAAGGACAGAGTCCTCCCCAGGCCCTGCACAGTGAGCCAACAGAACACTCTCCCAGCATTTCTCTGCCTAGAAGGAAAGTATAAGGTGGAAAGTGACTTCTAAGCCCAAGTTATATCAAAGGGTTTGGGCTTATCTTATTTACAAAGTCAAGGAGAGGAGGCAGGGCAGCAAGTCAGGCTACTCAAAGTCTGAAGTATGAGGGATTTATTGCCTGTCCAATGTGGGGCCTGTTGGGGAAATGTTGTTTAAAAAAAAATCACAACTGCAGTAGTGTCCTTTGGCACTTCATCTGTTCCTCTTCCAAAACACAACATGGGAAAGATTTGAAGAGGCCTCCAAAGACTGTGGCATTGTTACTAGTGAGCCGGCTCTAGGGTGGATGGGCTGGAGCATGGCCCATCCACTGGTTTTGGCATTTCAGAAGCTTCTAAGCTTCTAAGCCTCACTTTCTTGAACTGTAAAAGAGCAATCATAACAGGAACTATCCCATAAGATTGTTGCAAATGTATAATGAGGAGACATTTATAACAGTGAGTGCATAGCTAGCACACCACAACACGACAAATGCTCAACAATTATTAATATTGTTAGGGCACTGAGGAACTGAGCCTGGATCCCTGAGCATTGATAAAAAAAATGAGGGATACTGTGTCCCTGACTAGGGAGACCACCCATCAACAACTGTAGGAAAAGAAGTGGCATCCATCCTTGACTTCCAGAAAGAGCCTTATTCTGGACGTTCTCTAGGGTTTGAAATGAGGGGGAAGGTACTGTTCCCTCCTCACCCCCTACCCATACTTTCCTTTCTGAAGTACAATGGCTATAGGATCTGCTTCCTGCAAATTTCTGCAGTTTTATCCCATGACCAGAAGAGCCACCCCAGGGATCTGCTGAGGAGAACAAGGATCCACAGAGCTCAATGCACAAAAAGCACTACATCATGAGTCCAGTGGCAGGGCTCTGGCTTTTATAATGATCTTGTATAAGTCACATGGATTTTAGCCTCAGAAACACCTTACATCACCACCTGCTCCTCCATGGGTGAAGAGGAATGGCAGACCCCAGGTCTTGGAGTCCTCATGGTGCTTCTGTCAGATGCCAGCACAGTGACAACAATGTGTCCTTGCATTCTGGGAACAAGCACTCTCAAAGGACAAGAGAAGGGCAAGCAGGGAAGCAGGAGCCCTTGCTCCACCCTAGAACGGGACAGGGAAACTGGACCAGCACCTCCCTAATCCTCTACTTGGTCCCTTTTGCCCAAAGTGAAGTCCAGACCATGAGGATGAGGATTCAGGAATGTGCCTCACAGGCATCCCAAGACCCCAGCTCCTTATTAAACATTTCCATACTTATTTGGGCACAATCAGAATTTTTAATCATCTTCCTGAACATCAATTTATGGAGCTAGATCATTTCCAGATGTGATTCTACATACCAAAAAAAAAAAAAAAAAAGAGTGCAGTCATTGATTAACAAATGATTTCTAGATGGAGAACGCATGTGACTGGCAATCCCAGTTGCAACTTGCAGCATTTCTCTTTGCGTGGTAGAGAGGCCAGGCATCTCCCTGGTCTAGTCAGCAGAGGTCTCATCCCTAAGTTGGGCCGTTGTGTATCTTTTCCTGATCAAATCAAATAAGAGCTGGAGAAAGAACTTTGGCCTTTACCAGATTCTCCCATCTCCCACTGTCATTAAGTACCCACAGCCTAGTGCCTTGATCCCAGGAAAGAGGAAAAAATACACAGGAGAAGAATTAGAAAGTGCCAATCAAAATACAGCTTTCTAAATCATACTCTGCTACAAACTGCCTGTGTGACCCTCAGCAAGACACCTCTCCTGTCCGTTCTACTTATTACCTGTTTGGCTATTCACTCTTTACAGTCATTTCTAAATCACTTACTATACACTAGTTACTAATTAACCTATGTTGTATACAGCCCTGTCCATGACCGACCTTAGTAATCAATGCTTGCACACTCTCCCCAAGATCCTTAACTTAGTACGTTAGGCACCCACTGACTACTCTTGTCTTTGGATTCAAATCTGGGAGAGACATAGCATCCTCAGCTTTAGCAAGCTGTTCAGCAGAGATGACAGTTCCAGGCACACATGCCACAGAAGGGACATGAATGAATAGCCACCAGTGATTAGAGAATCAAGATTCCAGAAAGGTAGGAATGAGGCTTGGGGTTTGTCCCTGGTATGGAAACTTACATGTTCAAAGAGGGACATGCTGTCTAAGATGCTAGAAAGAAAAGATGAAGAATTCAGGTGAAGGACGAAGAGCCAGTTTGAAGCCCCCCAGAGCTTTAGTTGTAGCCAAATTTAGCAGAAGCGTTAGACTCCTGTCCACGTGGGAATCTGGTTTTGCTGCCTTTCTTGGTCATTCAGAGCCCCTGCAGTTCCCCTAGATGCTCCACATTCCATTAGTTAATTGGTTTGTTCCTCCTATAAGGAACTGTGTGGAGCAGTGATCACATGACATTTGTATTATTCTCAACCTTCTTTCAAAGAGTATCAATTCCCCCACTGACCCTAAGTGACTCTCAGTTCCTGCATGTTTCACGGGGCCACTGGGAGGGCAGATGCACCTATGGAGAAGGAAAATTTTTGCATTTTGTGCTGAAACAAAGTCACAACTCAATTTCCTCTGCTGGCTGTACTTCCTGATGAAAAATGGAGCTGGAGTGACTTTGTCTCCAATACTTAGGCCACGCTCTGTAGTTGGACAAACAAGGTGTTTGGCTAGAAAAACGTGTTTTGGGCTGGCATCTCCAATACATGATATTCTTCCCAGATGCTATTTAGAGCAGGCAGCTGCCTATGTGCACCACCAGCACTGGACTTCAGACAGGGGACAAAGTGCAAATGTGGCACTAGGGATCCAACATTAATACAGCTGATGCTTTTTGAGTGCATAGTAGGAAGCATTCCAGGGAAAGTATTTTGTCTGCATTGTTTTCATTTAACCCTGACTGCAACCCTTTGAAGTTGGCATCATTATTATCCTCACTTTACAACTGAGGAGACTGAGGCTCCATGAGGTTAGTTGAATTGCCTAAAGACACACAGCTGGTAAGTGGTGAAGCAGGGCTGTGGACCCAACTCAAAACATGTGATCTTAATTGCTACGGGCTATGCCTATGGATTCTCAGTCCACCCCTCTGCTGTCCACCTGACCTCTGGGCTTAAATGACCAATAAGCATTTATTTGAGAGCCACAGAAATTCTAAGACAGTTCTCAGTTAAAGACTCACTTTCAACCAGTGTAACTCCACATCATGTACAACCACAAAAATGGGGAGTTACACTCCATTTATGTATGATATGCCACCCTTCAGACAGATCCATTAGCACCAATAGGCATTTATAGCTAGAGTTTCTTTACAATCTCCAAGACAGACCTTTGTGGGCGGGGAAGGGTAGGGAGACTATGACTCAAGTCAGGGAAGAGATGGGCTTGTTGTTCATCCAGGTGCTTCTAAGCTGGATGCCCAAAACTTCCAGATTCAGGGGACAGCTGCCAGCAATTCTGCCCTACTCATTCTTGTCACCTGAATTGAATGACTTTTCTAGGGAACAAGCAGCTTCTTAACATACCATTGTAAAGCTTCTGTGAGAGAATCCAGGGAGGCTCTTCTCCTCTGGGAATGAGGTCATCCCTGAAAAGCTTTTCTGAGTTGAGCCAGATTCCTTTGGTAGCAAGCAAAGTTCCTCCTAAACACTCCTAGGAAGGCCATAGGCTCAATCTTCCCTCTGAGCTACCTTAGCCTTGGGGAACACCCAGGCCCTGGAGAATAATCCCAGTGACCTGGGCTTCCATCCTCAAAAATCACTGGGTTCCAAGCCCCAGAGCCTCTCCCATCCTCCTCCAGGGCCCAGCAGCTTACCTGGTTCCTTTATTGTTACTCAACATGTCCTGCCTTCACTTCCTGTAGTCTCAATATAACCCCCGTCCCCAGTCTTTACCCTCTTGCCTTAGATTTATTCTTAAAGTTATGGCTTCCCAAACATTAGCCCAGCTTCCAGTCAAATTTCAGATGACCTCAATGAGTGGAATTCTTTTGGGGGCTCAGATTTCAACAGTATCTTCTCTTAAAGAACTTAGAACACATTTCCTTGGGAGCAGGATTAGAGTAAACCATGTGGTCTGTCCCCCCCCCCCCCCCCCGCAGTGATTAATCTTTGTCTCACCCTTTCTCAGAAGAAGCTTCATCTCTGCATCCTGGGAGCCTGCACGCCCTTTATCCCAGCATGCCCACAGAGGAGCACGCACGCAGCTTCTGCCCCCACCATGAACTTCATTGACCTGACTATTCTGGAGTGTGTCAAATTCAGTGAACCTAAAATTGGCTTTCTCATCACTCCCCAAATACTAACCACCCAGCCTAGTGAGCTTCCTTCTGTCTTCACATTCTTCATCCCATGGGTCTGACACCTTGGGGTCCTGCCCACATGTCATGGGGTCAGTCAACACTCCTGAGACTTCCCTCATTAATCAACATACATCTGCAATGTCATTTTCACCCCTTTTTGCTGGATTATCCTCAGAGCTACACCCCTTTCATGTGAGTTTCCACACAGCTGTGGAAGAGTTAAGGGCTGCGACATAGTTTTTACTACACCCGACGCTCATGTGAGTTTGGCTCACAGAGGTGGCATGAGCAGTGGGACTATCTAAAAGAGCTGGATGGGATTCGTTCCCTAGCTCCCTTGAGAGTCTTCACTGCAGAGGCAGCTTTGGAAGTGCAGTTCTTAGCTGGGGAGACCTATGTTGTGGAACCCAGTACATATTCCTGCCACAGTCCCAAAACTGAGACAGCAAACCAGACAAGTCACTCAGGTGGCTTATGATAGCATCCTGACATAGGGACATTTGCACCATTTCCTCTTCTTGCTTTTAAGCATTTCTGATAGTGAAGTCAGGGAATCTGTGGTGGCCAAGGAGAAGAACAGGGAAGGAAACCATTTATTAAAAGGGCCTGTTCCCACCTTCCTCTGATTCAGACATGTTTTTGTTCAATGTTGTGAATTGGGTGTGGAAGAGGGAATGTGACCCAGGCTGAGAACCAATCTGATTTCAGTCTCAGTTTTGTTTTTCTCTCCAGAATGTGAACTAGGAGATACAGAAATAGAGTACAAAAACTCAAAACACTGGCACAAAATGTTATGTGGAGCTTGGGCCAGAGTAGAGGTTAGCACAATCCAAAGCCTTAGAAAAGCTGCAAGTCTTGGGGGATGGAAATGAAGGGCCCTGCAGAGAAAGTTCTGGAGTGTCTGGAGCTGAGAGAAGCAAAGTACAGTGACAGTGGTTCCAGAGAGCAAGAAAGACAGAGCTAACAATTTGCCAGATTCTAGGAGGCCCAGCAGTAACTCTACTCAGCTACTCTCTGTTTTGCTGTTTATCTTCTGTTTTGCTTCAGTTTATTTGAGCAGTCTTTGTTTTTCTGTAATCAAATAATTGTCAACCAAGCCAAATGTTTAATAGGACTATTTAACTTTTTACATGTTTGCAGTCTACTCCCCACCTAGACAGGACACCTAAGCAAGGCAGGCACCATTCCTTGCTCATCTCAGTCTCCTTCAGCCAGAGCCAGACTTGGACACCCACAGAGGCATCTATCAACAGAACCATAATTTTCTAAGAAGACTTTTGCTTTTTCAAATCTATCCACTTCCCCAGTATACATAAAATACTAACTTTGGCCCAGCATGGCCCTTTGGTTCTCTTTCTGATACTCCTTTGGTTTTCATTTCAATCCTCCTATCCTCCAGAGATAATCCTGAGATAGGAGATATCAGAATTGGGGTGGGGGGATTATCACATACCCCATATATGGCCAATAAGCATCCTGCAAAATTGATTAGTCTGTCATTAAATATCCAGTCATCCATCCATTTATCCAGCCAGCAAGCCAGGCTTCATAGAGCACCACTCCTGCATTCACTGGGGTTAGAAATACTAAGCCAAATAACACTAAGTCCTTCCACTGTATTCAAGGAGCTTAGAGTGTGAGCCCCTCTCAGGGATCAGTGTCCTCAATCTCACTCAAGGGGCATAGCCAGAAATAGAGAGAGAAGTTACTTGGAGTCTTGTTCAGGGTCTCCATGATAACAATGACCCTTCCTAGAGTAAAATAAGGGTTTCAGGAAGGAGGGAGTATAGTAGATATGGGGGCAAGGCCCTCTGCATCTGTTGGTACAATATAAAATACTAACTTCCAGGTACAAGACCAAGCCCAGGGAAGAACCACTTGCTATTTGCAAAACAAGCCATTGGGTCCATGTAGATGGAAGGGAAGGCAGGGGCTGCAGTGTTCTGCCCAAGCCAGGAATATCTGCCATGAGGAACATGCTCAGCCAGCTCTGGATTCTGGGACCCCAGGCTACAGAGCCAGCATTTCACTTATGTGTGCAGACTCAAATCCCCAAATCTCCTACCACACATCTCCTACTCCTAAAAATAGCCAGCTTCCTATGTGGCAGGGCTAGAGGCCACCCTTCCAGATACTTGACTTTTTAATGAGCAGAAAATCTTTCCTTGAAGGTAACTTCCCTCCACAATAGTCAGAGCCCAGGGCCATGTCTGATGGAAACTTCAATGGAAGCTGATTACACTCATGCCCTCTGGATGCCCACAGCACAGTGGGTGGAAAGAAAAGCAATTATAATAACAAACCAGGTTCCTGCTATAACATATTTGTTTGGTTTATTTCTGTATAGGTTGCCTCTAGCTTTCAAAGTTGGGCATCCAGTGAAGTCATTCCAGGCCTTCGGCTGGGGTAGGCTTACTCTTCTGGTCTCAGTTTGCACTGAGTCTGGGCCTTAGTCACTGCAGTTTGCCCAGACCAGACTCCCCTCAAAGCTGGGTTTCTCAACCTTGGCACCATAGACACTTAAGACTTGATAATTTGGAGTTCTGGGTCCTCCAGTGTTCAGCATCACCTTGGCCTCTACTCTTGGTGCCTAGCAGTACCTCCTTCCTAGAAGTAACAACCAAAAATACCTCCAGATATTGCCAATTGTTCCCTAAGGACAAAATCCCCCATATGAGAAGTTTTAGAGGGACAGTAGCTTACCATCTTCCTGAGCAGGACTTGGTCTTCATGAAGTGAACAATTTTATTTCCAACAAGACATAGAGTCACCCCAGTTGTCTCTTCTGAACAGTCTGGAACATTGCATCTGAGTCTACTCAGCTGTTAAAACCAAACACCTCAGACTGAGTACAAACAACAGATATTTGTTACTCACAGGTATCTGCTATCATTCCTGAAAGCAGAACCCCACTGCCTAACCCTCCCCAAGACCCAATGCCTTAATACTATTACTGTGGAGATTAGTTTTTAATGTATGAATTTGGGAGGGACATGGCAACAGCTACTAACCCGGTACTAACCCAGGTCCAAAGGCTAAGAAGTTACATGGACCCTTCAGCTGCCTCAGGCTTCTAGGAGCAGAACTCAGTCTCATTGGCCTTCTCCTCAATATCCTCGCATCCTAGTTTTTCAACAGAGCTGAAATTCAAAAATTCCACCTCATTGGCCCCATCAGTGAACAAATGTCACTCCATATTTGATGGAGGAAAGATGGTTTTGTATCCATGATGCCCACAACTAATCAGGAGCCTCTGGATTCAAGGGTGTAGTGCAGATTAATGTCTCCTGTTTGCAAGTTTCCTGACCTGCATGCGCCCTCTCAGAGGGACAGGTTCTGGAAACTCATTCTATCTGATACCACAGGGATCATGTCTACTATTTCTGTAGGAGTATGAGGAAGAGGGGACAGAGACAGTGTGTAATCCATGTTAATTAGCCCTCCCAGGAGAGGACAAGCCCCAGAGTAAGGACTCATGGAGTCCATGGCAGTGATAACCTTGATGTGATGGTGACATTTCCCAATAGTGGGGATAACAACATAGGCCATGGCTATGGCAGGGACAATGGGTATACAGAGGCAGTAAGAAAGTAAGCATTTAGTAACTACCTTCAGACTGATCTCCTGATTTATGCATTTGGGGTACCAGCAGAAAAACCATTTAGAAGAAATTTTTAGCTTGCTTCATGTTCCTGGCATTGCCTAATTCCCAGGCACTTCCTGGATTCAATCATGCTTGAAAAGAGTTGTTCTCATCCAAAGCAGCCCCTCTGGAGGAAACATGAACTCCAAAATGCACTTTTGTAGGAAATGTTAAAGCTTCTTTTAATATTTCAGTTGAAAAGAAACATGAGAGTTAAGGGTTGCGCCATAATTTTTTCTACACCCGACGCTCATGTGAGTTTGGCTCACAGAGGTGGCATGAGCAGTGGGACTATCTAAAAGAGCTGGATGGGATTCGTTCCCTAGCTCCCTTGAGAGTCTTCACTGCAGAGGCAGCTTTGGAAGTGCAGTTCTTAGCTGGGGAGACCCATGTTGTGGAACCCAGTACATATTCCTGCCACAGTCCCAAAACTGAGACAGCAAACCAGACAAGTCACTCAGGTGGCTTATGATAGCATCCTGACATAGGGACATTTGCACCATTTCCTCTTCTTGCTTTTAAGCATTTCTGTTAGTGAAGTCAGAGAATCTGTGGTGGCCAAGGAGAAGAGCAGGGAGGGAAACCCTTTATTAAAAGGGCCTGTTCCCACCTTCCTCTGATTCAGACATGTTTTTGTTTAATGCTGACAGCATTTGGCAGGAATGTTTTAGTATATGTGCTGCCGAAGCGAGCACTTGGCAGGAATGTTTTAAAGGATGCTGATTTATAAATTGGTAATGGACTTTTCTCAGGTCAGAGGACAACAATGTTTAATCTTATACCTTTGCTAAAAATATGAATGAAATTACACTTGTTTATATCTCCATAATTCAACAGCCAAGAGCCCTGGAGCAAGCTGGGGAAGGATCTCTGAGCAGCCCCTGAGAGCCTGGCCCTGCCTGGGGCCTCAGCTCTAGAACCTTCCCTCCCCATCCTTTACAAAGCAGCAATGCCAAACTCCCTCACTTCCGTCCTGAAAGCATCCTGTTTTACTTTTCATTATTATTTGACTTATCTTATTTCTCATTTTTGGTCTAATGCTCCTGTTGAACTTCTAGTGACCCAAAAAAGCCCAGATTTGATGCCACCTCCTTTTCTGCTCATATTGGCCCCTTCCACACATACATTTTTAGTTCTCCTTTTTCCTATAACACAGTTATCATCTGTTTACATGTCAGCCTCCTGTACGACTTCAGCTAGCAGAGCAGAGTCCTTGGCAAACAGTGCAGCTGCCAGAGCCCAACACTGGCAAATATCAAAGGGGCGTGACAAAACCTGTAAATTAATATGTCTTAATCAATGCTATCAAGATTGCCAATAAAAGAACTCCACTCAAACTTGCATAAGCCAAAAGGGATGTGCATTGGGAGGTAAACTGTCTCATGGCACCAAATGACAGAAGTGTAACCAGGCCTCCAGCCACCCACCTGGGAAAGAGAACACTCTCCAACCAAGACCTGCTCTCCCCTGCTCCCTTCCTGTGGCCTCCTGCCTTTGCCTCTTTCTGAAATGCAAGGAGTTTGGGACCACATAATTTTTGAGCACTCACCAGAATGCCTGTGCATTAATTAAGACCATTGTTAAAACCCCAGTGCAAAGCAGGGATCCATAGCCAGGGAAGGTACTATCTCTCAAAGTCAAGGTTTCTTCACTGAGAAGGTAGCTGTGCCATCATGGGGAGATCAGGGATGGCATGAAAATAAGAAAAAGATGAGAGCCAGTTTTTATTTGTGCCATCCTTCTTGTTACCTGGTTCAGCCTATTTCTAACTGTTTTTATTAGTGCCTCATAGTCATACATAATAGTTGGGCTCACCTCTTTCAGTCTTCCTAAAAGGGACTTTTTAACTCCCACTTTCCTTGAGAAGAAACCAGAAGTGCAGAGGAGGGGCAGGAACCTGACAGTGGCTGAGCCAGCCTGCTGCCACCTGCTCCATCTTCTTGGCTCATTGCTGCAGAAGAAGCCACTGATGGTGGTCACATGCTGTGTCCCCAGATCCTGAAGGATTGCATTTTCACTCTGGAAATTATAAATTTGGGATGTGACTTTTTGCACTGGATTTTTGGACCTTATTTGTTGACTTGAAGGATGAGGATTTGAGAATTGGGGGGTGGGGGAGGGCAGTTTCTAATGCAGTCTCTCAAGAGCAACTGCATATAAATGCACAGTCCTTTGAGCAAAGGAGGCAGAACTGAGCAGCATTCAGCCCATTCTTCATCTGGTCTAAAATACTGATCCCCACGCTAGGAAACTTAATTCTTTATCCTGTCCCAGATGCACTACAGGGCTCCATGAGGCTGTTTGTACATTGAGCAATGACTATAGGTTTAGCATGTCATATTCCATCTGCACTTTAAACCACTTTTTAATGCATATTGATACTGCTATGATCAAAAATTTTTTCAAAATTTTCTGAAATTCACAGTAACTTTTAGTTATTAAGTAATTATTCAAACACTAGATTATAAAAATCCATGAACTATTCTATGGAGCTTGGAAAAATTTTTGACATTGAAACAGAATTCTTATAACCTCTCAAACACTGGAGCTCTTCTCGGATTTCCTTTCAAGAATGATTTTATGAACTTCAAAAGGCAACGAGCAAATCCTTACAACTAGCAGAAGTACAGAGGATACCTGTGGTCAATTGCAAAAATTGCCACAATTCTTTGCAGTTTCTCCCATTAAGCAGAATCTATTTCTTGACCTTGTGGTTTGGTTTGAATAATAGAATGCAGAGATGGTGATGTTCCAAAATTCCCAAGCCTGGGCCTCAAGAGCCTTTGCACAGTTCTAGATGCTCCCTTGGGACCCTGCCACCACCATCTTGCAATAAAGTCTAGACTCACCTGGTGCAGAATGAGAGAACACAGATCTGAGAAGGGTCATTCCACTGAGTCTTTTCCAACTTCCCAGCCTCCATCAAACCCAGAAGGAGATCACATATGTGGGGGGACCCAACAAAGTCACTAAGCCCGGCCCACTTAGATGATCCCTGCCCAAATGAGTGACCCATAGAATCATGAATTAAATAAATAGCTGTTTTTTTAAGGGAGGGAGGGAGGGAGAGAGAGAGAGAGAGAGAGAGAATTTTTTGATATTTATTTTTTTTTTAGTTTTCGGCGGACACAACATCTTTGCTTGTATGTGGTGCTGAGGATCAAACCCGGGCCGCACGCGTGCCAGGCGAGCATGCTACCACTTGAGCCACATCCCCAGCCCAAATAAATAGCTGTTTTAAGTCACATTTTTAAAAAAGAATGTTCTTAGACTTGAAAAGTTAGAAAACCTATGGTACAGTTCTGTCCATACTTTTCCTCTGAGCATTTGTGGCCACTCCTCAGTGTATACTCGTCTTACTGCCACCATTAGAAATTACTCAAGAAGTCACTATTGATCATAAAATGCCACTAATATTCAACCTACCCAAACTCCCTAGAGAGCAGCCCTGTCCCACTGGGAACACTGTATTCTTGAGCTTGGTTGATGGTGATCGCTGAGGACAAAACCTTAAAATTGGCAAGGGAGGGCACCTGAGATTTTAAAACGAGATTATGTGATTTTCTGTACTTAGTGTTGGACATCTTCTCACTGTTAACCATGTAATAGGATCAAAGCTGCATCCAAGCTGGCCAGACTGAAGACACTGCTGCAGTCTGCACCTCCTCCTCTCTCCAGTCCCACATGCCTCTCCCTGCTTGTCCGGTGGATATGAGTCTCTTGTCATATCTCAGCCCTCTTACTGGAATTTTCTTTTTAACCCATACTGCTTAAGGTTGGCATTATACCCAGCTATTCCCAAGAATATAATTCAGATTGCCTTTCCATAGAAGTTAAAGTCCCTAATTCAATTAGGAGCAAAGTGGCTTGGGTCACCTGACCATCACAAGGGTCTCAGGTCCTTGGAGAGAGCCAGAATCAACACAATACACTTAAATCTTTCTATCTGGTCAGGTCAGCACTAGCAAGAAGGTCATTTATGAGGAGTATCCATGTTGCCACATGTTCACAGCTATTGTAGGGAGAGAACCTGGAGATAACCCTCCTAGGGAGATGCCCAGCCTCACACTGCAACTCTCAGCCTCCAACCCAAGTCTTCATCTAGAACCTTTTTTACTAGCTGTTCCAAATGCTCACTTTTCTCCCATGAAGTCATTGTCCATCCAGCAAATCCCTGAGTCAGGAAATCACAACCTTTAGGAACAGGCAATTGAAGAAGAAAATGGGAATGCAGATGAAGTTTGCTTTAGTTCAAATAGCTCAGGGTGCACCAGCCTCCCTCTGTGGGCCTCATGCTCATTTTATGCCATCATGTCCACCCCCAGTGGGGCCTGGCCTCTTCCTGACATAGGAAATAAGGACTCTTTAAAATATTTTTAATTCCCCTCTGGCCCAGAGGACATCTGGTATGATGGCACTGACCACCATTCTGAGAGCACAGATCCTGCTAGTAGGAAGCAACCCTCCTTGCCCAGTCTATCAACTACCCTGGCTAACTACTGCCAAATATTTAGATTGAAAGTTATTTTAGTTATTCTCATAGTAACATAGGCAACCTCCTCCCAGAAAGGAATGAGAGTGCATGGCCAAAGGAAAGAGTCTCTTGTGTCATTAGGTATTGTTACTGTATGAGGCAGTTCAGCACTATGTGGGCCCCTCAGTGGCCCTCAGGACTGGTACTCAGCACTGCTAGCCCTGCTCTCCTCACTGTAACTAAACTCTTTCTCTAGCATTCCTTCCTAGAGGTGGCCTATGACTGTTCACAAGGAGGAGCCAGCTCAGAGACTGCTGCTCCCTCCCATAGATCCCTCAGAGCCTGGCTTTGTCAGGCTGTTCCAAGCAACAGATTCTTTAAGACCAACCAACTCTGTGCCCAGGGCTGTATGGATGCTGCTGTCACAAGGGAAGAGAATTATCATCTTCTTCATCGTCATCATCACCATCATCATGATCACCACACTCATGAACATTTACATAGTGATTGCTGCACGCCAAGCAGAATAAAACATTGACTCACATTCATGGAAACTGAATGGGACAGATAACATCAGTTCCCCATTCCACCAATAAAGAAGTTGAGACATGAAAAAGACTCAGTAACTGACCATCCCTTCACCAGCTGTGAAGTGATGAAGCTGGAATTCAACTCCAAGTATCTGCTGCCTGTGTCTGGGCTCTTTTCTTCTGTGCAAGGCTGCCTCTCAGAAAAAGATGCAATAGGTACTTGAAGGATTCATCTACAGAGGTGTGGGGCCCAGAGAACAAGGTCGACAGTGGACAGGAAGAAGCCAAGTGCTGGAGGAAGCCAGGTAGGTGCTGTGCCAGAGCCTGGGGTATCTTGGGCTGTCTTGCTGGGATCATGCCTTGTCCTGAGACATCATGCAGGATATGATGACTAAGTTGATCCCAAGCTTGTCAGAATGAAGATCATGATTGCAGAACCACAGAGAAAACCACTCCTCCATGTGGGAGTCTGAAGTGGGGTGGGAGGGTCAAAGGGAAGGATTTGTGGGACACTCTCACGAAGCTGCATAGAGGGAGCCCAGCTGATCCATGCAATTTGTGTCATAATTATCCTCCTCATGATGGCACGAAGATATTTCAAAGAACCAGATGCAGTTGTTCCTAGCAGAGGAATTTAGTGCCCTTAAAGCTAGGCCCCATTTCTCTGAATCTCCAAGCAACCTTGAGAAATTAGTCTTAGATTCACGAGCAGTTCTGAGCAAGGGTATGGGCTGCTAAGGGAAAATCCATACCAATAAAAGGTTATTAAATTAAGCAGCAAAAAGTAAATACTAAATAAATGACATTGTGTATTCTCGAGGCTCAAGTGAGTCTTTATTTATTTATTTATTTTTTTTATTGTTGGTTGTTCAAAACATTACATAGTTCTTGATATATCATATTTCACACTTTGATTCAAGTGGGTTATGAACTCCCATTTTTACCCCGTATACAGATTGCAGAATCACATCAGTTACACTTCCATTGATTTACATATTGACATACTCATGTCTGTTGTATTCTGCTGCCTTTCCTATCCTCTACTATCCCCCCTCCCCCCCCTCCCCTCCCCTCACACTTCAGATAGAGCCCTAATATCCAGAGTATATAAAGAACTCAAAAAATTAGACAATAAGATAACAAATAACCCAATCAACAAATGGGCCAAGGACCTGAACAGACACTTCTCAGAGGAGGACATACAATCAATCAACAAGTTCATGGAAAAATGCTCACCATCTCTAGCAGTCAGAGAAATGCAAATCAAAATCACCCTAAGATACCATCTCACTCCAGTAAGATTGGCAGCCATTATGAAGTCAAACAACAAGTGCTGGCGAGGATGTGGGGAAAAGGGTACTCTTGTGCATTGCTGGTGGGACTGCAAATTGGTGCAGCCAATTTGGAAAGCAGTATGGAGATTTCTTGGAAAGCTGGGAATGGAACCACCATTTGACCCAGCTATTCCCCTTCTCGGTCTATTCCCTAAAGACCTAAAAAGAGCATGCTACAGGGACACTGCTACATCGATGTTCATAGCAGCACAATTCACAATAGCAAGACTGTGGAACCAACCTAGATGCCCTTCAATAGACGAATGGATAAAAAAAAAATGTGGCATTTATACATAATGGAGTATTACTCTGCACTAAAAAATGACAAAATCATAGAATTTGGAGGGAAATGGATGGCATTAGAGCAGATTATGCTAAGTGAAGCTAGCCAAGCCCTAAAAAACAAATGCCAAATGTCTTCTTTGATATAAGGAGAGTAACTAAGAACAGACTAGGGAAGAAGAGCACGAGAAGAAGACCAACATTAAACAAGGATGAAAGGTGGGAGGGAAAGGGAGAGAGGATGGAAATTGCATGGAAATGGAAGGAGACCCTCAGGGTTATACAAAATTACATACAAGAGGAAGTGAGGGGAAAGGGAAAAATAATACAAGGGGGAGGAATGAATTACAGTAGAGGGGGTAGAGAGTCAAGTGAGTCTTTTGAGAAATAAGACAGATTAGCATCCTCATTGCAAATTTGTACAATAAACACTGTAATTTTATTTAGTGCGTAATGTATACCAGGTCCTGCACTGAAGTTTACACTCTGAATTATGCTTAATCTACATTTAATCCTTGGGACAACATAACAAATTGATTCTAACTTGAATAAAGTCTACTTCTCTTTAAGAAGACTGTCTCAGAAAAGAAACCTTGCTCTGGCCAGAGTGGCAGAGAACAGCATCCATCCGCATTGTGGTCCTTCAGGGAAATATCCAGGTGGCATCACCAATGTAACACAGAAAGCATTTTTTAAATTTTTTTATTTTCTGTAGTTGTAGATGGACAGAATGCCTTTATTTCAGTTGTTTATTTATTTATTTTTTATGTGGTGCTAGGCAAGGCAAGCGCTGTACCACTGAGCTACAGCCCCAGCCCACACAGAAAGCATTTTTAAAGATCATCATTGCATCTCGCTCTACTGCTGTCTCACAGAGGCACCTGAAACTTCGTCGTGTTTCCATCAATGAAGAAGAAAACTGATCCCAACTGAACCTTCTCTGGCTTTGTCTACATCATCCCCCTTTCTGGCTGTGTCCTTTTCTTCATCCAGAAGCACCTCCCTTTTGCAAAACAAATCCTTTAAACCACCCACACATCCCAAACTGGGTAATGAAGGCCTCAGAGATATCAGCTAAGGACAGATAGCCAGCAAGGGGAGGGAAGGTGTCCTGGCATGATGGTACTGAGCTTTTGATATTTGGGGAACCATTCATAAATAAATTATCAGTGATTATCCAGATCAGGAAATGAAGGCTCAGAAAAAAATTAAGTAATTGTTCTGAAACAAACCAAAAAGCGATTTGAACCTAGGTCATTTGCAAAAGAATTTTAAAAAAACTATAAATAGCTGTCACCCATCCAAATGAGAGCAGTTCCTTAGGCTAAAACCAGGTATGTTAAGTGAACAGGGCTCCTCCCACCATCCTTCTCTGTGTTGATGCTCAGAATGTCCTTTACCATGTTCAGTCTTTAGCCTCTAGGGTATAGGATGGGCACAGACATACACCTGTTGCACACATGCAAACCTGAACACACACTCACCACAATACACACCCATGCCCAAGAGGCACATTCACATAGCCACCCCCCCCCCGTGGGTAAATTCACAGGCAAAGGGGAGTCTGTTATTTGAAGTGGATTTTGAGTCTCTAGCGTGTCTGCTTTGCACATTCTCTGCTAATTTGCAAAGAAACAAAACCTTTCCACCAACATAGAAATAGACTTAGGTAATAGTTGTGTGGCAGAAAAAAGGGCAACTGAACAACATTAAGTTGCCAGGGCCAGCACAAACAGGCCAGCCAGCAAAGGAAAATCCTCTTACCTACTGGGGGATTGAAAGGGAGAGTGGGGTATTATTTTAATAATAAATAAACACTTTGTATGTTTCCATTTGCAACAGAGCACTATTTTGAAAAATAACTATATATACACATACATATATTATATAATAATATATAATATGTATCATATACTATATTGTATAATGTTATATATTATACATATTATGTGAAATATATAAAATTATATAATTATGTTTTATATATTATATACTATGATATATGTATATCATAGTATATAATATACATAGGAATGCAGAGTTAATGTTCAGCTCCTATTATTGAAATAAGATTTCACAGTAAAACAATGGACCTGAAAGGTAGGCATTGATGAACAAGAAAGGATGTGCTAAATCACTTTCGCTTCTACTCAGCATAATAACAACCAATCAATGGAGAAACCAGCAATATTTATTGAGCTCCTACTCTGTACTGTTCTAGTAGAATATTTGTATCTTCAAGAAACTGACAAATCGCAAATAAACAATAAAAAGTAAAAGAACTGTAGGTAATGATAAGTGCTATGAAGAAAATGAAATTGGGTGAGTGCTTGTGTTTTACGGGGGTGGGCAGAGGGCCTATTTTACACAGAAATCACAAAACACTCATGGGAAGGTGACACTTGACTTGAGACCCGAGTTAGGAGATAACAATGAAACAAAGACCCAGAGAATATGATTCCAAGCAGAACAGCAGGTGCCAAGGCCTGAAGACAAGAGCAAGTTTAGGAAATTAAAGGCGACAAAGGACTTTTGCTACGGGAGCTCTGTAAATAGTCAGAAGGTATAAATAGGAAATAGGAACATTTTATGAGAAGGGTCCTATGGGGGTCTATAGACTGCTAAATCAGTAATAATTTAAACTTATTCTTTTTATAATAGAAAGTTTCATTATTTTAAAAATTGGAGTGAGTTATCTAATTTCTACTTTAGAAAACATCATGTTGGCCTGTGTGTAGGCAGAATAAGTCCAGGACAGAATCTCTGAACTTCTGCACTGTTGAACTTTTGACTAAGTGATTCTTCATTATGGGGTGGGGTGGGGGGGAAATCCTGTGCATTGTAGAATTTCTAACATCAACCTTAATTTCTATTGACTAGATGCCAGTTGCAGGTTTCACTCACTGCTGCTCCTAGTAGTAAAACCAGAAGTTTTCAGATATTGCCAAATGTCCCCAATGGGGTGAGACTCTCAGCTCTAAATAGGAATCCCAGTTAAGAGGCTGTCATTGTGGTCCAAGTGAGAGAGATAATAGCTTAGCATAAGATAGCTTAGATACGATAAAGTATTTTGGGATACAAGATATATTTTGAAGATAGAGGCAATGGGATTTGCTGATGAACTGGATAGGAGGTGTGAGCGAAAAGGAGGACTCAAAACCTACTCTTAAATTTTTGGCCAGGTCAGCTGAATGGTAGAGCCATTCACCAATATTGAAAGGCTTTGGTGTAAAGGAAAAATATTTGGGGTTGGAGGCAACAAAACAGTTCAGTTTGGTGATATTTAAATCAAAAATTCTATTAGATTTTCTAATAGTAAGGTTGAGAAGAAAATTGGTTATCTGCTGTTCTTCATAGAGGTCCAGCAGGATGCACATGTAAATTGGAGAGTAATCCACACATCAGTTGAAGAAATGTAGATCATGTCATTTTTTTTCCTGTGGTATAAATAGGACATGACATTTGCTGCCCAATTCAAAGAAGGATATGCAGAGGAAGTAAAAAGCCAGGAATCTATCCCTTTCTGTCTAAGAGATTCAAGAAATAAGGGATGATAAACAGAAAATCTGGGGGTGAGATAAGTAGATTCCAGTATGTTTAAAAATTAGAGAGACAATTCACGATAGCAAGATTGTGGAACCAACCTAGAAGCCCTTCAATAGATGAATGGATTAAAAAAATGTGGCATTTATACACAATGGAGTATTACTCTGCAATAAGAAATGACAAAATCATAGAATTTGGAGGGAAATGGATGGCATTAGAGCAGATTATGCTAAGTGAAGCTAGCCAATCCTTAAAAAACAAATGTCAAATGTCTTCTTTGATATAAGGGGAGTAACCAAGGACAGGGTAGAGACGAAGAGCTGGAGAAGAAGAATAACATTAAACAGGGATGATAGGCGGGAGGGAAAGTGAGAGTTAAGGGAAATTGCATGGAATTGGAAGGTGAGCCTCAGGGTTATACACAATTACATATAAGAGGAAAGGAGGAGTAGGAGAAAAATTATATAAGTGGAAGAAACGATTTATAGTAGAGGGGATGGAGAGAGAGAAGGGGAGGGGAGGGGAGGGGTGAGGGGACAGTGGAGAATGGGATAGACAGCAGAATACATCAGTCACTAGAAAGGCAATTTGTAAATCAATGGAAATGTAACTGATGTGACACAGCAATCTGTATACGGGGTAAAAATGGGAGTTCATAACCCACTTGAATCAATCTGTGAAATATGGTATATTAAGAACTATGTAATGTTTTGAACAACCAACAATAAAATAAAAATAAATAAATAAATAAATAAATAAATAAATTAGAGAGAAGAGCCAGAAAGAATAGACTTCTTTGCTTTGTTTCACTTTGGGATTCTGGGGTAAGTTCCTTGAAGTCTCCTCTTGACCAACATGGTGGCAACCATTTCAAAGGAAATCTAATTGCATAGCATGCCACAGCCCAGGGAAGTTCAGAAACTTGGGTTCCCTTATCTGAGATGTTTTTGGTTTCCCTGTGGCATATCTGGGACCCAGACATTCCCAGGACATTTGAGGGAGATTTATATGGCCACTGAGTTAAGAAACAAGGGTCTGCATGGGCCATTGTAGTAAGTACCACAGCAGACAGTGGGTAACCTGCTCAGGTCAGAGCTACATGGAGGATGCATCCAGGAAGGGCAATCAACTTCAGAGGCAGAATTGCAAGGTTGGGTGTAAATTGACCATAGCCACCAAAACCAGATAAGCTGGCAGTGACCAGACCAAGGGCCCCCACCTCCAAAATCAAAGGATTCTTAATGCTTCAGGGATCTGAGAACATGCTCTTCCCTCCTCACATACACTTCTATGGTTTGGATCTCAAATGTTCCCCGTGTGTTAAAGGTTTGGTCACCATCCTGTGTTGGAACATTAGAGAGGTCAGATCTAGTGGAAAGAAGTTAGGGCATTGGAGATTTGCCCTTGAAGATGATATTGGGACCCTGGGACCTCCCCCACCTCTGCTTCCCAGCCACCATGAGGTGAGAAGCCTCATCTACTACATATTCCCCACCTTGACATACTGCCTCACCACAGGCCCAAAGAAACAGGGCCAAGCAGCCATTGTCTGAAGTTGTAAACCAAAGTAAATCCTTCCTCTTCATAAGTTTATTATCTCAGGCATTTTGTCACAGCAACAGAAAACTAACACATACCCAAATACCAAAAGGAAAAAGAAGGGAGCTGAAAGACACGATATTTAACTAAAGAAACTCTTTAAATAAAGGAATGAGTTTTAATTTACTAAATTAGACCAAAATCTGTTTTTATTCTTTACTGCCCAGTGAATAAGAGCTCATATGGAATATCAGATTCATTTTAGGAAAATAAATAATCACTTCATTATCAGTGCAATTAGCATGATAAGCATGTTATCCCATGACATATCAGTCAAATAGCCAATCCAGTGTTTATTGTAAAACAGCATTTTAAAAAATATTTTTTAGTTTTTCAATGGATCTTTTATTTATTTATTTACATGTGGTGCTGAGGATAGAACCCAGTGCCTCACACATGCCTGGCAAGAGCTCTACCACTGAGCCACAACTCTAGCCCCTATAAAACAGGTTTTGAATGCTGCCTGTGGGCCAACTCCTGTGTTGAGGAACTGAGTGATTGGCAGGTTCCCCCTCATTTACAGGAACTACAGTGTTCTATGCAGCTTTTTTGTTGCTGTGACCAAAAGACTTGACAAGAACAACATAGAGGAGGAAATGTTTATTTGTGGCTCATGGTTTCAGAGGTCTTGGTCCACATATGGCCAACTCCATTGCTCTGGGCTGGAAGTGAGGCAGAACATAATGATGGAAGAGTGTGGTGGAGGACAGCAGCTCAGAACATGGAACAAGGAAGCAAAGAGAGCTCTGATCCTCAGGGACAAAATATAACCCCAAGGGCATACCCTCGGTGATTTACTTCCTCTAGCCACACCCTATCTGCCTACAGTTATCACCAGGTTAATCCATTCAAATTGATTAATGCACTGATTGGGTTAAGGGTCTAATAACCTAGTGATTTCACCTCTAAACTTTCTAGCATTGTCTCACTCAGGAGCTTTTGTGTGATTTCAGAGTCACAACTTATACTTCCTCAATGGGAGCCACAAAAGTAGATTTGAAGAAGTTACTGAAAAAGTAACTGAAACATACAGATGTCAAGGAGATGAACTTTAAATAGAATCACCTCTTTGTGGTTCCCTTGGGCCAGGGCTAGGTTGGAGACAGGAAGATGTGGTCAGAGAGGCAGGGTACCCCACCAGCACCATGGGTCATGGTACCAAGTCAGGGGCATGATACCTCATCCAAGAAGCCCCTTCCACACTTCCACAGCTCTTTCCCCAGCAGCACTGGGCCCACTGGGTTGGTTGGGGTGAGAGTAGGTGAACATACAGAGCTAATGCTTAAATACTAGCTCCCTTAACCTGGACCCCACAACACATGGACCACCTAATTTTTTATTATTATGCTTTCTCATTTTATTGAGACACATTCTCTGTACACCAAATAGGACCAACTTGCATTTACATGCCTACATTTGCAAGCTTGCAATGAATCAGAAACCCAGAGACTTGCCTCTGACACAAGCTTGCTCTAGAACCTGGGCAATGTCAGCCTAGCTGACTTCTTTTCTGAGCAATGGAGGGACTAAACCTCAGGCTCTTCTGAGTTTTGAAGAGTGAACATAGTGTGTGAATAGGCATCTCACCTGGCCTGCCTTAACTGCAGACAGGAAAGGGACAAGGAAACCAGCCACCTTATCTCCTAAACTTAATTGTTTGACCTTCGGGAGATTTTGGTCTTGTTTCTCTCCTGAATATCATTTGTAACACCGAAGAGTTGGCTTTGGGGACTGGGAACCGCAAGCCAGGAAGACGAGAACACTCTCCCTGGCAGTCAGAAAAGCACATCAAAAGAAGGACCCTGTTTTTCCTTCTTCTATTCCCTCTGAGCTTCCTTGAGGCCACAGAGAATGACATCACAAGAAAACAAAGTTGCCAAGACATACTCTGCAAAAATGTCCTCACATGGTTACATTTTCTGCAAATTACAGCGTTTGGAGTATAAATCAGAGTAATTGTTTAAATCAGAGTGACTGTTGAAACAGATTTCCAGTGATCAAATCAAAAACGCAATCATTCTTGCGGTTCCTCCGGTGCTCGAAGCCCCACATACTTCTTAAACTGTCGGTTGTCAGTTACACGGAGTGTTTACATTAACATGCTGCCTGAACAGAGAAAATATATATTTTAAGAAGAAAATGTGAATCCAGGGTAACAAGAATGTTTCTGAAACAGCTAAGTCATCTTGTTTCAAGTAAAACCAGATGTTTGCATCAAGAGAAAGCCAATCATTTCTTTTAATTATGCTCAATGGCCAGGCCACCAAGAATACCCACATGTGTCCACATGAGCCGGTAGAAATCAAAGGCTTTGCAACAGAGAAAGCAATCAGCGACTCCCAGACCACCAAATGGCATCCCCAGCGCCAGCTCTGGGGTCCCTTCTCTGTGAATCCCTTCTCTGCTAGAGTGTTCAGCAAGGTGAGGCCTTCCCTTGCCTCCTCCAGTGCCAGCATCCCATGTCCCACCTCTCTGTTCCCAGGAATCTAGAGTAAGGCCAAACTTATGATTTCTCAAGATTTCTCATGATGAAGATCCACAGAAAAGGAAGCTGGACAGTGGAGCTGTTCTGTAAGTGCACTCCCAAGCCAATTCTCCATCCCCCAAACCTCAATAACGTGAGAAAAGGCAAAGCACAGTCCTCATTTTTATTTTTAATACATGTCATGAGGCTCTCATCCCTGCTGTGGCAGTGTAGAGGAGGAGAGAAGAAACTCACCTCCAGTGATACACCAGGTATAGAGGAGAAACTCACCTGTTAGCTTGGCCTCCAGTGATACACCACAGGATTTGGTGTCACTAGTGATAAGTCGCACCCTACATGGGGCAGAAGGGAAAGCTTTAGAGCAGTCCAAAACCCTAGGAAGAAGCCTGTTCTCCTGAAAGGGTCTGAGTGCACCCTCCTTCCTGCTGGGGATCTTCCCTGGTGGAATCACAGACTGGGATCTGGAAACTTCCTGTTATAACAATGTTCCCCATGACAGGAGAGTGGCCACACTCCCAAGGTAGCCTCCAAATAAAATCATAGTGTCTGAGCCTGTCCCAAGTAAATGGTAGTTTCTGAGTAGTTGTTCCAAATAAATTGCAGAATCATGCTACAAAATTTCTAATTTTACTGCAAAAAACTTAATACTTGGGTAGAACACCTGCCTGCCATAGTGAGGCCCTGGATTCCAGCCCAGCATTGCAAAGAAAAAAAATCAAACTTAATGCTCCCTTTGAGTTTGTTCCTCAAACTTCATTGTTTAGGTACCAGCCTTACTATTCTCACTGGATGATCATGATGATGATCATGTTGATGATGATTTTCTTTAAATTAGCATGTCTTTTTTATGTTTTGTTTTCTTCTGTTTTTATTTAAATGACTTCTCTAGTCTTTTCTCAAGCAAATATATTCATGAAATCCCAGATAAGATGTGATATTTAACTGTTTTTTAATGTGTTAAAATGAAGATATGGTTAAATATCAATGGTTATGTTTTAGCAAAAATCATCTTGCATGCCTTCACTGGTTCTTGAACTTTGTTATTTTCTAGAATTCTAGTGTTTCTTCCAAACCTTTAATCAGATTCCTTTAAATAGTATTGCAACAAATAATTCTCAAAGCTATAGCTCTCTTTCTCCAGAGTTCTATAAGTCCTGGAACCAACTCTCAGCACATTAATCCATGTTGGGAGGAATTAAAGCCCCTGATTTGTCCTGTCCCTTTGGAAATAATGACCGTTTCCTGTGAAAAGAATAAGGGATGGACATTTTCTCCACAGTTCATTATGAGAGGACATGAACAAGAACTCAAATAGGCACTTAAAATTTTCTCCACGCCTTCTCTTGTGCCCTGAAACACCCATGAATATTTCTGTGCTGTTTTCAAAATGGTTCCAGCATGGGAAGTTTTAAAAGAAAGCTAATCCTATATTATCATTAAGTAAGGACTCAGCTTTGAACTCAGCCCAGAAGTCAGACCTCTGTCTATAGAGCAGGCGTTCGCTAATCACTGCTTGGCTGCGGTTGACTGGTAATGTCCTCAAAACCAAACCATCATGGGGATTCCTAAAGTCAGAAGGGAAGTGAATTGTTTAAAAGGGAAACACTAACTACTTCAGATCTCTGACCCCCATAAGATAGTGGTTTAGTAATCTAAATGATTGTTTTGAAAAAGCACTTTGACTCTAGTTTTGCTAAATGTTTACTTGGGTCTTTCAACCTTTTCGATTAAATACCCTGATGCGGCTCCAAGTGGACAGACCCTGCCTAGTAACTCCACTCATCCAACCTGCTTCATGCACCATGCACTCTACCCTGTGACTCTGTAGCTCAGAAAATGATCTGAGAGTCTACCCACTCACCTACTTAACTTTTAACAAACAATTATTAAGTACCTAGTGGATGCAATGATCCAAGATAATGGCTTTCAGGTATTTGAAGATACACTGGTCCAGTGTACTTCTTCTTTTTTTTCTTTTTTTAAGAGAGAGAGAGAGAGAGAGAGAGAGAATTTTAACATTTTTTTTTTTAATTTTTGGTGGACACAACATCTTTGTTTGTATGTGGTGCTGAGTATTGAACCCCGGGCCAGACGCACACCAGGCGAGTGCGCCACCGCTTGAGCCACATTCCCAGCCCCAGTGTACTTCTAACTTTAGAGAGACCTCAGGACCACATTCCTACAGACAATTGAGCCTTTTCAATCCAGGGACAATGCCAAGGAACATTTGGTCTCCTTTTAATTACCAGACATTTGTCTCAGAATAATGAAGCATGATGTCTAAGTAAGAATTTCTTTTGGAAAGTCACTTTCTTGCAAGAGATTGGGCCAAAGACTGAAAGAAAATCAATTAGAGATTTAATGAGGAGTACAAATAGGCTCAGATAGCATCGGAAAAGAAAAAGGCAGAAGAAAGTGACAAGTCAAATAGGCTATACTTTCTAAATATCTGGTCCACTCTCTTCAGGGGGAGGGGGCGGGGGTCAGGACTCAGTTCAGACCTGTCAGGTGCATCCAGAGTACATGGCAAACGACTAAGTCCCTAATACAGGTGAACCTCATCAAACCCTTGACTATAAAGGGGACTCCCATTACAACACTTCAAGGTAGTATATCCCAAGGAGGGGAATTCAAATGGTATGAGCTTTGGGGAACACCTCATAACATATACATGGGTACCACTCAGCTGGAAATGAAATTCACCTTTTCCCCTGACCAGAGAATCTGGACAGCTACTTGCCATCAATAAACCGAAGACGAAAATCGCAGTTGACGCAAGTTACAGAGCTTGCCACTAGAGGACAGCAGTACACACAGTGTAATCTCCACACGGGCAAGAGAAAGCTGAGTGTAGTTAGGCTCACAGTAATTAGGCAACAGATTCAAAACTCTAGCCTCCAATTTCCAGCCAATGCTCCTCCACTTGCCCCCAAAGTCTCAGGAAAAGGACATTGTGTAGATGGTTTATGCATTTCTATTCTTCTACAATTAGAGAAGTTGCCCCCAACAGAGCTCAGCATCTCTCCCCAGGGAACATGAAATTCCCCAATGATGCTGAGATGCTCTTACCATTTTTACCTAAAATCTGTGGTGAGAAATACATCTCATATTGCAACCTACATTCAGTATACTGTGTATCATACACTAAACTGAAACGTTTTACCAAAGCAACACCCATATTCCTTAGTTTTATGTCTCCTTTCTTTTTCTTTTTTCTTAGGCTGATCTCCATCCACTTCATTGATTTCACAGCCCATTAATAGGTTGCTAGTTATGGTTTAAAGAATAGCGTGGAGGTCAACACTCGAAGGAATGTAGAACAGTTCAGTCTTCTGTTACCCTAGAAGCCTGAAAAGCTTCAGGGACATCTAAGGATGATGAGCCTCTCCAGTATGAGAAGGGAAATAATGGTCCAGGGGAAGCCTCCACTGGCCACTCAGCTTCATTGGCAATCACTAACTCACCACTGAGAGATTAGCACTGACTTCAGCTTGTCCCTCCCAGGAGGTGATCTCTGGTTTCAGACATCCTATGATCAGCCTTCACTTGCAGGTTTCAGGTCCCAAGACCTGTGTGGAGTCCTGATTTGGAAGCTCTGTGTGAAGGAGAAGATAGGACAACCTGATGTCAAAGAGCCAAAAGATGTCTCAGCTCAGGGGTTGTCCGAGAAGCTACAAGGGCAAGTTTTTGACAGAGGTCAGAATCTCAGAGAATGGACCCTAAAATAGAACCACCGTGACATCCCCTCTGCAGCCAACTCAGGCATCTCCCAACTCAAGCTGCAGCCATCTTCCCCCAGGATACAGAAAATAGAACTTCCCAGAATGTCTTTCCTGAGACTCTGCCAAGTATTTCACTTGCACGGTGTTTTGTCCACTTTTCTTTTTTAATCACTGTCACCAAAAAACCTGACACCAATGTTGAGGAGGAAAAGTTTATTTGGAGCTCATGATTTCAGAGGTCTCAGTCCATAGATGGCCAACTCCATTGCTCAGGGCTGGAGGTAGGGAGAACATCATGGTGGAAGGGTGTGGAAGAGGAAAGCAGTTCAGGACATGGCAATCAGGAAGCAGAGAGAGGGAAAGCTCCGCTCACCAGGGACAAAATATAACCCCTAAAGTCATGCCCCTAGTGACCTACCTCCTCCAACTACAATCTATCTGCCTACAGTTACCACCTAGTTAATCAAGGGATTCATCCACCAATTCAGTTAAACCTATTATAATCTAATCATTTCACCTCTGAATTTTCTTGCATTGCATCACACATGAGCTTTTGGAGGACACCTCATATCTAAACCATAACACTCAGTTTCATCCTTTTATTCCCAGCACGTTAGTATATGAAGAAACTCAAAAGAGGAAATGTCTCTCATTGATCAAACCCAAAGTGATCCTAAGTCCTGCTTGAATCCAAGAGCTGGTTTTTAAATTGAATTCCGGGATGTCTGGGGACTTTATTACAAAGCCTCCCATCTGTGCCCAGAACTCCATGCTTCCATTCTGGTATTCAGAACTCCGTGCTTCTGTTCTGGTATTCGTCTCTGATGGGGTGGGGGTGGGGGTAGGGTAGGGAATGTAACAATAAAGAAAATTATCTAAGCCCTCAGGCTTGGGGTGTATCTTGAGGATGCTAGCTCAGCCCTCCAGCTGGGAACCAGTCCCTGATCTATTGCAATGTGGCCCCCAAGGAAAAAAATAACTGAGAAAGAGTCATTGGTTCATTCCAAGTGATATTTATTAAGTGGCCACAAGGTGGAAAGCAGTCAACTTAGACTCAAGGGAAAGAAGACGATGAGTTCTATTCAGCCCTGTCTTCAGGTATTTCCAGTCTAGTAAAGGAGTTAAGTACTGGTTTTAGTGATGCCCTCTGAGAAGCCTTTCTGCCCCTCTGAAGGTACTGGCTTCTTTTTCTGATCCTGCTCCCTCCCTGAGACCATTTTTTTTTAAATTTCATATAAGATATGTTGGCTCACCTGTCTATTGCCCAAATAGAATGGCACATTTTTGTGAGCAGGTTAGAGAGATGTTCTACTGCTCTATCTGAACTTGGAGTAGGGGCCAGGAGCCAAGGAATGAAGGCAGCATTTAGAAAAGGTGAAACGCACAGGAATGGACTCATCTGTAGCATTTCCAGAAAAGAACACAGCCTTGCTAACACCTTAATTTGCCCAATGCAACCCCTGTCAAACTTTTACAGAACCATAAGAGAATACATTAGTGTTGTTTTCAAGCTACTAAGTCATGGTGATTGGTTACAGCAATGAAAGGAAGCTAGTACTGATTTTGGTCATCTCCTTTAAGGAAGTACTTGTGACACCTCTTCTGTGTTTCAGCAAAAGAGAAGACAAAAAATCAGGTAAGACTGGGGGATCTCATGGAAAGCCAGGGCCACAAAGAGAATCATTTAGTGTTGTCTAAAAAAATAAGGAAGGCCTTGGCAACTGATTATTTGAAAAGACAGGTGTCCAGCCCCAGGCAGTGAAACCCTGAGACCAGAGAAGGCATGGGATCATTACCCCCACTCCAGTGCGGAGCCCAGGAGCAACGGGACCTGCTGTAGGTACCCATGGAGAAGGGGGTGTGGAGCTCTGAGACCAAGCCCACTGGAAGCTCTGTGTCAAAGTAGGCATGGAGCTGACCACCTTCTGATGGGTCACATGGCATGGGCCAGGAGACACCACCCTGCACTATTCATATCTCCCAAGTGTCTCCAGAATTGCAAAGCCCTGAGGATCTGAGATAATACAAGTGAGGGAGAAGAACCCTGAAAAGTGGCAAAGTTTTATGAGATATCTATAATGGTACAAGGTGAACTTTTATGAGATTTAGGTGTACTATAGAAAAATAAAGACCTGAGAAAAAGTACACCTGATACACCTGTTTAAAGGTGTGACACTATGGGTTGAACAGAGCCAAAGGGAGCCCAGGAGTAATGGTGAGGTCAGGGCATCTTCCTTTGCAGCATATAACACTAGGAAGGACACCAATGGCATCCACCCATGCCTTTCTCCAAACATAGGCCCAGGCCACATTCTGGACCATCTAATCAAAAGACTTGGTGACTGAATAATATGAAGGAGTAACTAAGCTCATTTAACTTTCATCTTTCTAGAGCCTGTGCCTTTTCCAGGTTTTAAGTAGTATCTGGGTACCAGGGAGGCCCCTGAGGTCCTCAGTCAGCAGTTCTGGCTGGCTGTGCACAGGTACCCATCACAACAGTCCACTCTGCTGTTCTGGTGCCACTCCCATTCCTGGGAAACTTCTGGGGCCAGGTTCCCACCCTCTCTGAGTGCTAACCACCTCCTTAAGGATGCTACCATGGATACATGGAGCTCCAGTGCTGTGTACAGAAATGCCCGAGCTTCCTCCTGCCTCTCCTGTCTTCAAAAATCTCTTCAGGGGCTTGAGAGAGGGAGGATGTCCAGGAGTGTTCTTCCCTCATGTTTCTGCTTAAAATCCAGCCAGCTCCTATCTTCCCCACTCGTCCTCTCCCCACACCCCCTTCTTTTTGTGCTCTCTCTTCAAAACTTCCAGGAGTCTGGTGTACTCTTTTTCATGACTTCAGAATTTTTGAAAACAAATTGCAGAAAGGAAAGTGTCTTGCAGGCAACTTCTGCTTTTAGCCTCACCACAAACTCCCTTGAGGCCAGGAAGCCCCGGCCTGATGACAAGGAAAGGAAATATAGACGGGGTAAAACAAAGAGTCACATGGCAAAAAGTCACCTAGACACAGCTTTTTAATATAGCCATCGCGTTTGCATGCACTTATTTAGTAAATCATTGCCAAGAGCCCCCTCTGAGCCTCAGGTTGGGTACTGTGACACAGTGGCTGACACACAGGGAACCTGCTCTCAAAGACTTTACATTAGGAAGGGGAGCCAGACAACACTCTCAGGCAGAAATAAGAAAACACCCATGCTCTGTAGAGGATTGACATTGGACTCCATAATGCTTCTGAGAGGCTAAAGTAGGAATGGGGTCACTGATGGACCCATAGGTGCTCAAACTACAACCTGAATGACAAGGACACATAGATGATATGCTCAGCACTTTCCTCCTGCTGTCTTGTTTGAGCATCATAATCTACCTGCAGATTCCAGAACCTTGTCTCCACTTCACAGATGAGAAAACTGAGTTTATAGAGATTAGTTCCTCACCGAAGACCGTTGCAAAAGAGCAAGGACCAGAATGGTGGTCTGCCTGGCCCTTAAACCATAGCCCTCTCTACTGTCCTGGGAATTTGCATCTCTCTTGGAATTTCCCCAAATGTTCCAGATAGACCTGTCTTCCCCACCAGGTGTTGACATTTCAATCTTTCCTCCTTGGACCACTGGCAAGGGCGGCCTGAGAGGAGATATTTATACTCACAGTGCCCCCCTGGGAGGGGATAATGTTGTCCAGCAGCCACCCAGCATGGCCTCTGTGTGGCTCTGTCCTGCCATTCTTGCTGGGAGAGGTGGCCTCTGCCTGCTGCCCAGGACTCCGGCCTCCCTCTGCGGCTTTGCCCTGAGGGCTGGTCCAGTGGAGCAGGAGCTAGCCATGCCAGATGGGTGAATAGAGCCAAAGTGACTGGCTGGTGGTGTTCAGGCCTATTTTTATTCACAAAAATCTGTTCTGCATTTTATTCTGCTTTGGAGCAAGAAAAGGTCAACTCTGTTCACCTTTGCTGTAAGATGAGAATACGGCAGGAAATGAAGTGACAGGGAAGCCAACCAGAGAGAGGGAGAAAGGGCAAATTACTGGGAAATTAAAAACCTGTGTTCAGATCAGAGTGGAGGGTGTCAAAACTCCCTCTCCAGAGGACTTCTCCCAAGGCTGGGTCATGGAGTCGTGAGCCTTGCTGCATGCATGACAAGCCCCACGTGCAGGCTGGCCATTTTCTCTGGTGTCCTAGCACTTGCCCTGACCCACCCAGGGCCTCCCAAGGGAGGGCCCAGCTTCAGCCACCATCCAGACACCTGTGCCTTCCTGCTCCAATGGGATGGCTGGGAGGAACTCCCCTAGGGATCCAAGCCCATGTCCTGAGCTGGCATGTCACCATCCTCATCCTCATCCTCGGGTTACTGCTTCCCCTCTGCATTCAAGGCCCAGCATTCCTGAGCACTCCGGTCAAAAAACACAATTATTTGAAAACTCAGATGAAGTAGCTCTCTGTTCCCTCGCTTTCACTGTGGCTCTCACTCCTCTTCAGTATCCTTCAAGGTCTGACTCAGAAGACCCCTCCTCCCAGATCCAGAGCAGAGTTGTGACTAGGGTCCCTGCAACACAAGCTGAGCAACGTTAGACAGGTGCAAAGTACTCGGTTCTCCCCTTGACTTGGCAAAGAGTTTCACTCCACCCAGGAAATTATTATTGAAAACCTCTTAAGTGATGGGCACTGGGATGTGGGATTTGTTTCTGTCCCCAGAGATCCAACAGGGTGGTGGAAGGATACTCATGCAAAAAAACATCCATAAGAGAGGAAAAGGAGAGAGTTGCTGGCCAGAGACTTCCACAGGCACAGGCTGAGAGGGACTCATGCAGCTGATGGATGGAGGTGAGATGACTTGGCAGAGACATTTGAGAGAGGTTTTGAAAGACAGAATTGCTTTGTCTTCTACTGTTTTGTTAGTTAGGGAAAGAAGTAGTCCCCAAGAGGAGGAAAGCATAAACATGCCACGGTATGAAGCATGCTCAGCTCTGGAGTCCACTTCGGGAAAGTTTCTGTGTAGAAGACCACAGACAGAGTGGTTTCAACAACAGAAATTGATTTCTCCCAGTTCTGAAGCCTAGAAGTCTATGACCGACATGTTTAGTGATGGCTCCTTCTGAGGCCTCCCGCATGGCTCGCAGATGGCCTTTCCCCTAGGTGCGCTTGCTAACCACCTCTTCCTTTAAACGCACCACTCAGGTCTGGTTAGAGTCCACCCTCACAGCCTCATTTCAATATCTTTTCATCCTTAAAGATCTTATGTCCAAATTCCATCCCATTCTGAGGTACTGGACTAGGGCTTCCACATATGAATTTGAAGGAGACTCAATTCAGTCCACAGCACACAACAAGCCCAAGGAAGAGGGGTCCACAGGGTACAGGCAGGAGGAGCAATGTGGTGGTAAAACACGAAGAACCTTTAGGTCAGGGCAGATTTCAGAGACCTATTGAGTACAGATGAATTTGTTTGGCCTTTCTGCTATGGGTTAATGTTAACAAGATATGCGCCTTACTCTGCTGCGTGCTACCAGGTGTTATGTAAACCAACTTGATCTGCGGTCAAGCTTGCAAAACCAATTTCTTTTCTGCAGGACCTGTCAGGGCCCTGAAGTGTGCCAATGTGTATCATGCCTCCCCCAGAGTATGTGTGACCCTCAAAGCTAAGGAACATCCATGTGACAAATATCACTTGGAAAGTACTGTAGGAATCACTTTTGAAAGTCATGGGGAGCCAGCAAGGATTTTAATCTTTGAGACTATTGCATTGGGGGTGCAAAATCTTGAGGTTGGTGAACAGTCAGCAAAGGGCTGTTCTGGAAGGTGGGGCCTCCAGGGGAAGAACAGCACAATAGCTGGACAGAGTTCCCTGAAATCCAAAAAAACTCCTTGCTGCCTTACCAACTTTCTTCCACTCAGCAGGTATGAATTAGGACCCTGTTGTGTACAGGCACTCTTGCCTGCCTGTGAGTTTCCCTATCTAGATATCTTCCCCTGGAACACAGTTTACTGTCCCTCACTGTCAGTGTTTCTGGATAGGCTGATCTATCCCAGTGGATGGAAGAGCTCCAAGAAATGTGAAAACAACAGCAATCAGAGGCCTGATGCCCCAGCCCCCCTCTTTCTCTTTAAGCATTTGCCAAACACAATGCCAAGACCTAGGAATTTAGTAGGGTGGCCGGGATGCTTGAGGTGCCACAAGGCTGGCTGAGATCCTGCTACTCCAAAGCCTATTTTACTCAAATGGAGACCTTCCTGGTACAAAGACCTCTATTTGCCAGTTCCCACTGGCCTCAGGCACAGCTGGGCTAGTAGAAACATCCCTGGAGGCAATTATTCCTAGGATTCCACCACAAGATGCAGACCCAGTTGGATCCACAGATCACACCTGGCCTGAAGAGGCAGGTGTGACAGAAATTCACAGAGCTTTTTCTTCCAAATGGAGCCCAACTTCTCTCTGATCCTTTGGAAATAAAAACAAAAGCTTAAGTACCCTGCTTTTCCCTACCACCTTCAAGCCAATGACTTTGAGGCTCCCAGGTGGCATGGAAATCTAAAGAAGCATCAAGTTCCTGAGTCACATAACTCCCTGACAGTCTGTGCCCAAAGCCTTATAATGTTCAAATGGAAAACAGAATGATGGAACCCACCTACTGAGGCAGACAATTTCACATTGAACACCTTGCTGCAGTGGGGCCCTGCCTCGTGCCCTGGGGAACTCTCAATCCTGGCTTCTGTCTCTGCTGCAACCAAGGAGCACCCCTCCTTGGGCCTTAGTTTCCTCATTGGTAAAATAAACCCTAAGAGTCCTTCCAATTCCACATTCTACAATCCTGTACTCCTATTGCTGAGCATATGTAATATTTATTTTGGGGAAAGGGGGATTATTTTTTTAGGCCTTGAAAGTTTTAAGCTAACAGTAATTTTGGCTGATGTCACATGAACTCAAAAAAAAAAAAATAAGACTATTGCTTTCATGTACTTTTTAAGGGGAAAAGTGAATGATTTGGGAATTTTCCTGTCCCCTAAAACACATGTCTTGAGCACAAACCTTCTTTCTCAGTTTTACAAATAATGATATTTTGTCCAAATGAATAAGGGAACAACTCCTTTCAGAATGTAGATGCCCACAATTCTTAGAAAAAGGGCTCAGGGAAAGCAGGGGGTGAAACAGGAGGCAGGTGAGTCTGTCTGTTAGAGATCCACCTCCAGCCCCAGAAGTCTGGTGCTCCCCTGTAGAGCAGTCTCAGATGACCATCCCCTTGGGCCCCAGGGAAGCATTGAGCATAGGGAACTCCTCACCTGCAGGCCTCATACTGCTATCTGGGGCCATTGCAGATAGTGACAACTGGCCATTTGACCCTTTAGGCCTCACCCCAACTTTCTTTCAGCTTCAAATGCAGGCAGGGCTGGTGCTGGGTTGGGGCTGGAGTGCTCTGGGGGGAGACACTGGAGTGCTGAGATACCTTGTGGTACCAGCAAGTGTGAGCTTAACTATGATACTTTTTGGAAGACAATTGATTTGGAATCATTTCAGATTTGTGTGGCTCATACTTTCAAAAGTTGCTACCGAGGACCTTGGTCCCTACCTAATGATTTACAATTTAATCTTGAGAAAATGCTTTTGGGAGACAAAGAAAGGAACAGGCGTTTAAAGTAGACTAGAGTCCCTTGGGTAACATCACCCAGGGTCCTTAGAACTTCATCCATAGTCTTAATTACACGCTGTTCTATCAGGTAGGCTGGGGACACAAGTACCAGGTGTTTCAGACCTCCCAGGAGGACGACGTTTGCTGGTGTGTAGGCCAGTGGCTCTTGGAGGCCCAGGAGCTCTTTACATGCTTTTCTGATGTGGGCCAGGAAATTAAGGAGTATCCCCTTTGTTTCTCTCTGCAACTGGTCAACACATTAAGTCCTAGGAACAAACCTAAATCCCAATTGTGAATTTCTAGGTCACAAAAGGACATGGATTAATCAGACTATTTACAAAACCCTGTCAACACACACCAGAGGGAGCAGGCCAGCCAGTGCCAGTGACATTTTGTGGGTTTCTTGTAGCATGTTTTGACCATCCTTTTCTTATTAATCATTCAGATCCTCTTCATGTCCTCTAAAACAGGATTCTGTCATCTGCTCACCCGCTGAGGCTAAGTAATCCAAGACACATGCCTGGAGCCACAAAGGGTGGGACGTCCCCAGGGCACAGTTCCACCACAGAACACAGCACACAGACACAGCAGGCATGCCTCATGCAGATGCCACAAATCATGTACAGGAGAAGCCTCCCCTGGGACTCAACCCCTGGGCCTCAGCCCTGGAAGCCCGAGGCTGTCCCTGCAGACCCATCTCATCCTGTTCTCAGCACAAAAGGACTGCTTAGTACAAGAGCATCTGACATGGCAAGGCAGGTGCCATCCCATTTTTGGTGTTGAGAAGCTGGAGCCGAGATGGAAGCATCTGGCCCCAAGTCACAGAATCCTGTTTAATAGTCAATAACATTTTAAAGTAAAATCGAAGACAGATTTCTTCCCCTATCCATAAAGAGGTTCTTCCTGGCCAGAGGAGAGACCCAGTGATCTTGGCCTTACTGCACCTCTAACACTGACTGACCTCTGCCCACCATCTGTCTCTTCAGGTTCATATGGTCAGGGTCCAGTAAAGCTGTAACCTTGTTATGAAAGCCACAATCTGACCACGTTTTCCTTGTCCCATGTGCATTCCTCAGGTTCTACGACTCAGCAGTGCCAGGCTGAGGTCAGCTTGTGGTGGCTTCTGGCAACCAATCGCTGCTCACTTTTCTCTCAGAGGCTATGGCTACACAGCTCTGCTTTTAAATATTCATGTTCCAGGCAGGTGCTTAAAAGTTAGTATTTCAAACTTGTCCATAGGAGCCTGGTGGATAGGCTCATGCCTAGAATTCCCACCAATCAGGAGGTTAAGGAAGGATGGAAAATTGGAGGCTAGCCTCAACAACTTAGCAAGACCCTGTCTCAAAATAAAAAAGAGCTGAGAATATAGCTCAGTGGTAGACCACCCAGGGTCCAATCCCCAGTAACATAAAAAAAAAAAATGCAAACACCAAGTGCCACAAATGAGGGCTTGTTTTCTCCCTTTTATTTTTTTTCTTTTCTTTCCTTCCCCTTACCCACAGAGAGAGAGTTTCTCAGCTTATGAAGGAGAATCACTTGGACTTCAAAATTCCACTTCTCAGGACTCTTGATTACAAATAACAGACGCTGACAGATAAACATGGAGAGAAGTGGATTACTGGGTATTTTAGCCAGCTTTTTTGCTGAGAGACCCAACCAGAACAATTATAGAGAGGAAAAGTTTATTTAAGGGCTCATGGTTTCAGAGGTCTCAATCCATAGACAGCGAAGTCCATTCCTTGGGGCTCCAGGTGAGGCTGAACATCATAGCAGGAGAGTATGGCAGAGGGAAGCAGCTCACATCATGATCAAAAAGCAGAAAGAGAGAGTCTCCTCGATTCAAAATATATACCGCAAGGCCACACCCCCAATAAACCACTTTCTCTACCTGCCACACCCACCTGCCTCCAGTTACCACTCAGTTAATACCATCAGGGATACATTCACTGATTAGGTTGAGGCTATAACCCAATCATTTCTCCTCCAAACATTGCATTGTCTCCTCCTCCTTGCATTGCTCACTCATGAGCTTTTGGGGAACACCTCACATCCAAACCATAATACTAGGAAAGATATCAACCAACTGGTTTACAGGATCCACAAGAAATTTGGAGAACGAGGATCAGGTATCAGGCTGGAATCCCCAACAGCAAGGTAGAACATGCCAATTCATGTCACAGAATGCTCATGTCCACCCTGCTGGACATTCATCTTAGTCTCTACTACCACTGGGCACTGAGCCCTGGACATGTCTCCCTTCTGCTAGAGAAAATTCTAAATAGTTCCTATTTTTTGGCCTCCCTTGCTCCAGTTCTGAAGAGGTGACTTTGATTGACCGACTGGATGTCATGTGTCTGTCATCCCCATCAGTCAGAGTCACAGAGAACAATTCCCTGGCCATTCTGCTTCTGTGGCTGGAGACAGGAGGCTCACATGATCATTGATTTCCTGAACTCACAAAATACTGAAAATGCTCACCACAGGAAAGTTCCATTCAAGCCTTTTGGCTGCAGAGTTGATGGGCCCCAGGGTAATCAAAAACCCTGCCTTCAAATCTCTCTCTCACCCTGACAAAAACTCTTCCCACTCCTCTCTGTTCATCTAGTTGTAATTTTACAGTTGGAATTTTCCTGTGGTCAATCAGATTATTCTCAGAAATAGAATCACCTTCCCCATATTTCTAGGGCTCCAGTGGCATCTCAGTCACTCGCACTTCAGTGCGGATCAGCTTAATCTATTTCCCACCTATCTCCTTGATTTAGCTCAACTGAGAGAATGAGAGTAACTAAGCATATGCATTGGTGGAAGAGTTGAGCATGGATAATACAGAACAGCAGGTAACCCAAAAATATTTCCATGTGGTTCCAGGATATTACATATGAGTCATTAATTATACAAAGGAATTAGAATCGCCTATGTAAATCGTGACCACACAATAGATGGAGGCAGGGATGCCATAGTCCTTAACTCCAGGAGTAACATTTAACTATAAAGATTATAAAATCAATGGTACCCCATGGAGTTGTGCAATGCACAGTGTGGAGAGGACTTGATAGAGGATATTCAGACCTTGATAGAGGATATATCAGAGCAGGAAGGGAAGATGGTGAGAAAGAACAATAACTAAAGATCACATAGATTTGAACAAAGCACTTGGAAAAGATAGTACCAGATTCAATATATAAAATTTATATACACAACACACAATCACATATACTAAGACATTCTTACATTCATCTAGACTCACACTAATTCACATAAAAAGAATCAGAAAAGGACCTGAGAACTTGCCAGTATTTAATTAAGTTCATGGAAAGCGACAAGTTCAGATGGTGTGATTAGTGGAGGATGGGTGGGTGGGCGGAAGGAGGGGCTGCTGGCAGACAGGTGGGAAGAAACAGAGCTGCTCATCCATGTGGCCTTCAGTCTGCTGAACCTCGAGGGGCTGAGAGGGGAGAAGCACATGGCTGCTCTGCTCCCCGGAAGGCATGTTCCCTTAGAGCATGTGAAAGGAACTTGGAGAATAACAAGCCCCCGGTGCAGGAAGGCTTTGGTCTCTAAGTGATCCCACATTTACAGCCTGTTGTTGATTTTAGGGAGAAGGGTGGAGGCAAATCACTGCTCCTTTTTCTCTCAGAGGCTATGGCTCCACAGCTCTGCTTTGGTTTTCTACTCACCCCAGGAGAGACAGCATCTGAACTCAGCCAGGTCCAGGCCACCCAGAAAGGCCTTCTAGGGCCTGCTTCAGGAGGCCCATCAGTCTCTACCTGGGCATGTTGTCCCAGGAGTTCTTGGGTCCACTGGAACCAAGTGAGTCCAGAAAACAAGTCCTGTGTTTATTGTCAGAAACCCTGAGCTCTCGTCCTGCTAATACCCAAATCACACACTGGGCTGAGAGCCCCTTCCCTTTCTGGGTTCCAGAGGGAGGAACCCCAGCTGTCCCTCTTCCCCAGGCATGCCACTGCAGTGCTCGATGGGTACCTCCCAAGGCCTGTGCCTGGACCTGTAACTGTGCATTCCCAGGCAGCACCAGCCAAGCAAAGATTCAAGGCCCTGTGTTCCCATGTCACTCCTTCCTTGAAACCTCCCAAGAAATGAGTTACCTCAGGATCAATCCAGGCTCCAGATGCATGCCATGTCAGGGAGGAAGGACCTCACAATGACTTGAACATGGAAAATGACCACAGGTAATTAACTAAAGAAAACAGAACATATATTTTATAATATATTTTTTTGGAAAGGGCTTTTTGAGCACAACACAGACCCTCAATATCCATAAAATACAAAATCAATCCATTTACCTAATTTTACTAAAGAAGAAAAATACCAAAGAACACAAATCAACAACAGTAACATTAGTGAAAAGATAAATGAAAACCTACAAAAATACATATTTGGAATTCATATCACAGGTAAAAGATTAATTTCTTTAATACTCATACATATCTTTTGAGGTGCAAGAAGTCTAACACATAGCCTCACTTTTCCTGCCACAATTCTTTACCAACAAAGAAGCAGGCAAATCAGTATCCAAAAAATCAGCTTTGTTACTGATGAAGCCATTGAAGAGTGTGACTTCCTCCTAGTACTGGATCCCAGAATAAAGCAGGTCTATTCATCAAGTCATGAGCACATCTAGAAGCCTGCAGACCTTACCTGGAAGGCATAGGACCTTTGTCTCTAAGCTTAGGGCATAGTCAAGGGCCACCAAGTTTGCTCCACAAGCAGATTCTTAAAGCAGGCAGACAAAAATACCTGAGCCAGGCACACAACTTCCTCCTCCCAAATTCACCCACAATTAGAGTGGATGAGTGGAAGAGATCAGAATGAGACAGGACAGGAACTGATGTCCTCCTGTCACTTGTAAATATAAAGCATGGACAAGGGAAATCCACACTCCCTAACACACACAACTTCTAAGTGCTGATAAATCAATAGAAAAATAACAATAATACAATAGAAAAATGGGAAGAGGAAATGAACAGACTGCATGGAAAAGGGAATTCAGATGTGCACACAAATCTAAATATATTAAAGATGCAAAATCACTTAAGAATCTAAATTAAAATCACAATGAAATATTATTATGACTTAGCAGATGGTACAAGTTGTCACCACACTTTATTGGTGTGAGTGTGGGCAATTGGCATTTTCATACATTGCTGGGGGGATCCCACAATTTTAATGGAGGACAGTGAGACAACAAGTATCAACAAGTCCACTTGTATATATCCATCCTACTAATTTTTACATGTTACTCATTGCAACACTGTTCTTATAAAAACGAAAGATTGCCATCAACCCAAATGTACAGCAGTTGAGAAATAATTAAATAAATTGAAGTATATCAGCATAAGGAAATATTATACAGCTATAACTATGTTTAGGCAGTTCTGCATGTTCTAACATGAAATGATACTCAATATATGAAATATAGACACATTTTGTATAAAATAATAGCAATTGTTTGAAAGGCATAGGCTCCTTGTAGAAGTTCATGTAAGTAGTTATTAACACTGGCTGCCTCTGGAAAAAGAAACTGGGAGAATTTTCTCTTTGAATTTAGATGAGGTACATGCATTATCAAAAATCAGCAAAGAGAATATGTTTGATTCTGATCTGGTTTTAGGACTGAGAATCCTGGGGTAAGATTAAAGCTCTTTCCTGGTAAGATCAAGACCATCCTTAACACCCTCCTCAGCCTACTCAGCCTAGACCTGGCTTCCCAGACCCCAGATTGAATGCTTGCACCAGCCATTTGAGGAGAAATGGGAGAAGGCTCCTGCATTCCTTAGGAAATAGGGGTGTTTGCCTCTGGCTAGTGCGTATTCCTGATAGTGCTACTGACAGTTTTCTTCCATGAAGCCAGACCAGGCCTAGCCAAAGGAGCCATACAAGTAGAGGAAAGATGAGCAAAGTTTGTTCACAGTGTGAATGATCCTCAAGTTCTAGAACATATTTCAGCAAACTCAAAATCAGTCATGATTCTAGGCTTTATCCATTTCCTCCCTCATCTACTCTACCCATGCTTCTTTCTTTTACTTAGCTCTACCACCAAAATCTCCCCAATTAGAAATCCATTCCATTTATCTCTAAACATTACAAGAACTCTTTGCTTTAGATGAGGAAAGTTAGGCTATCTGACCTTCTGCACTTAGTGTGAATTTTCTTTATTAGATACCTAATTGCCCTGAAGGAACAGAAAATGTCAGGTTTGTGTCGGAAGAGGCGACTTTTGGAACTGAGGCATTAAAGTGAAGAAAGAGGACTGTGTAGGCCACCAAGATGGTGGATCTGTACAGCCAGAGGCCAAGATAAATATAGGAGGCGAGTGCAAAAGACACCTTGGGCAAGGACAAAACTTGCCAACAAAAAGGATAGGCCTGCTAAATTAATTTTGGTTTAGCTACAACCCCAGCCCTTTTTATATTTTATTTTGAGACAGGGTCTCACCAACTTGCTGAGGCTGGCCCTCATCTTGTGATCCTCCTGCCTCAGCCTCCCAAGCCCCTGGGATTAGAGGGTTGCACCACCATGCCCAGAGGGCCTGCTAACTTCTTAAGGAAGAGACAGGCAGTCAAGGAAAGGGGCCTGCTAAGAATGCTTCTTTCAAAGCTCTAGTGAGGACCAGGAGCCTCTAAGTCCACAGCTCCTGACTGCTTTCTTCCCAGCTACTGTGGCAAGTGTTGAAATAACCTCCCAACTAGTGAACTCAGAGGAGATCACCCTGCAGGAAACCACGGCAGAAAGAACTCGTTCACACTGGCCATTCATCAGTGGGAAGCCTCAGGCCTAGAGGCCCACCCCTAGAACTGCTGATACCAGGGGTGAGCAAGCACCAGGAAACATGGTCCTGGTGGGAGCAGGAACATGCATCACCACAGAGGAATCAGAAGGAGCCACTGAAGAAGTCACGGGGTGTACAGAAAACACAAGCCAGTGCCGCACACCTCTGAACTGGGGGTCCCCCAGACACATGCATACCTAAAGGACTGTACATGGGCAGCACCACTTCAGACTTGTCTGGCCCCTGTCATCTCTCATGGTCACTGAGTGAGCATCAGAGCAGAGAAGGGGACGTGGCCTCCTCTCAACACAGTGCACTCCAGAAATGTCTCTACTGATTTGAGTAGATTGCTTGTCAGAGGTCTCTGCTCTTGGGTATGCTATGTCCTCTTCTGTCCAATTCAAGTCCTGTATATACCAGAAGTTACAAACCTTCAAAAAAAAAAGTGGGGCAGGAACTACAGGGCCTGTTCTGTACCATAAATGTTTGGAGTGTGAGTATCAGGGACTAACAAGCTAGAGAGTGTGTGGCCATCAAACACTCAAATTCAGATTTTCAACAAACATCATGCTGACAACACATCCTCTGCAGTCTGTAAGCTTGCCAAGTCTGGCTCCAATGAAAACTAAAATTCAAATAGAAATAATGGAAACAAAAGCACTTCAGTTAACAACCAGAGACTTCTCTAAGATAGATAGAGACAGGAGAGAGAGAGAGAGAGAGAGAGGGGGGGGGGGGGAGGGAGGGGCAGGCTGAGAGAGAACGGCAAAATCCTTGCAACAATCCCATGAGGGAGGGACTACATTATTCATTCTACAGGTGAAGGATATTAGTGGGCCACAAGGATATTAAGCAGCTTGCTCAAAGTCACACAGCTTATAGTTCGTTTATTCAGAACTTGAACTTAGTTTGTCTGAAAATGAAAATTGGGCTGCTTGTGAAAAACTACACTGGAACTAGGTTCTCCTACACAGAGTATATTCCTATAAAGTAGCCTGAAATCCTGAGCATATACCCAGGGAGAACAAATTCTTGTCAAGAAATTCCCTTTCTCCTTGGGGTTTTCTGTGTGCCTTAGCTGGGTAATTGACTAATCTCTGCTTCTTTTGTGCAGATGGACATGGTAACCAATGGAGGCCAAAGTCTTTCTGATTTGAAAGCCAAGGTTCAGCCATGGCAGGCCAGTTGCTTTATGCTGAATTCTGCCACCTACCAGCTCTGTGACTATTATCAGAATCCTAGGCCACAGGTCTGACTCTGAGGATCCAAATCAGGTCCATCCACTCACCCCAAAAACAAAACAGAAAAGGTAATGGTGAAAAGCATAAAAGGAACTTTAGTCAGCGCAGCTACACTGGAAAGACAAGGGGACCCATGTCTTAGCCCTGTCTTCAAGGGACTGACAGTCATCCTGAGGTTTCATATAAAGGAAAAATAGGGCATGAATTAGGGGTTTGCATACTTGGAGGCTCTTCACAGGTGTCAAAGCAGGTGATCCTGATCAGGTGTGGTCTGTCCATCATTATCTCAGGATGGGTCAGGTGGGGACTTGTCAGCAATAAGAAAGTTACTGTTGCCTGAGAGGCAGTTTTGACTTAGAAGATGTTTATCCATAAGACCTGTTGTTCCTGCAATCCAAGGAGACTCAGAGCAAAGTGGACAGATGCAAATGGAGGCAGAGATGCCAAGTCTTTCATCCTGATTTTAACCACTCATTGGACATTTGCAGGCAAAAGTGGAGAGGCTAAGTACATTTCACATAGTCTTGGGAAAGTCCCCAAGCCAAGGAGGTCATAACTTGTAGAAAGATATGAATAGAGGAAATGATGACTTGGGCTCCTCCAGGTCCACAAGACAAAGTAAAACCAGGTCATAGGACTTGTCTCAGTTCAAACTGTTTATATATATAAACCATCCAGTTTATATATATAAACTGGATGGTTTAAATAACAAACATATATTTATCACAGTTCTGAGGCTGAGATTTCAAGATAAGGCACTGGCAGACCCAGTATCTCGTAAAGCATTGAAGGTCCTCTTCTTGGTTGCAGGTGGGCACCTTCTTGCTGAATCCTTGTGTGGCAGGAGGACATTCTAGTTTCTTCCTCTTCTCATAAAGGCACTAATGCTATCATGGGGCCTCTACCCATGTGTCCTCATTCAAACATAAATTACTTCCCAAAGACTCTACCTCTAACACCACTATATTGAGGATTAGAGCTTCAACATATGAATTTGAGGAGAACAAAAATGTTTTAGTCCAGGGCTGGGTATATAGCTCAGTTGGTAGAGTGTTTGCCTCGCATGCACAAGGCCCTGGGTTCAATCCCTAGCACCACACAGACACACACACACACACACATAAATGTTTAGTCCATAGCAGGGCTGATGGATGAGCACAGCCCAGCAGCTGCTGGACAAGGCATGTTAAAGGAGCATACCATGCTTATCTCACACCCTCAGTACAGCCCTCCCTTCCCCTCCTTCCCATCCGACCACCTGCTTGCTGGCTAAAGGCATGTATTGTAATGATGGGGAACCTCAGTGCTCTCTTCCAAGTCTCCATTCCCAGACCATTGCGTAGCCTGAGCCTTCACACCCATTCTTCAGGGAGAATAAGGACTTTGAGCATAAGCCAGAGGGTAACTGGAAACCCTTTACTCTTGTGGTTCCTAGATTCACCCCCTGAGGACCTGCATATTCTAGCTTGTTATTGTACTCATTTGCTAAAAGCCAAAAAAGAACTTGCACCTGAAAAACACTGAACTTTGTTTGGTACTTGGAGTTCCAGGGTGTGAAACTGGAGGTTGATCCTCTCCTTCTGCACAGGGGAGAGGGCTGAGGAATCAGAGACGCTGCTTTCCAAAGCACACAGCTGGCCCTGGATATCTTCCCAGCTCTGCTGGAGAAGGAAGGGTGGGCCAGACAACCAACGCCTCCCCAGGCCAGGGTCCAGCCAGAAGAATCCCACAGCCCCAGGTACCTTTCAGTCCCAAGTCCTGACATGCAGGTTGGGCAGAAGTGATCTGGCAGTCTGGAGCCACTGACCACTGCCAGCTGGTGGTGGCAATTTAAATCTCTCTGATGAGCATGGCTGTGACCATTAAGATAATTCCAATAGCCAAAAGAAATGTATAAATGATCAGCAATCCATGTGTCTATTGCTGCTCAACAAGCTACCCAACCTGACAGTTCTGAACAACCAACATTCGATACAATTATTTCTCACAGTTCTAGGGTTTGACTGGGCTCAGCTAGACGGTTCTCCTTCAGGTCCCTCAGGGTGAGGTAGAGGCTAGGGCAGGAGACATCATGGAGTCTCCCTCACCTGCGCACTTCCAACATGGCCTGGGCTTCTTCCTTTTAGTCTTTATTAAGGTTCTGCTCTGTGATGGCAGATACAGGGGAATGAACAAATTTAGACCATGCTGTCTTTCCTTCCTCACTTCAGTCTCACTCAAGAAATGGTGCTCCAAAATTGAGAAGAACTAAAGAAACATAGGAGTTAATATGAGGCAAGGAGGATTAGAGGAGTTGATTTCAGCACAGAGGAGTGATCCACCAAGGCATCTCACGGGGATTGAGGCATGAACTTGATCCCATTGGTGCTAACTTTGAAGCTGTCATTTTTCCATAGCTGTGAGCAGGTGTGTTCATGTTGTTTGTGACTGTTCTGTCTTGATGTCAAAGTAGGGGAGCAGAGCAGGTAATAAAATCTCACATACACGTGCGCGCGCGCGCGCACACACACACACACACACACACACACGGAGCGTGGGGGGAGGCAGGGTAGATCCAGGAGGGACTGACTTCTCCCTCCTCACTGTTAGTACTTTATTCTCCCATGGGGGGTTGACGTTGACCCACCTGAGAGTAGCTGAGCTGACTGGAGCTTGCACCTGGGTTGCAGGGAACAGAGCTAGCACAGGAGACACTTTCCAAGGCATTTGGGGGCTGCCACAGCCAAGGGGAAATACAAGCCAAATCTTTAGATGGTGTTGAGAGTCGCCCAAACTTGACAAGCTGAGCTCACTGGAGGAATCCAAAACATATGAGCTGGCCTGAGAGTCAGAGATAAGCCAAGGTCATAGATGGGCCAGAAGTGGAGGTAAGCAAGCTCTCCACCATGAGCAAGGCAGTGAGGGGATGGTGTACTTGGTTTTTTCCTTTGTTAGACTTCAGCCAGGATATCACTGCATGAATAAGACCATCTGCAAGACAGCCTGTTAAAATAACAGCAGTCTCAGGAAGGAGTCATGGAGTACCCTCTGTGTGACATGCACTCTGCTGAACACTTGCTGAGCATTTTCCTTTAGTCCTCTTTTTAGCCCCATATTATATATGAGGAAACTGAGGCTCAGAATCAGGAAAGTTTTGACCATAATTAAGTTTCAGAGTCAGGATTTGGAACCTCAGCAGCATGACCCCTCCTGAACAGGTGCTGCTGCCTGGGCCATATCAGATCACACCCACAATGGGCCTGTGATGTTGGTGACTGTTTCCTTCCTCTCTCATGGGAGTGGAGTGACTTGCCTGGAGCCCAGTGGAGCCTGTGCATGGCAGAGTAGGGATTAGAGCCCATTCTGATTTCAATCCAAGCTCTTTCTCTGCTCCAAAGGTTGCTATTTGGGCATGGAGATTGGGGCTGGGGGTCCTCCCCTTCATCCCAGACTGGCCTGGTACAGAGTTAAGGAGAAAAAGAATGCAAAACAGATCTCACATCACCCCAGAGGAGAAAGAAAGCAGATCGTTAACAGAGGTGTAGGGCAGGGCAGGAAGCAATGCAAACCATATACCATATCCCATTTTTACTTAAAAAAAATAACCTTGTCATTTTTTTTTAAATGACCTGTCCTGAAGGGGGAGTGGAGCAGGTACTCCCAAGAACTGAACACCTGCTTTCCTCACTGCTTGCATCTGCTCTCTGGCCTGGCACATGTCTCCTCTTCCCAGGGATGTTTTAAAAGCATCTTCCTAGCTGAGTCCAAAGAAAACATTAATTTCGATTATAGAAAGAGGCTCATCTGCTAGCCTGGACTTGTGGGAGAGCCCATAATCCCTGTATTTTACCCCCTATTAGCCTTCTTCTCCAGGAAAGAAATGTCCTGCTCTTTAAAGTTGAGGCCATAAAATTGTGACAGCTCACTTGCAAACAGAGATGATTCTGGAACATGAAACAGCCTTTCAGATAAAATATACAACTCAGGTGTGGGAGTGAAGGGCTGGGGGTCTTAAAACTCAATCAGTTGTTAGTTATGTTTTGTTTTATGGATATAGCCGGGCTGTTCCCTACTGTAGAGCATCACTAATTCCAACATTTTGGACATATTTCCCATTAGCCCTTTATTTGAAATTTTATGCTTCCCCTCATAAAAACCTTCAGCAGATTAATGTTCTTGGGATGTTTATTTATAAGTACAGCTGGTCTCCCTTCAAGTTGTTTTATTGTTGGGTTGCCTGAGTGTGCCCTTTGTGTAGCAGCAAAGGGGTGGACCGTGACTCAGTGACCAGTGTTATCTCAAAGAGATGAGGAGATGCCCCATGGGGGTGAGATGGGGGTGATGGAGGACACGGACATCAGATGGTCTTTGAGGCCTGCAATGCAGAGCCACGGGCAGCTTCCTTTTTCTGATCATCCTCATGCATATTCGGAGCCAACTGTGTGTGAATGGTAGTGGGGGACCCAACCAGTCTTCCTGGTCTCCCAGAGGGATCTTCCCTGTGGACTCTTCTCTTCCAGAGTGAATTTCCTTGACTTTGTTCAGGCAGTAGCTATTCTCCTTTGAGCTGAAAAGGAGGCTCAACTTCCAACCAAGATTACCAGTGCTACTGCCATCTTGAAGGAATGAACATCATTTCTTTTATAAGATGCATGATAATCAAAGGTCTTATAAACTTCTAAGTTTATACCACTCTTCCCTCCATATTCCTGCTTCATTAATTTTATCCTAAAGGTAAACAATACCATTAAATTGTTAAAGCCAGGTCTTTATCAAGTTTGTGTGTGTGTGAGTGAGAGAGAGAGAGTGAGTGTGTGAGTGATTTTACTGAGGGTCACCAGATTGTATGTTTTCACTGTACATTTGACTTCCTGGGGCTCATGCATTATAGGAAACTCTTTACAACATCACTGATGAATATTACCTCAGCCTCTGTCATCTTCCCCATGACTGTGGGCAATGTTGCCCTCTGACTTTTAGAAAGTTCTGCTTTCTATTGTCCTCTTTTCATATCTTATTAGTTTCACCCCAGCCTTCAGGGGCCACATATTCTATTCGCTTCCTTGAGCAATTCAAGATTCATTACTGGCCCCCCAAATCATCCAGTCAATCCAGCCAATATATCCTAGTGCCCTTCCGTACCAAGTGAGAACCCAAAAGAGTGTTTGCAAGTTCCTTCTTCTTTGAGTTGATCTGTTCTTCAAGGAAGAAGCTTGTCAAACATGTCAGCCATTAAGCAGTTATGAACTCTTGGAAAGGCTGATCTTTGAACCCATGCTTCTAGGCTCCAGGGAGAAACATCTTTTATCATTCAGATATCTTTCAATTGCATAGACACTGTTAGAGGCAGAAACATTGAAGCTAAAAAACGAAGAGGAAAAACCTTCACACCAAGTGGCAAGAGATTGGCATTAATCTTGCTCTTGCTTTCAGAGATCTTTGGTGATGTCTAATAGCCCCAGAGAATACAATCCAGGGGTTACACATTAAAAACCATTTATATGATCTTTAGAGAAACAAATGTCTTGGCCTCTTTTATATTCTCCAAGATTCTTTCACCTCTTCACTCTGTCTTCAGTGCTCAAAGGTCCTCTGGGCCAACCCCCAAAAGCCCAGAAATCAAAAGGAAACAAACATATAAACAACTGTGGTCATGACATCAGGTTATTTAAGGGAAAAGATGTGCAGTTGTTGGAATGGATAATATCTTTAAAATACTGAAGATTTTAGCAAAGATGTAACCCTGGAACCTAAAAACCTTTCATTATATCCATGGTTAAATACAAGGCTCTGGGAAATCTTGGAAGGGCAGAGATCTATCCATCAAGATTGGGGTCTGGATCACACCATACTTTAGGGCACTTGCGGGGCCAAGTCAGTGGTGCATGGCTAAGAAAATGTTTTCATTTATACATAAACCTCACTTCCACCTGCCTCCACATACCTGGGACCAAAACTGACCAAGTTTCCACACCACAGTTGCTCAGGAGAAAGGGATCCTTCCTAGGAGAAGCCTGGAAGCAAAGCTGGGCCATTGGCTGTGCCATCTTCACTGAGTCAGGCACTCCTTCGAGGCCAAGAAAACCACCATAGAGGAGAGAACTGTGACTTTGGATGCACAAGGAAGACTTCCTGAAGAAGAGGAGACCTGAAAAAGGAAGGACAGTCAAGAGCCTGGGGAATGGGAATGGGAATAGCAGGAGACGATGCTCATTTGTCAGCAACATATTTGTAGAGGGAGGAAAGAACAGGCTCGTTGCATAAAATTTTCTAACTCAGAACTCTTGGTACATGTGAATGTCTCTGCTTTCCACGCCTGAGCAATCCCCCTCATGCAGGACTTCAGTCCCTAAGAAACATCCATGATCCCACTAAAAGGCTGGACTCTGTTTTGCTCTTTCTTTCCACGAACTATATTCACCTCTGGCCCTCCTAGAACAAGGCAGCACCTTAGAATCCCTGACTTTCATTTAAGGAGAAACAAAACCTAGAAAACTCCCTCTTCCAGATGACACAATCATGAGACTGGGTTCCTTGCTTTTAACAAGGAGTAGAACTCCCACTCAGGCTCTTAGACCACAAGTGGCAGCTCTGGTGCTATGGAGCCTTAACTCATGTGGTCTCCACCAAAATCAGATGATTCACCCGACTCACAGCAGGAGGGAGAGGTGTGTGCAGTAATGGAGAAATCAAGAGACCAATCAGTTGCTGTTCCTGCAAAGAAAAACCTTCCTTCCAGAATTGTGTTTGGATGCATGAGAGGTACTAGGGACAGAGTTCAATATATTACCTCCGATGGCTGATTTCACAAACAACCTGAATGTCAGGGCCTTTTGCTTTCTTACACCCACAGCTTGAATCACAGCTTGCTGAGCAGGAAGAGACTATAGACCATCAAATCCTTCCCCTGCTACTGAGAAGGCCAGGAGCCTGTCCCTTTAATATAGATAGGCCTTGAGAGTTATCATCCCATCCCATCCAGATAGATTTTTATAAATATGATCTTTAAACTATATACTACAAACAATGGATCTGTGTGGGCCTCACAGGACAATGGAAGGACCAGGTGATGTCATTAGTGAGGGGAACTTTGTGAATAGTTGCATTTGGGGCATGCTGGAATTGCTAATGTGATGGTTCTGACCAGGCCCCTACTCCCTGCTATCTGGACTACAATGGTCACTTGCTTCTGCCATGAGGGCCTCCTACCTGAACTACAAATCCTACCTGTAGAACTTTGACCAGAGGAGAAGTTCTGTGGGGCCTTGAGGAAGCTGCTACATCTCACAGGGGCTGATTCTCATCTGTTCAATGAAGAGATTTCAGCGTCGTCAAAAGATGAGATAACACTGACTTCCCTTCCAGTCATGTTCTACAAATCACTGGTCTTGTTTTATCCATTGATTCCCTGCGAAAGACAACAGACTCTGCCAGTTTTCAGGCATAGCTGACCAGACCTTTTCAGCGGGTGCAACCAGATCTAAGTAGGACATATAATATTCACTCATGTGAAAACAGTAACTGGGCAATGTAAAAGACCAACAGCACCTCCCTTGCAGGTTCTGAGTTGCAAGAGGTGAAGGGAACTCCATGAATTCTCCAGGTCATGTTTCACTTTAGATTAAAAGAAAAACCGCAGAAAAATAAACCGTGTCAATCAGCCCTGCTGTGTAAACAAGGGGTTGGTGATAAGTCATGAGACAGCTTGCATTTCTTTATGGAGTGGCCAGTGCTGAAGATCCAAAACCAAACCTTCTCTTTTACGGTTATTTGGCAAGGAAACAAGGAAAGCTTTTGTTTTACCTCTGGGAACTGCTACAGCCAGCCTCTTGCTCCCCAAATAGCCTCTCCGAGCTACATATCATGGTTCTTCTTCTGCCTGGAGCCTGTTCTGGAGTCCAGCAATGGCCTATGGCGGGTTGGGGTGAGGATCTAGGAGGTCTGGCTCCCTTGACGTTTCTGTCATCAGAAGTAGGCCTGAGATCTCCTCCTTAGGGCCTTACTAGCCCCTAAGCCACCTTTGTGCCAAGTTTTAAAAAGTTGGGGGGAAGGGGGGGAATCTTATCTTTAGGATGCACTTCCAACTTGACAGGCAGTCAGAGCTATTTGCAAATTAGAAAAAGGTACCCCTACCTCTAGATCATCTGTCAGCAAACTTTTTCTATCAAGGATCAAATAGTAAATATTTGGAGCTTTGTGGACCATAAGGTCTCTTTCACAACTCAACTGAGCAAAGCACAGAGAAACAACACATCAAAAAATGGACATGACTGTGTTCCAAAATATTGTTATCTACAAAACCAGGTGGTGGAATAGATTTGACTCATAGGCCATAGTTTGCCCCCTGCTGTGAATGGATGTGGCCCAGCACCAGGGCTGGCAAATGGAACACAAGGTAAACCTTATCCACTGCTCATCCTTTGAGTCTGGGTGCCCTTATACATAGTCTACACAACCCTACATGGTGACTCTACCCTTGAATACCAAAGATGCAAGGGACCTTAGAGAACAGACTTCCTGGACCTGGGATGGACACCCCATGAGTCTCAGTATCTTTCATCACCCCTTGGTTTCTATTCCAAAAGCCTCCAGATCTTGAAGTTGTACTATCAGAATGTCAATGCCTACAAACTAAAAGCTCTTTCCCATTCCAGTGAGCAGCCCAAAGCCAGTGAACTACACTCAGCTTTGAAAACCAGATTTCTTCTATTACTTGAAGAGATAAAGACAAGTTCTGCAAAAACAGGAAATCCAACCAAGCCAAAGCATAGTGCTTCTCAGATGAGCAAAGCTGCCTGTCTCCTGAGGCCTCTTTTTTGGCAACATGCCAATTAACCAGTGAATAATTTCTTAGAGTGGAACATTAATAAAAGAGTTATTTCAGTATATTTACTGATTTTTTCCCTTCTAGTCACCCAACTAGAATTAAAATATGGTGGTGGTTTCATATAAACCATAAACAGCCCTCAACCTTGCAATATAAGCAAAGTCTACAGAAAGTTCATTTCTTACGGCAGCAACAGCAGGACCCAGGAACATGGTTCTGACCTTAAGTGTAATGTTCTGTTATATTACTCACTCTTGCTTTGACCTTCATAAATATCAAAACCTTACCATCCTGCTCCCCGACATTTAATTCTTTCTTGTCATCTAAGAAGGCCACATTTTGTTAGAAGGTCGCTTATCATTTATAACTCTGAGACATCATTTTAATGAAGCTTCTAACTCAGATGGAGTAATGAAATTGTGGACAAGATTACAGCATGAGCTGGCTTGGAGATGACAGAGGCACTTGGACACTTAGCCAGGACTTTGTGGGATCAGACCAAAAAGAAAAAAATAAAACAATGAAAAACAACCCAAGGAGGCTGGCATTCCTGCGTAAGCAGCAGATTCTGGCTGATGTCACTCTAATTCAATTATCCAGGAAAAAAAGTGTGGATTCATGTTAATATATTTTACAAGGCCCTATAATCTATCATTCTTTGTTTTTCTTTATGAATAACAGATTTTTCCCCCTCAGTTAAAAGTGCATGGGGAGTTGGGTGGATGAGAGAGACGAAAAGCTACTTATTTTTTCTACAGTTGAACAGAAGGGCAAACAAATTCTCCTCCCTTGGGCAGCTTGGCAAGGATTTTGATGGGGCAAAGGGTGCTAGGAAAGTAAATATCAAAGACACTAATTGCAGATGCAGCCACATTTCACACGAGGAGAAGGAAATGAAGCAAATAAAATATCCTCAGTATCAATGATGGTTAATGGTGACCCCAAGTCTTGACCTGGCTCTCAGAACATAAGGGGACAGTCTTTCTGATCAGCAACAGGAGCTATACATACACCATGAAGAATTCAGCTCAGGTGGACATGAAGAAGTGAAGTTATAACGTCAGAGAAGTAGAACTTGGACTTGGTTAGAGAAGGCAAAGCCCTTTCATATAGCTCATCTGGGACACACACTGTGTTCAGTCATCATCTCAGAGCTCATTTTTCGGGGAGGGGCCAAAGTTTTCCCAAGGGTCTTTGACAGAAATGCTTCCTTCAAAAGCACTCCCCTCCTTGCCAACTCACACACAGGAGGAAAAATCTCCCTGGCGTTTCTCACAATCCTGAGGTTGATATCATCCTCTGGTTTGGCCAAGAGATGGTTTTGCCAATGTTGTCATTGATGAAAATCAGGTCCCAAGTCTCTTTGGAAGGGTTTGGTGTAAGAGAGTGAATGCCAACTCTTTTCCCCAAAGGAGAGGTAAAAATGTAGGAGAGGGAGCTCCCAGGGAGGGAAGGAGATGCTCCTATCCTGGCACATAAAACATCTCCAACAAGGAGAGATGGGTGTAAGGTGACGAGCAGAGGGAACTTCAGACAGACTGAGTTGTAGCCTAGTGAGCCTTGACCATAGTGATTGAGACAGAGTGCATTGCCCCAAAATAAGTCTCTCTCACCCCACCTGCTCTTCTGCAGTGTGAATTTGACATTCTTTCACTACCTTGAATCTGGGAGAGTCCATGATCTCCTTAAGAAGTAGACTATGGTGGAGATGACATGAAGCTATACTGCTGCCAGCCTTTGGCATGCTAGTTCTCATTCAAATCAGCAACTCTGACACTCAAAGCGTAGGATACTTGGAGAGGCCAAATGTAGGTGCTCTGGATGACAACCCCACTGAACTCCCAGTGGTTGACCAACACCAAATGCTAGCCAAAGAGCTATCTTGGATGTTCAGCTAAGTTGAACTTGCAGGAATCTTTAGCCTCAACCACCATCGTACTGCAGTCCCATAAGAGACCCCAGGGGAAACCATCACACTGAGCCTGGCTAACCCATGAAACTTTGGAAGATAATAATAAATAATGTCTCAGGGTGGTTTGATGCATAATCAAAGATAACCAAAACAGTGGTATTCAAAATATAGGGTATGATGTGGGCACTGAGGAATCAGAATGAGTGCTAATTGACAATGGGACTGGAGCAGGCTTCTTAGAGACCCGCTGTGCCAAATGTTTACCCTTTGATTTCTGGGTGGTGGAGTAGTCATGCAATTACTAAGAAAGTGGCCAAAGTTGCCAATGTCTTGGCTGGGCACAAGATCATGAGCCACCACACACCTTGTAGATTCAAACAGCAATTATTTATTCCCGAACTCACACCGGCCTCTACACACACGTTCTAGGGCAATCCCAGTTCTCCTCCGCCCAATTCACCTACTCCACGAGGCTTTTTTTCCAATATCCCATTTGAATCTCATGAGAACTCAACGGGAACAAGCAGCAGGAACACCCTAATCCCGGCAGCAATAATCTTCAACCTCCATGAAAGACCTATACAATGAAAACTACAGAACCCTAAAGAGAGAAATAGAAGAGGATCTTAGAAGATGGAAAAATATACCTTGTTCATGGATAGGCAGAACTAACATCATCAAAATGGTGATATTACCAAAAGTTCTCTATAGGTTTAATGCAATGCCAATCAAAATCCCAATGGCATTTCTTGTAGAAATAGATAAAGCAATCGTGAAATTCATATGGAAAAATAAAAGACCCAGAATAGCAAAAACAATTCTAAGCAGGAAGTGTGAATCAGGTGGTATAGCGATACCAGATTTCAAACTATATTACAGAGCAATAGTAATAAAAACAGCATGGTACTGGTACCAGAACAGGCAGGTGGACCAATGGTACAGAATAGAGGACACAGAGACTAATCCACAAAGCTACAACTATCTTATATTTGATAAAGGAGCTAAAAACATGCAATGGAGAAAGGATAGCATCTTCAACAAATGGTGTTGGGAAAACTGGAAATCCATATGCAACAAAATGAAACTGAATCCCCTCCTCTCGCCATGCACAAAAGTCAACTCAAAGTGGATCAAGGAGCTAGATATCAAATCAGAGACTCTGCATCTGATAGAAGAAAAAGTTGGCTCCGATCTACAGATTGTGGGGTCGGGCTCAAAATTCCTTAATAGGACACCCATAGCACAAGTGTTAATAACAGGAATCAACAAATGGGACTTTCTTAAACTGAAAAGTTTTTTCTCAGCAAGAGAAACAATAAGAGAGGTAAATAGGGAGCCTACATCCTGGGAACAAATTTTTACTCCTCACACTTCAGATAGAGCCCTAATATCCAGAGTATACAAAGAACTCAAAAAATTAGACAATAAGATAACAAATAACCCAATCAACAAATGGGCCAAGGACATGAACAAACACTTCACAGAGGAGGACACACAATCAATCAACAAGTACATGAAAAAATGCTCATCATCTCTAGCAGTCAAGGAAATGCAAATCAAAACCACCCTAAGATACCACCTCACCCCAGTAAGATTGGCAGCCATGATGAAGTCAAACAACAATGAGTGCTGGCGAGGATGTGGGGAAAAGGGTACTCTTGTACACTGCTGGTGGGACTGCAAACGGGTGTGGCCAATTTGGAAAGCAGTATGGAGATTCCTGGGAAAGCTGGGAATGGAACCACCATTTGACCCAGCTATTGCCCTTCTCGGACTATTTCCTGAAGACCTTAAAAGAGCACACTACAGGGATACTGCCACATCCATGTTCATAGCAGCACAATTCACAATAGCTAGACTGTGGAACCAACCCAGATGCCCTTCAATAAATGAATGGATTAAAAAAAATGTGGCATTTATACACCATGGAGTATTACGCAGCACTAAAAAATGACAAAATCATGGAATTTGCAGGGAAATGGATGGCACTAGAGCAGATTATGCTTAGTGAAGCTAGCCAATCCCTAAAAAACAAATACCAAATGTCTTCTTTGATATAATGAGAGCAACTAAGAACAGAACAGGGAGGAAGAGCAGGAAGAAAAGATTAACATTAAACAGAGACATGAGGTGGGAGGGAAAGGGAGAAAAAAAGGGAAATCACATGGAAATGGAGGGAGACCCTCATTGTTATACAAAATTACATATAAGAGGTTGTGAGGGGAATGGGATAACAAACATGGAGGGAAATTAATTACAGTAGATGGGGTAGAGAGAGAAGATGGGAGGGGAGGGGAGTGGGGACAGTAGAGGATAGGAAAGGTAGCAGAATACAACAGTCACTAATATGGCAGTATGTAAAAATGTGATGTGTAACCGATGTGATTCTGCAATCTGTATTTGGGGTAAAAATGGGAGTTCATAACCCACTTGATTCTAATGTATGAAATATGATATGTCAAGAGCTTTGTAATGTTGTGAACAACCAATTAAAAAAAATAATCTTCAACCTCCAACTTCCCTAAAACCCCTATTGTCTTAAACCGGGAACACCCTAAACCCAAGGACCGGGATACTTCCTCAAACCTGATCAGCTCTAAACCCGGATCCGCCTTGGTCCTTGAGCAAGGTCACCTTACATGCAATGTCAACAGCGAAATCCATTTAACATGGGGTACGCTAGCAAGGAAATTTTGATGCGTCATTCCTACTTGGCAATGGCCCTCAGCACAAAGTGGCAGAAGGGAATTCAGAGAGAGGGGGCATAAAAAGTATTTTTGTATTTTAACAGTTATGGACATTCAAAAGAACCAACTGGGCATCAGCCATCCCCCAACCTGACACACACACATACACACATGCTCACTTGCTCACTCTCAGAAATTCATACCTATATGATTGCTGGGCTGAATCAAATGTAGGACAACAACCTATGGCTGTTCCCATATCATGTAAGTAGTTTCACTCCTGGAATCCATGAGTCCTCTGAAAACCCAACACTTTTGCCTTTTAGGAACTTTTTCTAGCCATGATTGGAACTGATTTTTACAATGGCTTGAGAGGTAGATGCTACTGGTCCCCGTTTGGCATCTGAGGAAATCTGAGGTCCAGAGACATTGAGGAGGGAGGTGGGCAACAATGGGAAGTATATTGTTGTGTCACTCCATTTCTAGTTGTGGTTTTGATGCCACCTCTCTCTGGGACCTTAAGCTAGCATTGTAACTTCTTGAAGCCTCAACTTTTAATCAGGAAAAATGAAAATATAAACCCTAGGAGCATATCTGACTTTGTGACTCGCCTTAGTGAACCAGGAAGGGAACAGTGGTAGATTCAGGTCAGAGTCTCAAGGTTCCTTCCAGCACCCACCTCTGCTTCAATGAACAGTGGGGTAGGCGAACTGTATCCCAGCTATTAGACAGAAGTAGAGCTCCTGTGCCTCTGAATTTAGAGCTTCTGTCCTGACATCCAAGGACTGAATCCCCACATTCATACTGTGAGAATATTAGTCCAGCAGATATATGAGCTACTTATGGGGATGAAGAAAGGGAAGGGATGAGGAGAGAAGAGAGTTTTGGGGAGTGGAGGTGGGGAGTTCTGAATTTCAGCCAGATATGCTCAGAGCCACTGAATAAATCCACAGCCACCACACAGGAAGCCACTAATCAGGGCAGACACTGTCTCATTCAGGGGTTCAGGGCCCCTGTCCTGACCTAGTCTACAGGCAACCTTAGGAGGTGATGAATCTCTCCTGAGATTGTGTGGTTTCCAGTAAAGCATTCCAGAATCTGAAACTGGCTTCAAAGGACTGTGTGTCTACTTGCTCCCTCCCCTGCTGGGAACCAGCCAGGACACCTTATACTTATTAGGTTGGCGATGCCTTGGACACTAAGCTTGAAAAATGCATGGAGGATGCTGACACAGATGGGGAATGGTGTGACTATGCAGAAAACCCCATTATTGGCAGCAGTAGACTTTCTCTGAAAGATCCTCTGGGCAAGTAACATAATTCCTCTTCATCTGACATTTTCCAACATTGAAAGGGAAACAATAATTTTTTTTCTGTTATAATTTTCCTTTACCTGTGAGGCTGATGGGACCTAAAGGGATCAGTACCTCCTAGATGGGCCAGTGTGTCTAATGCCAGAATCAAATGATCCTCAGGAAGATCCAAAATGGGGTATCAGAGAAAAAATGTCCTGAAGTGAGAAGTAGGCTGGGGAATCTGAAGAGACCAGGCTGGAATGAGCAAATACAACTGGATAGGAATGCAAATAAAGGCCTGATAATGCACTGAAATGCTCTTCCCCTTCATCCCCAAATATATGTCTGCATTGAGTAGTGAAAGAAGGTCAGATCATCTGGGCCACTGAAACTACTGGGAAAGGACAGTTGGATAGTGTTTACTCACCTGCAGCTGACCTGGGTGTGAACAGGCTCCCAGTGGATGGGAGTGGAATCCCTCCTGATGGTTAATTTTATGTGTTGACTCAGGTAGTCCATTCTACCTACATATTTGGTTAAACACCAGTCTAGATATAACTGTGACCGTGTTTTTTTTAGATGCAGTTAACACACAAATCTGGACTTGGGCTGGAGTTATAGCTCAGTGGTAGAGTGTATGCTGAGCACATCATGTAAGGCACAGGGTTCGATCCTCAGCACCACATAAAAACAAATAAACAACAACTAATAAATAAAGGTTAAATTATTTTAAAAATCATATATATATAGATATATATTTTTTAATCTGTGGTTAAACTTATCCAATCAATTAAAATCCATAAGAGAGAAAAGACTAACCTCTCTCAAGAAAGAGGGAATCCTGTCTCCAGATTATATTCAGGCTCAAGCTGCAATATAAACTCTTCCTGGGTCTCCAGTCTGCTGGATAACACTGCAAATTTTGGACAGGCCAGTCTCCACAATCACATGAGCTAATTCATATAAATAAGTAGATAAATAGAAAGAGAGAGGGAGATGGAGAAAGAGATCGAGATACCATAGGCTGTTTTTATTGTTTCTTGTTTCTAGAATTCACCTCCTGGGGAACAACCTCACTATACTGAGTCTCCCCAGGAAGAACAATACACTAAAATGTTCAGTCCCAAGTTCAAGGCCTTCAGCAGTGGCCTTGCTCAGACAGAGCAAGTGGAGAGGGACTCATTGGCAGGCCTGTCCATTCTTGGACAGTTCTTACCAGGTCATTCTTTGCTCTATTCATACTTACAGAATCCTGACTACCAAGCAGGAACCATACCAATGGTGTTCTCTTGTATCTTCACTTAACACACAAATCTTCCCATATTTACACTAATTTTCCTTTTCTTCTACCTAAACTCCAAGAAAATGGCCTCTCTCCTCTTTTGCAAATACATCCTGTACCTTGCTTCCTCTTCTTCTTGTCTTCTCCAGGACTATGCTCCAGATTTTCAACATTCCCCCCATGACCTGACACTCCTCCTGGAGGATATTATCTATCCAATTTCCCAAGCAATTAATTCAAAAGTCAAGGATGAACTCCACAACCAGTGATCACTGAGTCCCTGTGGTGTGGCTTCTTTGGCTTATTCTAGGAATAAAGTCATTGTCCTAAGGCAATACCCATCTCTGGCTATTACTAGCACTATTAATTATTGGTTTCACTGATTACATCCACTGTCCATCAAGAAGATGCCCCAAGTGGCCACACCCATCCCGGCCTGTCCATGTTGAGACTCTTGATACAAGCAGAATTTTGCTATTTTTCAGAGGCAATGGAATAAACTGGCATGGACATAGCTCTAGGATGGCTACTTCTAAGGCCTTTGCCAAGCCTGGCTCTTCCAGGCCTCTCTAGGGTACATCATTCTTACATTCTCATCTGCTAAGAGCCTTTGCTCCATACCAACGTAGGGAGCCTAAGTAGCAACTTCTACTCAAACTGATACAGGGCCCTTTTACTCACAAGAAGTAGGTCTTCTGGAAAATAAAGGTCCCCAGGTGCCCTGGGTGGGCTTCAATACACATTTGCAGTGTAATGTGCCCTCTGGGGGAGTTGGCCTAGGTTATCAGCACCTTGGAGAGCTCCAGCTCTGACCTCTGTTGGGGAGTTAACTGGACCAGCCTCCTGGATTCTTCTGGGTGTGAAGGGAGGAGGAAAGCCGAACAGATTGCTGTTGAGCACCTCCACTGACCAAACACCCAGCCTAGCATTTCAGAGATCTCAGAAGAACTTATGGCCCTCAAGTCAGCCCCAGTGTGGGTTTCAGGAATTTCATAGCCTCTGCTTTGATGATTCACTAGAAGTAGGGGTTTGTTATGATCCTGAGTTGTGGCCAAGCCAGTTTAACACTTAAAAGTAGTGCTGGTCTGGATTCTTGGCCCAGACTGCACTTTCATGATGGCCCACTTCAGAAGCTACCTCAGATTTCATGACTCCTGCCAATTGTGCTCTTGTGGCAGAGCCTACTGCTGCTGTTTTTGCAGAATATCCCAGCATCCTTTGCCTCAAAGTACAGTAGGAACTGGACAGCAAGGACTTCAGGAAAGTGGAGGTGTCAGCTGACATCTGTGCCTTACCCACTTTGCCTCTGGTCACATGCTCAGGAAACTCTAAGGAGATTAATACACTGGCATGGTATCAGAAGCTGCTTTTCATTCCTGTTGGTCTCTAAGCCTTGAATATAAGGGTGGCATGAGGTCCCAAGTCTCCAAGTGAAAACCTGTCTATCTCTGCAGAGAGAATGTTTTTTCTCTCCAAAGTTTAATGCAAATTCTCCTGCTCTCACCATCTCTCATTCCTCATGTCTAGCCCTGCACCCCTGAAACTCTCTCCACCATGTTCTCCTGGCTTCCTGCTGCTGAATAATTTGGCCTCCTATTTGCCACTGATGTTTTCCAGTGTTCCTTATGTAGGTAGGATTGCTCATTATCCTGACTTACAAATGAGAGAACCACAGGTGAGACCCTAGGTGACTTGTCTCAGCAAATAGGTTTTCTGCCTCCAGGTGACTGCTCTTTATAATGTCTTAAAAACTGTTGTCCAAACAGAACTCTGCCATGATATCCTGAAATACCTCAGCCTGGGCTTGCAACACCACCAGTGAAAACACATTATCCCCCCAAAAGTAGAAAACTAACCCTTTTAAGATTATATTCATCTGTCTGAAATATGTCAAAGTCCATCTGTTATTCTGCTTCCAGAATACAAACAAAAACCCGGTTCCCTGGAAGTTTGTCAGCTTCCTCTGAGGTTTTTGAGATTTCCTGGGGACATTTCCACCCCCTCACACATAAAGGTCAACCAAGGCCCCAAAACCAAGAGAATTTTTTAAAAAAAGAAAAAGAAAAGATTCACTGGCAAATACTGTGACCCATTTCTTTGTTGGATTTAACTTTAACTCTTCATTTGCAAACTTCTCAGAAAGAAAATTCTGCATTCAATAAAGAGAAAAGCATTCAGCTGTGCCCTCCTGTCCAAATGTCTGAGAGACGTGGCAATACAGGGAAGATGTTCTTAATCAACCAAGGAAATTGTAGGGATGTGGGAGGGGCTCATCATCTACAGCTGCAGGCAGGAGCAGCTGGGATGATGCACGTGTTGGTCTCAGAGGATGCCGCTTTTCTTAAAGTTGGGTTATAGTACATCACTCAGCAAAGTAGTATTAGCCATGCTATACCAGCTAAACTCGGGGTCACATGTGGTTCCCAGAGCTGAAGACCAAAAAACTTACATTCTCTCTCGGCAGGTCCCTGTATCTATAAGACAAATGCAACATCATTGGAATTAGCAAAGGTCATTTACGTGGCAGGAACATCTTATTCTGTAACAGGAAAAAAATAATCTCTTTATTTTTGTTTGAGACCCAATTAGACCTCTGAGACCCAATTAAAATGTTGCTTTACATAATAGATGTGTTCTTGGAGGTGTGAGGGTAAATTGCTTTCTATGTATTTAGATCAAATCCTGTTTAAAGTTGGCTCTTGGAGAAAGTTTTACTCTGATGGCTGGGGTTGTAGCTCAGTGGAAGAGCACTTGCCTAGCATGTGTGAGGCACTGGGTTCAATTCTCAGCACCACATATAAATAAATAAAATAAAGGTTCACCATCAACTAAAAAAATACATTAAAAAAAGTAAAAGAAAGTTTAGCTCTGAATCTTTACATGAAGAGAGGATTTCTGTTACAAGTTGAAGAATCATCCCTCGCCTTTGGCAGCCAAGTATTGTCAGATAAAGGCCTTCCTTGTCTCAAGAGGCAGAAAACAGCCTCCTCCTAAATGCCCATGCATGGGCTTTCTTCACCTTCCTTTCCTAGGGTGCAGTAAGTCAGGCAGCCCAGTTCATCTGAGACCTTCCAACTGTGTGGTTTCCCCTCCTCTTCTTTGGAGGGTCCTGGCACTTAAGCTTTTGATGCCTTGCAGAAATCTTCTCTTAAGAAAGAGCAACACCAGCCACTTAACCAACATGACCATCAGACCTTCATCTCCCTTTTCTGAGGTATCTGCCCCCCTACCCCTAGCCAGGGTAGAACAGGCTCTGTCTCCTAATAAGGAATCTTCAGTCTTCTGGAGTTAGCAGGTGGAGAGATTTAATGGGACCCATTAGCTTGCTATCCCTACTAGTAAAAGCAATCCCAGACAAGGTGGCCTTAAGATCAGAGAGGCAGGGCTGGGGATGTGGCTCAAGCGGTAGCGCGCTCGCCTGGCATGCGTGCGGCCCGGGTTCGATCCTCAGCACCACATACCAACAAAGATGTTGTGTCCGCCGAGAACTAAAAAATAAATATTAAAAATTCTCTCTCTCTCTCTCTCTCTCTCTCTCTCTCTCTCTCTCTCTCTCTCACTCTCCCCCCTCTCTCACTCTCTCTTTAAAAAAAAAAAAAAAAAAAAAAGATCAGAGAGGCAGCCCTTAAGATGCTGTCCAGTATTGAGTTCTGAGCCAGATAAAATCTATAGTCAGGACTGAGAGGTTGAAGACCACAGCAGCTGTGAGTGAGCACCCAACATGTTCAAGAGCAAGGTCTTTTCTTGCCTCCCTAAGTGAAGAAATGGAAATCTGGATGTCTTCTGTGACACTCACTCCCTACCCATGGCTCACGGAGAGATGCCATCTGTGAGCTGGGAATCCATGGTGGTCACTTGTATAGCCTGGGGGAGGCACAATATGAGATGTCCAGGCCAGATCAGCAGAAGTTTGAGGAAGGAAGCTTCACAACTCTTGATATTCAACCTGAACACTTGGAAAATGACCCATCATCTTTGCCTTAAGCTTTTCCATACGCTTAATATTATTAGAATTTCTCCTTAAAGACACAAATCATCCACAGGATCCAGGACAGCTGTATGAAAAAATGTTCTGATCCCCACCCTTTCCCTTGAGTTTCTCATAATCAAGGTGCTTAGTTAACACAAATTACCAGCTTTGCTTTTTATTCTTCTGACGGATGAACAAACATAAAGTCAGCATTACTATATAGGCCCTGCTGGCCAAATCCATTTCAATTATCTATCACCAGAGCATAATTCTCTTGGTGAAATGGGAAGAACTGTTGTAGATTTCCGGGTTGTACTGGTAATTCCAGCAAGCAGTCTGTTTCATGAATGTAAGAATGTAAATCAGACTATAGAGTTGGCTCGTCTAACATTCAAAAACAAAAAAAGGAGAAACAAAACACTGACGCCAAAAGTACTTTTTGGGGGGTTGGTACTGGGGATTGAACCCAGGGTGTTCTACCACTAATCCACATCCCCAGCATTTTTTGTTTTCTATTTTGAGACAGAGTGTTCCTAAGTTGCCCAAGCTGGACTTAAGCTTCAATCCTCCTTCCTCAGCCTCCCAGGCATGCATCACTGCTCCAAGCCAAAATTGCTTTTCTTACTAATATAAATTAGAAAAGTCATATGTAAAATATGATTGAGAGGCCTAGAATGGGATACAGGAGACCTAAGCTTTCACCCCAGCCCACCAATTCTGTGTGTGACTTTGACATGTTCTTGTCACATATCAAGCCTCCATTTAATAACCAGTGATGTACAGAGTTGAATGCAGTCAGTGGTTTTATACCATGTAATTCAGACCTTGTAGACCCAAAAAGTTACTTTGTGGGGTTTAAATTTTTTTTCAAAATTTTCTATTAAAAATATTTTAAGCCATGAATAATACCATGATTTGAAAGTACAGTAGGTGGAATAGCTATCCCTAACACTGAAAAGTTGATGACAATGTATGTGTCCAGGTTTAGTTGTTTTATGGAAGTCTCAATACAGAGCTCCTCTCTCACTTGTCTGATTTGTTGAAAGACATTGAGATGGAAAGATGAACTGTCACAAAACATTAATCATTTGCATCTAGTTGACAACAAGACTAGAGTTAGTCCATTTTCTGTTGCCATAACAAAATAGCTGAGACAAGATCACTTACAAGGAACAGAAGTTTATTGGTTCATGGTTCTAGAGGCTGGAAAGTTCAAGAGCATAGTACTACATCTGCTCAGCATCTGGTGAGGGCCTCATGCTGCATCATAACATGGCAGAGATCATCACATGGTGAGACAGAGCAAGCTTGCTAGCTTGGGTCTCATAAAGCCACTAATGCCATTGTAAAGGCCCAACCCCATGACCTCATCTGATGCTAATTATCTCTCAAAGATCCCACTTTCAAATATCATTAACATGACTTTGGGGATAAAGTTTTCAACACATAAAATTTGGAGACACATTAGAATCAAAGCAATTAGGATTATCTCCACACAGTGAAAACAAAATAACAAACAGAAGTGCACTGGATTTAAAAGCTGAAATAAGATCAAATAGCCCAATTATGCCTTTCTATTTGTCATAAGCTTTAGATCATAAAAAATATATTAAAAAGCTTTAGGTTATCAATAAATATAATTGTCATGGTGATTCATTTATTTGTTTATAAGCTTGAATTTACAAAATAAATACATTTGTCAACATTTCAAGAATTTATTATTAATCAATGATAAATGTGCATAAATTCATAAAATAATGCTTAGTATGCTTTCGTTGCTTAAGGTTTCAAATAAAATTTCATTTGAAAAATAGCGCTAGTTCCGTACAAAGTTTGAAACCACTGGACTAATTATCTCTAATTTTCCTTCCAGCAAGAGGATATTATATTCAAATCCTTCTCTAGGGATAGGAGAATTGTATGACTTCAGGAAGTTTCTGGCTTAATCAGAATATTCATAAGAAAAATAAACAAATAAGCTTGATTCCCACATCTCCAAATTGCTCTGGATAGCTTCACTCCTTTTCTTTGACAAAGGGCTTCTGCTGAGGCAGGCTGCCAGGTGGTCCTAGGGGTGGGAGCCTTTGCTCCATGCCAGCTATTGGCTAGATCAAAACTGTTCCGAGAAGACCAGAAACGTGGATTCCACTTTGTGGATCTCATATCCTGCTTGTGGAAAACTTTCCTGTAACAGACGACGGAAGGCGGTCAGAGGGAGAGAGACCGCTACGACATGCCAGTGGCAGGCATGTTGCTCATGTCGTTTTATTTATTCTATTTTTTGCCACCCAAAATTCTTTGCAATGTTTTGCCCCTTCTTACAAAAGAGAAAATTGAAGTGGTTACACAGTGAGTGGCAGAAGCAAGTCTCAGTGTTCACCCACTACTCTTCAAGACAGCAAGCTCCGGGTACATCAAACACACATCAAAATCTTCCCAGTGTGGATGGAGTTTTATGCAGCCAGAAAGAAGAACAAAATTATGTCATTTGCAGGAAAATAAATGGATCTGGAGAATATTATGTTAGACTCAGAAAAGTCAAGAATCACACGGTTTCTCTTGTAAGTCAAAGCTAATGAGAAAAAAGAAAAGGATCTCATAAAAATAGAAGGGAGGCCAAAAGGGTATATGAAAAGGATCAGTGAGAGAGAAGAGGAAGAGGAGGGAAGGTACTGGAGAATGAAATTTACAAAATTACACCATGCACATGTACATATATTATCACAAAGGATCTCACTATTATGCAAATGTATGTACCAATAAAAATTTTTAAAAAGAAAAAAATCTCCCCAGTGTAAGGACCACTGGGAGGGGCGATTATTCTTCAGGAAAGGCTGCAAGGAGGAGCTAACATCTGAGCTGGATCTGGAAAGATGAGTGGAAATTCTCCATGAAACACTCCAATCATATTCATACCTCAAAGAAAACACTGTCATCTTTAAATTAAATGCAAAGCTCATTTTGCTCACATTCCTCCCAGCAAAACGTTCTTTGTTTCTGCCATGTTTACAGATCATTATACAATGGCTTCAGGCTGCATTCAGGGCCCAGCTCAGATGGTACAACAGGGCCTCACAGTTGCCCCATGCACCCAGAGCTGCCCTCACCAGTGGCCTCTGTTCCCATGATTCCCTGGGTTCTCTCCTTCATCACCTAGCCTGAGCATTTCCCCTTGTAAGAAACCCACTGACTCAAGGGCTATTTCAGTCCTCTTGACCTTAGTAAGTAGAGTCTTGCTGGCCATCTTTTTTGCATAAGAACTGTCCCTAAATGAGGGAAAGAAGGTAGATTGAGTTGCTTGGATTGCCCGTGGCATGTCAGCAATGAGCACACAGGAAGTGCTCAAGAGAAACTCACACCCCAAACCCTCTTTCTGCTTCCTATGCAGACATGGGGCTGGGCCCCAGAACTTTTCTCCTCTATCCCTGAGGGAAGCATTCAGAGCAACCCTCCAGAACAAAGCCTGGCTTTGGTGGCCAGCTTGGCGTGCACAGAACTTCAAATGACTGGACATAAAAGGGCTGGGAAGGATGCTTGCTGGAGAGGCACTTAGTCCGGAAAACCTGAAACCATCCACTTGACTGAGGGCCGCTAACCACAGCCTCAATGAATGATTAATGATTATGGCCAGAGCTTATTGCAAACAGGCATGTGACAGCAAAGCCACTACCCACCCGCAGGACCTGCCCATGTGATTGATGAGCCACCAAGGGTTGCAAAGGGGCTGCAGGGGGAAGGGGGTGGGGCTTGGGGTGCAGACATCAGTGAGAACCCATCCTTGGGGGAAGCTGGAGGAAAATCAGTTGCCAATGTCCTGAGCAATGTGCCTTACAAGTTGACCTGCACAGGCTATCTACCCAGGTGATTCGAGGAAGGCGCAGGAGCTTAATGAGGAGAGGGCACTGAAGTGGGCGAGCTGAGTCCTGTAGGGTCTCCATCCTGTGTGCTGCAGATAGTTGTAAAGGAGTATACAAGGTGCTCTGAGAAACAAACTAAGTGATCTGGGTCAGCTTGCAAAAATGTGTCACCTTGCCCAAGACACCTCCCAGCCCTCCCTGTCACCACTGCCAGTCAGAGACAACCCACCCCCTATTCCATTACTTTTCAACAGGACTTTCAAAGGAGCAAAGAGAGCAACCGAAGCGAAAACCCCAGGCTCACACTCTCACTACTTTGCAGGGCCAGTCTGCAGCCAGAGAGGTAAGTTAACACAGCATCCTCCCACTGCTGAGCTCTCCCATCCTGCTTCCTCCAGGACAGCTGAACCAGGCCTTCTGTGTCTCCTTCCAAAGAAAGATTCAGTGGGAGGCTGCTCCTGGCTCTCTGATGCATGGATTCAGTACAAACCAGCTGACTTCATGAAGCAGGATGGTGGGGAATGAAAAAGGCACAGCCCCTACTTTCAGGGGTTTGTGATCTCATTAGCAAGACAAGTTTCCCTCCCTCGTGTGAAACAAACTCAGACAGAACCAAGTATCAGCCCCAAAGATGGATGCTGAGAGGGATGGAGGGAAGGGACAGTAGCATTGGGCTGAGAGGCTTTGGAGGAGGACCAGGAATCAGAATAGGACCCTTGAGGCCCCCACTGAGCGGCAAGCCTTTTTCAAGGGCAGAGACACTGCCCAATCTGGGCCACCAAATGCCTAAGGCCACAAATCCCCCTCTGGTCCCCTGGAGACACCTCTGAGTATCTCCACAGCGGCAATAGTCAAGCTCAGTGGGAACCAGAGACCTGGCTCAGGACTGGGGTTCAGAGGCGACCCTGAGAGCCAGCCAGAAGCCAAAGGACAACCTTTGTGGGGCCCTGCTGCTCTGCAGACTCTGGCTCTGTTTCATCTTAATACACTCCTGCATGTACCTGATATCTGATACTCGTCCTAGAGCATGCAAATCTAATAAATTCTTGGCTCCTGCAAGTTTCTTTAAAAAATATAAAAGAGGATCATATATAAAGAAGTTGATTAATATACACCCTGCTAAAACAGCCTGGAACATCTGTGTATTAAGTTCATTTATTAAATTACACCAATCTGTATTTTAATGAGTGAAAGATACAGTACTTATTCTGTCATCCATCAAAATAAACTCAGGAAATACTTAACATTATAATCATTTTTCTTGTTTGAACATGAGTTATGAAATATGAATCCTGCACTAAGAATGCTGGACTTGCCATCATGATCAAATATGTTTTCACAGGTGCAGCAAATATTCAGTTTTCATTTCTTTCTCCAACTGTTGAAAATATAAACCATGTTTTCTATTTCTTCACTGGGTAACATTGCCTTCCCTCCACATGGCACCCATTATTACAGCCTTATTATCCCACCGTCTTTTTTTTTCCCCTCTAAATACACTGCTCCTAAAGTTGCTTAGTAATGAAAACACAGGCTTCTGTGGGGGCCCCAGCACCAGTTCTTCCCTCTGGGGCTCTTTAGGCTCAGGTGTGGGCACTGCCCTTCTCTCCCATCCTGCTGGCACCTACATCCTCTCTGTTAGGATCTGAGTTTTGAAACCCATTTGAAGCAAACAGTGTGATCAGCAGAAACACAAAAAGCAGCTGAATTTCCACCACGTGTGGATCTCCCTGAAGCCAGAGGGTTTTCAGCCCACCCCGTGCCCTCAGGCTGTTCCACTCAGACAAGGGCAACATTAATGTGGTTAACACAGGCTGAAGCTCAGAAGTGCATCCAAGGTGTAACCTGTGTCCCTGATATCATTGAACCAGAAGTCTTAGGACACTTGGCCCAAAACTATTAACAAAGCAGCCAGTTTCCAGGAGCTTGGGAAGGCCAGTCCTTCTGCCCAGGGTTGGTGGGAGCTTACCATGACAAAGGATTCTGGAAACAGGTTCTGGCTATGCAGTGTGCTGAGAGGGATGGGCCCCCCCAGGAGGCTGATGACCCCACCTGGAGGCTGGTCCCACTTTTGCCACTGGACTCAAACAGTGGCTCCCATTGCTGGGAAGTATGTCACACATCAGCTTGTAAAGCTTCTGCCCATCTCTTTGATTTTATTTCTGATGGCCCCCATCCAGTCCCCAATCAGGTATACCACACACTTTACTGGCTCTGTTTCTGAACTACCACCAGCTAGGCCCAAACCTTCCACATTCCTTCCCACCCAGGCTTCCCTCAGCTTGGAAGACTCTTCCCCAGGTTCCCTTTTCTTCCCTTGGCAATTTCTTCACTTTTCCCTCAAGACTCATCTGCTGGGAAAACCTGTGGAGGAAGCCATTCATTTTGTCCACTAGGAGTCAGGGAAACCTCATAGAGGAGGCGGCAAGAACCCATGAACCAGAATTGCCCAGGAAGGGAAGAATGAAGACATATTCAAGACAAAGGGAACCACATAAGCAAAGGCAGGGGTGCAGGAGCCCTCGAGCGATTCTGGGGATGGAGGAGAGAACGAAGGAGGGTAAATGAGAATGAAAAGAGGTAAAAGTTGCAACAGGAATGAGAATTTGGGGCCAAATGATGGAGAATTTGTGTGCTATACTAAGGGATTTGATGATAAAGGCAATGAGGAGTTTGGGCAGGGTTTTAGAAATTCAAGGGATGTGTCTAGATTTGTGTTTTAGAGATGAAGGCTTTGCAGGACTCAGGGTAGAAAACAGTTGTTTGTGAGAGACAGCAGCACCAGGGCCCTGTTAAAGGAATGAAGCAGGAGCTTGAGTCTGTGTGGAAGCACTAGTGGGGCAGTCACTTGGACAGCATGTAGGAGGAGTGCAGCAGAACGACCCCAGGACCTGCACTGACTGCTCAGCCTTTGTTCTGCTGAGCCCAAGGGGCCCAGTCTTCTGACCCCACCCCTCTCCTGGAGTCTTGCTCCCTTTGGCCCCTGGCCTGAAGACCTGCTAATTCTTGCAGGGTGCTGGCCTAAGGAGGTCCTCCAGACCTTCCCTCCCCTCCCCACACTCACCACCAACAAAGCCCTGAAACCTGAAATAATTTGCCTGAGTGAATTGAGAATGAAATTTAGAAACCCCATAGAATTATGTGGCAAAGTTACAAATAGGCCATTCACAGAAATGAAGCCACAAACAGCCATTGCTCTAGGTGATAGTCAGAAGTGAACAAGAAACATGGCCCAGCACTGGCCAACCAGAATAGAGTCTGGCTGAATCAGGAGAGGGTCACAGAGGTGCCCTGCAGGCTGGGCTATTCTGTGGACACTGGACTATGGGGAGCTCCAGGGGTCCCCATGGAGGAGTTAGCATGGCCTGGCTGGTGGTGGGAATAGTATTTGGAAGCTCAGGAGTGACTATTTTAACAGCCGCTAGATGCATGTCAGCTTTCTTAATTGTATAAAGAGTTATTCAAGCTCATTAGTGAGGAGATGCATATTAAGATAAAGTAAGATCAGAACACTTTCATGCATCAGATGGGCAAGGAGGGGTATGTCCCAATTCCTGTTCAGGAAGGTAGTTCAAGGTGTACTGGCAGCAGCAGGCTTTTGGGGATCAGCCCCCCAAGCAGTGGGAAAAGCAGAATTGGAAGCCAGGCTACTTCAGCCTAAAGCAGGATGCTGTGATGGGTGCCACTCATCCCAGAGCTTCTTTCAGGGTCAGTCACATCACGTCTGACTTCTTTCTCTGCATGAGCTTCCTCGCCATATCCCCTCCACAGGTGCTGATCCTTCATAATCATCAAACAGCATCTTAATGTCTGTTTTTGAGAAAACTGCCTGTGACCCAGAGAAAGCCAACTCTTATACATTGCTAATGGGAGAATAAACTGGTGCAGCCACTTTAGAAAAGTCTGACGACACTAAGGAGATTAAGTGTGCATCCTCCCTGAGCCCCAGCAATTCCAAGCTGGGGCATGTACCCCAAGGGACTGACTCACCCGTATCACCCACCCACAGGGTGGGTGAGCAGACCAGACTTGTGTTGTTTCTGGCTGCAAGCAGGTTATATGAGGACAGTCCTATTGCCTGTCTGTGTATGTGCATGTGTAACTTCTCATGGCATGCTGGGATTCCATACAATGCAATGAACAGACATATGAAATACACTTACATATAGCAGCACGTGGCTTCTCAAGTACCATCGTGAGTACAAACAACAGAACCCAAGGCAAGAATTTGAGTGCAACCCACCTGTTCAGGCAGAAACCACAGAATCACTGAGGTTACTCAGTAGGGAGGTGGTAGGGAGGTGGGAAGTGAGATAGGGAAGGAAAGGGAAGAGTTGGTGAGTGAGTCAGGAACCTTAGAAAACAATAGAGATTTGTCCTGCTGGGACCTCAGGTACCACCTCAAGCAGGCCTCAGTCAGAAGAGAGTGGGTACTGTAGCCGTGTTGACTAAGGGCCCTGCACCTCTAGCCTGCTGCATTCCTCTCACCAGAGAAAGCCCTTCCAAAGCCCCAAGGGCAGAAGGAGAAAGCCACTGGCACATCTAGAAACAGACAGTGGAAATAGGATATGCCCAGGGCAGAACGAGAGCGAGTACTGAAGTGAAAGAGTGAGGTTTATAGCATAATACCCTATGCAAAGTAAAAGACACTAAGGTTATTTTTTTGGGGGGGGTGGATACTGGCTACTCAAGGGCACTTAACCACTGAACCACATCCTCAGCCCTTTATTTTTGTATTTTGAGACAGGGTCTCGCTAAGTTGCTTAGCGCCTGGTTAAGTTGCTGAGGTTCTCCTCATAAATATTTTAATGGCCATCCATATGTCCAGATCAAAGTTTCAAAGTTCAGGCATGAAGCACACTGGAGTGCTTCTCTGATTATCTACCATTTGGCTCCCTTGGAGAAAGAGAAATCCATATGTTATGGTCTGTGACAGCAACTTATAACTCACATACTCACAGCCCAGGACAGAAGACACTGCATACCTTGCAGGGCCCCATGGAGTTGCACTTAGGAGAAGAGTGAACTAAAAAGGGTTATGAGGGACAGTCTTTGTAACAATAGCAGGGCAGAGGATGCAATTGATTTGTTTGAATAATTCCAAAAGCTTCCAGAAGGGGTGAAACCCATCATGTTGAAGACAGGGTGGGTGCAACTGGTCCACCTGGATGGGGAACTAGCTAGATGGGAGCCTTTCCCATGGAGGGTGGGGGTGCATATCTGGCAAGAGATGGGGATCACATGACTAAGCCCCTGGGGCCTTGAAAGGGTTGAATGTATCAATGCAGCTCATGTAATTTCAGACTTTACAGTACAAGAGGGTTCCTATGTGGAAGAAAATGGGGTAGAAGGGAGAAATAGAACAGAAGACAGATTTTGATGTCAGTGTGGCTGAAACTCAAGGCTGTACACTTGAGGCCCTCAGAAGCAAATAATAACTAAAAAGGAGAGGGGTGGGGGGATGCCGGGGGTGTGAGGCTCAGGTTGGGGAAGAGATGAGCTTGGCTGTCAACAAGAACCAGACTGCAGGCCAGGGGCCTGTGTTCTCAGCAGAACAGAAATGCTATTTGTTACAAAATGTCCTGGGAGTGATTGCCCAGTGAGATAGCAAGAATAGAGGGAAATAAAACTTCAAACAGAGTTTAATGGCTGAACTCAGCCAATTGGGTGGTACGGTTGGCTGCTCAGTGTGAGAGAACAGAGCCAGAAGACAGCAGAATCAGGGAGCCTGCCGCCCTGTAGCAGGGCTGGGAGTTTGCTTTCTCTCTCTCTCTCTCTCAGACATCCTCCTGGGGGAAAATGGTACAGTTACCTTCCAGGGTCCACAGGGAGCACCGTGATGACCTGGACACCTAGTGAAGTGTAGCGAGGGAAGTTATAGTCAGAATGCTTCTACAGATGATGATTGCCAGCAACTTGATGAGGAAGAGTTCAGATACTGTGCCCTGGTCTGGGAAGGGACAGGCTATTACTCCACCCTTCTAAAACCCAGCAGGAAACCCAGGTGAGTATGCTGTACCCACACACCTAGTGCCCCAAATCAAAGCCTGCTTTCCTCTCAAGGGAGCTTACTAATGAGAGATGAGTGGTCTCTGTCCACACTCCCCTCTCCCAGAAATGATAAGGCATGTCTTGGGCTAGAAAGGTCTTTCCATGCATACCTGAAAGGGGATGGCCTTGCCCTTCTCTCTCCCTCTGTCTCCCTACTTTAATCCACTCTCTCTGTCACTAACACACTAGTGACCCATGGGGGATAAGAACATGCACAATTTAGGCTTCCAGATTTCAGGTCTCCAAAGTCTCTCCACAGTGGAGAGAGACTCTGGAGACCTGAAATCTGGAAGCCTAAATTCCATACCCACCACTGTCTGCCCTGGGGCAAGTTACTGAAAGACTCACTGTGTGGCCTTGGATGAGGCCCTTCTCCTCTGAGCCTCTATTTTCTGACAAATGAGAATATAGTTTACATGTGGCTCTCACAATTGGGTGAAAAAGAACTTATAAAACCCTGAACAAACAGAACACCCAGCAGCTATATCCTGTTGGTTCTCGTGGAAACTGAGGCAAGGACTTCAAGCAACTGGAGGGGAGAAAGGCTTGTTCTGCTGTTGATCAGACAGGATCCCTCTCCAGCCTGGCTGGCTGCAGTTACTCTGCCCCATCAATGGGGCCCACATTGCCCACAGATGACACCACCCGCTGACCCACAAGCTATCGGCTAATCTCACTAGCACAGACAGACATCTGTCCTCCTCTCTGCTTTGATGTGCAACCACAGCAATGCTCATAATTGTTTCCTGAGCCCCTCAACCAGCTTCATGGTGTTTCCTTGCAATGGGACATGCAGATATGGGATGCCATAAAGCATAACCATGCTTGAAATCAACTCTTATGCTCTCTGGACAATTCCTAGTATACCTTATTTTTTCCACTACAGGGTCATGGCCATAATTCAGGCTTCAATGTGTCCAAAATTAATTGATGTACGTATTATTCTGGAAACACGCAGTTCCAGATTGTGTTTCTTTGACATTAAGCAGCAAAATGCCAAAGCTAAGGCACAGAGTTTGATCCTACTTAATTCTAGCCCATCTGTTCCCAATGTGTAGTCTGTGGAGCCCTGGGGTCCCCAGGACCCCTGGGGATGCACAAGATCAATACTAATTTCATGATAATTATAAGACTGTATTTTTCATTATTTAGTGAAATGCTTCAATCAACATTTGGAAGATCTGCATAACTCAGTGAACCAGTATTTTCAAAATGAACAATGTAGTATGTTACAAAACCATACATGGGAAAAATTTCCAAACAAAAAGCAAGGTAGACCAATGAGTTTTTGTGTAACATAGTGCAAAAAAGAGTTCCCTTATCAGGTGTAAGACACCACATTATAACTAACTCTTAGGTACTGCTTGAGTTTGTGTAGGGTCACAGAATATCCACAAATATCTGAAAAGACCAATGAACTACGTCTCCATTTTCCAACTACACGTCTATGTGAGGCTGAGTTCCTTCATTGATTTCATCAGAATATTATACCCGCTCAGGTAGATATGAGAAATGATTCATCTCCTATTAAACTATATTTAATGGGACTTATAAAATGGAAAACAAGTCATGTTTCTCACTATGATTTTGGAAAAAAGAATTATTTTTATAAAAATATATAATTTTGTTAATTTGGTATTTGCCTATGTTAAGTATGTTAACGTTAAAATTTTTACATTTCTCAGTTTTTGTTTCTAATATGATGGATATTGGTAGATATAACCCACATAAACAAAAGCCTTTAGGGTCCCCAGTAATTTTTAAAAAAAAAATTTTAGTTGTAATTGGACATAATACCTTTATTTTATTTATTTTTATGTGGTGCTGAGGATCAAACTCAGTGCCTTGCACGTGCTAGGTGAGCACTCTATTGCTAAGCCACAACCCTAGCTCCATCAGTAATTTTTAAAAGTAATTCTGAGACAAAAAAAAAGCTACTTTGGAGGAATTTTGTCATGTCATTTACTTATTCATCAAACATTTATTATCTATTATATAATAGATTCTCAGTTGAATGTTGTAGAACAGAGATAAATAAGACAGACCTCTTTTCAGGAAATTCACAGTATAGGAAAGCAAATAGTTAAGGTATAAATGGCAAATCAAACAAGCTAAGCCCTAGGAGGATTCTGTAACCCAGCTTGGGTGAAAGATGGCTTCCTAGGGGATATGATGCCTGAAATGGGTGTAAGTCATAAATGATCAGATCATGAAGACAGAAGATTCAAACTAGTTGAGCCAAAAGAGAAATAGGGAGGGCATTGTTCCAGCCTATATAATGCATGGTTTATATAGACATCTGGGAACAAGGACAAGATTCAAACAGAAGAGTAATATAATCAAATTTCCACAATCTTTTTTTTAAGTATTTTCCTTTCAAGGGAGAGAATAAAGTTTCTGTGAAGAGACTGGACATAGGGAGACCAATAAAGAGGTGACTTCCATAATCCAGGTGAGACATGATGAAAAGTGAACTGGACTCAAAAACTTTGAGAGAGAAAAGAATAATTGAAGACCAACTGCTGTTAACACTGAGGGAAAAGAATTGAGGACATACACAGGATTCTAATTTGAGCCACAAAGGAATGGTGGTTTCATCAACTAATAAAAGGGAGGTTTATAGGATAAGATAATGAACATTTGTGTATGTTGACTTGAGATGCCCAAGGCACATCTAAGGAAAAATGTTCAGTTGTAATTGCAGCCTGAAGTTCAGAGGTAGAGTAAACTGCAGACATCATTGCACAGTCAGTAGCTAAAACCAAAGGACTGGATGAAGTTGCCCACAATATATGTTTATAGTTTTAAAAAATGGCCTGGAACAGAACTACAGAAGAATTGAAGAATGTTTCTTTATGGGAAACACCCAAGGAGGAAAAAGCAAAGAGATCCAGGATAACCAAGAGAATGAAGTATCATAAATGAAATTGAGCCCCCAAAACAAGTGAGTGAGAAACATGGTCAAACGCAGCAGATAAGTCTCATGAGACAGAGAGAAAAAGTTATTGGTTGGTTCTGGAAATTAGAAAGTTAAAGTGACCTTAACAAGAGTGGTCTTAGTAGATTGATGAACACCAGACTGCTGTAGTTTAAGAAATTCTTGGGAACTGAAGAAATGGAGGATATTAGCAATGCTTGAAAACATTAGAGTGAGAAGGGAGAAAGAAGACTGGGTGCTTGCTGAAGCAGTCCCAATGAGAAAGGAGGGCTTTAGAGTTGTTGTTATTTATTTTTGTGGGGTTTTATTGTTTTGTGTGTGTGAAACCCAAGAAATATGGGCATGTTTATGGACTGAGAAAAAATAACCAACAAGAAAATAATGAAGAATGAGGAAAAGTTGAACTGTACTAGATCTTAGAAGCAAAGAGAGTGTGTGAGATAGAGAGGACAGAGAGAGGTCATGCCTCAACCTGCCTGGCCACAGGGAATGTGGTGTGGTTGTTCATGTGGGTGGAGATGTATTTGTAAGGAGTTGAAGTCAGGTCACCAGAATAGCTCATGCCTAGTGACCTCCTTTCCTTAAAAAAGGAGGTCATATACTTAAAGTGATAATCAAAGGTATTGTTAAGTGTGTCATGAGAACAATAAAGATTTGGAATAGTTAAATTGTATAATACAAAGCTAAATTGTGTAATACAAAGCCAAAGTATCAAAGTCCTGTTAGAGAGTCTGAGTTAGATCCAAGGGGAAAATATGAAATATGAAAATATGAAACTCTTCCTGCTCATCTTCACTTTAAAGTCTCTGCAGAGTTAATTAATGAAGTCTCTCCTGGTCTCAATTCCCTCATCTGACACAGTACTAAATCCTATCCAATATGCATGTTGTGTTTGGAGGATACAAGGTATCCCCCAAAAGCTTCTGCTAATGCAGGAATATTCAGAGATGGAAGTGATTGCTTAAAGAGTACAGCTTCTGTTTGGGGTAATGAAAACTTTCTGAAAATAGACAGTGGTGAGGGTTATACAACACTGGGAATATAACTAAAGTCCACTGAATTGTCCCTATACTTACAATGACTAAAATATTTTACCACTGGGTTTTTAAAATTTTTTTAATTTAAATTCTGGACCAACAACAAAGGAAAGTTTGGCCAGTCCACTCAGCTGGTAAGAAAAGACACAGACTTGGAATCCAGGCATTCTGGCTCCAGAGTCCACTTTTTAAAAAAAAAAATGTTCTTAGTTGTAGGTGGACACAATACCTTTACTTTATTTATTTATTTTCATGTGGGCCTGAGGATGGAGCCCAGGGCCTCATCTGTGCAAGGCGAGCACTCTACTGTTGAGCCCCAGCCCCAGCCCCAAAGCCCACTCTTAACAACCATGCTCTGCTGCTTCCCAGAGGGTGTCAGCCACGTTGTTGATGGTCTTCCAACAGGTCTGTGATCCTGGACTTCAAATCACAGTGCCCCCCTGCCTCAGTACCTCTTTCTAGTAGACAGAATAAAGCTATAACTTGTCCCCCAAAACCCCTTGCCACCACCACATGAAGCACATGTGGTGTCCTGCATTGATGGACTCTTAGCCTGCTCTTTATCCTTGACATCATAGGGGACACTGCTAAGCATGATTACTGAACCCTTTAGCCTACCAGTGGGCAAATACAGAAATAGATTTGGTGGGGCCTGCACTGCTTCTAAGAAAACAGAACAATATGTCCTCATGGACAAGGGGTAGTCTCAAAAAGTCAGGGGGAACTGCATGTGCCTGAGGATTGTAGAGCAGACTTCACTGAATGGAACTCACTGCTGCATGTGGGAAAAGGATTTGTAATGGATGGCTTCCTGCCTAGCACCTCTTTCCCCTTTCCTCTACTCTAAAAGAACCCTCATTTAGTTCAGGCATTCACCCCAGCACTAGCACAAAAGCAGGTTCTTGATTTGTCCAAGACATCAACTTATTTGTCCAAGCAATTGTTGCTGGTCCAGAGGTGATCACATGACCTGAGGTGGACTGGTCCAAATCCATGCCTATAGGACAGGTTTCCCTCCCCTATTAGAAGTGAGCAATGAGTTGGCCTTAAGAAAGCAGTGACTGAGAACTGCTTTCCGTTATCCCAAGATGGCTCCCAGTGACTTACTTCCCTATATCTACTCATAAAATAGATGCCCCATTCATTCACTAGACACACATGTATAGAAGACTCATTGTGTGGCCCCTGTGATGATGGAACAGAGCATATATTAAAAAAATGTGATCCTTGGTTCTTGGTGCAGTTGAAGGGGCTAAAAAATGGCAAGCAGAGAGAGATGATAATGACACAACATGAAACACACACCTTTGCAGTCTCTAAAACAGCATAGAAAATTGATTCTGTTGGAGACACAGATGGGTCTCACAACTTGGGAACTTGATAAGTTTAGGCTGAAGTAGGGATAGAGAGGATAAATGACACTGAACACAGTCCCTGGTGAACAGTATAGTACATGTAGAATGGCATCTAGAAAATCTGTTATGGATTGGGAGACATTCACACTTGCATTCATCCAGGTATGCATTTAGAACCAGCATTAATCATGGCAGGCTCAGGATCAGGGGTGCACACACAGTGGTGACTGTGCCTCCATTGTCTTGCAAAGAAGGCAGACACAACTCTAACCCTTCTGGCCTATCACACAGCTCAAGGTCACCCAGAGAAGGCAGCCTTGATCCTACCCAGTGTCCTAAATCCACAGGACATGGCTTTCCCTAGAAGGCCACAACCATGCAGAGGCACTGAACTTCAGCTAAGGCTCCAGGATAGAAAAGAGCCAGGTATCACCCAGCTGCCCTCTGCTCCAAATCCACAACAGCTGTAGACCTGGTTCACAGTGTCAGGGATATAACTGCTCACCTGTCCTGGCCAACCCGCCCAGTCCCACAGTGATCTGGAAGTCAGGGGATATGTGTGGTAGGCCCTCTGCTACCACTGTCACTGCCATCCAAACTTTATTCCACTCCAGCCAATTCAGGGTGTTGTGAGGCTCTGATGAGGAAATAGGGAAGCTTGTGCCTAGTGAAATGCAGAGTGGGCACATACATGAAGGCTCAAGAGCAGCCATCTGGAGCCAGAAACCCTGAGGAGGAGAGTGACTGAGAAGCTATGCACATTCTCCTCCACCTGTTTATTTTCACACCTGCTCTGTCCTACTTCCCAGGTTACTCCAGCACCAGAGCAGATGACCACTTCTCGCTCACGGTCACTTCTATATCAGCTTACTACCATCTAAAGTAACAAAAACTCTGCTGCTAGACTGGGGCAGAGGTGGAAGTAGGGAGATGAGAATCAAAGATAGGGACACTATGTAGGCCCAAAATTCATCTTAATGGTGATTTCCAGATTAACTTCATGACAGAAGGAAATGGTCAGAACCAGACGTGCACCTTCTTGTTTGCATTGATTGTTGCCTGTTTTTTTTCTTTGCTGAGCTTTCTTTTGTAGAATCCTCGGGGTGGCAATGTGGCATGTGCAGCCCTCCACAAGCAGCCAATGCTATCTCTAGGTGTGTAGGCAAGTGCCTTATAGACCAGTTTACCAGGGTCCCAAGGTCAGCCTGGCCAGATGAGTTCTGCCCAGTAGTTCTTAGACCCTCTCAATCAGCCTCTTTACTTGATCCTGAGCCTTCTTGGTCCTGACTGTTTTTCCCAGCCTTCACTATAGGAGCAAGATAGACAGGATCAGGCACCCGAGGGCTGGGGTGGAGAGTGACATGGAACATTCCTGATGTGCACTGAAAGAATGCAATTGTGGATTCTATGAAGGGAGCAGGGATCCCAGCAGGTGTTCAATAAAGACAGGTGTACACATGAGAGGATGAAAGCTGACCACATATTCTTTTATATATCAGCAGTTGTGTAAGGGTCACTTGACTGATGTGACTCAATTATGGGTCAAACTGTCATCATGGACCCATTGACGTGATACAATGATATAAACACACCATTGCTAATGTATTATTCTTGCCAAAGTGCGTACCTTTCTGCTATTCCCCTAAGAGCATCAGCTTCTGGAAACACATGTTGAGATGACTCTTCTCTCTGCCTTCTGCTTTCCTCTTTCCTGATGGGTTGAGTACAGAACGGCCTGGTTGCTTAAATTGGCTGAATGGAGAGGAAAGGGGAAAATATTTAACTATAAGGAGAAATTCCATATAAGTTAATACTATAAAACTATATCCTTCACATTCTTGTAGGATTTATATAAACAAGAAAATTCCTCATGTGTGCAAAACAGCAATGAACATGAATGTCACTAAAGAAGCTGAGAACCAGTAAGGAATATCAGAGACTTTGGAAAGCAGCATCAGAGAAGAAATTCCTCCACCTCTGGTCTTTTCTCCTTGAGTGGCAGGGCAGAATCCTGAGAACCTCCTTGAGGGCAAGGAAAGGAAAAAGAAGCAATTCCTTAGAGAGAAGAACATGTAACTTTCCCATTTTCTGGAAGCCTGCACCTCAGGAAGCCCCTTCTAACAGGAGCCTTCTCTTGAGCCTGACCTATCAAGTCCTTAAAATCCCTGGAGTCGAATTAAAGTGTGCTTGAAAAGAGCCAGCACAAAAAACAACCAATTAACTTTGCTTCCTGGATCTCAGAAAGTCATTGTATTAGTCAATGTTATCTTTTTTTTAAAAAAAGTATTTATTTATTTATTCTAATTTGTTATATATGATAGCAGAATGCATTTCAATTCATAGTACACATATAGAGCACAATTTTTCATATTGCTGGCTATACACAAAGTAGAGTCACACCATGTGTGTCTTCATACTTAGGATAATGATGTCCATCTTATTCCACCATCTTTCCTACCCCCATGCCCCCTTCCTTCTCCTCCCTCCCCTTTGCTCTCTCTAAAGCTCCTCCATTCCTCCCATGCTCCCCCTCCCCATCCTTATTATGGATCAGCATCCACATATCAGAGAAAACATTTGGCATTTGATTTTTTGGGATTGGCTTACTTCACTTAGCATTATATTCTCCAACTCCATTTACCTGTAAATGCCATGATTTTATTCTCTTTTAATATAGAATGATATTCCATTTGCATATATACCACATTTTCTTTATCCATTCATCTACTGAAGGGCATCTAGGTTGGTTCCACAATTTAGCTATTATACACTGTGCTGCTATAAACATTGATGTGGCTGTGTCACTGTAGTATGTTGTTCCTGTGGGTATAGATGGAGGAGTGGGGTATCTGGATCAAATGGTGGTTCCATTCCAAGTTTTCCAAGGAACCTCCATACTGCTTTCCAAATTGGTTGCAACAATTTGCATCCCACCAACAATGTACGAATATGCCTTCTTGCCAACACTTATTGTTTGTATTCTTAAAATCTTCCATTCTGACTGGAGTGAGATAAAATCTTTTTTTTAAAAGAGAGAGAGAGAACTTTTAATATTTATTTTTCAGTTTTCGGTGGACACAACATCTTTATTTTTTTATTTTTATGTGGTGCTGAAGATTGAACCCAGCACCCCACACATGCTAGGCGAGCACGTTACTGCTTGAGCCACATCCCCAGCCCCAAGAGATAAGAGTAATTTTGATTTGCATTTCTCTAATTGCTAGAGATGTTGAACATGTTTTCATATATTTGTTGATTGATTGTATATAATTTTCTGAGAAGTGTCTGTTCAGTTCCTTGGCCCATTTTTGACTAGGTTATTTGTTTTGGGGGGGGTTGTTAAGATTTTTGAGTTCTTTATACATCCTAGAAATTAGTGCTCTATCTGATGTGCATGTTATAAAAAATTGCTCCCATTGTGTAGGTTCTCAGTTCACCTCATTGATCATTTCTTTTGCTGAGAAGAAGCTTTTTAGTTTTAGACATCCTAGTCCTCAGTAGCCTAATTCATGAAAAGTACTTGGTTTCACAAATGTTGGGGATGTGAGGGCAGGAGGGGAGAGAAAAAAGAGAAACAAAATCTCAAAGGATGATACAAGTATTATTATTGTTGGAAATCAGTATCTGTTTCCCTTCTCATCCAATAGATGGGGTTGTTTGTTGTTTGCTGGTATCTCCACCCTCAGGATGGTGAAGGTTATTAGGGTGGGAGGGTTGGTTTTGGGGGCGGAGCTCCTGGAGGTGGGGTACAGCACTTGCTGGTCCCTAATGGGAGACTGCACCCCAAGGATCTCCTTTGGGCTTACTTATGTGATTTGGGCACCTGGCTTTATCTCCTTATATCACCTGTAAATCTCACAATTCCTGGTCTCTAATTTAGTCTCTAAATTGTATCTCACTCACCCCCTCCCTTTCTATTTCCCAATCAGGAACCTCTCTTTCTGGAGGTCTTGTCGGCTGCATTCTACGGGCTTAGCACTGTCCGGGAGAGCTGTTTTGTGTTGGGCAGTTCAGAACCAGGTTTTTCGAGCTATGGACCAGCCACATAGCCGCGAGCACTGTGCCAGGTTAGTGGCTCCCAGGGAGAGAGAGGAGTTGGGGACTATGGGTACCTTGATTTTGCTTCTAAGCCCCATCCAATGTCCCAATCTGGGAGTTGCCCCAACTAAAGATGGCAACAAAGGTGTCCCAAGATGGAGGCAGCTGCTTTCAATGATGGAGTGTTGAGTTGGGTGGGGCCAGGTAGTGCCGATGGGCAGCATGTTCAGAGATGTAGCTCTGTGGTGTGCAGTGCTGTGGCTGATGGCTGTCTCTAGACCCTGTGCAGTGTCCCCAGGTACAGGCAACTGCCTGTAGGGGACTATGGCAGTGGTTGCAGTGTCCCAAGATGGAGGCAACTGGGGGAGCCCCATGTTGGTAGATAGGGGTCCACATGGAAATAGCAGCAGGAGGTCCTGTGCGTGGGCAGCGGTCAGGTGTCCTGTGTGGGAACAGAGGCTGGTATTCCTGCATGGGTGGGTGGCCAGGAGTCCTGCATAAGTGCTGATGCTGGTGGTCCTGCTCGGGCACCCAGAGGTCCTGTGTGGGCCAGTGGCTGGGAGTCCTGCACTGACACTGAGGCCTGGAGACCTGTGCAGGCACAGTGGCTGTGATTCCTGCATGAGAGCAGGTGTCGGGGGTCTTCTAATCACTCACAGAGAAATGGTATTCCCACTAGTTGAATCCCAGGTCACGTAATGACACAGAATGCAGTCTCCCTCTAGCCCACCAAATCTTGGATCCATTCAGTCAATATTATCTTAACTAACTTCAATAATAAATGATCCGATAGACTCACTGCTCAGCACAACACAGGTTTGTTTCTTGTTTACATCAACTTATGTGGATCCAATCAATCTTCTTTAGAATATTCCTCTATTCAATAAGTCAGGGATCTTCTGTCCCTTTATCTCAGGATGATGCCATTTTAAGCATATGGCAAACAGGCCTTGAATACCTTACCTCAGAAATGCCACACACCACTTTGGCTCACATTCCCTTGGACAAATTCAGTTGCATGCCTTGCCTGTTGTAGAGAAAGCTAAAAAAATGTTTTGTGTTCTCTGGAAAAAGAAAGTTAAATAGTATCTGGCAAATGCAAAGGTTGTTTATCAGAGATGGCTGCTCTTCCTAGGGTCTGCTGAGCAGTGAGCTGAGTTGAGGGAAGAAGTTGTTGGCTGCCCAGGACAGATCCTTGAAGGAAGCTGACCCACCAGGGAACCCTTACTGGATCCAGAATGAGATTGGTGGGCTGAGGTTCATATAAACATTCCCCTGAGAGCAAACCATCTCTGACTTAGAAATTTCAGAGAGATTCAGTCTTGAGCCCTCACCAACTAGAGTCCTGGAACCTTGTAACCAATGCCTCTCAAAGCTGATACCAGAAAGCTCTGTAATTAAGCAGTTCGTTTTCATAGCATGAACAGGAGTCTCAAATTAGGTTAACTTGGCAATCTTCACAACTGTGTACTGATTCATCATGATTAGAGGCAGGAGGTGTTGCTTAGAGGTTTATCACATATGTTTATTTGGTTTTTCACTTACAAAACCACACCTCCTTGCTTGACGGTCTGTAGACATACAGCCTTCTGATATACTGGTCAAAGAGAAATGGTATTCCCACTAGTCAAAATGTCCAATGTGACCAGCTGTAGAAGCACATGCCTGCAATCCCAGCTCTCCAGAGGCTGGGGAAGGAGGACCTCAAGTTCAAGACCAGCTATGGCAACTTAGTAAGACCCTGTCTCAAAATTTTTTTAAAAAGGTGGGCAGGCTAGGGATGTAGTTCAATGGTAGAACACATTCCTAGCATGTGTGAAGTCCTGGCTTCAACCCCCAGTAACACCAAAAAAAATCAATGTGGTAAGTATTATAACAGCTAAGCAATCACCTTTTATTAGAAGCAGTTTGGGCTTCAGATAGAATCTGTGTAACCAAAAAACGGACATTGACAGGTGATTTCTGAAACCTGTATCCCCCCACACACAATTTCCTACATCATTTACTGTGAAAAGCAGAGATATGAAAAATATTTAGATAAGTAGGTAAACTTTTGAGCATAGAACTTTTTGAATGTTTCATTTGTAAGTTTGGGCTCATTACCTAAGAGGTGGCAATGCCGTCAACCACAGCAACAAACCCAAGCTAGGTACTTAGAGCAGAGCCAATGTCTGCTTACCTTAATGTATGGGATTTTGTACTATGATTGTTGAATAGGGAACCATGCCCTCCTACCAGTTCCCTTGAAATCTCTTCTAAAATATAACCCAGTGTTGTAATGAATGTCACTGAATTCCCACTTAGGGTTGTGCAGTTTGTGGGAGGCATAACAGTGACCAGCTGAGGGGGCTCACTGAACTGGAATGCAACCTTTTGATGCTTGCCAGATCCTGCCCTCTGGTCCTGTGCTGTGTCTGTCCAAAGGATGGATCATCTTTTTTGTAATTTGTTCCTCTCAAGGCACTGCTCAGAATGTTCTGGAGACTGCCAGGCCTGCACTGTGCCCAACTTCTCCAGCCTCTGCTGGCTCTCGGGCTTCTCCACCACCACTCAAGGAGTGAGGGTCACAAGTGGAGAGATTTCTCCTAATTCCATTTCTCCCAAGTCCCTGATCTCCTTGATTTATTTACACAAATATTTAGCACACGTGAGGATAACTGATAAATATGTAACAACTTCAAGTGGTGACAGGGGCTCTAAGGAAGCATGAAGTAGGGTAAGGAGATGAGAAGTAGAAAGAGGAAGTTGCCTTTTCCTATAAAATGTTAAAGGAAGTCCCTTGATAAAGTGACATTTGAACAAAGATCTTAAGGGAGTGAGCCATGCAAACATCTGTAAGAAGAGTGTTTCAGCCAGATGAAGCAGCATGTGCAAAGTCTCTAGGGCAGGGACATGATCTGAGGAAAAGCAGGGCACCCAGTGCAGCTGGAGCAGAATTCAAAACAGGCAGAGGGTGAAATATGGGGTCAGAGGGCTGATCAGAGACATCATGCAGAGGCTTGTAGGCCAGGGAAAGGACTTGAGAGAGTTCTGTTTTTGTTCTTTCCCTCCTCTGATTTCCTGTTCTAGTCTCTACTTAGTAGCCAGAGCACCTTTGATACAGCCCAAGTCATACTGTGTCACCATCTACTCAAAAATCTTCACTGGATCCTCACATCAGAGCAAAATCTAGATACTTTGCAAAGGTCTCAAGGCTCTTCCTACGTGCACCAGCCCCCAGTGCCTCTCCCACCTCAACCACTCCTGCTGTCTCAGTTATGGCACACCCTTGATCTTCCCCCTCGAGGAAAAGAAAGTGGCCTCAGAAAAAATGGCAGAGTAAAGATCCCTGAAAATTCTCTCTGCTGTAAAAGCAATGAGAAAACAGGCAAAAATAATAGGAATCAACTTTTTCAAAACTCTGGAAATAAACCAAGTACTTTCAGCATTCATGGGAGTGTTTATTCAGGAAAAAAGGCTAAATTCTGAAAAGAACAGAGAGCTTTTAGGCATTTTAACTTGTTCTGTTCCTATCACACATGCTTCAATTCCATGGTAACCCTGAAAACCAACAGTCTAAAGTCACACTATAAAACATCACCCTGGCAGCCATTGGAGGGGGCAGATGGTGATAGAGTTTGTTCAAAGCCTGAATCCAGGAGGATTTGAACTACCACACTATTTGATCAGTGTGGTAGTTCCCTAAGAGACCCCATTTGCAAACCTGATGTTATTTGACTGGACTTCTCCTAACTTGCCAGGTACATAAAGACTTTTCACTGGGAGTGTTCATTAAAAACAATTAGAGGCAACATATTAACTTTGCAGTTTTAAGCCAGTGGCTAACGACTGGGGGAAACAATATGCTAATCAAAACATTGGAAAAGAAAAGCTGAGGAAGAATTGTCCACAGGGGCTTTGAAAAGTTATGACATATTGTTGGGAATCTAAAAGACCATGTCCATGTGTAAGACTGTGCACATAACAAGGAAATATCTGAGAAAGCCTAAACTTTCACCTTGGGCCCACCTTGGGCTCTGGAAAAGCATGAAGTGAAGGCAGAGTTTGCAACTACCTGAGGAATGTTGAAGACATTTCCCAACACATAGACAGACAGGTGCCCTAGGTGAAGACAGGAAGGATTATTGGTTCCAGACACTTCAGGAAATCTCTATCAGAATTATTAACTGACATGTCAGCCAACCAGGCAGAGAATTCAGTGGCTACACACAACAAAGAATATGGATTTTACAGAATTAATTCATAAAAGTCTCCAAAGAGGCAAACAACCACAAAAAGAAATAGCAACAACAGCAAACCAGAGGAAGGGGAGATAATATGCTTTCCAGAGTTACCACATTCCATTATTTGATTTTTCCAGTTTTTTAACAAAATATTATAAGATGTGCAAAGAAACTACATATCTCCATACATGTGGGGAATAAAAACAGTGAACAGAAGAAGCCCAGGCATTTTACTTACTAGACAAAAGACTTCTATTCAATTATTATAAATAATACAACTAAACAAATCATGTCTTAAGGAAAGAAAAAGGAGGGGGGGAGGAGGAAGAAGAGAAAAAGGAAGGAGGAGTAAGTTTTAGATAGGAATTATTTTTAAAAAAAACAAACTAAAAATCCTAGGATTAAAAAGTACAGAACTGAAGTTTAAAAATTTACTAGAGGGGCATAATTACAGATTTAAACAAGCAGAAGAAAGAATCAGCAAACTTGAAAATAAAGTAATTAAATTTACTCAATCTAAGAAACAGAAAGGCAAATAAGTGAATAAAATGAACATATATATATATTCAAAGATGTGGAACACTGTCACAATATACATCAGATATGGACAGAAAGAGCAATTGAAGAAATAATGGCTAAAATACTTCCCAAATAGGATGAAAACATGAATCCACACATCCAAGAAACTTAATGAACTCCAAGCATGATAAACTCTAATATACACAGATACACATTATAGTCAAATTATCAAAAACCAAAGAAAAAGAGTAAGCAGCAAAAGTGATTCATCATGTACAATTTAATAATAAATGTACACTCTGTGCATTTAATAAGATGAACAGCTGATTTCTTGGCATAAAGCATTTCCAGATAGCAGTGGGATGCCATATTTAAAGTACAAAAAGAAAAAATATGTAGATAAATTGAATCAAAATTAAAACTTTTGATTTAAAAAGAAAGATCAGTTGCTGCCAGAGGTTGGGAGAAGGTGAAAGAATAGGGAGTGAGTGAATGATAATACCATGGAGCTTCTTTTGTTTTAAGTATCTTTATAGAGATTTGGAAATACACATATCATACCTTGGACCTGTACAATTAAAGGGCTTTTAGCAAATTCATACAATTGTATGAATTGTGCATCCATCACCACAATTTTAGAACACAGTTTTTGTTACTGCAAAAACAAACCCTGCACCTCTTAGTCATCACCCTCTACCTTCTCTTCCTCCTTAGTACCAGGCAACCACTTTATGAATTTGCACCTTCTGGATATTTTATATAAATAAAATCATGCAATATGTGGTCCTTTCTGGTGGTCTTATTAGCACTGTGATTTGAAGGTGAATCTATGTTGCACCATGTATCAGTATTTCCTTTCTTTTCATTGCCAAATAATATTCCAATGTATGGCTATATCACATTTTCTTTATCCATTCATTATGCCTGTGGATTGTTATCACTTTTTAGCTCTAGTGAATAATGTTATTACAACACTTTTTCTTGGAGTGATTAAAATGTTTTGGAATTAGGTAGTAGTGGTGGTTAAACAACCTTGTGAATATATTCAAAAACACTGATTATAAATTTTATGGTGTGTAAATTCTAAAAAAAAATACATTTTACTCTTGGACTTTTCTACTTGCTGTTTCTCTTGCTAGAATCCTCACCCTCAAATATCCACTGGCTTCCTTCATATCCTCTCTTATTTCAGCTTCTCACCATGGCTTTCCCTTGCCACATAGACATTATATGAATGCATATATTTTATATATGTTAGTGTCTTTTCTTTATGGTTTTCATTTCCCCATTAAAGCATATACTACAAAAAGGTGGGGGAATTTTTAAAAATTTTTATTCATTGCAATATTCCATTGTCACTGTGTATTAAGCATTATTCCTTGGATGCACAGTGACATTAGAAACCTTTTCAGCTGGGAAGGAAAAGGAGATCCCTTTAAGAAAAAAGACTTAACCAGGCACAGGGGCACATGCCTATAATCCCAGCTACTAGAGAGGCTGAGACAGGATGATCATAAGTTCTAGGCCAGCCTGGGCAACTTAGCATGCTGACATTGTCCCAAAATTTAAACTAAAACAAAGGAGCAGGGGAGAGAGAGCTCAGTGGTAGAATGTCCCTTGTTTCAATTCCCAGTACCTTAAAATAAAAGTGGGGGAGAAGAAAAAGAATATAAGATTAGATTAGAAGGGGGCCCGACACAAGTGAGAGACCATGATGCCTGAGTTTCAAGTACTTCCTGGTAAATGTTCCTCCACTGCATACAGGAAGGAACTCAGGCACTATCCTTGTGGATGAGGATGACATTGGACAGTTGCCAACTCCTACTTTGATCAGCCATTTTCAACCAAGATTGCTCATCTGAATCAAAGACATGAAAAATTGAGTGACAATTTTCCCATAATTCTAGGGATAATATATGACCAATCTAAATGCATAGGAGAAAAATTAGTTTATTATATTGTGTACAGATAAGGCTGCAAGACCCTCAATCAATGAGGGAAAGACGTAGACTGAGACCCATGACAGAGCCAGCAGAGTGGGAGGGTGAGAGATACACAAATAGATAGCCTGAGAGCTCACAATATGACTGAGAAGGTTCTGATTTCCCACACATAAATGATAAAGGAGCACTTGCCCCACCGCTGCAGAAATGGTTCCTGGGTGAATGGACACAGAATGGGGCAAATTCTACCTTAAGGAGGATGATGCAGCTGGGCACCATGGCACATGCCTGTTATCCCAGCTACTAGGAAGACTGAGGCAGGAGGATTGCAAGTTTGAGGCCAGCATCAGCAACTTAGTGAGATCCTGTCTCATAATAAAAAGTCAAAAAGGACTGAGGGTGTAGCTCAGTGGTAAAGCACCCCTGGAAGGAATAAAAGGGGGAGGATGCTGGAGGCCTGCTCTGCTGTCATCCTGCCTCTAGAAACTCCAGAACAGAAAAAAAGAGAGGTCAACAATATGTGCAAAGTCATGTAGAAAAAGCAGCAATCAAAACCTTCTGAAAAACATGAATAAGAAATTTTGGAAAATGTGAAGGTGGGTTAGATGTCAATGAGGGATTAGGATAATTTTTTACAGAAAACACAGAGCCTGCCATGCCTTTGAAGGAAAATGCAATCAGTGCCCAGCTGTGGATAGTTCCCATGTGTTTATTTGTCAACAGCCTAATGAAATTTAAGGCAAAAGCAATGAGGCTGTCCCAGCCCTGAGGCAGCCAACATGGGGTGCTAAGCTTAAGGGAGCTGGGTCTATTTCTTTCCCTTGTTCCAGGACAAATCCTCAACCTCACAGCCCCAGTGACAGAGTTCCACTCTGTGGAACTTAGCCTTTTTCTCTGTCCATCATTTCCTCATTCTGCCCCAGCAGCCACACAACCAGAAAGCCTTCTCCCCTTTGCTGGGAGCTTTCTTTTATGTAGAAAATGGGCAAAATTCCCTGTCAGCATAGGACTATGGGAAAGCAGCTTTTTAACAGTACAAAAAACAACTAGTTTGATAGCAATTAAAAGGCTGAATGTTTGCTCCATCTATGGACCGACCATGCTGATCCCTTGGTACTGCAGGGTGGGGCTATTAAATCCCAGGGTCTATTTCAGACAGGGTATTGGTCTGACCCAGGACAAATGAACCAATGTTGGCCATAGTCATTAATCAAAACCATAAATCATTTCCTAAATGTTTTATGGTGATTTTTCTAGGTGATAAGGATGCTTTTATCAAGATTCCCTCCATAAGATGATGAGGAAAAATTAGTAGTAAAATTATTCAGAACAGTACAAAGCATAGCCAGTTCAGCTCAATGCTTATGTGTGTCATGCATTGCACAAATGTCATCCCCAGGGAGGGTCCAGTATTTTATGTCATCATGATGTTTCATATAGATTTCTGGTGAAATAGTGTGAACTCATTATTGAAGTGGTCAGTTATGCAATCACCTATGTCTCTCTTGGCAGTCGCTTTCCTTTTGCACTTTAACATTTCTGGCTTCACACATAAGCAAGCAAGACTATGTATCCATTGTTAGGGAATGACTTCCAAAATTGGCTCTGAGAACCAGGCACTTCAAATCTTCATTCATTCATTATTCATTCATTTATCCAAAAAATTCCTGAGGGCATTGTATATGCCAGTTAGCATAGTAGTCATTAGAACTAGATATACTGCCCATAGGGAGCATGCAGTCCAACGGTTGAGACATGGGGCTAAAAGATGAGTGACACATGAAAATAGTGAAATGACAGAAAGGCATACAAAGGCAGCAACATGGAGAGATGTGAAATTAATCTGCCAGATATGGGAAAACCTTGAGGGTGTTCAAAGGAAAGAAGAAACTGTCAAGAGAAAGAAGTTCCCTGGAGAGGACCATAAGTCATTCCCAGGTGTTTTTATTGCCTTGTTCTTTTGGTACCTCACCATAAAACAATTTATAACTATAATAAGTCCTCAAGATTCACTAAGATGACAACAGTTACTACCAAAGTAGGCAGTGTGTGACCTCAGTGATCTGGCATTAGGTGACTGTTATTGGTTCTGCAAGCTGAAGCCCTGAATCAGCGAATCCCAGAAGTAAGCTCTCCCAGGCCCATCTCTTTTTAGAAGGATCTCTGAGCACCCAGGGTGAGACAGGGTTTTTGTATTCCTGGTCATTGCACAACTGTGTTAGTGTCCATCTTTGTCCAAGTGGGTTTCTAGAGACCTTTCACCAGCCTCTTGGTTTGTCTAAACCTGTCCTCAGGCCTCTTCTCTTTCCCTCCAGGGAACTGGAATCCTTCACCCACACTGTGCTTCCCTGGACACAGAGACACTCCCCCATCCCACCACACTTTATAATATAGTAGATTACAAGACTATAGTAGATTATAAGCTGAAGCTTCCATGTAGGAGAGTCTGGAGGATGGTGTGAAACTGGGAGAACAACACATTGTCCCACACATACAGGCATCTGTTTTTCCTGGAATTGCTCAGGGATTTCTTTGCTGCTCCATAAGAACTTCAAAATCAACTTATCTCTTAGTCTATGCTGTCAGTCTCCAAATCTCCAACTTGCTCAGCTCTTCTACCTCTTCAGTTCCCTGCAGCTCTTAGGAGATGGACACCCTAGAAGCTCCTTAGGAGGAAGGGTGGTTGCATGATGCTCTCTGGAGCCTTGCTCAGCTGCAGTAGACCTTGAGCTCAGGACATTCAGCCTCAGCACAGGGGTGTCCTGTTATGCCCTCCACCATAGGACCTGGCCAGAATACCAGGGAAGAATTGGCATATGATGTGAAGAGCAGAAAACTACAGATGGAGCCCTAAGAAGCTGCAGTATCTAAGGCAGAGAAAGAGGATCCAGTGAGGGAAGGTGGATATGGCTAGATAGCTGGAGGGGAACACGAGTGAAAAGCCACCATGCTGTCATTCTCAAAGGAAACAGTAGCACCAAGGGTCACATTCCACCAAGAGGTCAGATCAGACCTGAATGCATGGGATTCAGGAATCAGGGGCTCAGCAAGAGCAGTTCTAGTGTTGGAGCGTAGGTGCAGCCACACTGCAGTAATTCGAAGGCAGGATAATGGAGGCAATGGCTGCACAACAGTGACATGTATTCAATGCCACTGGAATGTACACAGTGACCTGACCTCAGTGGTATAGCGTGCACTGTGCTGGAGTGTGCAAAGAACACAGATAAGCTCTTCATATGACAGACTGTTCTTCGGGTTATCTACTTGGACAAATAGATTTCTAATGTGGTTGATTTTCTGAAACAATCAAGAAAATGAGAAGGGAAATGTTCATTTTTCCTTTGCATTCAGTTTTGATAATAAAATGAACACTAGTAAAGTACATTCAATGTATATGAAATATGTGCTATGTTACATATAAAATACTATGCCTCATGTGCTTTATGCATACATAAATAGGCAATGAATATTATATATACAATATTATATATACATAAAATATTATAAATGTCCATAGTAACTGTAGCAAGGGCAATAATGCCTACCAATGTTCCATTTGCCCTTTTGACTAATGGACTCTGGTCAGAAATGATACTTGTCGGTCGATGCAACATGGCGGCGGGCACGGAGAGATCAAGTCTCTGACCTCTCCAGCTGCGCGGGCATATGGAGTCGTAAACTGTCTAAATGCTGTTTGCTCAGGATCACTAGGCAATGCTGAGCTGATGTGGATCTGGGGCCAACAGTTTGGGCCTCTCAGAACACACACTGAGCCCGGATCGGCTACATTCAAGCTCCGGTTCACCTGCTTCTCGTGACTCAGCACTAACGATCCCGCTGAAATAACTGGTCGGCTCTTCTAAACTTACAGAGGTAAAAGCCAACCGAGCCTTCATAGGCAGTGGCCACAGGATTGAAACGGGGCTTGGGAGACACAGTCAGGACCCACCCGTTGCATTGGTCACCCAGCAAAGGGAACGAACGGTCACCATTTGCATGGGATACCACCATGGCAGAGAACTGATGTCACAGGCGGCGACAGGTGTGTAATCCCCCAGCCATCCCTCTCCACACAGCGGGGAAACCTTAAGGGTCCCTCCCAGCTCTGCCGTGAGCACGATAGCCAGAGAGAGGGAATCAGGAGTGGCGCGGGACTCGTGATGCAGAACTCCCGGCTACCGCTCCCACCAGTGCTGACAACTGAGGTCTCTTGAACTAGCTACCGGGGGCGTGGCTACCAGAGGGCAAGCAAATTCGCTGGGGGTTCTCAGCCCCAAGCTCTACAAACTTAGGGTCTGAGGGAGGCAAACAGGGAGAGTGTGCCCAGGCGTTTATGAAAACAGGGCTCCCAGGAGCAGCAGACCTGGCGTGTAGCCAATATTGTGGTTAGCTTCATAGGTGAGTGGGGCCTGGCTTGAGGAAACATAAGAGAAGGCCCTAGACACTCAGGATTGGAGACCCGCCCAGTCTGGGAGGAAGAGATGATGCACAGGGATGGGTTCCCACCTACAAGCTTGGCCCAGTGGGCACAGCTCCACCTACTGGAAGAGAAGTTAATTGAACTCTATGACTGCATTTATTATTATTATTATTATTTTAATTTGGGTTTTTTTTCTTTCATTTTCATTTTTTGTTGTTGTTGTTCTTTAACTTTTTTAAATGTTTTTATTTTTTTTAATTTTTTATTTTATTATTATTTTTTTAAAAAAAATTTAATTTTCATTTATTTATTATCATTATTATTTTTTTAAAAAAATTTCTTTCTTTATTTTCTATTTTTTTCTTTTGTCTTTTCATTTCTTTTCAATTTTCTTATTCCCCCTTCCTTGAATTCTACTTGCCTACTCTCATTCTCTTTAGTGACTTCTTCCCTTCCCTTCTAATATCTTTCCTCCAAGCATAAAATAAATTTATAAGAGTAAACAGTAACTCAGCAGTCAAACAGAACAAGAAGTAACATGAGCAGCATAAAAAAGCAAGGAAGAAAAGGAGTACAAACAATGAAGGACAGCCTAAATATTCAGGAGGACCTAGAGTCACCAGAAAAATGGTCATATAAAGAACTCAAGGAACACCTTAGACAGATGGAATGGAACCTTAAAGAGGATACGAGACAGCAAATCCAAACAGTGAAAGAACACATTGAAAATGAATTACATAAACAGATAAAAGAAGAAGTTAAGCATCTTTATCCAGAGATAGAGATTATAAAAAAAATCAAACAATAATTCTAGAAATGAAGGAAACGATAAACCAAATTAAAAACTCAATTGAGAGTATCACTAACAGAGTGGAGCAAGTAGAAGCCAGAACATCAGATAATGAAGACAAAATATATCATCTTGAAAAGAGTCTAGCCAACTCAGATAGGCTGGTAAAAAATCACGAGAAAAACATCCAAGAGATATGGGATAACATAAAAAAACCAAACTTATGAGTCATCAGGATAGAGGAAGGTACAGAGATTCAAACCAAGTGAATGAGTAACCTGCTGAATGAAATAATTTCAGAAAACTTTCCAGAAATAAAAAAGGAAACGGATATACAAATTGTAGATGCATACAGGACACCGAGCACACAAAATCACAGTAGACCAACGCCAAGACACATTGTTATGAAGATATCCAATATACAGAACAAAGAGAAAATATTAAAAGCTACAAGAGAAAGGAGGCAGATTACATTCAGGGGTAAACCAATAAGGTTAACAACGGATTTTTCATCACAGACGCTGAAAGCGAGAAGATCCTGGAACAACATATTTCAAACACTGAAAGACAATGGATGCCAACCAAGAATTCTGTATCCAGCAAAATTAAGCTTCAGGTACGACAATGAAATAAAAATCTTTCATGATAAACAAAAGCTAAAAGAATTTGCAGCCAGAAAACCAGCATTGCAAAGCATCTTGAGGAAAACACTACATGAGGAAGAAGTGAAAAACAATAACCAAAACCATCAGTGGGAAGTGCCTCGGTAATGACAGAGGGCGGGGGGGAAAGCTAATCATGGAGAAACAAACTAAAATAAAAAAAAGATAAATAATCAAACATGGCTGGCAGTACAAACCATAAATCAATAGTAACTCTAAACGTTAATGGCTTAAACTCTCCAAGAAAGCGACATAGGCTGGTAACATGGATTAAAAAAACAAATCCAACAATATGTTGCCTCCAGGAGACACATCTGATTGGAAAAGACATACACAGGCTGAAGTTGAAAGGTTGGGAAAAAATATACCACACACACGGTCCTCGTAAGCAAGCAGGGGTGGCTATCCTCATATAGAATAAAATCGACTTCAAGACTAAGTTAATCAAAAGGGATAAAGAAGGACATTATATACTGTTAAAAGGAACCATTCACCAACAAGACATAACAATTATCAATATTTATGCACCAAATAATGGCACTGCGACGTTCATAAAACAAATTCTCCTCAAGTTCAAGAATCAAATAGACCACAACACAATAATTATGGGTGACTTCAACACACCTCTCTCACCATTAGACAGATCCTCCAAACAAAAGTTGAATAAAGAAACTATTGACCTCAATATCACAATCAATAACCTAGACTTAACTGACATATATAGAATATATCAACCATCATCAAGTGGATATACTTATTTCTCAGCAGCACATGGATCCTTCTCAAAAATAGACCATATATTATGCCATAGGGAAACCCTCAGTAAATATAAAGGGGTGGAGATAATACCATGCATTTTATCTGATCATAATGGAATGAAACTGGAAATCAATAATAAAAGAAGGAAGGAAAAATCCTACATCACATGGAAAATTAACAATATGTTACTGAATGATCAATGGGTTACAGAAGACATAAAGGAGGAAATCAAAAAATTCTTAGAGATAAATGAAAATACAGACACAACATATCGGAATCTATGGGACACAATGAAAGCAGTTTTAAGAGGGAAATTCATCGCCTGGAGGTCATTCCTCTAAAAAAGGAAAAACCAACAAATAAATGAGCTCACACTTCATCTCAAAGCCCTAGAAAAGGAAGAGCAAAACAACAGCAAATGTAGCAGAAGGCAAGAAATAATTAAAATCAGAGTGAAAATCAATGAAATTGAAACAAAAGAAACTATTGAAAAAATTAACAAAACTAAAAGTTGGTTCTTTGAAAAAATAAATAAGATCGACAGACCCTTAGCCATGCTCACGAAGAGAAGAAGAGAGAGAACTCAAATAACTAACATACGGGATGAAAAAGGCAATATCACAACAGATGCTACAGAAATACAGAAGACAATTAGAAATTATTTTGAAAACCTATATTCCAATAAAATAGAAGATAGTGAAGACATTGATAAATTCCTTAAGTCATATGATTTGCCCAGACTGAGTCAGGAGGATACACACAATTTAAACAGACCAATTTCAATGGATGAAATAGAAGAAGCAATCAAAAGACTAACAACCAAGAAAAGCCCAGGACCAGATGGGTATACAGCGGAGTTTTACTAAACCTTTAAAAAAGAATTAATACCAATACTTTTCAAGTTATTTCAGGAAATAGAAAAAGAGGGAGCTCTGCCAAATTCATTCTATGAGGCCAACATCACCCTGATTCTGAAACCAGACAAAGACACCTCAAAGAAAGAAAACTACAGACCAATATCTCTGATGAACCTAGATGCAAAAATCCTCAATAAAATTCTGGCGAATCGGATACAAAGGCACATCAAAAAAATTGTGCACCATGATCAAGTAGGATTCATCCCTGGGATGCAAGGATGGTTCAATATACGGAAATCAATAAATGTTATTCACCACATCAATAGACTTAAAGATAAGAACCATATGATCATCTCGATAGATGCAGAAAAAGCATTCGATAAAGGTCAGCATCCCTTTATGTTCAAAACATTAGAAAAACTAGGGATAACAGGAACTTTCCTCGACATTGTAAAAGCTATCTATGCTAAGCCTCAGGCTAGCATCATTCTGAATGGACAAAAGTTAAAGGCATTCCCTCTAAAATCTGGAACAAGACAGGGATGCCCTCTATCACCACTTCTATTCAATATAGTTCTCGAAACACTGGCCAGAGCAATTAGACAGACGAAAGAAATTAAAGGCATAAAAATAGGAAAAGAAGAACTTAAATTATCACTATTTGCGGACGACATGATTCTATACCTAGAAGACCCAAAAGGGTCTACAAAAAAACTACTAGAACTAATAAATGAATTCAGCAAAGTTGCAGGATATAAAATCAACATGCATAAATCAAAGGCATTTCTGTATATCAGAGACAAAACTTCTGAAACAGAAATGAGGAAAAACACTCCATTCACAATATCCTCAAAAAAACTAAAATACTTGGGAATCAACCTAACAAAAGTTGTGAAAGATTTATACAATGAAAACTACAGAACCCTAAAAAGAGAAGTAGAAGAAGATCTTAGAAGATGGAAAAATATACCCTGTTCATGGATAGGCAGAACTAACATCATCAAAATGGCGATATTACCAAAAGCTCTCTATAGGTTTAATGCAATGCCAATCAAAATCCCAGTGGCATTTCTTGTAGAAATAGATAAAACAATCATGAAATTCATACGGAAAAATAAAAGACTCAGAATAGCAAAAGCAATTCTAAGCAGGAAGTGTGAATCAGGCAGTATAGCGATACCAGATTTCAAACTATATTACAGAGCAATAGTAACAAAAACAGCATGGTACTGGTACCAAAACAGGCGGGTGGACCAATGGTATAGAATAGAGGACACAGAGACTAATCCACAAAGCTACAACTATCTTATATTTGATAAAGGAGCTAAAAGCATGAAATGGAGGAAGGATAGCATCTTCAACAAATGGTGTTGGGAAAACTGGAAATCCATATGCAACAAAATGAAACTGAATCCCCTCCTCTCGCCGTGCACAAAAGTTAACTCAAAGTGGATCAAGGAGCTAGATATCAAATCAGAGACTCTGCATCTGATAGAAGAAAAAGTTGGCTACGATCTACATACTGTGGGGTCGGGCTCCAAATTCCTCAATAGGACACCCATAGCAGAAGAGTTAATAACTAGAATCAACAAATGGGACTTACTTAAACTGAAAAGTTTTTTCTCAGCAAGAGAAACAATAAGAGAGGTAAATAGGGAGCCTACATCATGGGAACAAATCTTTACTCCTCACACTTCAGATAGAGCCCTAATATCCAGAGTATACAAAGAACTCAAAAAATTAGACAATAAGATAACAAATAACCCAATCAACAAATGGGCCAAGGACCTGAACAGACACTTCTCAGAGGAGGACATACAATCAATCAACAAGTACATGAAAAAATGCTCACCATCTCTAGCAGAGAAATGCAAATCAAAACCACCCTAAGATACCATCTCACTCCAGTAAGATTGGCAGCCATGATGAAGTCAAACAACAACAAGTGCTGGCGAGGATGTGGGGAAAAGGGTACTCTTGTGCATTGCTGGTGGGACTGCAAACTGGTGTGGCCAATTTGGAAAGCAGTATGGAGATTCCTGGGAAAGTTGGGAATGGAACCACCATTTGACCCAGCTATTGCCCTTCTCGGACTATTCCCTGAAGACCTTAAAAGAGCGTACTACAGGGATACTGCCACATCCATGTTCATAGCAGCACAATTCACAATAGCTAGACTGTGGAACCAACCCAGATGCCCTTCAATAAATGAATGGATAAAAAAAATGTGGCATTTATACACCATGGAGTATTACGCAGCATTAAAAAATGACAAAATCATGGAATTTGCAGGGAAATGGATGGCACTAGAGCAGATTATGCTTAGTGAATTTAGCCAATCCCTAAAAAACAAATACCAAATGTCTTCTTTGATATAATGAGAGCAACTAAGAATAGAGCAGGGAGGAAGAGCAGGAAGAAAAGATTAACATTAAACAGAGACATGAGGTGGGAGGGAAAGGGAGAGAAAAGGGAAATTGCATGGAAATGGAGGGAGACCCTCATTGTTATACAAAATTACATATAAGAAGTTGTGAGGGGAATGGGGAAATAAACAAGGAGAGAAATAAATTACAGTAGATGGGGTAGACAGAGAAGATGGGAGGGGAGGGGAGGGAGGATAGTAGAGGATAGGAAAGGTAGCAGAATACAACAGCCACTAATATGGCATTATGTAAAAATGTGGATGTGTAACCGATGTGATTCTGCAATCTGTATTTGGGGTAAAAATGGGAGTTCATAACCCCCTTGAATCTAATGTATGAAATATGATATGTCAAGAGCTTTGTAATGTTTTGAACAACCAATAAAAAAAAAAGAAAAAGAAAAGAAATGATACTTGTCACTTTTAGATTCAGTCATAGAAGATCAGTCCTGATTCTGATGCACTCATTTTTGCATCAGTAAAAGTGGAGTGTTCTAAATGGGTGTAGCCAAGAGGCAAGGAGCATCCACCAGCCAGATCCCAGGAACAGAGGCTCCTCTCCCACTCACCCCTTGGCTGACTCACAGTGGATGGGCAGCACAAGGGAGAAACTTTTGCTGTGCTATGTCACTACAATGTTGCAACTCATTTGTTATAATAGTTACTCTATCACAGTTATTCTGATAGAATAACTACTCCTTGGAATTCCCTAAACCAAAGCTTAACCAGAACTTTAAATTCAGAGAAAAGGGCAATAGATTTTAAGTGCAATGATTGCATTCTATTCTCAAACCACTTTTTAAAAATCAAGTAATAACTTCAATTTTGTTTTTAAAATATTTTATTTACCTCTTAAATCTGGGGGGAAATAATTTCAAACTCTTCTATCTGGATAATGTTTAATGATTTTAAATCTTCTAATTTCTTCTTATTTCTAGACTTTTAAGCAAAAGAACTTTCTGGGATAACTAATAAAGTTAACCTAAGTAGTATCCCAAGATTAGAAGGAAGAGGCCTTAGAATAGCATTCCATGTGGATTACAAAAGGAACTCACAAGATATTTTTTGTAAAGTTAAAATAATTGAGCTAACATTTATCATGAAAAATAATATTTTTTTTAAAAAAAGAGTAGCCTTCTGCCAGCTTCATGGTTTATTTGAGACAAAATGAAATGCTGAAGGAAGCATTTTTCAGAATTCATCCAACCCAGCTGGATCCAAGTAGTCCAGGAGGGTGCAAACACACTTTAGTGGTTAGAGTTCAAGACTATGAAGTGTGAACAGTGTACTGCTTTCTAACTTCAGCTACATGGGGGTTTTATGAGGATTAAATAGTTAAAACTCTTGGATAGGGACAAATGCTTAAGTTCTAAGCATTATTATTATCTGAAACTATTACTACATCAATTCTTTGTGTAATCAAGTATTATTATTGGAAGCTCTGCAAGAAAACCTAATCTTTAGAGATTTTCAGCTCCATCTGCAGAACAAAGGGGTATGGGTATCATTTATCCTAAGTATTTTAGACATATGAATCATGAGTACCTAAACAGTGAGTGTTTCTTGTTTGCCCATATTTCAACCCATAAGAACTTTGTATTTATTGGCATGACCCAAAAAGCAATATGTTACTCTGGGGAGGAAATAAAACACAAAAAGATTTAAGTTCTAGAATAAGAATAAAGTAAAATGGAATCTATCCAAACATTTTCAGCTGAGATTAAAACCCCTCCTGGATATCTGAAAAAATTGCTCTTTAAGTAATTAAAACTATAACCTGTGCTCTTTAGTAAATTCTGGTAATTTCTCTGTACTCAGTTTCAAGTATTTTCTGCCTGGCTTCTTTCCAAAGAGCACACCTGTGTGTTAGTTGAACAATGTCTTACTGAAAGATGAAATTAACTAATTTTGTTTGATTTGGATCTTGGTTAAAACTCTGAAGTTAGATATTTATATGCAGAGCTACATAAAGAATACTAGCTTAAATTATTCCACCAGGGACTATAATAAGATTTCCATTTAGCTAATAGAACATTAGAATATGCTTAGCTAATGAAAATGATTCATCTCTGTTTTTCTATCAAACATAAGAGTTGGGGGGCAGGGATGAGCTATTATTTTAGGTACAGACATTTCAGTGTTTTAACTTTCTTCCCTTTCATGCTACATCTTCTTAAAAATTTCAGTTTTGTTTCTGAACTCTGAAAAGTCCTTGATCTATTTTAATTATGAAAAAGTAATAAAACATTGTTTTGACTTTAAATTATTGGTCTTTAATGCCTTTGATCCCCCTTTTCCATGTAAAACAAAAGCCTAATGATTCCCATTAAATGAGGGAAATAAAGTTTATCCCAATGACTATTTTCATTTTATGAGGGCAATTTAAGTTTTTGCTCTTTCCCATTAATTACATGGGGATGGCACAAACTACAGAAGACAGGCTTTATTGGTTTCCAATTTTGATCTCAATTGTTGTTACCACTCTATAGAGAATTAACATGTAACTGAGTGGGGGTTCCACTTTCCACACCTCAAGGGTACAGGTGTGTTCAGTAGGTATCAGGTGCCATTTACAACAATGAGACAATTTCTGAGCAATCATGCTTTCCTGTAAGTCTTCTGCCAGAATGGCCTCCAAGGAACTTCCATCTTGCTGTCAGATGAGCCAACTCTTCTGGTATTCGACATGTGGGCTTTCTCAGGCCTTGATGGGAAAGAATGTTGGTGACTTCCCCGGCCATCCTGTCTGAGGCTCCAAATAATGAAGAGAAATCTCAATTTAGGAAAGGAGTCTTTGATTGCACTTAAAATGTCTCCTTGGTTGCTTCTCAAATATTTTGCAAAGCACCTTAGGGAAAGTAGTAAATGTGCCTATTTAAAAAGATGATTGGCTGGATGCGGTGGTGTATGCCTGTAATCCCAGCGGTTCGGGAGGCTGAGGCAGGAGGATCACAAGTTCAAAGCCAGCCTCAGAAAAAGTGAGGCACTAAGCAACTCAGTGAGACTCTGTCTCTAAATAAAATACAAAATAGGGCTGGGCATGTGGCTCAGTGGCTGAGTGCCCCTGAGTTAATCCTTGGTAGCCACCCCCCCAAAAAAGATTATTCAATTCTACATACAACATTGGACAAACAAATGAAAAAAAGATGGATGAAAGTAAGTATAGAAATAGGTATCAGGGCTGGGGATGTGGCTCAAGCGGTAGCGCGCTCGCCTGGCATGCGTGCGGCCCGGGTTCGATCCTCAGCACCACATACCAACAAAGATGTTGTGTCCACCGAGAACTAAGAAAAAATAAATAAAATATTAAAATTCTCTCTCTCTCTCTCTCTCTGACCCCCCTCTCTCTCTCTCTCTCTTAAAAAAAAAGAAATAGGTATCAAATAAGGAACAGATAAAACAGAAGTAGAGCATATGTGTGCTAAACATGGGTTAGAAAGGATGGAAAAACCAAGTGCTTGATAAATATTCAGGGGTCATGTGATACCTCCAATTTTCATGAGACATTGAATACCCATGTCATCTTTAATTAGCTAGTTGGTGGTGGTACCCAATTAACCTCCACTTTTTCTCAATCCACCACTCAGTTCGGGCTACTTTTTTATGTAGCACTGGAATTATTAGGACACTGTGACCCACGAGACATTAATGCACCACAGAAGCAATGCCCAAAGAGCAGAAGCAGCATCTGCAATTTCGAAGGCCATATGTCTCTAGTTTATAAAACTTTAAACATGCACATACAAAAAAAGACCTAATTGTTAAGGAGCAGCACACATGGAATTTCTTGGGAAGCCATATATTTCTCTAATTCTCATCAGATTGACCCCCAAAATCATATTTCTAGGCATTCCCAAGGATGCCTTATGTATTATGTGTGCTCACTTAGATTATATGCAGCTTCTCCTCTCCAGCTGGTGCTTGAAGTCTCTGACATGAAGGTTTCACAACTCTGAAGCCATGGTGTTTCCCTCCAGAAAACAAAGAATGACTCACACCAACACTCTGCATCACTCTTTATCACACAGATTCAAGTAAATGGTCTCTAGAAGTAAATGGATGTTACAAGATGAAATTTGGTTGTGGACCAACTAGGGAGATTAAATTGTCAAATAATCCAAAGGGCTTTCCCTGGAAATGGTTCCATAGCATGACAGGGAGGTAAGGTCCTGGGATTTATGACCTCCTCATCCTTCTTCATTTCTTTCTTCTTAAGTTCTCTACCTTGATTTTATTTATAGCCTCGATCCTCCAGTGGGGTTGAGCAGCCTCATATTGCCTGTGAGCTTTTTAGAAATGTAGATTCTCATTCCCATCCTACACTGACTTTGCCAGAATCTGCATTTTAACAAGATTCCCAAGTTACTCCAAAGCACATTAAAGTGAGAAAAGTACCAATTTGTAGAACAGAACCTGTGGATTCTCCCACTCCAGTTTCACATCCACGTTCATTTCCAGTCTGGCAGCTCTAAGACTCAAAGCTTGGTCCCTCCTCCTCCTCCTCCCCTTTCAGACTGCAGCATGTGCAAAGCTGTCCTTGGCAGCATTTGACTCCAGTGCCGTCCTTTCCCATTACCTGTAAGTAACACTTTCCTGTTCCCTTCCTGCTGAAAATGTCTGCACAGGCTCCTGGGCTCTGTTTACCCTCTTCTCGGAGAGGCTGGAAACACAGCCCAAGCATCAACCGTAGCTGGCTTAAGGGGCTCTGTCTGCCCTGCCTCTTCTCATGCCAGATGTAATTACTCCCAGAGTTCAGAGGTTTATGACTTGTTTCTTGTAGTTCCAAATTTGTGGTCAAGATGCCCTAGTGTTGAGTTGGCAGGACTAATGGCTTGTTTAAATATTTTTCCATCTCTTCCCTTCCAAACCATTTCTTCCGGGTTGATATCACTTATATGAAAATGTGAATGTAGTGAAATCATGTGAATCACAGCTATCAAGCCTGTCTTTAAACTTTTATACTGATTAAGTCACTACATCAGCCAATTCTACACACTTTAAATCTACTCTGAAAGAAACAGTACCTGAAATTGGATATCAAGTCTTTCCATAGGTACTTGTATGTACTCTGAGAATATTCTTTTGCTTCCTAGAAACGGCAAGAGATTATCTTTGGAGTCCAGAAAGGGAAAAATGGTGAAGATGTGTAGAAATCAGAACCTTCATGCATTGCTAGTGGAATGGCACCACAACTCTGGGAAATAGTTGGTTGTTTCTCAAAAATGTAAACATAGCAAAATAAGGCAGTATTAAAGGCAGTATCATATTGGCCCAGAAATTCCACTTACAGGTAACAACCCATAGAAGTGAAAACATTTACATACTTAAATGTAAATGTCTATAGTACCACAGTAGCATTATTTACAATAGACAAAAGGAGGAAGCAATACATGTTCATGAATACATGAATGGACTTTTAAAACATGGTACATGCACACACACACACACACACACACAAGACACATATATGGAATATTATTCAGCCATAAAAAAGAATAAAGTTCTGATACATGCTACAACATGAATGAGCCTTAAATTTATTATACTAAGTTAAATTATCCAGGCACAAAAGGACAAATTTTGAATGATTATGCTTATAACAGGCAAATCACAATTTTTACAGGGCAGGAAAGAAAAGCCCTGGAGAAGACAGTAGGAATTAAAGGGTTTATATTGTGTGTGTGTGTGTGTGTGTGTGTGTGTGTGTGTGTGTGTGTATATGTTGCAGTGGGAGGGCAGACACTAAGCAGATAAACAAATAACCTCAGGATGAGATTAGTAATGTTAGAAAAAATTAAAAAATCAGAATTAGAAGCTGGTGAGTGGCAAAGGAAGAGAGATTGGTTGGGGGAGGCTGTTATGATTTGGTTGTGGTTTTTCCCCAAAACTCTCATGTCAAATCTTGTTGCTAATGTAGTGCTGCTGCAAGGTGAGACTGTAAGAAGAGTTAATGTATTTCTCTAGAGACTAGATTAGGTAATACAGGAAATGATTATCTCTTGCAAGAGAAAGCTGTTATAAAGTAGGTCAGCTCCTTTGTCTCTTCTCTTCAACACATTCCTATTTCCCCTTCTGCTTTCCCACCAAGCATACAGCAATACGTGGCCCCCACCAGAAGCAGAGCAGAGTCTGGCACCATGCTCTTGGACTTCCAGAACCAAAACTAAATAAACCTTTTTTCTTTATAAAGTACCAAGTCTCAAATATCCTGTTATAGCAACAGAAAACATACTGAGACAACACTCAGCTAAGATATCTTGGTCATGCCTCAGTTTTACTAAGGGCTGTGTCTACAGGACATAGTCTTTAGACAGAAACCTGTCCTTTGATACTGCCTTATTTTGATTTTCATATATCTGTCTAAATTCTTTTTCATTTTACTCCCCAAACTCATCTTCTAACCCTAGAATCAATAAAGCAGTGCAGTTGTCTAAGAAAACAATTTAACTAAGTCCAGCTGGCCCAAATTCAAGTTCTCTAAAGTCAATTAGCATATAACCAACTTGCTTAATGATCTACTGACCTTGTACTGCTTTCATCTACCTTTCTTGTAATGTTTCATCTGCTGCAACAATGACTAAATCAGTCAGGGCCACTCCAGGTGAAGTGCACTGGCATGAACAAATGACACAGACATTGGGTTCAGTGACAGCTCCTCAGTCCCAGCTCCCACAAGGAAGGCAAGGGAGAGGTTGGGGGGAGAGAGGGGGAGAGGAAGAGAGAGGGGGGGAGGGAGAGAGAGGGAGAGAGAGAGAGAGAGAGAGAGAGAGAGAGACATGCCTGAAGCCCTACTTATGAGGCAAGGAATTGGGTTTCAGTAGGGTGTAGCCCAGTCCCATTGGGTGACGCCCACTCCCAGAGCTGTAATTCCTTGCCAAGCAAAGGTGGGGTCCATTTGCTTTCTGCTCCAAGCAGAAGCGAGTTCCACACCTCCATAGCTCAAGGCTAAGGGTGATGCTCAGCTGCTGTGTGCTTAGCTTCTGTTCATGGTGTCCCCGACAGTTTCACTTTTAGAGCATTTCCCATGAAGTAGGACAGTTTCAGCCTTTTTACAAAGTTTTGTATTTTTCTACATATTTTTATGCTTCAGTCATTTATTTTTGTATTCCTCATAAGCATTTATGCAATTATTCATGTGATTCATCAAACTGATCTATTTGAAGGGTCCCTACCTCTATTTTACTCTTTCCTTTGGATTTTTAAAAAATACCTATTTATCTGTATAGGCTCATTAGTAGAAATTAATCCCACCTGTGTTTGATGTAGCTCATGAAGTATTACTATTTTGACAGAGGCAAACTATTTTCCAAGAAGCTTCCTAGTAGCAACTTTTTACAGGTGTTTCTAGGCTCATAAAAATGAAAAACTAAAAATGCATTACCAGTAATTACATACTATCTGATCACATTATACTCATTTGGAGGTTTAGGAAAGGCTGAATCTCCAGAGCCCACACATATGGACAGAGACAAGACTACAGGTTTTCTGACTTCAAACCCAGTGCATCAAGCAAGCCTTTATGCTGCCTCCATGCTGATGCTGCCAACGTGCCAGCTGTACTGTTAAATAAGACATGGTTTATCTACCATTTGCCCAAACCTTGTCTGATTTGGAAAATATCATCTCTTGTTACCAGCAGTACTTTATTCAGGAGGAAACTTGGTTGAATAGATAGACAAATTATATGTAAATTGACATTCTAAAATTTAGTCCATGAATTCAATCCCTAGCACCAAAAACAAAACAAAAAATTACAGAAATAAAAAATTAAAAACCAAGATCAGGAAATAGTTGAGCAAAAAAAACATCCCCCCTCCAGAAACATTTAAGTTAGAAAATCTTGGTTGGAGGGATTTTATACCCCTCCTAGACGTGTAGCAGTGCCTAGAAATATTTTAAGTTGTCACAACAGGGGAGAGGGGGCTACTGGAATCTAATGGATAAAGGCCAGGGATGCTGACAAATGTCCTGCAATGCACAGGACAGTCCCCACAGGGAAGAACTATCTGGCCCCAAATGTCAGCTGTACTGAGGCTGAGAAACCCTGTTTCAATGGCTGATTATTTAAGGAGGAAAAAGTGGGGTGTACTTTGGAGACTAATGCTGGCCTTGCAGAGAACAGTCTTCTTTGCACAGCATAATCTACTTCCCCAATATGGCTTTCACATGTCTTGCCATTTATGCCCACACTCTTTTTTTTTTAATCTATGTTCCTATGTTCATTTTCATTCGTCTGTTTTCTCTGGCACAACCCCCTATCCACCAACTCTCTTTATAAGCTTGACTCTAGTTCTCAGTGGAGAGACAGACCATTATTAACTCAAGTTTTGTCACTGCTCCCAGACCCATCACCTGGGCGAGGCTCCAACATCAGGCAAAGCAGGCAAGGTCTCTGGTCCAACCTACTCCTTTTCTAGGCCAAGACCAGCTGGGAACCAACTGAGGTAGGGGAGGATTTCCTACTCTTTTCCATTTGTCTTTCCAACTCCAAAACTCCAGTTTCCTGCTGTCCTCCTTTATCCTCCTCTGCTCTTCCTTTAGGAAACTAGTGAATTTTTTACCCTTATCTGCTGGTCAAGGTGTCCCATCCAATGTCTGAGCCTCAAGACTGATTTCTTTCAACCATCCCTTTAAGCCTCATTCTCAGAGAGGATTGAGACTCAAAAAAACTAATTATTGACAATGTATGGCCCTTTCCAGCCTTTCAACAAGGGACCCTGCTCAATGAACATAATATTTCCTGGTGGAATATAGGGCATGCTAATACAAAGTGCACTTCCCAATCTTTTTCTCATTGGCTTCCAGAGCTTCTCTCCAAGCCTGGGAGGGCAGGGCTCTCTAATGCCCATCAAGATGGTGAAATATGCATAGACATTCAAGTCGCCCATTGGTGGCTGGTGGTGCTTGCATGAAACACAGGGGCTTCAGACCCCATGAGATCCTGTTGGGTGGGAAGTGGGTATGGAACCTTTGCATTATACCCAGGCTCTTCCTTCATGCATGGTACCTCTACCATATGTCCCAACATTACCCTACCTCCCCTCTGCCTCCAAACCTTTGGAACTATGTGGTTTAAAGAGCACTCTTATGTGAAACCCTGGCTCACTTCAACCAGTTGGCATCTTTTCTTCTCAGAGAGATCCCCAGCAGATGTTTGCCCCTTAGAAAGGACCCTCAAGCTTCATTTGTGTGATGTCCACAGCTCCTCTTGCTCCTTTCTGACATGGGAAAACTCCAGCTGAAATAGCTCACATTCTTTCCCCAGGTTCTCATTCTGCTCTTTCCTCATTAAGTAAGGTAATTAGCCAAAGGCAAAACAAAACTTGGTATTTCATTGTTGAGCAAATGTAAAAACATTTGAAAAACAGCCTGAAGATCTATAAGGGACATACAGTCTAAAGGGAAAACAGAACACCATTAACACAGTCAGTCTGAAAAAATGCTGTAATTGATAAATGTCCCATGTGGCTATGGGAGTCCAGAAGTAAGAGAGCAACTACCTGGGCAGTGTGGCTGGGGAAATGGTCTCCTGGCCTCAGAACTAAGCAACAACCTCAGGTGAGAAGCACTTGCCCGTTTCTATGGCACCAGCAGCTTAGTAGATGCTTTTATTTTTCATTCCATAAATGGCTCCAAATGTCAGTATTACTTTAGTGTGCACTGCTTTATGAAAAAATCAAAGGTTGATTTTCCATATGATCCAAGAGACAAACTATAACTGAGAAAACAACAGTTTCATTGTTGCTTTGGCCTAAATTATGGGCAGTTTCATGTTCTCTCAGTTTGCTGACTTTTGCCCTGGAATAAACTTCATCTGACTCTAGATGAAGTTCTAACACTACCTTCAGCCATTTCTGCCCTCAGGCCTTCATGATTGTGTACACTAATCATTACCAAATTATTTCACAGCTGCAGCAAAGTGGGAAAATTACCTAACATACCCCAACAAGTGGCACCAAACATTTAGAAGCACACTTTGATATTATGATACCATAGTTAATCCACTCTACTCCTCCCTAGCTAAATGTCATTAACCTAGGTAGCTACTCCTGTCTTTTCTTTCAAACTCCCACAATGATTCTACCACACTTGGCATGAGTTTTGGTTTGGTTTGGTTTTCACAGGACACTTATGTGTTCCAAACAACTTTTTCCTTTTTAACTGAAGTAAGCAGCAAAGCTCTCTTAAGTGCATCTCCATCCACAGATTCAGGGCATTGTAAGCCAATGTCATTCACTTATGATCAATCATGCATCATCATATTTGAAATCAGAAGTGGAACCACACAGAATGACTTTAGATAGAGCCTGCCTCCTCCAACACTTTGACCCACAACACAAAGAAAGCCTTCTTCTGGAAGAACAGGAGAGGAAATACTGACTGCAGTCTAAGGAGACATGGGGAAATTAGAAGAGAGGGGATGGAGCTGGACCTTCAAACCTGTGTAGAATTTCAAATAGTAGAGAACAGGAGAAAGTCTCTCCAAGATCAAGGCCTCAAGCAAGAATACCATGGTAGAAAAGACTGGGGCCTAATTTTTTTTAAGTGCTGGAGATCAACATTTTGGGGAAAGGCAGAGATGAGAAGGAGCCCCAGCAAGGAACAGGATATGTAGGGCATTGGGTGGCAAGTTAAGACTTTATTCCGTAGGAAAGGGAGGCCCTGTGAGACTTCAGAAAATACTCTAGGAGCATGGGGGAGAGGAAGATATCCTAAGAGCAAAAGTGAAAACTTGAATCTGGACACTAGGTATGGAGAGGAGGGGAAAATAGTAATCAAATTGATCAGATTGAAGTCAGGTTGGGCATGGGAAAGTGAAGTGAAGGGTTGATATGAAGAAAAAGGCAAAGATCAGACCATACATATGAAAGTATTCTTTCAGGGGCTGGTGTTGTGGCTCAGCGATAGAGCGCTCACCTAGCATGGGTGAGGCCCTGGATTCGATCCTCAGCACCACATAAACATAAGTAAATAAAGTAAAAGTATTATGTCCAACTACAACTACAAATAAATAAATAAATAAGTAAAAGTATTCTTTCAGCCCAAGGCCCAGGGTAGGAAATCAACAAACCCTCTTTTCAGTTGATGATTTCAGGATTTGGAGTATAAGTGTCAGGTGGTAACATTTACTGGAACCAAGAAGAGAAAAACAGGCACTGGGGGAAAGATACCCAGGTAAGCCATGAGTATGTTACATTTGGGATGCTTGAGAAACACCCAGAGGGAAATGAAAAAATGACATTGTATATACAACTCTGGGACTCAGGGAAAGATCTGGAATAGAGGCAAAATCATCAGTGTCCACAGTTCACAGGTGAAGTTACAAAAAAATAAATAAGAAGAATAAGTAAAAGAGCACAGAGGCATGGAATCCTTGGGAGCATCAGCATCTGTCACTGGACACTGTGCCATGCACAAGCCACTCACTTCCCTGCCACCTGTATCTCTAGAGCCTAGCACAAGACTGGCAAAGATCACCTTGCTCAGTCAAGTTTTCTAACTAATGGGATGAACCATCTTAATAGGGCAGTCCCTTTCATCTCAGGAGTAGACAGAGATGAGACTGCCGAATATCAACTCTACCAACTTTCCTTGTGGTTTCTCTTTTAGAGAATAAAAATGTCACATAAAGCTGTACAAAGAATATGAACCCACCTTTCCAGTGACCTCAGCTTCTGCAGTGTCTGGAACTCCTGTGCCATCTCACTGACTCTTCTTGCCTTCAGCATGTTTAATCTCCACTTTAGGGAGTTGGGGCAAAATGAAACTCCTTTGAACTTAGGATACTTTTAACATTCTCTTTCATAAAGAAAACTTTCAAATCAAGAAAAACCTGGTTGTTCCTCTGGGACTGTTGTTAACTGATTCATCATTTTCTAAGAGCTGGCCCTCATGTACAACATGTGGGAAGCTCAGAATACCTTTAAAATGCATGTGCATGTGCACACACACCTGTATATGAATCTTAGAATCTATCAGTGAGCACTGTTCTCTGGGCACACTCAGAAGAGAACAGGTGAGGGTGGCATATCATCAAGATCTTTATAGAAGAAAAGTTTTGAGAATAGAACCACAAAAGCTAAGTAAGTTGATTTGCTTATTTGTTTGTCAAGGCAAAAGAAACCACATAAGCAAAAATATGGAGGCCTGAGTGCAAACTATTTGAAAAGTGCTGGAGCAGAGTCTCAGAAGAGTCTTAACTACATGTCACATGATTGGATTTGTGCTTTGGGAAGGTTGTTCTGCAGCTAGTGTGGACATTAGAACACAGCCTGGAAAGACACCTGAGCAGAGAGCTTTATGCCAAGGTACCTCCTTTCCATCCTCTTGTTGGCCTCACAAAGGCCTCAGGAGGGCTGGATCTTGAAGACTGACATTAGTAAATGGGACCTAAGTTCATACACAAAGCCTCTGCAACTGGCAGAAAGAAAACACACACGGAGCAGTCAAGCCCAGAAAAGGGAGGGGTCAAGATGATACTGCTCAAGAAAGTATCTTTTAGACCCCATGTCTTAGATGGGATTTAACTTGTATTTAAGGTCTTGATTTATCATTACTAATTTTTTCCAGCCATAATTTAGCTTCCTAAAACCCTTTCTGTGTTCGAAGGAGTTTGCCTATGTGTCAACTTTGGATCTGGCTTTAGCCTCAGCCCCAGGGAAAATGCAAAGCTCTCTTAACCTTGAGGAATCCAAAGAAAATGGCAACTTGCTGTGGCTTCTCTCACTAGGCCTTACTCCTAGTAACTTTCACTTTAAGAACTCTGATAACACAGATAGACCATGATGCTATAAAATTCAAGTGGGATTTACTAAGAGCTCTTATGGTCTGATGCAATCCCTAAATTATATCTTGGGAATATGAGCTAACCATTTCATCAGGGTTTAAGAGTCTTTACTATACAAGAAACAATTTTTAAAAATACTGATTTAATTGCTGGTGCATTTAACTGACTTTTCATAGTATACTTTAAGGATTTTGCACATACAGATGCAAATGAAGTAGAGACAGAATGGCTGAATTTCTATAGTAATTTCTTAAGATATAAAAAGTAAAAATAGTAAATTCTGTTCTACAGTTCTAGATGCATAGCCCTCTTCTGCCTGGCAAGAGAAGCACAGTCATGTAAAGGACTCTCATTTTCACCTCTAGAAAACTTCTACTTGTTCATTTTCTTTCTGGTTCAAAGAATAAAAAAACATATTGCTGTATCAGGACCTTGGAAAGGACTTCTACCCCCATAGTCGGTAATGATATTGGTCCAGGTTTCCAAGTAAGAAGAAATTCTTACATTGGTTATCAAGAGCACTACCATCAATCCACTTGGTATTAGAAAAAAGAAACCTCCCCTAGGAAAACTCCTAGAAGACTCTGAAAGTGAGACATGATTATCAAAAAATTTTTTAAAAAAGGAAATAGGTAGATAGCACTTCCCCATCAACTGGTTGCTAACACCTGGGATGCTCTTTCCTGCTCTTTCTTTTGGTTACAAAGGCAAGATAAGAGGAGGAGGAGGCATGAGAAGAAAGGAAACCTAAAATCTATAAAAGGGCCAGACACCCCCACTCCCACAGAATCAGCTCTGGGTCCCTTCTCCTCTCCAGAGAAGTCTGTTTCTGTTTATCCCCTAAATTAAACTTGTTTTCTTGCTTAGGTGTTCCTCGGGTGTTTAGTCTTCAACACCAAACCAGGGGAATGAGGACCCAATCTTGATTTTCAAGACCCATATCAAAAGGATCAGCGATTCATTACATATAGATTCATTACATATGGCAGCATATGCTAAAGATGACTTTAGAAAGATGAAAATCCACCCAGGACAGTCGTTTACATTTACCGTTTACTCCCAGGGCTCTATCATTGCAGGAAACTCATTTTCACCTCATCTCTGAACTTTTCAAACACAGTTATCACCCATCCAGAAAGTCCATTCTTATGTTCACTAAATTTGTTACATTTTAAAATATTCTTAATAAAAGCCTATCATTTATAACAACTTATGATATTTAATTCATTTTCCTTTTTATTTATTGTTATGCTCTTTTATTTTCTCCAGATGTCACAGTGAGAAAGAACATTCAGAGAAGAATGTAGAGAGGTCCGAGTTTCAGATGGCAATAATGCTAGAAAAACCTTAGGTCAATTAACTCTTCTCAGATTCAGAATCCTAACCCCTTAAAGGGAGAGGATCTTTCTGAGCCTTCTGATCAAATAAGACTGCTGTGAGTTTCAGACAGGAGCGTGTCTATAGACACAATCTGAAACCCACCATGAGCCAGAGCAAAAACAGAGTTTCTAAGTTTCCACAGATATATCAGACATCATGTAATTTCTATATCCTTAGTTTCCTTTGATTATGATCCATAACTTTGGCCTTCAAATATTTCACATTCTTAGACTTAATTTTAAAGTAACCTAGCACTGCAGGCTATGCTTTCTACAATACTAGCTAACTATAAAGTTATCATCTAACTTTCTCACCTAAGAACCAAAGACTTGACCAGTCATTGCTCCATATTAAAATCTATTAAAATTATAAAATTTTATGGTAACCAATGACCATCTAAAACCATTTCAAATTTAAGAGATTTGCCAATATGTCCTCATATAATGATTGCTACAGTTTCATTATTATTTCAGTTTACAAATATGTATTAAGCAAACACTTGGCAAAGTGCTAGCAATTAAGCCCATGAAGCTACTAGAAACTAGCAAATAAGTTAAAGAGAGAGCTCAGCACAGTAGTGCATGCCTGAATCCCAAAGACTCAGAAGACTGAGACAGAAGGATTGCAAGTTCAATTTTTTAGTATGCTGCTGAAGCTAGCTAGCACTAGAATTGCAAGTTCAAGGCCAGCCTCAGAAAGTTAGTGACACCCTGTCTCAAAAAATAAAAAAAAAGGCTGGAATATAACTCAGTGATAAAGCATCTCTGGGTTAAATCCACAGTATATTAAAAAGGAGGGGGGTGGGAATTGAGGAGCCCAATTATAGATTGGAATTTTAGGAGAATTTTGTTGGAACTTTCCCCTTTGGCTTTCCTTTTTTAAACTATATTTTCAGCTTTCCCCACTTAATATTAAAATTACAATGATTCAAAAGTATCTTTTCCTGTAGTTTGATCTGGTAAAAGTCCCATCCACGTTTGTTTTAAACCAACAGCTCATCTAAAACCTTTTACAAAATCCACAACATAAGTAAATTTATAGTGAAGTTTGGACAGTAGAAGACCCAAAATCAGCTGATAGAAAACTAAGCTGTTCTTGGATGGAGCCTGCATAAAACCTTTGCACTGATATATAGACCTGCTCAGAGCAATGTCTTGTGGACTTCAAATTTTCAATGCCCAAAACAACAATTGTACTAGATCAGGTCCAAAAACATATTATTGGACTAGAAAGGGAGATTTTTCAAAAATCTGAGTTTTGTTTTCTTCTATTATATTGCTGATAAGTAAAAAATTCACTATGTGAAAACTTGATGCATTTTTGGCCATAAAAGATCTCTTTTATGCATGATCAGCCAAAAGCAAATTTCCAAAAGAATTAATATGTTATTGTAAGAAGATACATTTATGAAATGAGTAGCTAAAATATATTGTCTTCTTCAAGGGCTACAGAGAGAAATTAACTTTTTTCTAAATCCAGTAGCAATATAGACTCAGAACTCTGAAGAATTCTTCCTATAAAGGCCACTAAAATTGCTGGACAAAATACTTTTATTTTTAAGCTCATTTAATCTCATTTCATATAATTTTTCATTTTAAAATATTTGCTGAAGATTGAATATATTGCATAACATGATTTGATATGTACATCCTTGTGTAATGCTTGCCATAATTAAATCACTAAAAACATCATCATCCATGATTTTTTAAAAATGGACAGTTACGGGATGGGGTTGTGGCTCAGTGGTAGAGCACTTGCCTAGCATGTGTGAGGCACTGGGTTCGATTGTCAGAACTACATATAAATAAATGAATAAAATAAAGATCCATCAACTTTTGAAAAATTTTTCAAAAAATGGACAGCTAAGCTAACAAGATAAGTCAGAAGCTTTCAGAAGAAAACAAAAACTAAAAGAAAACGCCTTAGGAATACTGAAGTCACCTAAATAAACCTACAGAAGTACTAGAAGAAAACATGAGTAAGATCTACTTTAACTTCAATGTAGAAAAAGGTTTTCTAACTATAGCCAGAAATCCAGAGGCAAAAAAGCTGAGAAAATGTCTGTAACAAATATCACAGATAAAGAGCTAATATCTCTTATTTGAAAGAATGTTTAACATTCAAGAAGAAAAAAGGCTAAAAATCCATAGAAAAAAATGCATAAAACCAGACAATTCAAACACACAAAAATGCCTTAAAGCATATGAAAAGATATTTAACTTCACTTATAACAATATAAAGTAAATTAAAACTATGCTGAGGTGCATTTCTTACCCTATAGACTGGAAAACATTTTAAAAATGTAATGGATAGGGTGTGGTGACACATGCCTGTAATCCCAGCTATTCTGGAGACCTAGGAAAGAGAATGGCAAATTCCAGGTCAGCCTTGGCAACTTAGCAAGACCCTGTACCAAAATAAAAAATAGGGCTGGGAATGTAGCTCAGTGGTAGAGCACCCGGGGTTCAATCCCTAGTACCACACATACACCAAAAGTACAGCAATGCCCTGTTAGTGAGGCTGTGGGAAGGAAGCAGGCACTTTTCTGCATCACTGGGTAGAACTGCAAAATGGAAAAAAGCCCAAATAAATGGTATTTTTGGCACAATATCACAACTACATGTGTGCTTACCCTTCAACAGAGAAATTCTCCTGCTAGGAATTTGCAAACACAAGAATTCATATGTACAAAGCTATTTATGGTATACTTTTCATTTGTACTTGGAAATTACCTATATGTCCAAGCATAGGAGATTGGGTGAATAAACTATGATGCTTACACAAAATGAAGTATAATGCAACCATAGAACACAAAAAAGAATGAGGAGATCTCTATGAACTGTTATGGAGTGATTTACTAAAGGACATACTAAAGGAAAATGGAAAGTAGTAAAGAGTATATAGAATATATTAAAAATACTTGCACACATATGCAGAGAGTAAGAAAGAGCATGTTCATAAAACTTTATGTAGGATGCAAAGAAAATGAAAAAACACACATACAACTATTTATTACACAAAATAAAAACAAGTAGATTAATCAGAAAACAGTGAAATCAGTTACCAATTACAAGCAGAGGAAATGGAGTGCAAGGTATAAAACAGGGAGTGAAATTTCTGAGACTTTGAAAACATCATTATCCTACAAATTCAAAAAATAAATTAAATTAAAAAAATAGGAATGGGACAGGAATACTTAAAAGGGGGGCCACAAATGAAGCTCTTTATATTTCAAATGAACACCATAAGCACAGTGAGTGGGTGTTGGGGGAGAAGAGAATCAATCTAACAATGAACACAGTGTTAGATTGTATTCTTTTAGTCTAGGAAAGAAAAGCGCATAGAGAGAGAAGGGGAGAAATGCAAAAGAATCCTTAACTCTTTGCTGTAAGTTTGCTTATTGCAATGGTGCACTAAACAATTTGAAACTATCCTAAGTATATTATAGGATTGAGTAAATGTAACAATGTTGTTGGGAAACAGTATTCTTAATATGGAGGAAGAGAACTGCAAATGTGGAAAGGGGAAGGCAAAAATCATCTGTGGATGTTGGAATTGGAAGTATCAGCTTTTTAGTTGCAATTTTAAAAATATGCATTTGTATATTTATCTCCATATGTATGTGTTTAGATGTGTGTACAGACATGCATGTATTTCCTAGCTCCCTTCCACTTAAAGGACCAAGAAATAAAGATACCCCAGTTGCAATGAATATACTTTAGCATCCATCTCTTGGTCTCTAATACTATTCCCAACTAAAAAGAAACAGGGCTCCTTGGAGAAATTATTGACTCCAGGACACATACCAAGATAAGCCTGAACAGCTGGTAAATCAGTAAGTCAGAAAATGCTAATGAATATTGTGGAAGTGTCACAAAGACACAGAAGTTGGCTTTCAGGGACTCACACCAACCAAATATATGACAAGTTGAGTTCCCAAATAATTAACTGCAGTAATTCTAAACCATTAAAAAAACAGGATTCCATAGCATCTATTACAATAATGCATAAATAGATAAGGGAGAGGGAAGGCCTCTTGTTTACAGAAGAATGTCAGGGACCTACTGGTAACTATCAAGGGAGTCCTGGGTTAGAACATCACTATTTTATAGCCACCATGGTAAATAATTATCAATGGATGGTAAGCTCCAGAAGAAATTTTGATAAGGTGTAGGATATTTATATGTTTACAAGATGCTCTTAAGTGGAAGGGAGAAAAAAGCAATAATTACAAGCATTATAAAATTGGGCAATACCTTAACCAAGTGATCAAAATTAATACCATGATGAGGGACAGATGTGCACTGTGTACCTCCATAAGATTCCCTGAGCAGGATGTGTCACTTAGCTGGTATTTCAGTTGAAATTCTTAACCTCAGATTAATCAGGAGGAAATAGACAAATACAAAATGAGGAATGTAGTAATTTTAAAAACGGATAGAAGGCAGTCTGTAATCTTCAAAACCTCAGTGTTATAAAAAATAAAGATCACAAAAGTTGTCCAGATTAAGGAAGCTAAAAAGATATGACAAAATGCAGTATCTACTCCTGGACTTAGATCTAGTTTTGGAGGGATAAAGTGCTCTCAAGGAGACTATTTTATCAATTAATAAAACTAGAATGTAGATGGCCGAATAAATGAAAGTATTGTATTGACTGTCACTTATGAAGTTGACAGTTCTCCTGTGAGCATGGAAGAGAACAGCCATGTGAGAAAGAGGCAGAGATCGGAGAGGTGCATCTTCAAACCAAGGAGTGACAGAGGTTGCAGGTAAGATCAGAAGCCAGGAAAGAATGGACAGATTGTTCTTGAGGGCCTTTAGAAGAGGACAGTTCTGGATTTGGGGCATTTAACCTCCAGAACTGTGACAGAAATGAATTATAGTCACTCTAAGTCACCGGGGTTTTTGTGATTTTTTTACAGCAGCTCAGGAAACTCACATGAAAGGCAGATCTGAGTTACAATGATAAAGGGTATTCTTTGTACTATTTTTACTTTTGGAAACATTTTATAAGTTTGAAATATTTCCGAATAAAAGCTTTTTTAAAAATAGCACAATTAAAACAATAACAACAGAAATGAAACTATAGAGTCTGCTAAGAATCTTAAGGGCACCAGCATGCTGCTGTCTCCCAGGACCCAAAGTTGGGATTTTTGAATGTGACATTAGTCTAATGCAGAGCTATTGTGGTATACAAGTTGTGTCACTGACACAGACCAAACACATTTGTGTCTTTATACAATGTTAGAATTTATTGCAAAACAATAAATTTACAGGCTATACCACATTCATCAGTGGCTGTTAGAGTCTGTAAACAAGTCAAGATGGCGCCTGGCATTTTGCCAGAGGGAGTGGTTTGTGAAGTAACGCCAGCGAGCCATTAAGTGTGGAGATTCCTTATTGGTTGACTGCTGTATCTAGTTTATGTTAATTAAGATAAGCTGTGTGGAATGTATATATACCCCTCCTGTCCTACAATAAACGGCTCCCACTCCTGCTGTATCAAATGTACACAAGTTGTTCATCACCCCCGGTTATTTTGCTGCAGCCAGCGGGCTGCGGCAAGTGGCAGTTCACTGAACACTTGCAGCTCACCTGATAGTCATAAGCCAGGCAGTCACAAGTTCTTTTATTCCAATCTTAATTTCAAATGTCTACAACACTCCAGGCACACATATTTCACACAATAATAGATATATATAAACAGGTCATAGAAAGACTGGTTAAAATAGCCTCAAGTTTACAGGATGTTATGCCAAGAGCACAGGAAGAGAAAGATGAATTCAGAGTCCAAGCGTCATGGTAGGTGGTCAGATAAAGATTTTAACACAGAGAGATGTCCACAGAGATGTCAAAGCAGAGGATCTAGACTGATGGCAATTTCAATTTCAGAGTGTTAGCTCCAGGTGTGCTTGGATATCATACATGGTCATAACAAGTAGAAGAAACTACACTCTGCTGAAGCCTGATGGGGACAAGAAATCAGAAGTCCATCACGGTGGTGGTTTTCCTGGGCAAGACTCATGATGAGTGATCAGATGATAGGGTTAAGGTGCTGCCATATTCATTCTTGGGGGGCTTCTGTTATGGGTCTCAAGTAAAAGGTTCTCATCTGGTGAGGTTGATAAGCTCCCATGTCTGGTGTTACTGACATAATTTGGAATGTCCATGTGTCCAATATATCTTGATTTAGTTTGATAAGTTGGCATATATAAGTTATTTATCAATTTGTGGCTTATGGTGGTACCAGGCAGATGGTGGCTGTTTCCTTGTACATACAAGATGTGGAGTCATTCTACCTTGGCACAAAATGAAGTAGCTTATGGAAAACTGCTGCTTTATAAAATGGAGTAACTCAGTTTCAGCATAGGCTAAAAACTGCTGTTCTACATATCAAAGAATAATGCAGAACAGTGTGCTGCCTGTGAATGGCTCAGCTCCAAATGTAAGGCTATTTCTTACAGAAAAGGAAAGGCAATTTGGAGGGCAGAATGAAGAACACAGAGGGAGCGAAGAGCCCTGGAGGTCAACTCCTCTCCACAGCACAGAGCCTTAATTAAGAAACTACAAAACTTACCTCGCTGAATTTCAGAACTGTTCTGGACAGGTCACTCTCATTCTTTCTATATTAGAATGGTAAAGTCTATAGGACCTGCCTTCTACCTTCCTCACTATTATATGTCAAATATGTTGGACTTTTAATAGTCACTTAGATGATGGAGACTCACTTTAATTCCATATAGAAACTAACCCAAGTAGTAGGAATCTCTATCAAAACCCCATTAACTTTGGAAGGAGGAAAAGTTATAGCCTTCATAAAATGTACCCCTTCTGTAACTCTTGGACACTAACTACCAGAGATAGAAAATATCGGAGGGAGAGTTAATGAATTCTACTTCTTGCAGTACTCTCATTTCTCCCTAACCTGTGGAGAATGGGGAGATGAGAACATGCATTCCTAGAAGGTATCAAATAAGATGGCCATAACAGTAGCATCTCTTCCATATCATGAGAGTCATATGGAGGGTGAAGGAAAGCTCCCAGGAAAGTCTTACCACAGCTTTCTCACATACATCTCCACCTTTACACCTTACGCTACTCCACATCCTTCATCTTGCTTAAACAAATAAATTTCCCTTCATTAAAGGGAAAGGAGGGAAAGTCCTTATACTAGATATGATAATATTCCCCAAAATAATCTGAATAAAGAATAATCAATACATTATATCTTATAATATGTCCATTTTTAAAAGGTAAGACCATACTTCTGATTTGGGTTAACAATAGACCCAAGTTCCAGACACCTGGACCTTCAATGTCTAATTATTTCATGTCCCTGGTACTCACCTCTCACATGGAGAAGAGGGCTGACCATACCCTCGAGGCCCTATCCCTTCTTGAACACTATCTCATGGGGCCCTATCACTTCTTCTCTGAGCACTCACCCATTGTCCTGAATCCATGCTCACATAGTGTTTTCCCCACTTCTTTGGTCAAAACCACAAGGCTGCCTTTTGTATCCAATCTCAGTTGGGCCACCTTTCTGAAGTTTGCATAAATCACTTTGTCATTTAACATCCTTGAGCTTCAGTTTATTATTCTATAAGAGAAATGGTTACTTAATTGCCATACCTGTCTCACAGATTATTGGACAATGAAATGAGATGAACTGAATTTTTTTTTAATTATTTTATTGTTGGTTGTTCAAAACATTACATAGTTCTTATTATACCATATTTCACAGATTGATTCAAGTGGGTTATGAACTCCCATTTTTACCCCGTATACAGATTGCTGTGTCACATCAGTTACATTTCCATTGATTTACAAATTGCCTTTCTAGTGACTGATGTATTCTGCTGTCTATCCCATTCTCCACTGTCCCCTCACCCCTCCCCTCCCCTCCCCTCCCCTACTCTCTCTCCATCCCCTCTACTATAAATCGTTTCTTCCACTTATATAATTTTTCTCCTACTCCTCCTTTCCTCTTATATGTAATTGTGTATAACTCTGAGGCTCACCTTCCAGTTCCATGCAATTTCCCTTAACTCTCACTTTCCCTCCCGCCTATCATCCCTGTTTAATGTTATTCTTCTTCTCCAGCTCTTCGTCTCTACCCTGTCCTTGGTTACTCCCCTTATATCAAAGAAGACATTTGACATTTTTTAAAAAAAGAATACCATATGATATTGTCATAAGTGCCTTACACTGAAAAACCTCCCCAATGAGAAATTCTGTCTGTCCTCCTTTTCAGTGACACCACCTATCTAATTGTTCCAAACTTCTAAGGTTCAAAGTTTTGAAGTCATCTTTAATATCACACTCTTTCATTTTCTATCCAAAGATAAATAAATCTTTGAAAAATTTCCTATGCCCTTCTTTCGCTTTCCATCTAGGAGTTCTTAGGGCTGCCTTTGTATGCAACACCACTCACCCCCATCAACCACCTCCAAATCCAATTTTTCTGACATGTCATTGTCATATTAGTCTTCCAGATCCATTACTTCAGTCTCGAATCACCAGTAGGACCTCACTTGCCTGTAGGATAAATTTCAAAGGCCTTCATTTAGCTTATCTGCTTTATCTTGCACTGTTCCTTCTTAGAATTTCTGCCTGAGCAGTAAAACCCTTCCTCACTTTTGATTAGTCCAGTGCTCAGAACTTCCAATATTTTCCATAGACTATTTAACTATCCTAAAAGGACCTTGATTTTTATCCCTTTCTAATAAAATCCCTGAGGTGCTTTATAGTGCTCAGCATGGTCATGATCAGTAGACAGAAGTGATGTTTTCGTCTGTTCCCATAATCATGCTAATTCCATCAACATTGCTCATGTCCAGCCTCTCTATACACATGAATCTGGACAAACTGCTTGGTAGATTTATAAGTACACCTTGTCCTACAATACAAAGTCAAAAGGAGTAAAAGCATTTTATTGAATAAAATGTCTCATGATTAAAAAAATAGTACTTGAAACAATTAACCAAATTCCTGTCCATTTACAACTAATTTTATAGCCATTTGAAATAATGGGAAAAATTTTGTAAAATTTTCCATAAAATACAAGTATATATAATATATATGTAACTAAATATCTTTGGAGTGCTGGAATCAACTTGCTAATAGATATTAAATGTATTAATATTCTACAGCTCAATGAAACATTAATGTGTAGGCTTCTCCTTTCTCTAGTACAAAAATTAACTTATTCTCTACAAGACAAAATTCATTTGCATTGCTATGGACAATAATCATATGCATTATGATCATCTTTTTACAAGTTAACTTATATCTCTACAAAAAGTTGATAGGAAACAAGTCAAAGGCACACACCTGTTTACAATCAGTTAATTCCCTAGTGTATATGAGAAAATAGTCAGCACTTCATGGAAAAGTCACTCATCAATCTCTTTTGTCCATTTCCATGTTTTGGATCATTTTTCCTGATGATTCCGGGGGCAAAATTGCACAAACAAGTATTCTGGGGGAAATAAAGCAGAAGATGGTCTCTAGTTGGATATTCCATGGACACAGAATGGAAAGAGGTGGGGCAAAGAGTTAAAACTGAAAAATCTGATGCCCAAGTAAAGTGTTGTGAGTGGACAGATGAGTTGAACAAATGAACCCTTCCAGAACTAACATCATTTGTGTTCATATGAAGGGTAAGTGGGCATTCCTTAATGGAGCCTCTTGCACTGGAAATGGGAGTTCTTGATGTAAGGGGTCACTGGACCTTGACTCACTCAATTCTCTTGAGTTCCCTCTTATTCTATGGTCCCTGGTTCCTTCTTGCTGCTAGCTGGATGCTGACTAACATACATACCCTCAGGCCAAAGAAGGACACAGGCCCTTGCACTGGTTCTCCTGAACAATGCTTAGATAAAGCTAAAATATTATCAAATGCACAGAGAGAGTAGACTGTACCTAGAATAAATTGACTTAAAATTATGACTTGTTATCATTTTGTGATACATTAGAGAGATCCATTCTGCCTGCAGGGGGTAGGTAAAGAATCTTTGAACACTTCTCATCTAAAAGTATCCTTGTAGAAACCTAGATCCCCAAAACTTGTGCTCAGAGAGTGTGAACTGCCCAAATGTTTTATCAACTGAGGCCCACCTTACAGTCGCTCTGGTCTTATTTGACGACTTCACTTCTTCTAGAGATAACAGATACCAAGATTGGCCTTTTGGTAAGACTCCATGTTAACCTCTCTACCTTTCCCCCATGGATTCAAGAGGGACACATTGTCAGGACTCAGTATGATATTCTCATTATCTCATAACAAAGGATGATAGCCCCAGCACTCCTACAGGGAAACCATACAGTGAGAAAGACATGTAAAGAATAAATCAATATTATACACTTTAGTAATTGCTACAATTCAGATGTGTTAGTCAAGATCAGAGCTGGTACACATAAGAGAAAATCCAAATAAGGGCAGGTTAAAATAAATAGCCTCTATGTCTCAAGTGAAAGAAATTCATACATACATAGTCAAAAGCCGGAATGGCAGCCTCACAGTGTTAAGTCTCAGGACTCTTTTATTTTTCTACCCTACCATCTCTAATGTATGTTGTTTATTCTCAAAGGAAGCCTCACAGTCCAAAATGATTGCTGGAGCTCTATTCAATGCATCCACATTTAGGCGATTTTGAAGAAATAATGAGATAAAGACAAAAATAGCCAGTGGCAGCTACCTGTTCTTTTGAGAGAAATTTTTCAAAGTCCTACACAGCATCCATTTATGTTTCATTGTTCAGAGCTTGGTCATTTGACCACAAGAAGATTTGGAATTAGGCAAACTGACACTCTGAATAAAATCAGGACTCTTTCATGAGGGAAGTAGGAGAGAGTGAATGCTGAACTGACAATAAATTAGCTATGTGCATCAACAGGGGCATGATGTACAGAGGGAATAGCAGAGGGTGGCTGAGGTAGGCAACAAAGGCTTTGTGGAAAAAGAAGCATTTGAGCTAAAACAAAAGAAGCAAGAACAATTAATTAGCCTTCCCTGTTGATAAAGAGCCCTGTCCTCACAAATGGAGAGAGTCAAAATAGTTTGACTCCTGGATGGAGAGATGAGACCAGAATGGGAGATTAGAGTCAGACCATGAAGACATTAGATGCTGAATAGAACAGCCTAGGTTTCACCCTGTACAAGAGAGGCAGTAGATAAGCAATTTCATTTGCTTTTTAAGATAGGGTCTCATTCTATTACCCAGGCTAGCCTCAATCTCCTGGGCTCAAGGGATCTTCCTGCCTCAGCATCCTGAGTATTTGGGGCTACAGGTGCACACACTATGATCAGCTGATTTGATCAGCAGTGCTAAGGATGAAAGTGACATCATCTGGAGCCGCCGCCCACGCCAGCAAGGTAGGCAGACCTGCAACCGACAGACAGAACAGGCCAGTGGCCCGCGGAGGGGCAGAGCCGCCGCCCGTGCCTGCAAGGTAGGTGGACCTGCGACCACTGACAGAATAGGCCCAGTGGCCCGTAGAGGGGCAGAGCCGCCGCCCGCGCCTGCAAGGTAGGCGGACCTACGACCGACTGGCAGTACAGGCCTAGCAGCCTGCAGAGGGGCCCATGGAGGGGCAGAGCCGCTGCCCGCGCCTGCAAGGTAGGCGGACCTGCTACCGACCGGCAGAACAGGCCCAGCGGCCTGCTGGCGTGGTAGGCACACTGCACCAATTGGAGGAGGGGCAGAGCCACCGCCCGCGCCTGCGAGGGAGACTTTGCAAATATACAAGAGCAATACAAATATATAGGGGGAAAATTCAATAACACAACAGTTTCACCAAGTAGAAAGAAACGGGAGCAGTATGAAAAGACAAGGAAAGAAAGGACCACAAGCAATGCAGGTCAACTCAACGTTAGAAGAGGTAATATCTGCAGCAGATGGAATGTCAGATAAAGAACTGAGGATATACATGCTTCAGATGATCTGGAGTCTCAAGGAAGACATTAGACAGCAAAATCAGACAATGAGAGATCACTTCGACAATGAATTACATAAACAAATCCAAGAAGCAAAAGATCAACTATACAGGGAGATAGAGGTTATAAAAAACAAACAGAAATCCTAGAAATGCAGGAAGCAATAAACCAACTTAAAAACTCAATTGAGAATACTACCAGCAGAGTAAAACACTTAGAAGATAGAACATCAGACAATGAAGACAAAGTATTTCAACTTGAAAAGAACATAGACAGCTCAGCAAGACTGCTAAGAAACCATGAGCAGAACATCCAAGAAATATGGGATAACATAAAGAGACCAAACTTAAGAGTCATTGGGATACAGGAAGGTATAGAGGTCCAAACCAAAGGAACAAGCAATCTGTTCAATGAAATAATATGAGAAAACTTCCCAGACTTGAAGAATGAGACAGAATCCCAAATCCTAGAAGCCTACAGGATGCTGAACGTGCAAAATCATAAGAGATCCACACCTAGACACATTATAATGAAGATGCCCAACATACAGAATAAGGAGAGAATTTTAAAAGCTACAAGAGAAAGGAAGCAGATTACATTTAGGGGTAAACCAATCAGGATAACAGCTGATCTTTCAACACAGACTCTGAAAGCTAGAAGATCCTGGAATAACATATTTCAAATGCTGAAAGAAAATGGGTTCCAACCAAGAATTGTGTATCCAGAGAAATTAAGCTTCAGGATGGAAGATGAAATTAAAACCTTCCACAATAAGCAAAAGTTAAAAGAATTTGCAGCTAGAAAACCATCTCTTCAAAACATCCTCGGCAAAACATTACAGGAAGAGGAAATGGAAAATAACAATGAAAACCAACAGTGGGAGGTAGTACAGTAAAGGGGGAAAAATAATCAAAGAGGAAAAACAAACCATGTTAAGTAACATAAATAAACAAATATGGCTGGAAGAACAACCCATATCTCAATAATAACTCTAAATGTTTAAACTCACCAATTAAGAGACATAGGCTAGTAGAATGGATCACAAAAAAAGACCCAACAATATACTGCCTACAGGAGATGCTTTTGATAGGAAAAGACATACGTAGACTGAAGGTGAAAGGTTGGGAAAAATCATATCACTCATTTGGACTTCGGAAACAAGCAGGAGTGTCCATACTCATATCAAATAAAATAGATTTCAAGCCAAAGTTAATCAAAAGGGATAAAGAGGGACACTACATACTGCTCAAGGGAACCATACACCAACAAGACATAACAATCATAAATATATATGCCCCAAACAATGGTGCAGCTATGTTCATCAAACAAACTCTTCTCAAGTTCAAGAGTCTAATAGACCACCATACAATAATTATGGGAGACTTCAACACACCTCTCTCACCATTGGACAGATCTTCCAAACAAAAGTTGAATAAAGAAACTATAGAACTCAATAACACAATTAATAACCTAGACTTAATTGACATATGTAGAATATACCACCCAACATCAAGCAGTTACACTTTTTTTCTCAGCAACACATGGATCCTTCTCAAAAATAGATCATATATTATGGCACAGGGCAACTCTTAGACAGTATAAAGGAGTAGAGATAATACCATGCATCTTATCTGATCATAATGGAATGAAACTGAAAATCAACAATAAAAGAAGGAAGGAAAAATCATGCATCAGTTGGAGAATGAACAATAGGTTACTGAATGATCAATGGGTTATAGAAGACTTCAAGGAGGAAATTAAAAAATTCTTAGAGATAAATGAAAACACAGACACAACATATCGGAATCTATGGGACACATTGAAAGCAGTTCTAAGAGGAAAATTCATTGCTTGGAGTTCATTCCTTAAAAAAAGAAAAAAACAACAAATAAATGATCGCATACTTCATCTCAAAATCCTAGAAAAACAAGAGCAAAACAACAGCAAAAGAAGTAGAAGGCAAGAAATAATTAAAATCAGAGCTGAAATTAATGAAATCAAAACAAAAGAAACAATTGAAAAAATTGACAAAACTAAAAGTTGGTTCTTTGAAAAAATAAATAAGAATGACAGACCCTTAGCCATGCTAACGAAGAGAAGAAGAGAGAGAACTCAAATTACTAGCATACGGGATGAAAAAGGCAATATCACAACAGACACTTCAGAAATACAGAAGATAATCAGAAATTATTTTGAATCCTTATACTCCAGTAAAATAGAAGATAGTGAAGGCATCGATAAATTTCTTAAGTCATATGATCTGCCCAGATTGAGTCAGGAGGATATAGACAACCTAAACAGACCAATATAAATGGAGGAAATAGAAAAAACCATCAAAAGACTACCAACTAAGAAAAGCCCAGGACCGGATGGGTATACAGCAGAGTTTTACAAAACCTTTAAAGAGTAACTAATACCAATACTTTTCAAGCTATTTCAGGAAATATAAAAATAGGGAGAACTTCCAAATTCATTCTACGAGGCCAACATCACCCTGATTCCTAAACCAGACAAAGACACTTCAAAGAAAGAAAACTACAGACCAATATCTCTAATGAACCTAGATGCAAAAATCCTCAATAAAATTCTGGCAAATCGGATACAAAAACATATCAAAAAAATTATACACCATGATCAAGTAGGATTCATCCCTGGGATGCAAGTCTGGTTCGATATATGGAAATCAATAAATGTTATTCACCACATCAATAGACTTAAAGATAAGAACCATATGATCATCTCGATAGATGCAGAAAAAGCATTCGACAAAGTACAGCATCCCTTTATGTTCAAAACTCTAGAAAAATGGGGATAACAGGAACTTACCTCAATATTGTAAAAGCAATCTATGCTAAGCCTCAGGCTAGCATCATTCTGAATGGAGAAAAATTGAAGGCATTCCCTCTAAAATCTGGTACAAGACAGGGATACCCTCTCTGACCACTTCTGTTCAACATAGTTTTCGAAACACTGGCCAGAGCAATTAGACAGACAAAAGAAATTAAAGGCATAAAAATAGGAAAAGAAGAACTTAAATTATCACTATTTGCAGATGACATGATTCTATACCTAGCAGACCCAAAAGGGTCTACAAAGAAACTATTAGAGCTAATAAATGAATTCAGCAAAGTGGCAGGATATAAAATCAACACGCATAAATCAAAGGCATTCCTGTATATCAGTGACAAATCCTCTGAAATGGAAATGAGGACAACCACTCCATTCACAATATCCTCAAAAAGAATAAAATACTTGGGAATCAACCTAACAAAAGAGGTGAAAGACTTATACAATGAAAACTACAGAACCCTAAAGAGAGAAATAGAAGAGGATCTTAGAAGATGGAAAAATATACCCTGTTCATGGATAGGCAGAACTAACATCATCAAAATGGCGATATTACCAAAAGTTCTCTATAGGTTTAATGCAATGCCAATCAAAATCCCAATGGCATTTCTTGTAGAAATAGATAAAGCAATCATGAAATTCACATGGAAAAATAAAAGACCCAGAATAGCAAAAACAACTCTAATCAGGAAGTGTGAATCAGGCAGTATAGCGATACCAGACCTCAAACTATACTACAGAGCTATAGTAACAAAAACAGCATGGTACTGGTACCAAAACAGGCGGGTGGACCAATGGTACAGAATAGAGGACACAGAAACCAATCCACAAAACTACAACTATCTTATATTTGATAAAGGGGCTAAAAGCATGAAATGGAGGAAGGATAGCATCTTCAACAAATGGTGCTGGCAAAAGTTAACAACATGAATCAACAAATGGGACTTACTTAAACTAAAAAGTTTTTTCTCAGCAAAAGAAACAATAAGAGAGGTAAATAGGGAGCCTACATCATGGGAACAAATTTTTACTCCTCACACTTCAGATAGAGCCCTAATATCCAGAGTATACAAAGAACTCAAAAAATTAGACAATAAGATAACAAATAACCCAATCAACAAATGGGCCAAGGACCTGAAAACACACTTCTCAGAGGAGGATATACAATCAATCAACAAGTACATGAAAAAATGCTCACCATGTCTAGCAGTCAGAGAAATGCAAATCAAAACCACCCTAAGATACCATCTCACTCCAGTAAGATTGGCAGCCACTATGAAGTCAAACAACAAGTGCTGGCGAGGATGTGAAGAAAAGGGTACACTTGTACATTGCTGGTGGGACTGCAAATTGGTGCGACCAATTTGGAAAGCAGTATGGAGATTCCTGGGAAAGTTGGGAATGGAACCACCATTTGACCCAGCTATTGTCTTTCTCGGACTATTCCCTGAAGACCTTAAAAGAGCATACTACAGGGATACTGCCACATCCATGTTCATAGCAGCACAATTCACAATAGCTAGACTGTGGAACCAACCCAGATGCCCTTCAATAGATGAATGGAGAAAAAAATGTGGCATTTATACACCATGGAGTATTACGCAGCATTAAAAAATGAGAAAATCATGGAATTTGCAGGGAAATGGATGGCACTAGAGCAGATTATGCTTAGTGAAGCTAGCCAATCCCTAAAAAACAAATACCAAATGTCTTCTTTGATATAATGAGAGCAACTATGAACAGAGTAGGGAGGAAGAGCAGGAAGAAAAGATTAACATTAAACAGAGACATGAGGTGGGAGGGAAAGGGAGAGAAAAGGGAAATTGCATGGAAATGGAGGGAGACCCTCATTGCTATACAAAATTACATATAAGAGGTTGTGAGGGGAATGGGAAAATAAACAAGGAGAGAAATGAATTACAGTAGATGGGGTAGAGAGAGAAGATGTGAGGGAAGGGGAGGGGGGATAGTAGCGGATAGGAAAGGTAGCAGAATACAACAATTACTAATAGGGCATTATGTAAAATTGTGGATGTGTAACCGACGTGATTCTGCAATTTGCGTTTAGGGTAAAAACTGGGAGTTCATAACCCACTTGAATCTAATGTATGAAATATGATATGTCAAGAGCTTTGTAATGTTGTGAACAACCAATAAAAATAAATGAATAAATAAATTTTTAAAAAAAACAAATGGTGCTGGGAAAACTGGAAATCCATATGCAACAAAATGAAACTGAATCCCTTTCTCTCACCATGCACAAAAGTTAACTCAAAATGGATCAGGAAGCTTGATATCAAATCAGGGACACGACGTCTGATAGAAGAAAAAGTTGGCTACGATCTACATACTGTGGGGTCGGGCTCCAAATTCCTCAATAGGACACCCTTGGCACAAGAGTTAATAACTAGAATTAACAAATGGGACTTACTCAAACTAAAAAGTTTTTTCTCAGCAAAAGAAACAATAAGAGAGGTAAATAGGGAGCCTACATCATGGGAACAATTTTTACTCCTCACACCTCAGATAGAGCCCTAATATCCAGAGTATACAAAGAACTCAAAAAATTAGACAATAAGAAAACAAATAACCCAATCAACAAATGGGCCAAGGACCTGAACAGACACTTCTCAGAGGAGGACATACAATCAATCAACAAGTACATGAAAAAATGCTCACCATGTCTAGCAGTCCGAGAAATGCAAATCAAAACCACCCTAAGATACCATCTCACTCCAGTAAGATTGGCAGCCATTATGAAGTCAAATAACAACAAGTGTTGGCGAGGATGTGGGGAAAAGGGTACTCTTGTACATTGCTGGTGGGACTGCAAACCAGTGCGGCCAATTTGGAAAGCAGTATGGAGATTCCTGGGAAAGCTGGGAATGGAACCACCATTTGACCCAGCTATTGCCCTTCTCGGACTATTCCCTAAAGACCTAAAAAGAGTATGCTACAGGGACACTGCTACATTGATGTTCATAGCAGCACAATTCACAATAGCAAGACTGTGGAACCAACCTAGATGCCCTTCAATGGACGAAAGGATAAAAAAAATGTGGCATTTATACACAATGGAGTATTACTCTGCATTAAAAAATGACAAAATCATAGAATTTGCAGGGAAATGGATGGCATTAGAGCAGATTATGCTAAGTGAAGCTAGCCAATCCCTAAAAAACAAATGCCAAATGTTTTCTTTTATATAAGGAGCGTAACTGAGAACAGAGTTGGGAGGAAGAGCATGAGAAGAAGATTAACATTAAACAGGATCGAGAGGTGGGAGGGAAAAGGAGAGAGAAGGGAAATTGCATGGAAATGGAAGGAGACTCTCGTGGTTATACAAAATTACATACAAGAGGAAGTGAGGGGAAAGGAAAAAACAAGGGGGAGAAATGAATTACAGTAGATGGGGTAGAAAGAGAAGATGGGAGGGGAGGGGAGGGGATGAGGTATAGTAGAGGATAGAAAAGGCAGCAGAATACAACAGACACTAGTATAGCAATATGTAAAATAGTGGATGTGTAACCAATATGATGCTGCATTCTGTATATGGGGTAAAAATGGGAGTTCATAACCCACTTGAATCAAAGTGTGAAATATGATATGTCAAGAGCTTTGTAATGTTTTGAACAACCAACAATAAAAATTAAAGAAAAAAAATTAAGTTTACATACTAACCTTATATCCTGAAACTTTGCTATAATCACTTTTTAGATTAGGAGTTTGTTGTTGTTGTTGTTGTTGTTATTGCTGTTCTTTTGTATTTGGTACATTTTGTACATCTAACAGTATAATATAGGGCTGTTTATTATGTGACCCACAATGTACTTTTTGAAGACTTATAAATTGAAATTAATATTTTCTCTTGTCATTCTGAATATACATAAGCAAATCTGACTATTTGAGTCAATCAATGTGAAGCTTATTTTACTATATGAGTGCAACTTTCTGTTTATTATTTTTTAGTTACATGTAACTATCACAAAGGTTATCACAAAGGTGTGGAACTCAGGGGGCTCCAATACAATCTCCAGTTTCTCTCCCTTCACTCCACTTATCCCTTTTCAATTCATTTACAGTATACTTTTTTTAAAATACAATACCTTTGTTTTATTTATTTTTATGTGGTGCTGAGGATCAAACCAGGGCCTTACATGTGCCAAGCGAGCGCTCTACCACTGAGCCACAACCCCAGCCCATACAGCTTACATTTTTTTTAAATATTTATTTATTTATTAGTTATTGGTGGACACAACATCTTTGTTTGTATGTGTATGTGGTGCTGGAGGATCGAACCCGGGCCGCACGCATGCCAGGCGAGCGCGCTACCGCTTGAGCCACATCCCCAGCCCCCCAGCTTACATTTTTAAAAATTAGTTTCCTGTGGATACAGCTGATATTGGGACTCACATAACACATCTATGCATGCACATATGAAAATTCAGTCAGATTCGTTCTTCTGCTCTTCCCTTTTACCTTCCCTTCTTCTTCCTCCTAATCCCCTCTGTCTACTCTTTCCTTTATTTTGATGAAATTCTCTCTCCCTTTTTTTCCCTTCCCCCGCCCTTTTTATCCCTACATCCCCTTATTTTAGATTAATTTCCAAATATCAGAGAAAATTACATCTTTGATTCTTTGAGACAGGCTTATTTCATTTAACATGATTGTCTCCATTTCCATTCATTTACCAGAAAATGTCATAATGTTAGTCTTCTTTATGGCTGAGTAATACTCCATTATGTATAGATATCATATTTGGTTGTAGGACTATTCAGGTCATTTATTTTATTTGAGTTTGTTAGATTGTAATTTTCAAAGAATTGATTATTTATTCTAAGGTGCCTATTTTATGACTGTAAAATTTTACAGTATTTTTTATTATTCACTCAATAAATGGAGACCCTATATTGATATCCTATATTTGATTCTTGATATTGATGATTGGTGTCTCCTTATTTTTTTTCTTTTATTTTTCTATGACTTACCTAATAGCTATCAATTTTATTGATATATTTCAATTAACCCATTTTTTCTGCATTTTTCTTTATTTAAAAATAAGCATTTGTAAACCAAAATTAAATAGAATCATTTAAAATGAATTTTTAGCCTCATTGATTTATGCTCTTAACTTTGTTGTTGTTTTTTTCTTCTGCCTGCTCATTTAGTTCTTTTTATTGTTTCTTGAAATACAAACATAACTTATTTAAACTGAGATTTTACCTATTTTTAATGGAAGTGTTTAAGTGCTATAAATTTCCCTCTTGGTGCTGCTTTAACAGTCTTCCACAAATTTTAATATATTGTGTTTTCATTTTTCTTAAGTTATATGTATTTTTATATTTCCTTTGAAATTTCTTTTTTGATCTATTATTGTTTCAAAGTACATTGTTCAATGTCCAAGTGTTTTCAGTTTTTCCTCTCTCTCTCTCTTTCTCTCTCTCTCTCTCTCTCTCTCTCTCTCTGTGTCTGTCTGTGTCTGTCTGTCTCTCTACCTGTCTCTCTCTCTCTGTCTCTCTTCCTTTTGTGATGAAGATTGAGCCCAGGACACTCTACCACTGAGTTACATCCCCAGCCTTTTAAAATGTTTTATTTTAAGACAAGGGCTCACTAAGTTGCCAAGATTGGCCTCAAATTTGTGATCATCTTACCTCAGCCTCTTCAGTCACTGGAATTACAGGCATAAACCACTATACTCAGTAAAAATTTCCTGTTTTCTTTTGTTATTGATTTCTAATTTGATTTCATTATGGTTATGGAACTATACATGATTTAAAAAAAAAAGAAAGTGACATCATCTAATTTTCACAACTGGAAGATCTTTTAACGCTTACCCTAGAATATACCCACAATGGTTCAAAGGGAGTTATGTTTTATCCCAATGGTTCGCTCCAGTAAAGAATCACTAACTGATGCTAAGAACATCTCTGATGATGAGAGGAAAAGGAAGGAGAAAGTCAAATAACTGGGACTTTCTTGCAAACACATATACACACTACAAACCCACTCAGTATGACATGCTCCAAATCTGCAGAGTGCCTACAGTGATTGCAGGGACTCAGATAAACAGAAAGAAAGGGGAAAATTAAATGGATAGAAAAGTAACTGATTTCAGTAGGGAATTTCAATACACTTTTCATACAGCATGCATTTATCAACACCACTAAAATGTATAATTAATACATGTTTATCAAAAATTAAAGTAAAAAATTTAAAGTAAGCTTTAACTCTGACCTATTGTTTTTTCTTTTACAGATTGGTCTTCTTCCTCACACACAGTTAAATCCTATCTCACCCTTAATGTAATATAAAGACAATTTTTTAATCAAAACCATCTTTAGTATCAAAGAGAAATATAGTTCTAGGTGGATAGTATGTTAGTTATATCTCATAACATCATATGTTTAGGAGTATTAAACTAAAATTAAAGATGATATTTGTAAAGTTTCTAAAAAATCAAATGCCTCCAAATCCAGCAGGGTGGGAGTGGGGGTGGATTGAAATCTTTTTTTTTTTCTTCCAGAATATTTTTCTCAAGTACTAGTGGAAGTGCTAATGAGAGACAGGCCTCCTTGCCATCTAGTGACAAATGGAATAGGTCACATGAAACCACAGAAAATGAGTCTATTTAAAAATGTCAGACATAACACTAAAGGGAAACTCAGTCTTGTATTTTTCCTCTTGATCATGGTCTAATAGAGAAGATTCAGAAATGTTTTCTTCTGAACTTGGTGATATTCATGATTGAAACAGTGTTGCTAATGGTAACAATGTGTAGAATTGTTACATGGAAAGTACTAATAATATAAATCATATGGTCCTTAGTTGCAGTTCCTCTGCAGATTACTTTTTCCTAGGAATATTTGATTCCTCAGAGATTAGCCTATTAAAACTCAGATTTGTACTACAATATAGGGAATAAAAACAAAGTTAGAAAATTAACCAAATTTTCACTTATGCCAGTTTCATCATATAAAATAACAACCATATAGGAGGTACTAAACTAAAACACTATTTCCAAATATTTTTGGCATCTGATAAAATTTTGCTTAGATCTTTCTCTAAGACATAATGTTAAAACACTTGTAAAATTATGAGTACTTGCCAAATCAAAGACACAGCTCTTATGTTTTGTCAAAATATGGCACTCACTTTAGAATCTTTAACTATTACCTGACTTCTTAATTATAATTTCCAAAAAAGGCCAAAATATTTTCTTTTCCTTACTTAGAAGAATTTTTAAAAATTATCTTCATATTTCATCCCTTCTGCACATCTGATAGTTACAGGAAACTATGTATCTCCTCTGTAAAAAGCAACATTTATAAAGATGCATTATTTCCACTGATTATAAGGAGTAATAATATCAGATTTTAAAAATTATAAACAAGAAGAGACAGTGTCCTTTTCTCATATGATTGAATTTCTGGAACCCTATCCCAAAGCTGACATGTATATAGCAGTGGGGTTTCCTTTAAAAAAAATTAAGTATGGAGGCACAAGCCTGTAATCTCAGCAACAGAACACTGAGGCAAGAGGATCACAAGTTCAAGACCAGCCATAGCAATTTAGTGAGGCCCTCAGCAACTTAGACTCAGTCTCAAAATAAAAGATGAAAAGGGCTGGGAATGTAGCTCAGTGGTAAAACACCCCTGTGTTCAGTTCTATCTCTATGACAAAAGAAGGAGGCGGAGGAGGAAAAAAGGAGGAAGAAGAGGAAGAGAGGAGGAAGAAGAAAAATGGTCTGAAAGGGAGAATGGTTTTTACCAAAGACCTGGCATCAAACAACTCATAACTACGTCCACAATGATTAAAGCAAAGACACAACTATGAATTTTATAACAATAATTTAAACAACAAAAATTATGTTTCAAGTTTTATAAAATGTACTTACACATTAGTTGTTCAAAAGATGTCACTACATCCTATTGAGGTGTACATGATATATCTTATGTGTATTAATAATGTGATATAGTAGATAAAGATAGATACAATGAATATATAACTATATATTCTATCCATACTGTATCAGTTTTGCTAGTTTAGACTGCAATAACAAACAACCCCCCAAACATCAATTTACAACAACAAAGGTTTATTTCTTGCTCCATTACATGTCCTTCACTGGTTAGCTATACCTCTACTCCACATTTTCTTCATGAGGGGACCCAGAAGAAAGGAACAACCCAATCTGGAAGATGCTGATTTGGGGCACAGAAAAAGAGAAGTGGCAGAATCCCACAATGGTAGAAGTCCACAATGGACTCTCTATTAACATTCCATTATACAAAATGAGCCAGATGGTCAAGCTTGATGTCAGCAGTACACAAAATACAATCTGTCATTGAAAATGTCACAAGATTATTGGGAATAACTGAAAACAAACTGTGTGCAATGGTATACCTGTAATGCTAGCAACTCAGGAGACTGAGGCAGGGAGGTCATGAATTCAAGACATGGTGATCAGGAAGGGGAGAGGGGAGAAGGGGGAAAGGGAGGGGGAAGGGGAAGGGAGAGAGTGAGAGAAAAAAGGAGGGGAGTGGAGAGAAGAGAGAGACTGACTCCCTGAAAACATATTTACCCAAAGAATAGATCCCTCAATTAATTATCTCCTTCACAGGACAATAACTAAAGCAACAAATTTGCTTGCTTACAAATGAGTGTTTTCTCCTCATTACATAAGAAACATGGGATACAAGCAAAGCAAAATTCAGAGGAAAATTCACAGATGGAAAATTTACATTCACAAATAAGTGTCAAGTTAGAAAAAAAAGAATCCCAAGTAAATCAGAAGAAACCAATCATAAATAGATATTCAATAAAGAATTTAAAATGAGATGCTTGTGGAGCTAATAGGTGAATATAAGCATTCCTTCTACAAAAAAAAAACCCTTAATATACAAACATAAAACCTAAGGTCATCTGATCAAGTGAAGAAATGGGAGATAGTCTAAGAGTACAGAAATTAGAAATGATAATGAAATGACCACAGAGGAAACTTAAAGATTTAGAAGTGACTACTTTGTTCAACTCCGAGAACACGAATAAAAGAATAATCTTTAGGAAATGTACATTATTTATAATCCAATACAATTTAAAAATTTTCCAGAGTGCAGATAATTAAAAGGAAAACACTTAAATTCTTTCTATGAATCTAGTATACTTTTGATAACAAAACCCCTAAAAGGTAGACAAAATTAATCCTGCTTCAAAAAATTAGTATAAAATCATATATAAAATATTAGCAAAGAGAATATAGCAGAATATTAAGACAATATTTTATTTTTACATTTTTGAGAAGATCCTCAGGATAATATCCTTCATCCCCTGGGGGAAAAAAAACGAGAAATAAGAATAGGAATAAAGCATGTGGATACCAAAATGTCCATCTTGTTTCTGAGAAAGGCTATATTAAGTCCACAGGTAATATGAAGGTCCAACGGGCCTGCATAGTGAGTCTCATAAGTAGGCAGACTTACCCACACAGTCACAGGAGTGGTCTACTACAGAGTGGGGTGTCTTGTTCAGGTTATTCTTATATTGTGGAAAAGCAAAGACCTCCCACTCCCTGTGGGAAGCAAGCTCAAAGAAGGGGAAAAAAAACATGATTCAAAAACTCACAGTTTATTCTTCCAAGCTTTATGTATCAGGCAATCCACTCTATGTTCATTCCCTGGGGCAGAGTGAGGAAGGGATTGAGAGGCCAGGAATGCTACACTAATTAAGGTACTTCACCATGGAAAGGAACATTGTAAGTGGAAAATATATTCCAGCTTGTTGGATTTTTGCTTGTTTCTCTTTTTAGTTTAATTTGATTTGATCATTACCCTGTGGATGTATCCCTTGAGAGATAGTCCCACTGGGAGAATTTTGCTCCAACCCCAGGAGGCTATTACACCAAAAACTGTTGTTTGGGTGTTCTTCGGGGCCCACTGATAGGCAAAATAGATATTTCCCCCAAAAGGCTAGGACCTGAATCAGAAGAGTGCCTTACTTAATGAACCTAAGACCACAGTGTTGAAATTTGACTCTTCATTACTATGCTTTGAATGTGATCCCCCCCCCAAAAGTTCATGTGATGGAGGCTTGGTCTCCCCCCCCCCACCGAAGGTGGAAGGGATTCCCTCAAGTGATTAATGTATTGTTTGCAGGACCCCAGTCAGTTCTGGAGAGAGCGAGTTGTTATAAAGTGAAGCTACCTCATGCATTAGCCTCTTACACATGCAGCCATTTCCCTCTCTTCTGTACTTTATTGTGATACAACAGAGGGGTTCTCATGGGGGGCTAATCAGATGTAACCTCCCAATCTTGTACTGTCAACCTCAAAAACTGAACTAAATAAACCTCTTTTCTTCATGAAATATCTAGTCTTGGGTATTTGTTATAGTAATAAAAATAGATTTATATATCTATTCTGTTTTCTGTTTTAAATGTATCGTTGCTGTGCTATCTAAAAAAGCCTAATATATATTCTATGATGAGATTAATAAAAACATTAAAGTACTCCAATAGTAAAACAAAAATACGTATTGTTGGCCAAGAAGCCCCAGAGTAGAACCAGGAGGGTATAGTCAGTCAAGTTGATTTTTGAGAAATTGAATATGCACTGGATATTAGAAGATGTTAGAGTTAATTTTGTGAGGCGTGATAATGGCATTATTTTGAACTCTTTGGCTGTTAGAGATTCATACTAAAGTATTTATGGTTAAAATAATACAATGTCTGGAATTTATTTTTACATGTTCCTTCAAACAAGCAAACAAAGATCATCATGCAAACATAGTGCAAATGCAATTCACAATAGCTAGACTGTGGAACCAACCTAGATGCCCTTCAATAGATGAATGGATAAAAAAAAATGTGGCATCTATACACAATGGAGTATTATGCAGCACTAAGAAATGACAAATCATAGAATTTGCAGGGAAATGGATGGCATTAGAGCAGATTATGCTAAGTGAAGCTAGCCAAGCCCTAAAAAACAAATGCCAAATGTCTTCTTTGATATAAAGAGAGCAACTAAGATCAGAACAGGAAGGAAGAGCATGAGGAAAAGACTAACAGTAAACAAAGACGAATGGGGGGAGAGAAAGGGAGAGAGAAGGGAAAGCATATGGAAATGGTAGGAGACCTTCAATGATACACAAAATTATAAGAGGTTGTGAGGGGCAAGGGGGAGGGAAAAAAGGGGGAGAAAATTGAACAACAGCAGAGGAGGTAGAGAGGGAAGATGGGAGGGGAGGGGAGGGGAGGGGGGATAGTAGGGGATAGGAATGGTAGCAGAATACAACAGTCACTAATATGCCATTATGTAAAAATGTGAGTGTGTAACAGATGTGATTCTGCAATCTGTATTTGGGGTAAAAATGGGAGTTCAAAACCCAATTGAGTCAAATGTATGAAAGATGATATATCATGAGCTCTGTAATGTTTTGAACAATCAATAAAAAAAAACATAGTGCAGATGTAGTACATGGTAGACAATAGATACGTTCAAAGTATCTTTAGAGACCAGAAGCCTTAGTCAACCTGCAAAGCTAAGTATAGTGATATTTGAGTGTTAAAAAAATGCATAAGGATTTTTATAGGCTAACTGGGGTATGGTTATCTGAGAAGGAAATAACATTTTAGGCAGAGAGTATAGATTATGTAAGTGCAAAGAGGTTTAGAAAAGCATGTTGAAGGATGAAGGATGAAGGATGAAGGAGCTCAGGGGGATTCTGCAGAGAAACTGCACAACCCCGCTGGAAACATTTGAAGTAAGGGTGACACCAGTCTGGGTTGTAGAGAGCTTAGATGAGTCAATTTTTCATCACTAGATCATGCTGCTTCAGACCACTGAATACATTTTGTTAATTAAATCTCTTCATCCATAATGCAACTTTCTCTTTTGAGGCAGGACTCAAGATTCCCGCAGTCAAAGCCCTCCCAATACAATTCACTGAACCCCACCCGCTCTTCTTAAGAACTATCAACTTGGGGCTGGGGATGTGGCTCAAGCGGTAGCGCGCTCGCCTCGCATGTGTGCGGCCTGGGTTCGATCCTTAGCACCACATACCAACAAAGATGTTGTGTCCGCCGAGAACTGAAAAATAAATATTAAAAATTCTCTCTCTCTCACTCTCTCTCCTCTCTCACTCTCTCTTTAAAAAAAAATCATTCTTCAAAAAAAAAAAAAAAAGAACTATCAACTTGGTACTTGATGAGCTCATTGACAGCATCAGTACAGTTCTACCTGGGATAATCTCACCTCCTTGAATAGAAGGAGTTATCTCCAACCAGGCCCAGCACAAAGTGGAGGAAGTCATAGGACTCATACCATGGGGCATTCTCTAAACACAGGAAAAGGGTCAGATGTGGGCTGCCAAAAAGTTAACATATCTACTCAACAACCCCACCCCACTCCATTCTTTGGAGTTGATATCTCAGTTGACATTTGGGGAAAAAAAGAAAATAAATATTGTTCCTTAGACTTCCTAAAATATTATAAAAATGGATGACTCCAGAACTAAAAATTGGAATGCTTTAAAAATACTGAAATTCCACATTTCACCTAAATTTTGGATTCATTTTATCAACTTCAATTAAGAATTCTACACATAAACATGAATGAAAATGGAATTGATGGGTGAATTTGAACTCTGTGCTAATAATATGACTACATTTTGGTGATTAGGAGATAGACTGTGAAAAGACAGGCAAACACAAGGCTTTTACAGTTCTTTGAATCTAAGAAATCAAACATGTAGCATAGAAACCAAAGCAATAATTTGGCAGCAACTAGTACTCTGAAGCCTGAAATCTCCCTACCTAATATTGTTAGCTCATTTTCTAAACAGAAATGGTCTGAGTCTTCATTTAATTTGATATATTCATGTCTTATGGCTGCTGCAACTACTTGCCACAAATTAAGTGGCTTAAAACAACATAAATGTATTACCTTACTGTTCTGGAGGCCAGAATTTCCAATACTCCAATTTCTATGGGCTGAAATAAAGGTCTTGGCAAGTCAATTTTCCTTCTGAAGGCTCTAGAGAAGTCACATTTCTTATTTTTTTCAGCATTCCTGGGCTTGTGGCCCCTTCCTTCACCTTCAAGAGAGCAGTAGAACATCTTCCAATCCCACTCTGACCATGATTGATGTTTGAACCTTCAGATTTCCTTCTCTTCCCTGCTCCCAATGTTGTAGTATCTTCTGGGATGGGGGTACTCCTCCCTTCCCCTTACATTCACCCTACTGATCATATTCATCTCACCTAAATAATCCAGAACACCTCCCCATCTGAAGATCCTTAACACATTCTAACCACATATGCAACATCCTTTCGTTATGTAATGTAGTATCCTTTTGTCATGTAATGTACCACAGATTAGGATGTGGACATCTTTGGAGAGCCACCTTTTAGTAGACCAGTCACATGGATAATATGAGAAGGAATTTTGTTCTATGAAAAACTCTATTCTTGTTTTTACTGGAGAATAAAAAGTCTCCATTAAAAGTTAAAAAGGAATGATTTGTAAAAGTTCTGTAGCAGTATTATTAGCCTACAAAAACCTTGCTGAATGGAGCTATTAGTTTCTGAGGAATCCAATAAAATGGGAACATACTGTACTCTAAAGGAGTAGTCATCTGTACCTTATTCCAATTTGTACTTTGTTCTTAATTTATAGAGATAGTTGAACTACATATCCCATATTTTTTAATCCTAATTATACCCTGCCCAGACAATAAAAGCTTCTTTATGGTGTGCTCCTTGATGGGGACCAAGGATCCACAGAATGAGTTAAAAGAAAACATTTGGAATTGTAGTTATACTACATATGGGGAATTATCTTAAAAGTATTAAATACAATATTATCTTAGTCTCATATACATGCAAACATACATGCATTTATACATCTACATACACGTGTGTGCATATATATACACACATGCAATTACATATGCAAATACATGTGTGTTTATAGTTTGAATCGTTTTGGATGGCAAGGACACCTAAAAGTTGGTGTTTGGTGTTGGTGTTTGCCTGTTTTTGCTGCTATTATTATTATTGTTCAGTTTTTTAGTAAGTCAAATGCCTCTATGAAGGCAGTATAATCCATGAGCAGAACTTTTGCAAGAATCTTTGACTCTCACTGATCAAATTTTTCTGACTTTTGTTAGGTTTTCTGCATTATTAATAGTCAGGAGGATCAGTTTAGTCATAATAAGGAAGTTAAATATAGTTTTGTCAATGTTTAGGTATTATCTTTACTCTCCTTAGATTTTTTTAAAGATTAAAATGGTACATTTTAAAAAATTTTTTAGTTGTAGAGGGACACAATATCTTTATTTTATTTATTTATTTTTATGTGATGTTGAGGATCAAACCCAGTGCCTCACGCATACAAGGCAAGCGCTCTACCACTGAGCCACAACCCCAGCCCTAAAAAAGTACACTTTTTATAAATTTAAAAAAACATATCTTAAGTTTTAATTTATGTTTTAAGATGACACATTATGTGGATCTGTTTTCTTGACAAAAAGTGTTTGAGAAAAGAATTCATGAGGATCTCAGGGAACAGCAATTCCATTTTGTGGATTTTGCATTAAACAATTATACACTGAAAAACATTTAGAATTATCTCTACTTGTAAATGCACAAATAAGAAAAATACACTTTTCATTATCTTTAACATTGCCTTTCAGTTCCCCTTATGCCATCATAATTTATTAATCTGTTTAATTTGCTTGTATTATATTTGTGAGATTAGAGACTTTTTTTGTTTGGATTGCCTTTGTGTCTGCAGTCTGGAAGAGTGCTTGAAATGTAACAGTCAGTAAAAATGAACAAGCAATGAGAGTCTAAAATTTTTATGTAAAAGGTAAACATGTCATTTAAGATCAGTAAACAAGGGTCTACTTTTATGCCATTTGTGCTTCTGACAGACATCTTTGTGGAATGTCTGCTCCATTAACTATGATCATCTTACCCATGTTAGCAGAGGGCCAATACAACCACTAGCACTTGTCACTGATGATTGGACAATTGCTGTACCTCAGACCTACACTAGACCAATGAGATATTCTCTTCTGGATATTTAGAATAAAAATTGAAAGAGTGGTAAAAAAGAACCAGTGTGTGGCTTTCCCTCTGCAACAATCTGGTCAGATTCTATTGTACTATAGTTTCGAACAATCTTGAGAACTTTAAACAAAAAAGGTTACTTCTTTTTCATAACATGTCATCACATACTGAATATATTCTGGCAGAAATAGCTACTCAAGGACACAGGCTGTTGGCACAGACACTATCTTGAATGTTGCCATCACCCCATCAAATGAAAATGTGAAGTGTCAGAGGACTCAACACAAAAATCAACTGCTCAGCCTAGAAGTTACCCACCATTTCTCTTCATACCTCATTGGCCAGAACTTCTCCTATCTTGTCACTCCTCCCTTAACTCCAAACACCCAACTGTAAAACAAGATCAATCTTACCATGTGTCTAGAAACTATCTGAATAGCATTAATAACTCCATCAATGCAATAATTGCAGAACCATATTCTGTCATGTAGCCTGGGAATCAAAGAATGATGAAACAGATGCCCAGAGAAAATTTAAGTCAAGAGATGGAGAGAAAATTTTCTTCAGCTCCTAACAGTTTTTCAGATCCCATTTCCATACTGTAACGAGGTATGGAAGAATTCCTGCCCTTGGAGTCGGAGATCAACAGTTCTGAGTGTAGTCATTTAAACACAGACTTACAGCATGCCTGCCATATATCACATTCTATCTAGACCTAGAAAATACAAAGTGAAAGAACAAAAAGGTACATGTTTTCCAGGATCTCACAGTCTAGTGAAGGAGACAGACAAATAAGTATCTTAACAGAAAAATATAAACGATAATACATAAGTATAAAGGAGGAAACCTTACCATACCTGGTGGCATCAGGAACCACCGTTTGAAAATGAATCTTGAATCATGTGTTAGAGTAAATTAGTGGAGAAGGGCACACTGGGGAGGGAAGGGCAAACAGCAATCCAGGCAGAGGAAACAGTGTGTGAAAAAGTATAACAACTTTACTATAAAGAACATGGACATTCCAAAAATTACAAGGAAAGAGAGAAGATGGGGAGAAGTGGCTGCAAGTAGTTTAGGTGTTTGAACCACAATAGAGGTAATGATATGTTATTCAAGAGTAATGCTTGTGTGTGACTGTGTTATGTAACATAAGAGAGTCTGGCTCTGCCAAATGATCTTGAAGAATTACTTAATTTCTCAACACCCCTTTTGCACTATGGGTAAACATGAATAATACTGAATTGCCATAGGGTCTGGAAAGATTTTTTTGTTTAAGACTGAACCTCTGTGGTTAATTCTGCCACAGGCTTAATGAAATCAGAAACATAAATCACCCAAAGCAATGTATCACAAATACATATGCAAGGATAAAAAAATGCTCATACAAATGAGCCATGTTCACGAGAATTTGATACACATATTGAACCAAGTATTAGTAACAAGGGACACCACCTTGGACATATCATGTAATGTCATTATAATGTAATGTAATCAATAATTTATTTTATGTATTTGCTTTACTTCCAGACCCTATGTCACTTGTTAATACTAACCTCATAGGAATGCTCTGAGGATTTAAAAAATGAGCTAATTCATGAAAAGCTCTTAGCACAGGGAGTGGGTTTTTTTTTTTCCCTGAACTCATTAAATATTATTACCTCTGAGTGTGAGGAAGAGTTACCAGTCTACTTTCAACAGCTGATTGGATGGTAGTGTGGACCACTGAGATGTTTAATTTAAAAGGAGCAAAGGTCCTTTTCTAAGTGTGAGAATCATTGAGGACTCGCTAGTCTACTTCTCTGCTTCTTCCCTGGCTACAAGACTGTCATATTCACAATAGCGCATATTTGGTCAGACATATGCTGATCACCTGATGAGTAGCAGGTGCTGGGCATACAAGTCGCACAGACATAACCTCTGTCTTCATGGAGTTTGGAGGTGGTTAGTTCAAAGTATCTTTGAAATAGTATACAACACTAAAGTGTAGCGCATCTGAGGCTGGCCACGCTAATGTTAATATACAAGGTCAGCCGAGAGTCAACTTTCCTGTGTTCCTGAAGGGAAGAGATGCAACCAGTGATGCAGGAAGCGAGAAATGGACAGAGGAAACAAAAGGGAAAAAATAGAGAAAAAATGAGACAGAAAGGAAGGCAGGAGTATATCAAGGATGAGAGGCAACAGGAGGCAGATAAAATTCAAACGAAAGAGAAAAGGACACCGCTCCCACTCCACGTAGTTTAGCGGCATCTTAACACCGGGCTCCACGCCAGGAACAGCAACATCCCACCGCCCGCCCGCAGCGCGCCGTAAACGCGTAAGCGCCTCGAGAGCGGAGCGCGGCGCAATGCAGTGACGTCATAAGGCGGAACTTCCGGTCCAAGCACGCCTCCCCAGGAACTTCAGCGGGGACCTTGTGGGCAGACAGGTGAGGTGCAGCTCTCCAGGCTTCGCTGACTTTCAGGAAATCAGGCGGGCTGGCTCGGGGCCCTGTTCTCCCTGCAGCTCCTCACAGAGGCCTCGCGGCCCTTGGCCGGACCTTCCACTGAGCCGGAATTAACGGTGCTGAGACACCTCTGCGGTCATGAGCTTCCTGGAGCGGGAGGCCCCGGGGCTGCCGGCTTATCGCGGCTCCCCAGAGCTAGAGGACGCACCTTTTGGACTGCTAAATGCAGCCCACGGTGGGAAGTAGGGGCCTGGACGTTGGGCACCTGGCCCGCAAGACGCGGCCCGGAGGGCTCAGAGTCAGGTCCGGGGTGTGATTTGCAGCGAGCATCTAGTGCGCACACCGCTTTCTGTTCACACTTAAGGCCCACTGTGTACTCACCTCGGGGAGTTTTTCCCCACCCAAGACAGCATGCAGATCGGGACCCTTTGTTCCTTGATTCGTTAATTCATTTGTTCCTCACACGTAGTTACTGGACATCTGTTTTGTGTCCTGTCTGCCAGTTCTGGAGAGTTTATAATATCCCTTCTGAAGTTCTAAGGTCACATTCCTATCAGAAAAGAGAAATATATAACAAAAGAAGCAGAATTTAGAACAAGCTCCAGTCTTTGTGCAAAAGGTTTACTTTCAACTTCTTTCTGAAACTATGAGTAAGAATATCTGAGTTGTCTGTTAGGTGTTTTCCATTTTTTTTAACCTAAAAGTGAAAGGCTTGAAGACCCTGAAGCCTGGCTTCCCAGCATGTAGGATGTTAGGGGACGATAAAGGCAACACAGCAGGTACTTTTCTGAAATTTTACATTTTAATATCTTGTATTTTTACAACTAAGGCTTTTAGATTAGGTGATTTTCTTTCCATAAAAAGATCCATAACCTCTCAGCATTTCCTTACTTGTAAAATTACTATAATATCCTTAGGATCAAGCACTTAATTTTGAAGTCTACTTTATACTTTGAGCAAAGGGAAATTAATATACTGCTTTAATGAGTATTTAACATGCAAGTCCAGTAGTCTTCAAACTTTTGAAATTCTTGTCCTTGATGTCAAGAGGCTGAAAGCTGTTTTCTGGCACATTTAAAAAAAAAAAAAAGTGCTTACAAATTTGATGTAATAATTGGTGAATTAGAAGCAATAAAAGAATTATGGAAAACATCTTTTAAAGTCAAGATAATTTAGCAAATCCATCCTGAGTGTAATGTATGCCTTAGTTTTTATATTTCCTCAACAGTAGTAATGGATTTTATATTCATCATCTAAGTTTGGTTTTCTGACCCACTTGTACAGATTTGAGAACTCTCATGCAGCACTTATTCAAATAGCAAAATTAGAGAAAGTTGAAAAGGTATAAGAAAAAAAAGTGAATGTAAAAGGTGTAAGAGGAAAAAAAGTTGTAAAATTGCTGTTCATGTATCCACTTATCTAGCAGAGGCTTAGAACACCAGATAGAATCTTGGTCTAACACATATCATACTTATTCTCTCTTGGACTTTCCCCTACAACATTATGTAATTTGTTCTTTGATCTTAAATAGTACATAAAATTTTTGACATAATATGTAGCTGGAAAAATAGTGTAATAGGAGTCCAAAGACTATAAAATTGATTTTGCCATTAAACGACCTTGAAAAAACTTGACCTTCAATTTCTCACTCTGTTGATTGCACTCTCTACTTTGTAGGCTTTGTTTAAATGAGAAAGGATTTGAATGTACTTTGCAAATGAAAAGAACTACAAAAAGAAAGTGGTTTGTTGCAAGTGGGGAAATTATCTGTCAATCAGGATATAGAAAACAGTTACTTCCATTAACAGGTTATTTTGGAGTAAGATGGAGTAGATACAAATAGTTACAGTGACCTTAAAGGTATTCTGTTTATGCATTTATATTATATGTTGACTTGCAACTGTATGTTTTGAAGTTTATATGGAGCTGTGTGGTATTCCTGATTTTTCTTTGTCATACCACTTAAACAGTTTGCAGTTAAATAAATGCATAATTAAGTTTTGTGGTTTTATTTTTTTTGTTTTGAATAATTATTATAGATTTTATAGAGGTTGCAAAAAAACTGTACAAGAAAGTCCCCATCCCTTCTCAGCCAAGCTTCCCCAATGGTAACATTTTGAATGACAACAAAACAATATTAAAACCAGGTAATTGAGATTGACATTGGTGTAATATACAGTTAATTGAAATTTCACCAATTTTATAAGCACTCATTTGTGTGTGTACACAGTTCTATGCAATTTTATCACACATGTAGCTTTTATAATTATTATAATAATAAAGCAAGATACAGAATTATTTCATTAGCACAAGACTTTATATCTGCTGCTTTATAGAACCATCTAGTCCTACTCCAATCTCTCCATCTCTAAAAAAATATCATTTCAAGAAAGTTGTATAAATGGAATCATAAATACATGACTTTTTAAAACTGGCTTTTGGCTTTTGTTTTTTCTTTAACTCAATATAATTGCTTTCCATTCCATCCAAGTTATTTGTATCAATCATTTTTGTTGTTGCTGCTGAGTAGCATTCAGGGATCCTACACTGAGTTTAACCATTCACTCATTGAAAGACAATTGGGTTGTATGCATTTTTGGAATATGATGATTTGAGATGCCATGGACCTTTGTTTGAAGGTTTTTGAATCAACATAAAGTTTTTATTTCTCTGGGATAAAAGCCCAAGAGTAAAATGCTGGGTCACATGGTAAGTGTGCAGTTAGTCAATTGATATGACTTTAGCTTATTGATATGGTGAGTTACATTCATTGATTTTTTTTTCTAATTGGTTATTTTTCACAGCAGAATGCATTTCATTTCATTGTACACAAATGGAGCACAACTTTTCATTTCTCTGGTTGTACACAATGCAGAGTCCCACCATTTGTGCAATCACACATGTACCCAGGGTAATGGTGCTATCTCATTCCACCATCTTACCTACTACCCCTGTGCCCCCTCTCCCCACTTCCCCAAATTCCTTTATTTTTCCCATGCCCCTCCCACATGGATCAGCATCCACTTATCAGAGAGAACATTAGCCTTTGGTTTTTTTTTTTTTTGGATTGACTTACATCGCTTAGCATGACATTCTCCAATTCCATCCATTTACCTGTAAATGCCATAATTTTATTCTCTTTTAATGCTGAGTAATATTCCATTGTGTATATATACCACAGTTTCTTTATCCATTCATCTTTTGAAATGCATCTAGGTTGGTTCCACAGCTTAGCTATTGTGACATTCATTGATTCCTGAATGTTGAACATTCCTGGAGTAAATTTCACTTGATTGTGGTATAATATTTGTTTTATATGTTGCTGGGTTCTGTTTACTAATATTTTGTAAGAGAGGTATTGGTGGTTTTGTTTGTTTAGTTTGTTTTTGTCCTGTCCTTGTCTGGTTTTGGTATCAGTAATGGTATTGCAGGGTCTTCAGCAGTAACCTGTTTCATTCTTGATTTTAGCAACTTGTGTTTTCATGTGTTTTTCCTTGACAGTTTATCAATTTCATTCATTTTTTAAAATTTGTTTTAATTAGTTATACATGACAGTAGAATGCATTTTGACACATCATACCTAAATGGAGTATAACTTCTCATTTTTCTGGTTGCACATGATATAGAATCACACTGGTTGTGTAGTCATATATGCACATAGGGTAATAATGTCCAGTTTTTTCTATTGTCCTTCCTAATATATCCCCCTCCTCTCTTCACTCCCCTCTACCTAATCCAAAGTACTTTTATTCTTCCCTAGCACCCCCCATTGTGAATTAGTGTCCACATATCAGAAAAAACATTCAGCCTTTGGTTTGGGAGAATTGGGTTATTTCACTTAGCATGATATTCTCCAGTCCCATCCATTTACCGGCAAATGCCATAATTTCATTCTTCTTTAAGGCTGAGTAATACTTCATTTTGTATATATACCACATTTTATCCATTTTTCTGTTGAAGGGCACCTAGATTGGTTCCATAGTTTAGCTATTGTGAGTTGAGCTGCTATAAACATTTATGTGGCTGTGTCACTCCTCAAATAGAGCATTTATCTCCAGGATATATAAACAACTCAAAAAACTTAACACCAAAAAAAGCAATCAAATAATCCAATCAACGAATGGGCTATGAAACTGAACAGACACCTCACAGAAGAAATATAATCAATCAACAAATACAGAAAAAAAGTTCAAGATCTCTAGTAATTAGAGAAATTCAAGGAAATTGTAAAGCTTTCTGTGTAAATCTTATAACTCTTTTTGTTAGATTTGTTTGTAAGTATTGGATTTTTTTCATGTAGTTATAAGTGGTGTCTTTTCAAAAAAAAGTTTCACTTTCTAGTTGCTCATTGCTAGTATATAGAAATGTATTTGGTTTTTAGTAATTTTTTTTTATCTAAAGACCATGTTGCATCCACTTATTCATTCAAATAGTGTATATTTATTCTTTTGGATTTTCTCTTATGTAACCATGTTGTGAAGAATGACATTTTCTTCCTATCCAATTCACATACCCTTATTTCTTTTTCATGTCTGGTTGCATTGGCTTAAGACCTCAAATACAATTTAGAGTTAGAAGTGTTGGTAGCAGACCTCTGTTTCTTGACCCCAAACTCAGAAAGGCATTCAGTATTTCACTTTTAATAATATGTTTGCTATAAGTTTTATATATACTTTATATTTACAAATGTATTTTATATTTATATTTTATAAAAGAAGATGTTTCTTTTTTAAGAGTGACTATTGGGTTTCATGATATTGGGTTTTTATCAAATATACTTCTGTGCAGATTGAGGTGATTATGTGCTTTCTCTCCTTTATTCAATTAATATAGTCAATAATAAAAAATTAATATTTAAACAACATTTTGTTTCTGATATATACACAATTTGGCTGTCATGTATTTTATATATTACTAGGTTTGATATGCTAATATTCTGAGTAGTTTTTGCATTTATACCCATGAGGGAGATTGGCCTATAATTTTCTTTTCTTATATTATCCTTGTTAGGTATTGATATCAAAGTTTGCTGGATTCATAAAATGAATTGAGAAGCAGTTCTTTTCTATTCTCTGGACATACAAGATTGGTGTTATTTTTTCATTGAAGTATTGATTCTTTCATTTTATCAAGAATTATGAATTCTGTGTTTTGAATAGACATAGATCTATTAAGATTCTTCTAGTCTTTTGGTATCTGTTTTTCTTAGAAGTTTTCCATGCTAAATTTAATGGCATAAGTTCTTTAAAATATTCCTTTTGAAGGGAGGGGAATGGTGCTAGGGATTGAACCCAGATCCTTGTACATTCTGTGCCACTAAACTACATCCCCAGGCTCATATTATTTTATCACCTTTTTGAATCTGGAGAGATGTCCTTTTTTCACCTGTAACATTGATTATTTGGGCTTTCTTTTTCCTTGATAGGTCTCTTCACGGGCTTACTTATTTATAGGTCTTTCCAAAGAACAGAATTTTGGGTTCAGTAGTGCTTTCTAATATAAACCTTTGTCCCTGGCTTATTGATTTCTACTCTTCATCATTATCTTTTTTCTACTTTATTTACTTGAATTTGTCTGCTTTTTCATATTCCTTTACCTAGATCCTTGATTTCCATCTTTTTTCCTAATATGTATATATCTCAAGACTAAATTTTTCTGTACTTGTGCTTTTATTTGTATTCTGCATGTCTTGATAGGTCATAATCTTTGTTCTGTCTCATTTCTCTGTTATCCTCTTAGTTTTATATTAATTGCATTTTCTGTTTCCCCTTTTATCACTTGTTATATGTCTTACACAATTCTTATAGTGGTTACTGATTTTTTGAACAAATTTTAAAAAATATTTCCTCTGGCTTTTCTAATTGTCCTCCATGGAGATTATTTGGAAGCAAGCTAGTCTGCCTCTGCCTTTGCTAATGCAGATTCAAACTTAATTTTATGTATATTTTAAACAAAAAAAGTACCTCTAATTAAAAACAACTCTCAGACTCACCTCTGTTATTTGTATACTCAACATTGAATGAATATAACTAACATATTGATATTAGCTATTAGGCCACTAAAAAAAAAAAAAACTTGAAATAGAGCCATTGACTTTTTGTTTATTTTCTTATATTGTTTTTTTATGCATTAGCAATTTGAGGAGTTAGAAGCTCTTATCCACTTATGTAATAAATAATACAAGTTATTATTATTATTAAGCATTGGAAGAAAACTATCTTACTAAGTTAAATGTAATTTAATTGAAGACTATCTGGAAATAGCAACACGAGTTTTTTGGTTTTTGTTTTTAATTAGCATTGGTAATTCTAGTACCTAAAGCAATTCTAGTACCTAAAATAAAATGTAGGCATTATTTGCATATGTATGCTGAAGCCTGAATCAAATATACTTACAACTCCTTATTTTTTTATAAACTTTTTAGAGAGAGAGAGAGAGAGAAATTCTAATATTCATTTTTTAGTTATTAATGAAGGAATAACTAAAAAATGGTTTTTTAGTTATTCTTTGTTTGGTGCTGAGGATCGAACCCGGGCCACACGCATGCCAGGCGAGCGTGCTACCGCTTAAGCCACATCCCCAGCCCCATACTCCACTTATTTTTGTTCATTAGTTCAGTTGTAAGGTTATTGTCTAGCTATAGTATAAAGACTTGTTATTATAAATATTTACATTATAAATACTATAATAACAAATTTTATAGATTTGAATCTCTTAAGATTTATACCCATCTGATACTGGTTTTCTCTTTTAAATATTGTCTAGGTTTGCATACAATTGGAAAAAAAATTCTCTTACCACGTAAAGTTAGAAACCCATTGGTTTCTAACATTGTTATATGTTCTACATATCTACAAATGAACACCTGCATTTAAGAAAACAGGTCTGCCTAGATTGCACAAGTTATGTTCACACTTGATTTTCGCCGTACCTAGATCTTGATGCTTACCAGATTTATTTCCTTCAAGATCATTTATAGGCTGAGGCTGAAGGTGGAACCATCACCCTTTTTCAATATATAATTGTAACACATTTTTCTTTGTTAATCTGATACTTGCTTGCAGAACTGAATTACTTTGGATTCTTAGGTAAGCAAGAATTCAAACTCTCATTTTTTTGAGTTTTCATTTTCTTCTTATACATAGCTGCGTAGGAGTCAGAAATATAATAGTGAAGGAAAGTAAAAGATTCTTTAGAAATACATGTTAATTCCATGCTTCTCTGTTCTATTTTATTTGAAATGTTTTAGAATTGCAACTGCTTGTTTTCCAATTTTTATATACTATACTTAAATTTCATATCTACTTGGATTTTCATTAGTTTGGTGGCTAATCAAACTCCCAAGATATTATAGTCTCAAATATTTATAAGTTGAATGTATTTTTAATAACTAGAATTCTCCTCTGGTGAAAGTGTGGTGTGTGTCTTCACAGTCAGTTCTAATTTAATACTTTGTTTCACAGCTCCATCTAATATTGTTTCTAATACATGGTAAATGTCAGAAGACCTTTATAGAAACACTCTGTTTAAGATAGTTTTGGAGACTGGGCTACAGTGACATTTATTAGAGAATTAAAAGTCAATTCATACCAAAAGTTGAATGATAGATTTGTTTATTTAATCAATATATTTTGAATAAAGAGTGGTCCCCACTTTTTAAGTAAGGATTTTTCATTTTTCTTAGTATTGTTATTTAAGAAAAAAGAGTGTATGACTTCTGGTTAAACATGGAGATTAGAATGTATATTATTTCTTCCTACTCCCTAAATTCCCTAAGCTGACAGTAAAAATAGTAAAGGCATAAACAAAGAGAATAGTAGCGACAACAGAACATCAAACTGGAGAAGTGAAATCTTAAAAATGTTAGAAAGTAAATGGATAAATTATAAGCAGCTTCATAGCAGTCTTGATGGAATGTAACATTTGGTCATAATATTGAACTACAGCTTGTTTAATCATTCCTAAAATTGAGTCGATAGAATTTTTAGTATCAGCAAAATGGATTATCATAATTCACTTATCCATTCCTTCATTAATGACTATATAGGATCTTCAGCTTTTCACCATAATAAATAGCATTCCATGCATTAGGTTTTTTTTTAATTTTTTTAATTGTTGATAGATCCTTATTTTATTTATTTGTTTGTATGTGGTGCTGAGGACCAAACCCAGTGCTTCACACATGCCAGGCAAGTGCACTAACCACTGAGCGACAGCCACAGTCCCCCATGCATTAGTTTTAAAAAGTATTTTTGATATTTTTTTAGAATCAGTTCCTCAAAATGACTAAATTGAAGTATATGCCTTTAATGGGTATAGACTAGTGCTGCTAGATTGCTTCCCAAAGGCTGTTTTCATTATTACCATCTATGTGTATTTTATCTTTCATTCCTAGAATCGAGAGTAGCTCTTGGGTGTACCACATGGTGGCACTTACCTACAATACCATAGACTCAAGAAGTTAAGGCAGAAGGATCACAAGTTTGAGGCCAGCTTCAATTTAATGAGATCCTATTTCAAAAAATTTAAAAGGCAGCAGGGATTGGGGATATAGTTCAGTGATAGAGCACACCCCTGGGTTCATTTCCCAGTATATCACCCCCAGAAGAATAGCTGGCTAGTCTTCTATATACACTGTAGCATTTCCTTCTTGGTATTTTGAAAATTGTCTTTTTAATTCTTCAGTTAATTATTTTTGGCTCAAAGTTTTACATTTTGCTGCTTTTCTCCCTTTATTTAGAAATGGACTCAGAAATCAAGGAAGAAATCCCTGTACATGAGGAATTTGTTCTGTGTGGTGGAGTTGAAACACAGGTTCTAAAATGTGGTCCCTGGGATGACCTCTTTAATGATCAAAATGTCAACAGACCTAAACTGCTTATTTTCATTATTCCTGGTAAGTAGAAAAATCTGGATGAGAAGACTTTATACAGATAGCCATCACTATTTCTCTTTCTTTTCTTTTTTTTTTTTTTATTCACTCGGCTTGAAAATGAACAGTATTTAGAAGAAAAAAATCAACTATAAATTTAATAGCATATACATTAAAAATGCAGAAAATTAACATAGAATTTTCATAATTAATTAACTACCTGAGTCGCTTCTTTTTTCCCTGTATACTTTTTGGCCTGCATATTTTTTGCTCTCCTCTCCATATTACAATTAAAAAAAGAATAGATTTATATTCTCATCTTTCCTCTAGCATCTGTGGCCAACATTTGTTTTTTTGTTATCAGTTTAAAAATAGTTAATTTAATTAATAATCAGCTTTATAACTCTTGAAAATGTCATGCAAAGTTTTAGTATTGTTGATAAAATTGAAAAAATCTCCATCAATTTTCTTTTACACATAACTTGAAAATTTTAAGGCAATTCAAGTTTTCTTGTTTGTGACAACTGAAATGTTCTTTGAGCTGACATCCCTCATCCACCAGGTGAGTCATTACTGTCCTCACTATAGTGACATGTTATGAGTTTTACATTATCAGTGTCAGGTTTTAGTGTCACATAAACAAAAAAAAATTATCTTATTTTGATGTGCTCCTATGATTCACTTCTCATTATCAACTGGCTGTCAAGTCATTCGAGAAACTATTTATTATCTTTAAAAATATGTATTAGAGTCCTCATAATATTGTTATAACCAAGTTGCATAGACCAAACAGATTTGTAATGGCATTTTTCTATAATTAAACTCTTTAAAGAAAAGCTCAGTTAATAAGGATGTTTAAAATACTATATCAGTGAACCTGGAAAAAACCTCACATATAACTTTTGCAAATATCAGAACAGTTACCAATACCAGGTCTTATGCAGGCAGTTTTTGCATGTAGTGTGATATTTGTGTCATCAAGCCCAGTAAGTTGGGAGAGTGGGTAGGAAGAGTGTTCCTGGAGGCCATTTCTATGCTATACTAGCTAGTGGTAACTCACCTTTAGAGGGAAGTGGTTGTATATCCTATAAAATGAAAATGAACCTAAACTTTAACCCACTGCCAGCCAGATCCTGAAAAGCAGATTGAAGAACTTTTAATTTAGTTTTATCTTTTCTAGTGAACCTTGGATCTAGAAATTCTGTTAAACAACAATGTATTTGGACTTATTTTAAATAGTTGAACTGAGTAAAAGAGGCAATTTAATAACTCACTGTAGAACATACTAAATCATGTAATTTTCAGTTGGTAATATAGAATCAAATGAAGTGTCTTGTTCTATGAATCCAGTAATTAGAGATCTAGCAGACAAGGCTCTGTAAAAGAGCCCAAAGTTTACACATGATAACCTTCTATATAAATGGTGAGTCATGCTAATTTGATATATGATAGTTTTGTCCCCTGTAAAGTTAACTGGAAGGCATAGTCTATAAGTACAGTGCTTAAATGGAATTCGTTGACTGTCAGGGTCTAGATATTATAATCATAGTCTCTGTTGTACTTTGCTTGAGCATTTTACTATTATGTGTTCTTTGGGTGTGTGTTTATAGCACATTTTGATACAAACATTTGATTTTAAAAGTATTTACTTGCCTTTTTGTACTGGAATGTTTTTCAACATTCCTATTTCTAGAGATCTGAGAGAGAAAGAGAGAGACAGGGAGTAGGGGATGGAGAGGGGGTGGATAGCTCTTGTTTAGTTGCATAAGCAAAGCCCGTGTAATTTTCTTTGTGGTTTTTTAACCAGGAAGTTTAGTTCATGGTTTGTAAAGTATGACATAAGTCATAACATTTAAATGGTGAAGTATGAAGCATGCAATCATATTTAAACATCTTATATTGTGTGTTCCATTTCTATCTCTGCTATAAATTGGATCATCATGTTTTTGGTCATGTATTCATTTTGAAAAAACTTATTGTAAATGATTGTCATGTGTCCAGCCCAGTGCTGCTAGGTACACTGGATACAGAGAATTACAACAAGCCATGGCTACTTTTTTTTTTTTTTTAGATTTTACATTGTTTTTTTTTTTATTGTTTTTTCACAACATTACAAAGCTCTTGACATATCATATTTCATACATTAGAATCAAGTGGGTTATGAACTCCCATTTTTACCCCAAATACAGATTGCAGAATCACATCGGTTACACATCACATTTTTACATACTGCCATATTAGTAACTGTTGTATTCTGCTACCTTTCCTATCCTCTACTATCCCCCCTCCCCTCCCCTCCCATCTTCTCTCTCTACCCCATCTACTGTAATTCATTTCCCTCCATGTTTGTTATCCCATTCCCCTCATAACCTCTTATATGTAATTTTGTATAACAATGAGGGTCTCCCTCCATTTCCATGTGATTTCCCTTTTTTTCTCCCTTTCCCTCCCACCTCATGTCTCTGTTTAATGTTAATCTTTTCTTCCTGCTCTTCCTCCCTGTTCTGTTCTTAGTTGCTCTCATTATATCAAAGAAGACATTTGGTATTTGCTTTTTTAGGGATTGTCTAGCTTCACTAAGCATAATCTGCTCTAGTGCCATCCATTTCCCTGCAAATTCCATGATTTTGTCATTTTTTAGTGCTGTGTAATACTCCGTGGTGTATAAATGCCACATTTTTTTTATCCATTCATCTATTGAAGGGCATCTGGGTTGATTCCACAGTCTAGCAATTGTGAATTGTGCTGCTATGAACATCGATGTGGCAGTATCCGTGTAGTGTGCTCTTTTAAGGTCTTCAGGAAATAGTCCGAGAAGGGCAATAGCTGGGTCAAATGGTGGTTCCATTCCCAGCTTTCCCAGAAATCTCCATACTGCTTTCCAAATTGGCCGCACCCGTTTGCAGTCCCACCAGCAGTGTACAAGAGTACCCTTTTCCCCACATCCTCGCCAGCACTCATTGTTGTTTGACTTCATCATGGCTGCCAATCTTACTGGGGTGAGGTGGTATCTTAGGGTGGTTTTGATTTGCATTTCCTTGACTGCTAGAGATGATGAGCATTTGTTCATGTACTTGTTGATTGATTGTGTGTCCTCCTCTGTGAAGTGTTTGTTCATGTCCTTGGCCCATTTGTTGATTGGGTTATTTGTTATCTTATTGTCTAATTTTTTGAGTTCTTTGTATACTCTGGATATTAGGGCTCTATCTGAAGTGTGAGGAGTAAAAATTTGTTCCCAGGATGTAGGCTCCCTATTTACCTCTCTTATGGTTTCTCTTGCTGAGAAAAAACTTTTCAGTTTAAGAAAGTCCCATTTGTTGATTCTTGTTATTAACTCTTGTGCTATGGGTGTCCTATTAAGGAATTTGGAGCCTGACCCCACAATATGTAGATCGGAGCCAACTTTTTCTTCTATCAGATGGAGAGTCTCTGATTTGATATCTAGCTCCTTGATCCACTTTGAGTTGACTTTTGTGCATGGCGAGAGGAGGGGATTCAGTTTCATTTTGTTGCATATGGATTTCCAGTTTTCTCAACACCATTTGTTGAAGATGCTATCCTTTCTCCATTGCATGTTTTTAGCTCCTTTATCAAATATAAGATAGTTGTAGCTTTGTGGATTAGTCTCTGTGTCCTCTATTCTGTACCATTGGTCCACCCGCCTGTTCTGGTACCAGTACCATGCTGTTTTTATTACTATTGCTCTGTAATATAGTTTGAAATCTGGTATCGCTATACCACCTGATTCACACTTCCTGCTTAGAATTGTTTTTGCTATTCTGGGTCTTTTATTTTTCCATATGAATTTCACGATTGCTTTATCTATTTCTACAAGAAATGCCATTGGGATTTTGATTGGCATTGCATTAAACCTATAGAGAACTTTTGGTAATATCGCCATTTTGATGATGTTAGTTCTGCCTATCCATGAACACACCTTCATTAGGAATTTCGCATTGCATTCCCCAAGGCCTTCAAGGGAATAGATGTTATATATTCCACACTTGTAAAAGGAAATAATGGAACTGGAGAAATACCCATTCTCTTGGATAACTCTTCCCTTTTACTTGTGTCTAGCCTCAGTTTCAACTACACACTGATTATTCCCTACTCTGCATATATATTTTAATTAACAAAATTTACATATCTGTATATACTTATGGTATACACAATAGTTTGAAACATGTATACATTGCAAAATGGCTAAACCAAGGTAATTAATATATGAGTTACTGCACATACTATTTTTGTGCTGAGAATACTTGAAATCTCCTAGTAATTTTCAAGGTTACATTGTTATCAATTGTAGTTACTGTGATGTATGATCCTTTCAACTTATTTGCCTGTCCTACTGAACTTTTGTGTTCTTGGCCAGCATCTCCCCAACTCTTTTACTTCCCACCCTGGTAACCAGCATTCTGCTCTCTGCTTCTGTGAATTTGACTTTTTAAAATCCTGTATATAAGTGAGATTATGAAGTATTTGTCTTTATGTGCCTGGCTTATTTAATTTACTATAATGTCCTCTTGGTTTACCATGTTGTCACAAATGGCAGTATTTCTTCCTTTTTTGAAGGCTGAGTAGTATTCAATTGTGAATATATACCACATTTTCTTTATCCAGTCTTCATTTCATGGACACTGAAGTTGTTTCCATGTCTTGGGAATAGTGCTGCAATTAACATAGGAGAACAAATGTCTCTTCAAGATACAGGTTTTGTTTCCATCCTAGAAGTGGGAGGTTGGGTCTTAGCTAGTTCTATTTTTAGTTTTTGGAGGAACCTCCATTTTTCATAATGCCTATACTAATTTACATTCCCACTAATGTGTGCAAAGTTTCTCTTTTCTCTATATCCTCACCAGAATTTGTCTTTTGTCTTTTTGCTAATAGCTCTTCTAGCAGATGTAAGGAGATATCTCATTTTGGTTATAATTTGCATTTCTCTGATAGGTGATGGTGTTGAACATTTTCTTAAATACCTGTTAGTTGTATGAGTTCCTTCAGTATTTTGGGTATTAACTCCTTATCAGATGGATCTTAATCATTTCAGAGTTATATCCATACAGTTAAAAAAAAAAAAAGTAGAAAAGAAAGAGAAAAAACACTTAATGTACTGTTGTGGAACAATTTTAATTTATAGCAAAAGAAAAAAAGCAAGGATCAGAACTGTGTGCATCACTGTCATTTGTATATAAAATGTGAAAAGGTAATACATGAAATATCTGAAAGGATACACAAGAAAGGGGAAACTTTGAAGCTGAATAGCTGGTGCCTGCTAAAGGCAGGAGCCTGGATTTCCATGCTTGCACCACACCCACCACTTCTTCTGCCCCTGACTCATTTAGTATCATTCAGCAAATATCAAATTTTTAAATTAACTGCCTGCCACACCTCTATGAAATGTTTTCTTTGTTTATTAGCCATCATGTTTTCATATGATAGTGATTTAACAAAAATAATTCTATCTGATTTTTAGCATGATTGAATTTTTAATGTTGATGCATGGATTATATAAAATATGCAACATCACACATAGATGTATTTCTGGTGCTCTGCTGCAATTGATTAACTTACAGATCAGGAATTCTTCATTTTATTTCATGAAGTTCCCTTCATTGTATGGCACATTTATAATTATACATGCCACATTGTTAAGTATATTCATGAAGAAATAACTTCCATTTTCCTGGGTATATTAAAAGGATCCTATTATGGTTTTCCTTTCAGTTTGTAAGTGTGCATAATAGTAATTAATTTTTCAGTACAAAACCAATTATATTTTCCTGTGAAAAACTCTACTGAGTCATGATGTATTTTTTTAACTTTATGATTTTTATTATAATAATTCACACATTAATTCACTGTAATTAATTTCCATACATTATATATTTTTTTACATTTTGATGGACTCAGTTTAGTAAAATTTTCCTAGGGTTTTTCTAGCTATCTTCATGGGGCCATTGGTATATATTTTTCTTCTTCTTTTTCTTTTTTTTTTTTTTTTTTTTGTAATGTCTTTGCCTGGTTTTGGTATGAAAGTGATGTTGTCCTGATACAAAGAACTGGAAAATTTCCTTCCTTGTCCATTTTCTGGGAGAGTTTTATAGATTTGGTATTATTTCTTCCTTAAGTATTTGATAGAATTCACCAGTGAATCCATACAGACCTGGATTTTCTTTGTGGGAAAATTATTAACTAAAATTTTAATTTCTTTGATAATAGGACTATTCTGTTTCTTTTTGAGTGAGCATGATAGAGAGTTATCCACTTCATTCATCTGTTCTAAATTTATGCTGCAAAAATTTTCATAATATTTCCTAATTATTCTTTGGATACAGAAAAATATTTTTCAAATTTTTGTTCACTTGTTTATTTATTTATTTTTTGTATGTGGTGCTGAGGATCGAACCCAGGGTCTTGCACGTGCAAGGTGAGTGCTCTACCACTGAGCCACAACCCCAGCCCCCAGAAAAATATTTTTAAATGTAAATCTGCTCATGCCTTAACCCTGCTATACTCACTCTTCCAGTATTACTTAGATCAAAAGTCAGATTACCATTGAGCATAGTGACACACCTGTGATCCCAGCACGTTGGAAGACTAAGGCAGAAGTATCACAAGTTTGAGGCCAGCCCAGGCAACTTCTTGAGAACCTGTCTCAAAATTTGAAAAGGGCTTGCGATGTAGCTCAGTGGTGTAGCCCCACTGAATGCAATCCATACATTAGATATAGAAAAGAAGAACCAAGAATTGGACTCTCTTCTGTTGCTTTAGGAGCCATGTACTTTCTTTTCTTTCTTTTTTTTTTTTTCCATGTTCTTTATTTCTTGAGAGCCTTTGCTTAGTGTTGTCTTTCCTCAGATTATCTGTCTTGTGCCTTGCTTGGTGGCTTTCATATGATAAATGCTCAAAAAATAATTGATGGCCTAAAGAAAATGCAAGAGAAGCTATAATGCCAAATAGAGTGAATGAGCATGTAGTCATAGGCATCATCATTTACTTGATGATGATGAAATAATGGCTCAGAACATTAAGGGGGTTTTCTTAAGTCCTTATGGTTAGTAAGGGAAAAAACTCAAACTTATTCCCAGAGAGAGGGAGAAAAATTTATTTCATAGCTGTTCTATTATCTAGTACTCATTGGTTTTTATATATCCTGACATTGTAGATGTTGCATCTAAATTATGTAGTTGTTATCTTTACTATCTTCTTAATGTTAAATCAGTTTTTAATTTTAATAATAATAATAGGTACAATTTATTGAGCTCTTACTGTGTGCCACATATTGGTATAAGTGGTTGTTTATTCACTGTCTCTGATGCCACCTACTTTATAGAGCTATTATAAGACTAATTAAAACTACATATATACAGAATATCCTAGACCAGGTCATTTGTGTATTTTTTTAATTCAACATTATTATTTTCTTTCATCTGTTCTTTCAGTGATCATATATTTATTGAACACTAGCCATCTATGTGGCCTTGGGCAAGTTATTTAACCTCTTGGTACCTTGTTACTATCTCGTTCAAAGTGTAATTAATTAAGTTAGTGGATGTAAAACCTTTAAATACTGCATGCAGTAACTTACTGCACTTAAAAAATGTTAGCTTTTAGTAGTTTCTAGCCATATGAGGAAGTCTGTAGAACTTCACCACAGTACAAAACATTTGAATATGGGGTAGAACACACTCCTAGATTATACCCAGTGATATAAAATATTAAATCTTTTTAAAATAATGTATAAATAAATGAAATTTTAATAACAATCCCAAAGAGATTTTTAAAAATTAGTGAAGCTAATCCTAAAGTTTATGAGACCAGCCTTGAAAATTTAGAAAGAGAAAAATAAAGAAAAGGGGTTTGCCCTACCAATTACTGAGACATTAAAAACACAGTGTATAATTAAGACAGGATGGTACTGGCAGAGGAGAAAAGCAAAAATAAACAGGATTATTTGGAATCAGAATTAGCAAGCTGACATCAAAATTTTTGTATTGGCTCAAAAGACATTTCAAATCAATGCAAAGAGTTATATAATAAATGATCTTGGGGCACTTGGCTAGCTACTAGGAAAGAAGTTGGATTGCTACTTTGCACTTTATACTTAAAAATATTCCAAACTTATTGAAAATTTATATTTATAAAACATGAAGCAGTGCCACCCACATGCATCTTATTTGCACAACCCCTGTGCTAGTATACCCTTCCCCTCTTCCATCTCCCTTAGCTAAGAGTACATAACTGTATTTGAGGAAGTTTTTACCTATTTGACAAAAATGACAATAGTACCATCACAAAAAGAAATTTGGAACTTGGAACAATTGGAGCACTAGGTTAGAATGCAACAAATGCAAACTGACAGTATGGCTATACATTGGTTTACAAGTTTGAATTGCTAATATTTATGTAGCACATATTATGTTGCAGGCAATGTTGAATTAATTCATTTGGTCATTACACAAAGTAGTATGACTATTATCTCCATTTCATAGATGAAGAAATAGGACACAGAGAGGTTAAATAACTTGCCAAAGTTCACATAGTTCGTAAGTGGGGAAGCCAGGACTCCAAACCAGGCACTCTGGCTCCAGTCTTTGCTGGGGATAGAACTTGATTCCTGAGTTACATCCCCAGCATCTTTTTAAATTTTTGACATAGAGTCACTAAGTTGCTGAAGCTGGCCTCATAGTTGTGATCCTCCTGCTTCCATCCCCCAAATCACTAACACTGCCTATGAGGCCATTATAGGGGATTACAAGTGTGTGCCATGGTGCCCAGCTCCGTTTTGGTTTTTTTGGGTTTTTTTTTTTTTTTTTGTCTGTTTGTTTTGTTTTTTTATGGTGCTGGGGATTAAACCCAGGGTTTTGTGCATGCAAGGCAAGCACTCTACCAACTAAGGTATATCCCCAGCCCTTTTTTAAAAAAAATTTTTTTTGGCTGTAGATGAGCATAATAGCTTTATTTTATTTGTTTATTTTTTTAAGTGGTGCCAGGGATCAAATCCAGTGCCTCATGCATGCTAGACAAGTGCTTTACCACTGAGCCATAACCCCGCCCCCCCCAGCTCCTTTTTTTGAGATAGGTTCTTACCATATTGCCCAGGTTAGTCAAGAACTCCTGGACTCTAGTGATCCTCCAACCTTAGCCTTCCACAAGCGTGCTCTACTACACCTGGCTTAGAATCTATGTACCTTGCTGTGCTGCCTAACCAGGAAACTGAAAGATATGAACAGTTGAGAAAAAAATCAGTGAAGTTTGTCTGTGGCTTTTTATATCAGTGCACTCAAGTAAGGTGGAGAAAACCTAACAAGAAGAAATCAATAAATTGAATGGAGAAATAGATAGTGATAGCAATGGACTAGTAACTGTGAAGATGAACCAGACAATTGCAAGATGAAAACCCCATTTCACTGTCGTTTTCCAATGCACATGTGTTAGATTGAATCTTTTTAAAAAGATAATTTATTTATTCAATTTCTCTATATCAGAAGTATGTCAAAAATACTTTCTGAATACACACAAAAAAATATGTATTAGTTTGTGTCCTTCAAAGATAATACATCAGTTTGCAGCATAAGTACTTGTGATAATGACAAGTCAACACTGAGTATTCCTTAATGTTCTCTTTGTGTGGGATAGTAACCCTGATTTGACTGGCCAGTTTGTTTAGTTTTCATGCAGCTTAATAAATGAGCCAGTCAAACCTTGAAGGGTCTTATAGGCAGTGTTAGTGATTTCAGACTTTATCCAAATGACAGTGGGAAGCCACTCAAGGGTGTTTAAAAAGGATGAGATTTGAAAATATATCTCTATGGTTTCCTGAAGAATGGATTCCAAGGGGACAAGAGCCGACAGACCTGTTAGGATGCTGTTGTAGGAAACCTGGGAAGTGATGATCACTAATGGAGAGAGATGGGCAAATTTGAGATGCATTTTGGAAGCTAACTTGGCAGAACTTATTGGTAAGCTGGATGTGAAGGACAGGGAGAAACCAAGAATGACTCTCAGTGTTTGGGTTTAAGCACTTGGTTTGTGTTTAGTGATTCCAGTTAGTGTATTGAGGAATAGGGAGAATTTACTTGAAATAGTTGGAGAAAAGCAGGAACAGAATTTTCTGAGTGGTTATTCCCAGACTTAAGGTAGAAAGGATATTAAAAATTAAAGTATAGGTATAAAATTGCAGGATTTTGTAGAGCACAGTGTGAAGAGAACTTGACCTTTCCTTTCTAGTCTGCATCTTCTTACAAGAGTTTGATTAATCTAAGGTCTTTGTCTCTTTCCTAGGTAACCCGGGTTTTTCTTCTTTTTATGTGCCATTTGCAAAAGCTTTGTACTCTTTGACAAACAGATGCTTTCCAGTTTGGACTATCAGTCATGCCGGGCATGCCTTGGCCCCCAAAGACACGAAGATTCTTACAGCATCAGAAGGTATGTCCTTGTTAACATTTAGTTTCCTTTACAGTGAATGAGTATTCCTGTTTCTAGAAAGCCGCAAAGATTAAGAGTTTTACCAACGATTTCATCCCCTACATTTTGCGCCACTATATGTAACAGGTGACTTTGATGTGCTTTAATCAGATTACAAGTGTATGAGCAAAATAAATGTTATTATTGTTTTATTAAGTTACTATGTTGTGGGAATGGTTTTTTTAATAACACAACAGATAACCAAGTCAGACCAAAAAATTTATTGATAAACTTCTGTATTTGTTTTTTTAGTTATATAATTAAGATTAATTTAACCTAACAGTCTTACAAAAGAGAGAACTGACTTTTAAAGTAATAAATAATTGCTACACTCCCCTCCCCCCAAAAAAGTTTTACCAATGAGAACCCCTGTGTAAGCCACATTTTGGTAATTTTAGGATTTTTAGAGACACTTTAAATCTTATGCAGGAATTCTCTGTAAGAATTTGGGTAGATCAAATAGTCTACATATGACTTTCCTTCTTTTTTTTAATTCACTATATATTTATTGATCACATATTTCCAAAGTTGAGATAGGAGGAGAAGTAGAGGAAAAATAAAAGGCATGGTCTCTAAAGAAGTGATCTCCCAGGCCAGGGAGTAAATATGATGTAGTAAATATGATTACATGCTGAACATTTTTGAACAGCTTCTAAAGCTTGGTTTATTAATCTATTGTTAGTTTGGGTAAGTGTTTCAGATCCTATAAACAGTATCAATTCATCTAGTTAAATATGGTTCTTAACTTTTTTATTTTATAGCTAATCTGTTAGTTTTAATGACTAACATTGTACAATTTATTTTCAAAATGGAAATTTTTAATAATATTTTTGTATCAAAAAGTTATATGTGCTTATTATTTAAAAATTTAAGCAATTCAAAACTAAACAAGGAAGTAAAACAAATAGTTTTCCTTAATATAAAGGTTGGAAAAAGAATGCTGTAGCTTTATAATTTTTTCTTTAATTATGTTTAAATTTTCTCAACCTCAAATCAAACAAGCATTAGCAGCTTGGCAGAGAAATGAGATTTCCCAGTGCCTTTAACACTTTCTCTACAGTAGCTGAGGAGTTTTTTCCAGGCTGAAATAAGTATCTTAAGAATTGTCTAATAAGTGAATTTTAATGCTTTCTTCCCTATGACAATGTCATGATAAAGTGTATATCTTAAGCCTTAATAAAATGGTTACATTTTTATTCTGAGGGTATTTTTTCAAAATTTATTTATTCTTTATTACCTGTCCAAAAAATAAGTGGGCATATATTATGTACCAAGAAAACTTTCAGTGTCGAATGATTGTCTCTGACATGTAGAACTTGGAATTTGTCACTTTCATCCTCACAATAAGAGAAAAGCTTAAAAAAATGAAATCCAGTGATTTTTCTTAGATCTGGCAGAGAATTGAGGTCACAGGACAAATTCCCACCTGGAATTTGGAGAGAAGAGAATACCTGAAGTGGAGGATCAGAGAGCCATAATCTGATAGAATATGCAATAGTGATTTTGATGAATTATTGGAGGTGAACGTGAGAAACTCCCATAGGGCTCCTCTTGACACCCACCCACATTTTCCTGGGTGTTACCTCCAGAAACTCCATTAGATTATTTTTTGAATATCTGAGGAAGATTTCTGCAAAGTTTTTGACCCATGGAGAAGAATTTTGCAGGATGCCCAGAGCATTCTCAACAACAAAGGCTTCCCTTTTGCCAGACCCTTATCTAACCTGAGGAAGGACACTTAGCCAGTGTTCCTGAGGAAGGCTTTCTCTGTCCTGGAGGTGGGGGAAAAGGTGACAGGCTCTTTGGAAGATCACAGTACAGGTTTTCAGGCCCACGTAGAGACTGAGCTTTAATTATAGGTTATAAGATACTTTTCTCTTCCATATTTTATCACTACCTCAACAACTTCTGTTGAAAGAGAAATTTATAATGAAAGTGTATTGCAACTACAAAAGTCACAAGACACAGAGTTTGTTTAAGGAGGAGTTCTTAGGGAAAGCCAATGATGACAAAGGATAGAAAACAGGAACTTAGAGGAAACTGAAGTCTCTGGCATCTACAAGTACAGTAAACATTAAATACAACCCAACTTCTAGCCATTCATTAATTAACAAAGCCTCACATAAAAAAAAAATCTTTTTAACTTAGTTCCTGTTACCTAATACATCATGTCTGGTTTTAAACAACAACAACAAAAATTACAAGGCATTGTAAAAGTCAAGATAAACCAGTCTGACTAAATAAAGAAAGCATGGAGCTAAACTCAGGTCTGTGCTTATTACCAATTTTGAAATTATCACAAAATTTAAAATAACTACTGTTAATAGAGTATAGGACTCCGGTGGAAAGAATAGCATGTTAGAAAGAATGGCTAAAGCAAGCCAGGGTTGGAGACTCTTAAGAAATTTCCAAAAAAAAAAAAAAAAATACTAAGAAATACTGCAATAAAGAACAAAAGATTTTACAAAGAGATCACCAGTAGACTAGATGTATCTTCGGAAAGAATAAGTGAGTCTGAAAATAGGTCAATAGAAACTTCCCAAGCTGAAATGTAAAGAAAAATTTTTTAATTGTACCTATCAATTGATATAGAAAACACAGTTAAAAAAATACTTATTATTTTTAAAAAAATCTCAGAAACTAGTTATAGAGGGAAACTTACTCAAATTGATAAAGAATATTTGTAAAAACTATCATATTTTTAAAATTCCAATTAGTTATACATGACAGTAGAATGCATTTTGACATATTGTACACAAATGGATAACATTATACTTTATGGTAAGAAACCAAACGCTTCCTCCTAAGATAGGGAACAAGACAAGATGTCCCTTCCCACCACTCATATTCATCACTGGGTTGCAATTCCTAGCTAATGTAGTAAGACAAAAAAGGGAATTAAAAGATAAGCAGATTGGGGAAAAAGAAATAAAACTTTGAATTTGCAGAAGATATGACTTTCTGTGTAGGAAATCCCTAAGAGTCCACAACAACAACAGAAAACTCTTGGTTGTTGCCATATCAAGGATGCAAGGTTAATATATAAAAATCAGTTGCTTTTCTATTTAGCAGCAATGAAAAATTAGAATTTAAAATTAGTAACACTCTCCATTAGAATCAGGACATGTTTTGTTTTAAGGGCATATTTTGAAAGGTAAATGAATAGTGATTATCTAACTTGATTTTTAACAGAGTAATGAAACTGAATATACAAATTGCAACCTTGATTTAAAATTTCTCTTTCATGGCTGGGAATATAGCTCTGTTGGTAAAGTGCTTGCCTCTACCAAAGTTCTCTTTCAAACGTAACTGAAAGTGAATAAAATGTAACATGTACTTATTCTGCTATGAAATATTTTCAAATATACGTTTATATATGCCCCAAATTGGGGCTTTATTATCATACATAGCTCTTCCTTTATCAGGAAATTCTGATCTGTTTATAATATGTTTTTTGTAGTCTTGTATTTAGAAAATAGCTATTGAGAGAATTTTTCTGGAAGGGGAGTGGGGGAAAGGAAGAGGAAAAGGTTAGGGGAGGTATTAGAGAGTGAAATTGATCAAATTATGTTATATTCATGTACCAATATACCACAATGAAGCCCACCGATTTGTGTAATTAATATGCACCAACAAAAAAAATTTCTTCAGTGGTAGAGTTCTTGCCTAGCATCTGAGGCCTTTGTTTGGATCCCTAGCACTAGAGGAAAGAAAAGAATAATTTTTCCTAGAAAACAGGTTTATTTGATGTGCCAATCTTCAAAAATCTACCAGGTGTTCTGGCCTATTTTCTGAACTAGTCAAGAAAAGAGATAATCCAAAGACTGGGAAGTAGGAAGAAGTGGGAATACTACAAGGTACTGGGAAGGGTTTATTCCTATCCTTTTGCTGTGTCAACTTTTTAATGGTGAGTGGTGATTATGTCTTATTCCTACAGTTTTACTTTGGTGAGAAAGGCCATGCATTGGAGAGAAAATTTATGTATCAAATTCCTTAATCAGAGCAACAGCCAATCACATTTACCATTAGAACTCATGCTAAAGACAGAATGCAAACATTTGAACAAAACATGAATAGCAGTTTTGAAAGTCTAAACAGACTGGAAGGATTGCCATAGATCAAGGGTTCTGAAACTTTGGCATGCATCAGAATTACCTAGAGAATCTATTAAGACATAAATGGCCACCCCCAAGGGTGTTGATTCAATAGATCTGTGGGAATGTAAGAATTTGTATTTCCAACAAGCTTCCAAGTAATACGGATGCTGCTAATCCTGGGACCACGCTTTCAGAATCATTGACCTCTGTCTGCCCCATTGGATACTGATGAACAAAACCAATAGAAACTATGTGTTGTATGTTTTCATTTCTAGGACATGTCTTTAATTCTTGTTCTAAATCAACATCTTATTTGCATCTTCGAGTATGCTTATTGCTGTTTGAGCTGCTCTGTTAATAACTTAGTAATTGGAGCCTGGGTTCTTTGCTATTTCATGAGAACAGTGCCATCTAGAGGCATTAGCCCAGAGGGCCACCATGGGCCAAAGGAGGCTGTGGTGTCTAGAGAGGGTGAAAAGACAACTCGTCACCATGAAGAATTTATTGACAGCCAACTAGATTATCATGTGTGGTATTGCAGGGGAGTAGAAGGAGATGACATGCCAGTCTTTACTTTTAGGACAGTGATTCTGGGTAGCTCAAAAGTTCTGTGAAGTCTGAGCCTAGGCCTTACCAATGCCCATTTGAGCAGAACAGTTGTGCTTTCACCTGTTTTACATGTTGAACGTTGTGTTTGAAAGTGTATGCTCTAGAAGGTTGCTTTGTGTAGACAGGACAGATATATTATATTCGCCATCCAAGATTATTGTCCTAAGGTACAAGTTTTCTGACACCCAAAGTACGGTGTGAAAAATATGTATTGAGAGAAAGCCATAATGACACATCAGATGGCAACAGTATGTTTTGCTTCATATTAGCACGTGTTAAAATTATGCACAGTTGGAAATAATATTCTAGTTGCACCACATTATCACAGTCACAAATTGACTATAATTGAGAGAACAGATGTTCACCAATGTCAGAAGGGATGATTCAAAAAGAAAAAAGTGAAAAGAAAATTTGAGGAATTAGAAGTATAACTGGTTTTTTTTTTTTTGGCTTTAATTTACTAGAATCATTACCAACAATTTTAAGTTATTTGTTCAAGAAGTACAAAATAGAAGCTAGAAATCATACTGGTTCAGTTTAACAGATTAAAAACATTACCTAAAAATATCTCAAAAAATCTTTTAATTAGTGATGAATTTGAATAATGCATTATCTAAAATGTTATCAACTACTGCCACTACAGTCTCCCAAATGGAAAGAAAGAGAGAAAAACCTGTAGAGCTTTCTTTCTTGCTGGGACTAGACAAGCAGAGACATGAGGAAAGATGGACTGACTAGATGAGCCCTAAGCAGGAATAGTCAGTCAGTCCAGTCTCAGGGCTCACAGTCAGTAGGAATGAAAGTAGGTCTCTGGGTGGAAAGAAGTAGCAAAACCAAGAGACAGGACAAGGGAAGAAGTCAAAATCAAGTGCAGTGTTAGAGTCTCAGGACAGAGGGAAGGACTAGGGAGTGTCAACGTGGCAGTTCTGTCCAATATCACCGACCAGACCATGCTGCTGCAGGCTCACAGTCCTTAGAGGTCTTCTCACTGCTCAGAAAATGAGAGCAGACTCCTTGGTGTGATCGGTATGATCGTTCATGCCCTTCTTGATTAGTCACAGTCTTCCTTTTTGTTCCACCTCTCCCAGTAACCACAGATAGCCCCAGAACTCATGGCTGTTTTGAAATCTCATCTCACACTTCTGTGCTTCTTGCTCTGTTTCCTAAGTCTATAACAGTATATTCGTGCTGAATCTCTCTCCTGTTTCCCCACTTCTTCTGTGAAGTCTTTAGCAGATCACTGGTGTTAGTCAAGTAGAAAGCGTAATTTGAGGACCCTTGATTTCACCATCTGTTTAGAAAATAATAATTTAAAAATATTTTTAAGATGTATGCTTGGAATTTACAGCTTTTTATTATTAAGATAGCAGTTTTAAATAGAGTGCCTATCTACATCCTCTCCACATGTTGCATACCTTCAGAATTAGTTTTGATACAAGGAACTTACAGAATATTTAGGGTACCCAGAACAGATGAGCCTAAAGTATGAGTAAACTTTCATATCAGCTTAGCAAACTTGAGTCAGTTGTGAAAAGAAGGCCTTTCAGATCTGTGAATTAAGTAAGCATAAAGAATTAGGGACCATGGTTCTCATCCAGCTGCTTCCTTGGTGTTTCCCATGAACACAGAGCATCCTTTGGTGATTCTGTGCCCCATTTGAATAATAAAGAAGTGAAGGATAGTTTTCCCTATACATTAGAGGTCAAATACCTGGGAACAGTATATTTAAGCATTGTTTTAATATTTTGAGAAATTTTTAAAAACATAAAAGTTTAATAGTTTCTACAATTATATAACAGTTCAATTTTTTTACTCACAATTGACAGATAACACTGCCATATACTTTGATATTTTTATCAATAAAAATAAATGAAGTAAAATAATACATTAAAAGGTTTTGTCTTCTTTGTAGATAATTTCCAGTTATGCTATCATAAATTTAGAGTAAATATATAATGGTTCTTTTTATATTCTTCATTATTTATGTAAGATGAACAATACATGGTATGGTTTTGTGTCTTATAAAGAACTTACCTAAGAAATAAACCGAATATTCCTCTTGCTCAAAGCATTTTTTCAATATGAAGTTCTGTCATTAGCCTTTTTAATTCCACATATAAGTTGTTTGATTACAATTATTGTAAAGATATAGCTTTGTAGAACAGAAAGGAAGAGTTCAGTAGTTAAGAAAATTCTTGTGTGAGATGTAGAGAGTTATGGTCTACAGATGCAGTCTTAGCAAAAGGCTCAGGTAGTGCTGTAATCATATCAGTACTGTGGTCATGGAAGACCTTAAATGCTATATGAAAATATATAGTTAAAGTTATGTATTTGTGTTCAGTGTGTAGCTAGACATGTATATATGTGTGTATGTATATATAATTAAATATGTAGTTAAATTTAGACTGTTCTGCTTGCATTCAAATTATAATTAAATTTGTACATTTATAGTAATGAGCATGTAACAAAGAATGTTGTCTAGTATTTATCTTAGGTAACTTAAGGGTGCCTTACTTTTTATGAATCCAAAGGAGGATTACCTTTTATCATGATCCATTAAAACCCTATTCTTTTCCCAAATGCTTCAGATCATTTCTTGAGGTTTTTATAATTGCGTTTTTATGTATATTTCTTCTTCTTGGACTGTGATCTTCTCGAAGGTAGGGGTAGTTTTTCATTACATCTTGAAGAATCTGAAAAATAGTTCATTTGTGACAGAAAAGAAAGTTAGTTCAAGCAAGTCAAAAGATGTACTGGTTAAAAGAAACAATTTACAACATTCCTACCTGGATCTTTCGAGTCTGAGTTCTTTAAACAAAGATTATCTAAAATATTAAGGCAGTGTAGGACTTTCTTGGTTGTTTATTAATAATAAAAACTAACCTAAACTGGAGGTTCTCAATGTGTGGTCTTGAAATCAGCACATCAGCATCTCCTAGAAACTTAGAGATGCAAATTCTTGGGCCCAAACCCAGACCTACTGACTCAGAAACTCTGGTGGTAGGACCCAGCAATCTGTTTTACAAGACCCTTCAGGGAATTCTGATGCATGCATGCTCAAATTTAAGAATCACTTACCTAAACTACAGTAGTTCGTGGAATAGTTGAAAGATCATGGGCTTTGAGGACAAAAAGACCCAAACTGGAGTCTCACCTCTTCTACTTAGTCTGTGACTGTCCCTCTGTTACATGATACCTACAGTGTTGATATTTTCATCTGGAAAATGAAAATGATAATATTTCCCTCTCAAGATTGTTGTGAGGATTGATTGATATTATTTAATTACCTAATACACTGTAGCCTTTTGATAAATGATCAGTATTTTTTAAAGATTTTTCCAGTTTAGTATGTTTACTTATTGAATGAAAGCATGTTCCTGATTTTGCTTTTAGATGCAAATGCTCAAGAAATTAAGGACATCTATGGACTACATGGTCAGATAGAACACAAACTAGCTTTCCTGAGAACCCATGTGCCAAAGGAAGTAAAGCTTATGCTCATTGGCCATTCAATAGGCAGCTACATTGCTCTTCAGATCTTGAAGCGTGCCCCTGAGCTTCCAGTAAGTATGCCTTAGGAGGTGACTGTCCACACCTTATTGTGCACTGTATACATTCTCCTCAGCACTTTGTCTCTTGGTTAATGGAGAGAGGGATACTTGATGGCTTCCTTCATCTTCACTTCCCATTACTGTGGGCCTAGGTAAGTATATGTTCATGAAATTCCCATAGTTTAAAAAAAATAATAGAGGGAAATGGAATTTTCTCAATGAATGCCTTTGAATCTAGAGTTGTCTAGAATTCTGATGTTGTATTTAACTTGCTGTATTTTATAAAGGGATATTTAAAAGTAGTTACCATCCAAGAAATAGAAAGCTCTGTATTGGGAGGGTATTTTGCAAATATTCATGTCTCCTTTTAGAAGCAAAAAATGTATTATCCTCATTGGTAGGTAAACAGCTGTCCTTATGGAACACTAGGTCTTTATTTAGTCATAAATCCACATCTTCTGTAGTTTGCCAGGTTTTTTAATATTTATTTTTAAGTTGTAGTTGGAAAACAATACATTTGTTTTATTTATTTATTTTTTATGTAGTGTTGAGGATCGAGCCCAGGGCCTCGCACATGCTTAGGCAAGCGCTCTACCGCTGAGCCACAACCCCAGCCCTTGCCAGGCTTTTTGAGACACACATTTGTTCTTTTATTCACAAATATTTAATGTTACTGTGTATCAGATATTAAGTGAGGTACTGGAGTCAGGAAGACATATTAACAATGCCCAGGAAAGCAAAAGCACTACATAAGACTTAAAACAAAAACTGTACTTTCACTAAAATGTACCATTAAAATGACCCATTGAATGGATGCAATCCATAAGATAACTTATTTCTTCATTCAATAAACTTATATTAAGCGTCACCATGTGTCAGATACTGTGACATGTTTTGAAGACATCCCACTGAATAAGACAATTTGAGGAAAGAGAGCCTGGACAGTCATGGAGGACAAAGCCTAACCAACGCTCATGAAAATTGCTGCCTTGTAGTTCTCTGTCCTAAGATTTTGACTTTTTCCCTTCTTTTCACTACATGTGATAAAATATCTCCAGTAGGTTCTTGGAGCTCACTATGCATTTGTTCTTTTTCCCACCAGCTTGACACACTCATTTATTCATCATTGCCTGGAAAAGGTATTAATTATAACCTCCCTGACTATGGTTTTTAATACTAAGTGGGTTTTTTTTTAATTTTCTCTTGTTGGGTATTAAAAAACATATTTTTCATCTCTAAATGTAAATTCAAGCTTGTACTTTATTTATTGTATTATTGCTCTGCTCTGTTCTCCCCCCCCCAACTCCCAGATAAGGTGTTTTAAAATAAGAAAGCACTCTTTATTTCTGCTTTTAGTATTTTGCTTGACTACTAACCTCTACTGTGCTTTTGAAATTTCCTCTAGAACTATATTGTGTGGGTACTATCTTCAGAGGTCCAGGCCTTCCTCTTGGTGGTTCTGCTTTCGTAAGTGCTATGAGCTCTGTTCCTAGAGCAAGAACACCCAGGTTCAAATACTTGCTGTCATATTTTGTCTGTGTGACCTTAGACAAGTTATTAAGTTTCTAACTCAGTTTCCTTATCTGTAAAATGGGATAATAATATGTTCTTCAAAGGATTCTTGTGAAAATTATATAAAGTATTAGCAATGATAGCTGGAACTTAAAACTTTCAAATAGGTCTTATCTGTTACTGTTATAGAAATGACACTAGAATCAACAGCTCAGTCAATAGGTTAACTACTGTATTGGTTACCTACTGCTATATGTCAAATTGCCCCAAACTTAGTAGTGTAAAACACATTTAGTCTCTCACAGTTTCTATTCAGAATTCTTGCCACACTTAGCTGGATCCTCTGTTGTAGGGTCTCTCACAAGTTTGTAATTAAGTTGTCTTCCAGGGGTGCATTGTCTTCTGAAAACTTGAGATGAATCTGCTTCCAAGCTCACTCATGTGGTTTGCTGGCAAGACTCAGTTCCCTGAAAATTGCTGGACTGAGAATCTTGGTTCATCACTGGCAGCTGTGGGTGGAAGGGGGGAGCTACCCTCCTTAACTTTAGCCTCTCTAGCTTGCTTCATCTTTGTAAACCTGGGAGAAGAGACAGACAGACTCTGCTGGCAAGATAAAAGTCATAGTCTGTAACCTGTAACCTACAGAAGTGACATTATATCACTTTTGCTCTATTCTTTTTGTTAGAATCAAGTCACTAGGTGCAGCCACATGTAAGGAGAGGAAATTACACAAAGGCCTGCATTCCAGGATGGGAGGCACCTTGGAAGCCATGTCAGAAGCTGCCTATCCCACCACTGTACAATTAGGATTTCACTCGTGTGGTATCTATAAATTGAAGTACTGAATTGATTTTCTACTAAAGGCAGTGACTTGGTCCTGCCAAGCAAACTGATATGAAATATAATTTTTGGTTATTAGTTGTTCAGATGTTTCTAAAGCTTTAAAAACATTTAAATTTTTAAATTTTTTCTTTAATATTTAAAATAGTAATAATTTACCATTCTATAAATGTAAAGAAAAAAATGCTCATTTCTGAGCTTATCAGAGTCTGTTAACTTAATCACAGGTCTGTGTTTTTTGTTTGCTTGCTCCAGATCCATTCTATATGTAATATTTGGTTTCTCTTGTGTACACTGAAAATGATTATTTAACACATTCATTTTGAATCCTTCTCATTTGGGGGGCTTGCCTTTTCAGTGTCTGTTGAGACAGAAGTACAATAGTGCATCTTAAAGTTATATACATTGTTATAGCTTCTTCAACTCCCTAACTTTATATTGTCTTATTTTCATGTATTTTGCCCATGCAAGAGTGGTATTGAATGGGACTATGGGTGTGGCTCAGTGGTAGAGCATTGTGCAAAGCCCTGGGTTCAATCCCCAGCACCAAAAATAAATAACTAAATAACAATTTTTTTAAAAGAATATTGGAGAAAAGGCAAAAAAAGATGAACCACAAGCTTAACCTAGTCTTATTTGTAGAGACATAGCTCACACTGTGATCGTAGAGTTTGCAGAGATTGTGAAACTTTTTTATCTTCATTAAAAGCGTGTATGCTAGAAAATAATCTGTGTAATAAATTATTCATAAAAGGCACTTTGGGAGGCATCTTATGATTTTTTTTAATTCAGAAGTTTTATCTGGTTTCAGTTAACCACATTTTTTGCAACCCCAACCCCAAACACCTGGGCCAGTTTATTTTAGTGGTGTGATCCCCACTGAAGTGTTGAAATATCAGTGTCTTTGGGCTACTCTAAGACAACACAGTGCCTGCGTGCCTAAAGTTAGCATGACACGCTCCATTTGAGATGCATTTGACAATCAAGTGAGCTTGTGTAAGCCAGAGTGTTGCAATCCCTAATCATCTTGCCAAAAATAAGTTAGCTGTTATGTTTTATAACATATGAAGTGTGATAATAAGAAACTTGTGTTTTCATCTCTTCTGTTATTTTTACGGGAATTTTTGACTCCCATAAGATTTCGAGGTCATATTTGTAGTTGAGTAGCTGGTTTATTTGGTATTATTTTGGTTCAGTTCATTTTAATATTTTTATAACTTATCATAGGCAACCTTGGTCTTAAATCATTTTAAGAGACTTATTGCATATTTGTGATATGTTGTCTGACCTATATTTTAATATGATGTTTATATTTTTTATTTGTTTCTTTAGGCAAGTTTGCCACAGACATATAGAATATTTTCAGTCATTTTGATATTATTCAGAATAGAGAATCTTAAAAGAAAATAGTTAATTGAAAACTCTTGCATAAGTAGCTGTCATAATAATAAGCACAATTGTCTCTGGACTCATAGAATCGTGGAGCTGAAGTGGGCTTTAGAGACTATCTAGCCACATCTTTCATTTCATAGGTGAGAAGTGAGAGAAAGGTACCTTGCCAGGATTCAGCCTTGGCTCACTCTGAATCCTGGGGTGAGGTACATATACATTAGCTGTGGGTATAGAGACAGCCTAAGAAAATATCTCATGGCTCTCAATGATAGCAGCACGTGCTGATATGATGGTGTGGCTCTACAGTGCACATGAAGAGATTTATGTGACGTGTTATGTTGTAGCTTGAGGAGTATGAGGCCAGTAAAAGCTCTAGCAATTGAGAGAGAAAGGAGACTGATGACATGGAAATAAAAAAGTATTAGTCTTATCCTCACTATCAGGAATCTACTTTCTCTGATCCTCAGCCCTCTGTTAAAAATGTGCCATCTGATTTTGCCAATAAATCATTTGCATAAAATTCAAGATTGGGAGTTGCCTGGGCATTGCACTGAGTTGGGGGTAGACCTCAAATAATTAAATTATTTTCCTCTAAGAATTATATATCATTTAATGATAACCATTCCTCTTCTTCCAGAGATAGCATGTACTTTGTAAACTTTAGTTTTTAAATTATTTGGCCTTCTTGAGGGAAAACACACAATAACATAGAGCTTCTTTTGTCTGCCTGCTTAGCAAGTTATCTTCTGAGTGAAACTTCTGAATTGCTTAAACTGACTCCTTTAAGTGCAAGATTGTTTTGTCCAATTGTATAAAAATCTGTGTATGGGCTGGGGATATAGCTCAGTTGGTAGAGTGTTTGCCTCGCATGCATAAAGCCCTGGGTTCAGTCCCCAGCACCACACACACACACACACACACACACACACACACACCAAAAAAAAAAAAACTGTTTAAAATATCACTCAGTCTTGTTTGTTGTTGTTGTTGTTGTTTCTGTTGAGATTCCCCCAAATAAGTGTTTTGTAGTATTTTAGATACACAAAATATACCACAACTGCAGCTGAGAAGCTTAAACAACTACTTAGAGGTAACATATATAGGTCGTGTGTATGTTATTTCAGGAGCCATCCTGTCTACATGGGTAAAAAACAAACCCACGTATTCTGCCAACAAGGAGACAATGGAGACTGGAGTGTGCTGCACTGCTCTGCTAACCTTCATGTCTGCAGTCAGACATGTTTGTGAGTGACACTCATGAAGTCACTATTGTGTTAAACAGTCACGATCTGGGGGGGAGTAACTGTTGTCCATGTCCTGTTCCTTGATTGAGTGATAAGAAATGGAAGGCAAAATGGGGAAGCACTGTGAGGTTCTGGATATTTCAAGAAGAGAGGAGACTTCCAACTAGGAAGATAAGAAAAGGCTTCATGGAAGAGTCTTTTTGAACAAAGTATTTGTCCAAAACCAATGTATTTGAACAGGGGTAATGAAGATGGAGTAGAACATGGAAGTACAGCATTTCATGAGGAGGAGTGGGGGGTTTCTATGCATTCTAAGCAGTGGAACACTATAAAGAAAGAGAACTGGTTTTTATCACCGAGCACATGAGGAGACCAGTGGGTGGTCTGATTGGGTGAACCCAGGCTGATGGAGGTGGATAGAGGGACAAGAAAGCTGGGCCAGGGGATCTAGACTCACTTTCTGGACAGCAAGAAAGCATGGAGGATTTCTGATGATGATAGTCATGCAGGTAAGTTAATCTCTCAGAGAAGGGAGAATGAAAAGGAGATAGAAATAATGTAGAATGAAAGCAAACAAGCAGGCAAGAGACATGTTTACTAGTCCAAATGAGAAACCATGAAGACTGTATGGGATAAAATTGCCAAGGGAGATTGTTAAGAGAGAAAAGAAATAGGTCATAGATGTGTATATTGGAGGAACATTTTCATTTGTTATGAAGGTAAAGGAAGAGGAAACAGAACGAGGCAGAAAGTATAATAGTTTTTAAATGTGTTTCAAGAAGGGAACACTTTCATTTGTCATGAAGGACAAATGAAATGAAGAAGAAACAGAAAAAGGCAGAAAGGATAGTGGTTTTCCGAGTTAAGACCCGCAATTCATTAGTGAATGCTAAATTCCTTCATTAGGTTGCAAACAATGGATCAGTCAAGACAAAAATAGACTGTGACACAAAGACATAGTGTCAGTGACTTTAACAACAAAGGTTTGTTTCCTGTTTACCTTCTTTTTTGTTTTTATTGGTTGTTCACAACATTACAAAGCTCTTGACATATCATATTTCATACATTAGAATCAAGTGGGTTATGAACTCCCATTTTTACTCCAAATACAGATTGCAGAATCACATCGGTTACATATCACATTTTTACATACTGCCATATTAGTGACTGTTGTATTCTGCTACCTTTCCTATCCTCTGCTATCCCCCCTCCCCTCCCCTCCCATCTTCTCTCTCTACCCCATCTACTGTAATTCATTTCCCTCCATGTTTGTTATCCCATTCCCCTCATAACCTCTTATATGTAATTTTGTATAGCAATGAGGGTCTCCCTCCATTTCCATGTGATTTCCCTTTTTTTCTCCCTTTCCCTCCCACCTCATGTCTCTGTTTAATGTTAATCTTTTCTTCCTGCTCTTTCTCCCTGTTCTGTTCTTAGTTGCTCTCATTATATCAAAGAAGACATTTGGTATTTGTTTTTTAGGGATTGTCTAGCTTCACTATGCATAATCTGCTCTAGTGCCATCCATTTCCGTGCAAATTCCGTGATTTTGTCATTTTTTAGTGCTGCGTAATACTCCATGGTGTATAAATGCCACATTTTTTTTATCCATTCATCTATTGAAGGGCATCTGGGTTGATTCCACAGTCTAGCAATTGTGAATTGTGCTGCTATGAACATCGATGTGGCAGTATCCGTGTAGTGTGCTCTTTTAAGGTCTTCAGGAAATAGTCCGAGAAGGGCAATAGCTGGGTCAAATGGTGGTTCCATTCCCAGCTTTCCCAGAAATCTCCATTCTGCTTTCCAAATTGGCCGCACCCGTTTGCAGTCCCACCAGCAGTGTACAAGAGTACCCTTTTCCCCACATCCTCGCCAGCACTCATTGTTGTTTGACTTCATCATGGCTGCCAATCTTACTGGGGTGAGGTGGTATCTTAGGGTGGTTTTGATTTGCATTTCCTTGACTGCTAGAGATGATGAGCATTTTTTCATGTACTTGTTGATTGATTGTGTGTCCTCCTCTGTGAAGTGTTTGTTCATGTCCTTGGCCCATTTGTTGATTGGGTTATTTGTTATCTTATTGTCTAATTTTTTGAGTTCTTTGTATACTCTGGATATTAGGGCTCTATCTGAAGTGTGAGGAGTAAAAATTTGTTCCCAGGATGTAGGCTCCCTGTTTACCTCTCTTATTGTTTCTCTTGCTGAGAAAAAACTTTTCAGTTTAAGAAAGTCCCATTTGTTGATTCTTGTTATTAACTCTTGTGCTATGGGTGTCCTATTAAGGAATTTGGAGCCTGACCCCACAATATGTAGATCGGAGCCAACTTTTTCTTCTATCAGATGGAGAGTCTCTGATTTGATATCTAGCTCCTTGATCCACTTTGAGTTGACTTTTGTGCATGGCGAGAGGAGGGGATTCAGTTTCATTTTGTTGCATATGGATTTCCAGTTTTCCCAACACCATTTGTTGAAGATGCTATCCTTTCTCCATTGCATGTTTTTAGCTCCTTTATCAAATATAAGATAGTTGTAGCTTTGTGGATTAGTCTCTGTGTCCTCTATTCTGTACCATTGGTCCACCCGCCTGTTCTGGTACCAGTACCATGCTGTTTTTATTACTATTGCTCTGTAATATAGTTTGAAATCTGGTATCGCTATACCACCTGATTCACACTTCCTGCTTAGAATTGTTTTTGCTATTCTGGGTCTTTTATTTTTCCATATGAATTTCACGATTGCTTTATCTATTTCTACAAGAAATGCCATTGGGATTTTGATTGGCATTGCATTAAACCTATAGAGAACTTTTGGTAATATCGCCATTTTGATGATGTTAGTTCTGCCTATCCATGAACAAGGTATATTTTTCCATCTTCTAAGATCCTCTTCTATTTCTCTCTTTAGGGTTCTGTAGTTTTCATTGTATAGGTCTTTCACCTCTTTTGTTAGGTTGATTCCCAAGTATTTTATTTTTTTTGAGGATATTGTGAATGGAGTGTTTTTCCTCATTTCCGCTTCAGAAGTTTTGTCTCTGATATACAGAAATGCCTTTGATTTATGTGTGTTGATTTTATATCCTGCCACTTTGCTGAATTCATTTATTAGTTCTAGTCGTTTTTTTGTAGACTCTTTTAGGTCTTCTAGGTACAGAATCATGTCATCCGCAAATAGTGATAATTTAAGTTCTTCTTTTCCTATTTTTATGCCTTTAATTTCTTTCGTCTGTCTAATTGCTCTGGCCAGTGTTTCGAGAACTATATTGAATAGAAGTGGTGATAGGAGGCATCCCTGTCTTGTTCTAGATTTTAGAGGGAATGCCTTCAATTTTTCTCCATTCAGAATGATGCTAGCCTGAGGCTTAGCATAGATAGCTTTTACAATGTCGAGGTAAATTCCGGTTATCCCTAGTTTTTCTAATGTTTTGAACATAAAGGGATGCTGACCTTTATCGAATGCTTTTTCTGCATCTATCGAGATGATCATATGGTTCTTATCTTTAAGTCTATTGATGTGGTGAATAACATTTATTGATTTCCGTATATTGAACCATCCTTGCATCCCAGGGATGAATCCTACTTGATCATGGTGCACAATTTTTTTGATGTGCCTTTGTATCCGATTCGCCAGAATTTTATTGAGGATTTTTGCATCTAGGTTCATCAGAGATATTGGTCTGTAGTTTTCTTTCTTTGAGGTGTCTTTGTCTGGTTTCAGAATCAGGGTGATGTTGGCCTCATAGAATGAATTTGGCAGAGCTCCCTCTTTTTCTATTTCCTGAAATAACTTGAAAAGTATTGGTATTAATTCTTTTTTAAAGGTTTAGTAAAACTCCGCTGTATACCCATCTGGTCCTGGGCTTTTCTTGGTTGTTAGTCTTTTGATTGCTTCTTCTATTTCATCCATTGAAATTGGTCTGTTTAAATTGTGTGTATCCTCCTGACTCAGTCTGGGCAAATCATATGACTTAAGGAATTTATCAATGTCTTCACTATCTTCTATTTTATTGGAATATAGGTTTTCAAAATAATTTCTAATTGTCTTCTGTATTTCTGTAGCATCTGTTGTGATATTGCCTTTTTCATCCCGTATGTTAGTTATTTGAGTTCTCTCTCTTCTTCTCTTCGTGAGCATGGCTAAGGGTCTGTCGATCTTATTTATTTTTTCAAAGAACCAACTTTTAGTTTTGTTAATTTTTTCAATAGTTTCTTTTGTTTCAATTTCATTGATTTTCACTCTGATTTTAATTATTTCTTGCCTTCTGCTACATTTGCTGTTGTTTTGCTCTTCCTTTTCTAGGGCTTTGAGATGAAGTGTGAGCTCATTTATTTGTTGGTTTTTCCTTTTTTTGAGGAATGACCTGCAGGCGATGAATTTTCCTCTTAAAACTGCTTTCATTGTGTCCCATAGATTCCGATATGTTGTGTCTGTATTTTCATTTATCTCTAAGAATTTTTTGATTTCCTCCTTTATGTCTTCTGTAACCCATTGATCATTCAGTAACGTATTGTTCATTGTCCATGTGATGTAGGATTTTTCCTTCCTTCTTTTATCATTGATTTCCAGTTTCATTCCATTATGATCTGATAAAGTGCATGGTATTATCTCCACCCCTTTATATTTACTGAGGGTTTCCCTATGGCATAATATATGGTCTATTTTTGAGAAGGATCCATGTGCTGCTGAGAAAAAAGTATATCCACTTGATGATGGTTGATATATTCTATATATGTCAGTTATGTCTAGGTTATTGATTGTGATATTGAGGTCAATAGTTTCTTTATTCAACTTTTGTTTGGAGGATCTGTCCAATGGTGAGAGAGGTGTGTTGAAGTCACCCATGATTATTGTGTTGTGGTCTATTTGATTCTTGAACTTGAGGAGAGTTTGTTTTATGAACGTCGCAGCGCCATTATTTGGTGCATAAATATTGATAATTGTTATGTCTTCTTGGTGAATGGTTCCTTTTAACAGTATATAATGACCTTCCTTATCCCTTTTGATTAACTTAGTCTTGAAGTCGATTTTATTCGATATGAGAATGGCCACCCCTGCTTGCTTACGAGGACCGTGTGCATGGTATATTTTTTCCCAACCTTTTACCTTGAGCCTATGTATGTCTTTTCCAATCAGATGTGTCTCCTGGAGGCAGCATATTGTTGGATTTGTTTTTTTAATCCATGTTACCAGCCTATGTCGCTTTCTTGGAGAGTTTAAGCCATTAGCGTTTAGAGTTACTATTGATATATGGTTTGTACTTCCTGCCATGTTTGATTATTTATCTCTTTTTTTTTTTCTAGTTTAGTTTGTTTCTCCATGATTAGCTTTCCCCCCGTCCTCTGTCTTTACAGAGGCACTTCCCGCTGATGGTTTTGGTTATTGTTTTTCATTTCTTCCTCGTGTAGAGTTTTGCTCAAGACGCTTTGCAATGCTGGTTTTCTGGCTACAAATTCTTTTAGCTTTTGTTTATCATGAAAGATTTTTATTTCGTTGTCGTATCTGAAGCTTAATTTTGCTGGATACAGAATTCTTGGTTGGCATCCATTGTCTTTCAGTGTTTGAAATACGTTGTTCGAGGATCTTCTCGCTTTCAGCGTCTGTGATGAAAAATCCGTTGTTAACCTTATTGGTTTACCCCTAAATGTAATCTGCCTCTTTTCTCTTGTAGCTTTTAATATTTTCTCTTTGTTCTGTATATTGGCTATCTTCATAACAATGTGTCTTGGCGTTGGTCTACTGTGATTTTGTGTGCTCGGTGTCCTGTATGCATCTACAATTTGTATATCTGTTTCCTTTTTTATTTCTGGAAAGTTTTCTGTAATTATTTCATTCAGCAAGTTACTCATTCCCTTGGCATGAATCTCTGTGCCTTCCTCTATCCCGATGACTCGTAAGTTTGGTTTTTTTAAGTTATCCCAAATCTCTTGGATGTTTTCTCGTGATTTTTTACCAGCCTATCTGAGTTGGCTAGACTCTTTTCAAGATGATATATTTTGTCTTCATTATCTGACCTTCTGGCTTCTACTTGCTCCACTCTGTTAGTGATACTCTCGATTGAGTTTTTAATTTGGTTTATCGTTTCCTTCATTTCTAGAATTATTGTTTGATTATTTTTTATAATCTCTATCTCCTGATAGAGATGCTTAACTTCTTCTTTTATCTGTTTATGTAATTCATTTTCAATGTGATCTTTAAGGTTCCTTTCCATCTGTCTAAGGTGTTCCTTGAGTTCTTTATATGGCCATTTTTCTGATGACTCCAGGTCCTCCTGAATATTTAGGCTGTCCTTCATTGTTTGTACTCCTTTTCTTCCTTGCTTTTTTATGCTCATGATACTTCTTGTTCTGTTTGACTGCTGAGTTACTGTTTACTCTTATAAATTTATTTGATGCTTGGGAGGAGAGGTATTAGAAGGGAAGGGAAGAAGTCACTAAAGAGAGTGAGTGTAGGCAGGTAGAATTCAAGAAAGGGGAATAAGAAAATTGAAAAGAAATGAAAAGACAAAAGAAAAAAAGTGAAAAGACAGAAAGAAAAATCGGAAAAATAAAAATTTAAAACCAAAAACAAAAATCATGATTAAACAAATGGAAATTAAAGTTTAAAAAATAACAGTAATAATAATAGAATAAAAAGAATTAAAAAAATTGAAACCATTAATAAGAAAGTTGAAGAACAACAACATCAACAACAAAAAGTGAAAATAAAATTTAAAAAATACTATTAATTGTCATTTAAAAAAAAAAATAATAATAATAAATGCAGTCATAGAGCTCAATTAACTTCTCTTCCAGTAGGTGGGAACTGGGCCAGGCTTCTCTTCTTGATGGGTGGGAACCAATCACTGTGCCTCAGCTCTTCTTCCCAGACTGTGCGTGTCTCCAATGCAGAGTGCCTAGGGCCTTCTCTTGTGGTTCCTCAAGCCAGGCCCCACTCACCTGTGACGTTCACCACAATACTGGCTACACGCTGGGTCTGCTGCTCCTGGGAGCCCTGTTTCCATGGATGCCTGGGCACACCCTTTCTGTTTGCCTCCCTCAGACCCTAAGTTTGTAGGGCTTGGGGCTAAGGACCCCCAGCGAATTTGTTTGCCCTCAGGTAGCAACTCCCCTGGTAGCTGGTGCAAGGGACCTCTGTTGTCAGCAGAGGGATACCCTGGGTCTGACTATCGTTCTCAGTTGGCTTTTACCTCTGTGAGTTCAGGTGGGCCGACTAGTTATTTCAGCGGGATCATTAGTGCTGAATCACGAGAAGCAGGCGAACCAGAACTAGAATGCAGCCCAATCCGGGCTTGGTGTGTTCTGAGAGGGGCAGACTGTTCGCCCGGAATCCCCTTCAGCTCAACAGTGCCTAGTGGTCCTGAGCGAACAGTATTTTGACAGTTTACTTCTCCCTATGCTCACGCAGCTGAAGGGGTTAGAGACTTGATCTCTCCGCGTACGCCGCCATGTTGGATCACTTAGATTTTAAATTGTCACTCATCAGCTGTTCCATTTAACTCGGCAGCTCACTCGCGTGGTGAAGAGTCTGCTCTATGGTGCTCCGCGGGAAGCGGCGGCGGTGCGGTGGCGGCCCAGCTGTGGTCTTCGGGACCCCCGGGGAGGGGAGGCAGCGCCTCGGGGCCCACGCGGGCCGGGTACTGGGCCCGCGGGAGAGCGGGCGGGGTGGGGGAAAGAAATTGAGATCTAGATTTAGGGAGTGAGCGTGGGAGGAGAGACGGCGGGGGAGAAGCAAAGCGGAAAGGCAGAGAGGAGAAGGAGATGGGGCCGAGGGAGCCGGGCAGCTCGGGGGCTGCAGCCTTACTGCTCGCGCTGAAGTCGTGATGGACTCACTCCACCTTGGCTGGAGTCATGTAGGATTCACTCCACCTAGGCCCCTTTCTTGACATGGTGCTGAGTCTTTGTCGACAGATCTCCTTTAATGATCTTTACTTCATCTTTTAAGACGCGGCAACATACGCTGCGGGCACGGCGGCGCAGAGCACGGAACGGCTAACTCACTTCCCACCGCCATCTTCCCCTGTTTACCTTCTGTTAGGCTGCCCATATGTAGGTTTTTCAAAGCAGTCTACTCCAGAATCCAGACGGATGAATAGCTTCTAGCTAGAATATTCTGATCCCATGGAAGTCTTTGTTGTTGTTGTTGTTTGTTTTGTTGAGATCCACCCAAATAAGTGTTTTGTAGTGTTTTAGATATTCAAGTTTTAGAGACTCAAAAAATACCACAACTGCAGCTGAGAAAGGAAAGGAAATAGTGAACCTAACTCGGTGTTTTAAAACCTCTGTCTGGACATGGCTGAGCATTGGACACAGCAAGTTACATGACTGAATCTTCTATCAATGAGGTATGAAATATAATCTTCCCCAGAGAAGGGAAGCATATGTTTGTGAATGATAAAACATCATTTTAAAAAAACAGAATAGAATAGAATACATTTACATTGCAATAAAGGCATATATTGCAAAACATTCGTTTATATTTTATAAGTGTGTGTTCCTAGATTACAGTATAGAAGAATATTTTATTTGAGTCAAGATTTTAAAAGTTTGAAAACTTTTTTAATAGTTTTTAGTTCTAGATGGACACTATCTTTGTTTGTTTGTTTACCTATTTATTTATTTTTATGTGGTGTCAGGGATCAAATCCAGTGCCTCATGCATGCTAGGCAAGTACTCTACCACTGAGATATAACCCCAGCCCTGAAAACTTTTAATCTAGATTAATTATAGTACAAAAACAGAAGAGAAAGGAAGATGCCAAGAAAGATACAGTCACATGGAGAATTAAAGATGACCATGGATTCTTTGCCATTCCTCTCTCAAGAAGTGAAGTTTCTTTCTTCTTTGAATTTAGGTTGGGCATCTGACCTACTTTCACTAATAGGATGCAGTGGAAATGACATTATGGTACTTCCAAGCCCTTCCCTTAAAAAGTCTGAGAACTTCTGTTTCTTCCCTCTCAGAAGCAGCTGCCATGTAAGACATCCAACTGCCCTGTGATCTCCATGGTGTGAAAAAGCCCAAGCTGGCCACACATGGAAGATCATGAGATACAAGAGTTAGGAGTGAAATTTTCTTGGACCTCCCATCCTATCTCATCCTATCCCAACCCATTAGATCCCATTCCATCCCATCTCCTCCTCCACTGAATGCAGCTGAGTGAATGACCCCGGCCCACCACTGTTTGGAGCAGAAAAACCATCCAGATGAACCTGTTTCAATTCCTGACCCACAGAATCATGAGAAAGTGGTTTTAAACCATAAGTGTGTAGATACTATATTAAATAGCAATAGATAACAGGGTGGGGGAGGTAACTTTGAGTACAGTGAAGGTTAAGGAGGATGAGAACTTTAGACATCTGGCATAAGTAATTGAAGTGTCATCAGTGATCTTGAAGAGAACAATTAGTGAAATAATGAGAGGAGGAGGTTGCAGGACATTAGATGATAGTCATCTAGGAACTGACCAGTTAGGGGAGAAGAGAAGATGATAAGTTAAAGAAGAAGCTGATCAAGGAGCATTTTTTCCCTATAAGTAGAAGACAATTTAACATAAGCTGAGGGGAATACCCATGCAGAGAGAGATGTTAAAAATAAAAAAGAAATAGGAACATTTGTTGGAGCAGTTTTCATTGTATTTGACCTTTAAGCCTGTGCACCTGAAAACTAGGAAAAATTGGGTATTTCTTAACCTTTGCATCCTTGCAAAAATGTTTTTCCTGGGAGTGGAGGATGTGCAGCTTATACTTGGTTTCCATTTCAGTCTAGAAGCCTGAATCAGTTTTCAGAAAATAGATGTTATTGCCATTACTAACAATAATCATACCAAACATTTGTTTGAAATTTACAAAACATGTTCACATGTAACAAGGCCATTTAACAACTTTATTTTTTCCATCTAAGAAATGAGACTGAAGTTCCAGGGAGTTTGATGTCTAACCCATATGTCAATTACTAATAAGTGACAAAAAAGGAGTCTATTTCTTTCTCTCACTTTCCCATTATCTGCTTTCCAAGTGAGTTACTTAGGAATGTTAGAATTGTACATGGCTAGAGCAAGTTACTTTTACAAACTACTAAAACCTATTTAGCCTAAATTTAAGATTTCTATTGTTGGTTCTTTAATATTTGAGTTCTTCACATACACAAGGAGGGATTCAGGTGAATGTTCTGGGGAGAGTTTGGAGAGAACTGGGAGCAATGAGATTACCTGTGAGTGACATAGAGCTGAGGAGACAAAGGGAGTTGGCCTTGAGGCCTAAGCCAAGGAAAGAAGTTGAATGGAAAAAGACAGTGGATCAGAATCCTAGAATTGAGCTGCAGATAGAGGGACACGTTAAAGTGTGAAGAAAATTGGAGGATTCTGCAAATATAATGTATAGTCATTTGACATTTGTCCCCATGTGACCCATTAATGAACCCTGATATGTAAAAACCACAGAAATCAGACAATCAACAACTAACTACTCTGATTTGTGAAAGACCTTCCATTTCAGAAAACAGTAAATCTCCTACTTAGAGGAAAGTTTGTATTGGATATTGTGAGATACCATTTGCCAATGACTTACAAATTCATTTATATATGTATATTTATCTCTTTGTGTGTATATGCACACATTATCTTTTCTGAATTACCAGTAGATTACCTTGCTGAAAACTAAACAGTGGAAAGTTTCAACTTTTCAACTTCATCCACTTTTTAGTTATCTGCATATTTTTTAAAATCCTGAAATTGCTTTCAAAGTGGAAAAATTATGTGGGCTTTTTTTCATCTTTTCATAACTCAAAAACTTTTTAATATATTTTTCTCAAACTTTGCAAAAAAATTACCTTTGGGCTGAAACCAAGCATGGAAAATTTTACCACAAAGGGCTAATTTTTTGGAAAGCTGCAAGAAAGTAAAAACAGGGGATTATAATACAACATTCTTCATGCATGTTAATACTTAGTACTTTAATGCATTTCATCTGAGAATTTCTGAGCACTTTTCAGACTTAAATATTGAGCCATTTTAATATTTGTGTATCCATGATATACTGTCAGATATAGAAAATTCCCCCCCCCCATCCTCTCAACTCTTGGGCATTAGTGAGATATATGTAAAGAGAGGCTAGGCAAAAGTGAAGAAAAGCAACCACTGGCCAGAAGAAGCCTTACACACTTACTGCTTCACATATCTTACTACCACCTGTTCCTAGCCCAGGAGTATTATGAAGATAATAGAATACATGACACTAGGCACTGGTTCCAATATCTAAGCCAGCACATCTCTAAGCAATATCAGCATCACCTGGGATCTTTTGAGAAATGCAAATTCTTAGGCCTACCCTGATGTACTACATGGGAAGTTCAGGGCGTGGAGCCCACCAGTGTTTTAACTAGTCGAGGTTGTTCTGATACATGCTCAAGTTGAGAACCTATGACCCAAGCTTTTTGAAAGCTTAAAACTTAGATCACATTGAAATGCTATGGACAATTAAATCTGTCCTTCGTCTTTCTATGATGTGACCGTTCTGTATTCTCATGTCATTTCTAGAAGCAGGAAGAATACTAATCAGGTCCTCTGAAGAAGAGGTCTTTCTCTATTAAAGTACTCTCTTTCCCCCTGCAACCTTTTTCACAAGCACAGGATTTCAGCTTGTTCAGTGTAACAGCATTATCAAGATGTATTTTCTCATTTTCTTATATGGTTCAAACCTGGGATGGGACTGTACTGTATTTTATTCTTATTTTTGAAGTCTGAAGCTCCAAGATTTAAGCAGTCAGGTCTGCCAGTGGAAGCTGATTTAAGCTCTGTTTCTTTTTTTAACTTCCATTTTAAAAGTGAATTGGTTCTTTTTGGTTATATGTGACACAGAATTCATTCTGATATAATTATACAAGCATGGAATATATCTTATTCTAGTTAGGATCCCATTCTTATGGATGTACATGATGGTGGATTCACTGTATGGCTTCTTAAAACCATATGAAATTGGCTTAAAGAAAACTATAGCTTGATCATTGCATTTTGTTTTTATATATGTTCATGGGAAAATTATGTCAGATTCATTCCACTGTCTTTCCTTTTCCTATCCCCCTTCCTTCCCTTCATTTCCCATTGTCTACTCAACTTCTATTCTTCCCCTTATTCCCCCTCCCCTTATTGTGGGTTAGTGTCTACATATCAGAGAAAACATTTGACGTTTGGTTTTGGGGGGACTGACTTATTTCACTTAACATGATTGTCTCCAGATCCATTCATATGCTGGCAAATGTTATAAAGTCATTCTTCTTTATTTTAATACTCCATTGTATATATGTATCACATTTTCTTCATCCATTCATCTATTGAAGGGCACTTAGGTTGGTTTCATACCTTAGCTATTGTGAATTGAACTTCCATAAACATTGATGTGGCTGCATCACTGTAGTATGCTGATTTTAAATCCTTTGGATATATATTGACGAGTGGGATAACTGGGTCAAATGGTGGTTCCATTCCAAGTTTTCTGAGGAATATCCATGCTGCTTTCCAGAGTGGTTGCACCAATTTGCAGTCCCACTAGCAATGTATGAATGTACCTCTTTCCCCACATCCTTGCCAACATTTATTGTTACTTGTATGCTTGATAATTGCATTCTGACTAGAATGAGATGGAATCTCAGTATAGTTTTAATTTACATTTCTCTAATTACTAGAGATGTTGAACGTTTTTTCATATATTTATTGACCATTCTTATTTCTTCTGTGAAGTGTCTGTTCAATTCCTTACCCCATTTATTCATTGGGTTATTTGTGGGGAGTTTTTTGGTGTTAAGTTTTTTGAATTCTTTATATATCCTGGAAATGAATGCTCCATCTGAAGTGCAGGTGGCAAAGATGTTCTGCTATTCTGTAGGCTCTCTTTTCATGTTCTTTGATTGTTTCCTTTACCATGAAGAATAAGCTCTGCTCTTTTGTGTAGAAGTTCTCAATCTTGTGCCTTGAAAGTGGCCCTCTGTATTCCAACAAACACCAATGCTGTGGCATCGTAACAAATTTCAAGAATATAATCCTGATGAAGGAAATCACCCATATATTTTGTGTGAGGCTTTAGTTAATCACTCATGTCTGGCTTGGTGTAAGAATGGGAAATTTAGGCATGTCCTAAGTGAATTAAAGGAGTTTAAAAGTACATTCAGCAGCAATCCATCTCAGGAAAACACATAGCTATATAAGCTAATATTGAGGGAAAGGAAAAAGAAAAAAACATGTTTTTAAATTGATGATTTAAAATTTTACCATGAAATTTTTGAAACAAAAAAGAAAAAGATTTTTTAATAAAATGTTATTATGAAAAATTTCAAACAAATAAAAATAATTGTATAATGAACTTCCAAATACCCTCCATCCAAAGTGACATAGCTACTAATATTTTGTAATCTTTTCCTCATATTCAGATTTTCCTTGTCCCCAAAATGTCTTTACAATTAATTTGCAAGATACTATTTTAGGGATGAGTTGTAGCTCAGTGTTAGAGTGCTTGCCTCACACGTATGAGGCACTGGGTTCGATCCTCAGCACCACATGAAAATAAGTAAAATAAAGGCATTGTGTCCATCTACAATTAAAATATTTTTTAAAAAAGAAATTTTCATTGTAAAAAATACTACTCTAAAGTTTTTTTTCCCGACTATAAAGGTTAAGATATTTGCACATTCTAGGAAGGTAGAAAATAGTAAAAAAAATTAAAAAGCAAAGATACCTTTGAATTAGTGTCCAGAGAGATTTGTATACTATACACGACAAATTGATTTTATAATTCAATTATAAAATTTTATAATTTTATAATTCAATTTTATAATTGATTTTATAATTCAGTTGTTTTTAGAGAGAGAGAGAATTTTTTAATGTTTATTTTTTAGTTTTCGGCAGATACAACGTCTTTGTTTGTATGTGGTGCAGAGGATCAAACCCGGCCGCACTCGTGCCAGGCGAGCGCGCTACCGCTTGAGCCACATTCCCAGCCCTATAATTCAATTTTATAATTGATTTTATAATTCTTAAAACCATATGAAATTCGCTTAAAGAAAACTATAGCTTGATCATTGCATTTTGTTTTAGAGATATTTGGCTTAAGAGTTCATGATTTACAAGTGTTCTTTTAAAACTAATTAACTTATCACTCAAGTTTCTATTCTTAGACCAGAGAAAATAACATAGTACCCCCCTTGATATTTTATTTAATAAAGAAGCTGTATTTACATTATTATTTATTAGAATATTAAATGTTATTTAAGGCACATAATTGTGAATGTTTATAGAAATTAAAATTCAAGTTATTTAATAAATATCACTATAATTATTATTTATTATATAATTATTATTTATTTATTATTATATTTAAGAATGTTATTTAATCCTTTCAACAACTCTTTGAGGAGGCTATTATTATTCTGTTTTATACATGAGAGAAACTCATGTATAAAAGTAAGTAGATTCATCAGCTTTAGGTAAGTAAAGCCAGTAAGTAGCAGTACTAGGATTTGAACCCATGCATTTGACTCCAAAACACATCTTCTCAACCACCAGGCAGAAAGGTGAACCTCTTATTACAAAGAATTTGTAGAAATCCATAAAAAGAACAGCAAGTTCTCAGGTAAAGATGCACAGGATATGAATAGGTAATTTGATGAAGAACAAGCTATTAAAATATATTTTAAAAAGTTGGGCTGGGATTGTGGCCCTGTGGTGGAGAGCTCCTCTGGCACATGCAGGGCCCTGGGTTCGATTCTCAATACCACATAAAAATAAATAAATAAAATAAAGGTATTGTGTTCAACGACAACTAAAAATAAATAAATAAATATATTTTTAAAAGTTTACCTAGTACAATGTGTGACACAGTGCTTAATAAACTAGTAGATGCTAGTACTTAATGATGTCTGCTTATTAACTATGTAGTACTTAAAAATGTTTGATGAATGAACCCCAACAGTTATTAACTGGTCCTTTTATAGAGTTTAAAAGAGAAAGTTGTGTCACATGTGTATCCTTTTGTATATCAGACTGGAAAGTAAACACCAGGTAGCTATAGTTGTTATTCCTAGTGTCTAGGAGTAATAGTTGCATTGGAGTGAAGACTATATTGTTTCTACTACTGTTTTTTTAATGATCACATGTGATCAGAAAAAAATGATTCTTATAATGTGTGTTGATACTCTTTGGCCCTGATAATTCTTTTCCTTGTAATCTATATTAAGAAAATATTCTCAAAAATAAGGAAAATACTCATGTCTAAAAATACTATTATTAAAATATTGGAAACATCCTATTTATTAGCTTTTCTGTTGTGTCTTGTGGCTGCAATCTAATTTTTATTATAGCCACAGGACAGGAGCTGCTCTTATTTGTACCCCTGCAAGTCTAGGATATAATTTTATATATTCCTTCCCCATCCCCAAAGGAAGACATCTATTCCTTTTTTATTGAATTAAATTAAACTATATGTCGTTTTCACTTCAGCAGATGCTGCTGGGTGAAATTTTTACTGGTTCACAAGTGCCACTGACTTCTGTTCATTCAATATCCTAACTACCTGTATTGACTTTAAGGAAACAGCTGTCGTGTTTGACAGGAAAAGAGGGTACAGGTCAATAGCAGGTGACAGCAGCAAGCTACATCCAAGGGGGCAATATTAATCAGGTTCTGGAAGATAGAATTGAAGAATATTGTTATGGCCTTAGAGTGAGGATTTCTTAAATTGCACAACACAAACATTTGTTCAAAATATTGCTATATGTAAGAGGAAAAAATATAATGGGTAGACTGCAGGGTTGCCTCCCATAGTCCCTACCTCCTACCTAATGTTGCTTGTTTGTAGTCTCCTCCATGAGTGTAGGTTTGACCTATTACTTGCTTCTAACCAACAAAATACAGTAAAGGTGACAGATAGTAAGTATATGGTTGTATGTATGTGCTTTTCATACCATAAGCAGAGGACCTCCTCAAGCTAGGTCTTAACTCTTGGCCTGAAGAATCTCTGAGATAATAAATATGTTTTATTTTAGGTTTTAGTAATTTGTAATACATCAGTAGGTAACAAGTGAAGAGAAAAGTAAAAGTACAGTGTCAACTGCATAATTTCTCTGCAGGAAAATCCACCCCTAAGACCAACGGTGGTACAAAGTCAGTATCAACATCTTTGGTAATAGCAATTAGCCTGACTCCTCACCCTGCCACTCTTTCCTCCCTGCCTTTGCTTCCCTACATGAGATTCTCCTCTTCTCCATTAGGTAGGCTATTGGCCTTCCTTGCGATCCTTTATTTGCAATGATTCCTCCCCCTCAAAAGAGTAAGTAAGGTTGTTGATATGTAAGCCTTTTGAGCCTGCCTCTTGGTGTTTCCAGCTTTATTAACAAAATCATAGGTGGATAATCCCAGCTACTTGAGAGGCTGAGGCAGGAGAATCATAAATGCGAAGCCAGCCTGGGCAACATACACAGAAGACCCCTATCTCAAACAAACAAACAAGAAATCAAAGGTGGAGATTGGCATCATTCATTCTACTACTAGGCTGAAGCAGGCCTTATTTAAAGTATGCCATATTCAAATCTCACCCAGGTATGAGGTTCATAGTGATAGGATATTAAGGGTCTTTACAATGTGAGTGAGTAGGCCATGCTAAGGCAGAATGCCTCATTTGTAAATTTCCTTGCAACTGGTGGCTGTTCTGAAAATTATAACTTATACATTGCTGCACATGAGCCTTGTTCATAAAAGAACAAATTCATGAATTCTCCGTGGATGGATCATAATTGTTACAGAAGAGATAACAAAGAGGAGAGTGGAAACAGATGAACAAAATTCTTTGAAATTGCCTTTTTGTGGCTATTATTTGTTCCAGCCAGAAGCTTCTATTTGTCTTTTTCTGGAGATGAGAAATATGAATGTGATCATCAAGGGAGGAAAGGCTTTCTAATATGGTTATCTGGTGTGTATGAGGTTGTTTTACATTCGCATCTTGCTTGTATGGAAAATCTGTGAACAATATGCAATGCAGACCACCAAAAAATTCCCTGAAGTGGAAAAAACCTAGCAGGCACTAAATGAAAGATACATCACAAGAATAAAATGTGGTCACTTTGAGGTCTGACATTCCAGGCCAGATTACTTGTATTAAGAAGCAAGATTGTCAGGTATCAGGAAGGCGTGCTGATGAGTAGATAAAAGACTGAAGCCAACAGTCCTGAAAACCTATGGCACCTTCCCTTTAATGGGCACAACCCACAAGTTTTGTTTCTTGAGCCCCATAGATTTCCAGAAACTTCTTCAGTTTCTCAGTTTCTTAGCTACTACATTAAAATCAGAAAATATCTAAGAAAAACTACTTTACACTCCTTTCCGAGTTTCTTCTTTTCCTGGGATTTTGTCCCTTCAAATTCTCTTTGCCTTTGGTGTTTTTAAAGGACTTTTAAACAGTATTTTTCCAACTTTTCTAACTGCTTTTGGTTGGGAGATTGCCCTCTGTCAAGGTAGTCTACTTCATGCACACCATGACCAGCTTTTGCCCAGCTTCACATTCTGCCAGCCCTGCTATTGAGAATTGTGTCTTTTTGAGTTTTTTACTGTATGTAAGAATTGGTTTTTCCCCGGTAGAGTCTTAGAACTTTCAGTTTATCCCCAGTGTTATATTTTATGCTGATATTAACTTGAACTGTTATTGTTTTTAAGCTGGAAACTGGAGGACTTACTAAGAACTTCTTATGTTTTTTCTCTCGTTTTATTATTATTCATGTGTTATGCTTTCATAAATTATTCTCTTCATTTATCTTCTATAGTCCATCTCTTTTGTTTTTTATTTCTATACGATAAGAAATGTGGGATATTTCCCCAAATTTATCTTCTGATTCATCTAATTAAACTTTTTATTTCAGCATTCATGCGAATAGTTTCTAAGGAATTCCTTGTTTTTTGCTTCCTTTTTATATTATCTTTTATTTCATGGAACTCTCTTGGGATAGCAAATTTTGGGAGTTTTGTCTTACATTGCCTCTATTCATTCTGATGTATTTTTTTCTAGAGCCATTAAGTTTCTAAAGGAAAAAAAAAAAACACCTTTTTTCTCTTTCCACATTTTTCATTGTCGCTTTATAGCTGTACATGTTGATGGTACTTTTTACATATTTGTACATTCACTCAATGTAACAATATTATTTGGCCAATATGACTCCACAGAACTCCCTCCAGGACTCTCCCCGCTTCCCCATTTTCCACACCTGTCCGCTTTCTTCTACGGATCTCCCTTTGATATTTAGGAGCTTCTCCCCCTAGCTTTCCTTTCCTTTTTCCCCTCTAGCTTCCACATGTAAGAGAAAATATACAACCCTTGACCTTCTGAGTTTGGCTTGTTTTGCTTAATATAATGGCCTCTAGTTTCATCCATTTTCCTGCAAATTAAATAATTTCATTTTTCTTTATGGCTGAATAAAAGTGTGTGTGTGTGTGTGTGTGTGTGTATCGCATTTTTTTTATCCATTCATCCATTGATGAACACCTATGCTAGTATCATAGTTTGACTATTCTGAATTGTGCTGCTGAAAACATGGGTATGCATGTGTCACTGTAGTATGATGACTTTAATTCTTTAGGATAAATTCCAAGGAGTGGTATAGCCAGGTCATGTGATGTTTCCATGCCTCATCTGTTGAGAAACCTCCATGCTGATTTCCACAATGGTTGTATTAATTTACAATCCCATCAACAGTGTTGAAGTATTCCCTTTTCTCCATATCCTCTCCAGCATTTATTGTTATTTGTATTTTTTAACGACTGCCATTCTGACTGATAAGAGATGAAATCTCAATGTAGTTTTAATTTGCATTTCCCTAATTGCTAATGATGTTGAACATTTTTTCATGTATTTGTTGGCCATTTGTATTTTTATTTTGAGAAAAGTCTTTAATTCATTTTCCCACTTATTAAATGGATTATTTGATTTTTTTAGTGTTTTTTGAATTCTTTGTACATTCTAGATATTGATCTTCTGTCAGAAGAGTAGCTAGCAAAATTTTTCTCCCATTCTGTATGTTCTCTTTTCACATTCCAAATAGTTTCCTTTGTTGTACAGAAGTTTTTAAATTTGATACCATCCCAAGCATTAACTCTTGGCATTATTTCCTGATCTTTAGGGGTCCTATTGAGAAAGTTGTTGCCTGTGCATATATGCTGGAGTGTAGACCCTATGTTTTCTTCTAGGAGTTGCACAGTTTCTGGTCTTAATTCTGAGATCCTTGATCCATTTTGAATTAGTCTGAGTCTTCTACATGTGCATAACAGTTTTCCCAGCACCATTTGTTAAAGAGGCAGTTTTCCCCCAATGCATGTTTTTAGCACATTTGTCAAGGATCAAATGACTGTAGATGTGTGGGTTCGTCTCTGTGCTTTCTATTCTGTACCATCGCTCTATGTGTTTTTTATGCCAGTACCATGCAATTTTTGTTACCGTATCTCTGAAGTAAAATTTGAGGTCAGGTATTGTGATACCTCCAACATTGCTTTTTTGGTTTCGAATTGCTCTGTATCTTCTGGGTCTTTTATTCTTCCAAATGAACTTTAGGACTTTTTTCTCCTAGTTCTGTGCAGAATGCCATTGGTATTTTGATATGGGGGAAAAAATCTTTAAACTTCTTGTCCAAGGGCAGCATCTCTAAAGCAAATATCTCAGCTAGTTAGCATTTGGATTTCACTTATTCCCCCTTCTTAGGATGTCCCTTCCCCCTGTCTCTTTTTCTGCCCAGTTACTCAGGTCCTGAATCTCTTTCAATTTTTACACAGAATAATCCTTGAGGCTATGCTGGGGTTGCAGAGGAGATGCTTGGGAGTGCTGAATGAAGAAGGTGTCCTGGGGAACTGGCTGCCTCTCAGCCATACTTTCTTTCATTTAGTTTACTCTGTTCTGTGTCTTTTACTGAGCACCTGTGAAGGACTTGGGTGTATCTGTGAACAAAACAAGAAAACTCAGCCCCAGCTCTGCAGAGTTAGAGGTTAGGAAGGAAAGATGGGGATAGGCATAAAAAATTAGTAAATTAATATACTGCCTTGATGGAAAGAATGAAGCAAGATAAAGGTGTTTGGAAGTGCCTTGCCTGGGGGATAGAGGGCAGTGGTGGACTGCAAGTGATCTTTCAACATTTTATTTGGAAGTCATTTCAAACTTACAGTTGCAAGAATAAGAATAGTGCAAAGAACACAATATACACTTTACCCAGATATACTTACTGTTAATAATCTACCTCATTTGCTCTCTTTACACTCTTGTTGCCCTCTTTGTGCTCTTCCTCTTCCTCCACTTTGTGTGTGTGTGTGTGTGTGTATGCGCGCACATGTGCATGCACATTTGTGAACTGTCTGGGGTTGAGTTGAATGTATCTTTCATCCCTAAATACATTCTTATGAGTATAGTTTGCAAGAATAGGGTTATTCTCTTTTAACCACAGAACAGTTATCAACTTCAATAAACTTAATATTGATGTAATACTTTAGTTTGTCTCCGTATTTCAATTTTGTTGTTTGACCCACTAAAGCCCTTGATCCCCTGTCCCTGAGTATGAGACCCCATCTAAAATCAAGTATCACATTTAATTTTCATGTCTCTGTATTCTCCCTTGGTCTGAAACATCTCAACAGCATTTCTTTGTTTTTTCATGAAACTGACATTTTGAAGAATATAGTCCCTTGGGGGGGGTGGGCAAGTAGAAAAAGAACATTCTTAATCTTGCATTTGTCTCATGTTTCCTTTTGATTAAACTGAGGCTGTCTGAATTACCACAGAAGTGATACTGTGTCCTTCTCAGGGTTACACCTGTGGGTACATAATGTTCAGCTGCTGCTCATTGGTGATGTTACTTTTGATCACCCAATCAAGGTATCCAAAATTTCTCCACTGTAGAGTTGTTACTTTTTTCCTAGCAATTAATAATCTCTGGGGAGACACTTTTAAGATCATGGCAGCATCCTTCTTTTTATCAAAATTTTCTCCTGTATTTAACATCCATTGTCTGTCCTTACCTAATCAGATCTTTGCCATGATGATTGCAAAACTAATTTCCAACTGTAGCATGCTCTCCATGGGGGACCAGTTGTCCCAGTCTTCTATAAGCCCTACTTTCCCCCACATTGTATGTATTTATGTATGTGTATATGTATATATGTATATATTTATCAGCATGGACTTGTGAATTTGATTTATTAAAGATGTATCATTATTGTAATTAATTATTTTGGAGATAAATTTGTTCCATATTTGACCAATGCTAATCCTTCAACCTGACTTTCATATTAAGCTAGTTGGTCAGTAGGCCTCTTTGAGAAATGATTTGCAGCAGGGGGAATTAGCTATGTGCCTGTCTAGGGGACAGGGATTCCAGGTTCAGAAATAGTTATCACAAAGGCTTTAAGCCAAGAATATGCTTATGTTTGAGGAACAGCAAGGAGGCCAGGTTGGCTGGAGCAAACGAATAGTGTGGAATAATAGGAAAGTTGTCTAAAAAGTCTTTGTTTTCACTCTAAGCAGAAGAGTGATATATGACTTGGATTTTAAGAGGAACATTCTCATTGCTGTGTTTGAAATAGACTGTAAGAGAACAAGAATGCAGGGAGGCCAGTGATGAGGGCATTGCAATAATTCAGGTGAGAGATGATGGGGTGCATATGAAGTAGACCATAGAGGTAACAGTTGAGGTTATCAAAAAAGGAATCTGATTCGGCAAATATGTTGAAAAGAAAACCAAAGAATTTCCTAATTGATTAAATGTGGAATGTGAACGAAAGGGAGGACTAAGGATGACTGTAAAGTTTTAGGCTAACTATCAACTGAATTAAGAAAGACTGAGTAGATTAGCTTTAGGATAGATCAAATGTTTCATTTTGGAATACTAAAATTGAGATGTTTAGGCATTGCAAGTAGAAATGGAGAGTAGGAAGTCACTTTTTTAAAAATGCTAGAGGTAGAACTCAGTAATAGAGGGCTTGCCTGGCATGTATAAGGCCCTGGTTTCAAGGCCCTAGATTTGATTCTTAGCATACCTCCCCCCGACGCACACACTAAAGTAAATAAATAAGAATTTTTTAAGTCTGGGGTGTCAGTTGTCAAAGGCAATTGAAAAGGAGAAACTGAAAAAGTGAGAGGAAGCCCCAGTCAATGTAGTATCCTTGGAGCCAAGTGAAATAATACATCAAGAACAGAGTGATTTACTCTGTTGGATATTTCATAAATTCACATTACATGAGGACTGAGAATTGACCATTAGCTATAGTGATATAGAGGTGGCTTTGAGAGACTTGAAAGATTAGGTCTGCTTTATTTTTCTTTTTTCTCCCAGAGTATTGTGAGAAATTTAACAAGATATAAGAACGAGCTCAGTTGGTATTACTTAAAATCATTGTCTTCTGTTACAAAATGATCAACTGCTCCTCAGGTGCTAGTGACCACTTAGAATTAGGCTTCTTTTTTTAATTTTTCAGATGTACACTGACACTTTGAAGAACCTGAGGTATTGCAGTACAGAGGGCACTTGCAGCCTCGGAAGCCCTCCCCTTTTTCCTCAGGCACCCCTCAAGTTATACCACGCCCTATCCTTACTGGCCCCAGTTGGTGGCTTCCAAGAGATGACTCCAGGAATTGCCCTGGAGATCTCCCCTGGTGAAGTCTGTGGCCACAGAACACAGCCCCCTCCCACCCCCCACCCAGGACTAGAGAAGTTGGTGGCCTCAGACCCCTGTTTGTTGATGCCACCAACACCTCCCAGCCCAAGGCTACCTGGGACTTACACCAGCATTTTTGATTGATAAACCAGTAGTCTGTCCTATTTATACGCCAAGTATTCTTGAGGACCAGTGACAGTGCCTCCAGGATGTCAGGAATGCTGTCCAGTCCTGTCAGGGAAGGCAGGTCTTCCAAGCTCTGTAGCAGCCGAGAGCTCTGAGTTGAGAGAGGCAGTGGCAGGACCGGGTTATCGCCACCAGGAGGGATGCTGACCTCATGAAGCTGGACACATCTTTAATTTTTCCCTCAACTGAATAAAACAGATCCTACTCTTGAAACAGGCTACTGGGAATAGGTGTACTTTCTGTAGTTGCTTGGGCCTTACCTTTGGCCTCTGAGTTAACTATGTTGCCGAGTTGTAGTCTCTCTCCTGGGGCCTTACTGTCCTAACTGATGGATTTACTTTTTTCCATATAAAATGCAGCTAGAAAGCTATACTGTGTGCCTTCCAGTTGATATCTAAGAAGTTGAGAGTGTTCTGTGACAGCTTCTATGGCAGAAATCCTTCACTGTCTGGTGCTTTGGGCTGAGTATATGCCTCTGACTATGGGACTCTCCATTTTGTCACTCTCTTGGTCGAAAAGTTTGTGTTTCTTGGTCAACATCATCATCCTTTCATGTTCTGTATAGCTTTGCCATTGGGAATCATGAAAAAGGCCACAGTAGTTAATGTGAGAATTTTGTAGCTATAGATGTGAGAGGGGGTGTGCAGTTGTCATCATTCACTGAATTCTGAGTCTACAGAGAACACTGTCTCCATGAGAGATTATTAGGCTACAAAGCAGCTTGTAAAGAATAATCTTCAGTGAACCTATGAAATTGATATTTTCTGAGTGAACTCTGAATCAGAAAGACTCAAAATAAAGTGGATTCCAAGAGATCTCAAGCTGAGAGAAGAGCATTTTGCATTCAAAATTAAGGAAATGTAAAGTACATAAAATGATAAAAGCTGGAGGAGAATGAGGATGTAGAAAAATTTTTTGAAAGTTTCAAATATTTGTGTAATCATAAGTTATATAAAGATCTCTGCAAATATGCAAGCAGTCTTGGTAATTAGCAATCTTGGTGTGTAGATTAAATACTTGAAAGGACTTTTTACATTCAGATAATTAAAATGTAGTAAAATTTCTGCCCCAGGAGATCTGAGTATCGTTCAAATGAATGGAAAATGGTAAAAGTAATATGTTTCTTGAATACCATAATAACCAGAACATATTGAAACAGCATAATTTTTGTTCCAGTAATCAATAGTTGAAAGATTTAATGCTTTATTTCTTAGAAGATGGGCTTAGTTATTTCTGAGGCAAAATGATTCGAGATACTTGTAAAGACAGCCCATGTTTAACAATAATGATAGTTATTCGTTCAAACATAAGAAATTTTATCTCCAAACAATAACTATTACAAAGAAATTCTTGTGTATAGCATATTTAATGGTTAATGACATGGGTTCTGAAGTTCAGGACTCATCTTTGTTACTTCATAGCTGAACCTCAGGTTTCTCATCTATGAAAAAAAAGGAAACTTTAGAGGGTTGTTGTTTTTATTAAATAGGATAACAAGTATAACAAATAAGATGATCATAAGTGTAGAGTATTAATGTAGTGCCTAGAGAATATTAAATAATCATTATTACTGTCTTTCTAAGTACTTCCCTACTGTGGAGTATATTCCTATCTTACATATGAAATTTTAAAGACAGAATATAATATCTCAAAAAGCAAGCTCTCAGTGATTAAAATATAATGGCATTTGCAGCTTATAAACTGCATACTTATTAAATAAGCCAAATAGACTTGTGTTTTCAGTCTGATACTAAGGAGAGGAATACCTGACCGTATGAGGAGAAGAGGTAAACTGGGATTATTTCTAGATCTAGACTTTGACTGTTAGCAACTTTGTCTTTGATGGCTGTCTGAATTATGTTATATGTTTGTTAAGACATGCTTTAACACTGTTGGCAATCATTTAAGAAGAAAAACTGTGTGCTACATTTTCAGCCTGTAGAGTGGGAAACAGGGCCTTTACTGAAGCAGGCAATCCAACCTAATAAATAAATAGGTACGATAGCAGTGATGCTGTTCTTTTGAAGAGGTTGAGGTACAATTTGTTGTGGCTTCACTTGGTCCTAACATATAGGCATTGTTTTTCTCCCAGGAAAATGGATGCCTCTATAATAAGCTAACTATACAGTGAAGTTTATAAAGGATTTTTTTTCAGTTTATTTTGCCTTTTTAAAAAATTTTATGTAATGAAACATACATACAAACTACACTGTAACATCATACTCTTTACCTTATGGCCACACCTCAAGTTGTTTCTTACCTTCCATTCTGAAGAATGATTAATAATAGTAATAAATTCAAGAAATACGAGCACCAGAATATTGTCACTAATCCCCATAAGTCTATCCAATATAAAAAGTCCCAATGTGCATATTTACTTTCCTGTACTGTTGAAGACATTGTTGTGCTTCATTATCAAAAGTTGACTGTGGCAGATTTCTAATGAGAATGTGAAATATGTGAAAATGTTTTCTTAGAATAGAATAAATTGGCCAGCCTAGAAGTTCTTTTTTTATGAGACAGTAATATAAGAAAATATTTTGTCATGTACAAAGATTTGGAAACCTTCTCTGCACAGCTGTGTTACAAAATTAGGTATACTTCCTTGACCTGAGTGATTTTTTTTTTATTTTTGCTAGTAGGTTTCTATATAAAAAATAAAGGAATTTCATATTACTTTGACTTATACTATAAAATTTAGACTATAAATTTTATTGAAATTATCATTATGATATTTAAGAAAAGTATAAGTTTCACCTAACAGGTTATAATTGTTGTTCTACAAAGGCAAGAGAGGAAAACTATCGAAAACTTATTAGTTGTGATAAACAGTCTTTGGTTTTGTATTTTTGCGAGGCAATGAGGCATTCAGAGTACATATTAGAACTTCCTTATTGTTTTGGTCCATTCCTATGATTTCAGAGTGCACTTTAATTCTCAATTTGTTATTGATATAGATCAACCAGATATAGCCCTGTGGTTGCTCATGTATGTTTAGTTTCGCTTGCATGCAGTTTTGTTTAACATGGGTCACAGTAAAGGATCATTTATAAAAGTAATGGATTTCTTCCTGTTTCTGCCAGCTGATTTGATCAGTCTAAAGTTCCTTATGTATTATTGGTTACATAACTAACATGGAATCTGTGTGGTACATTTTTTAGTTTGACAGTAACTGAATTATCCATCTATATTCTCTAAATCTTTGAGGACATTTTCATAAACATAATAAGGAAGCCCTTCATTTTGAAGTGAATCAACTCAAAATTAAAATGAGGAATGAGTTACCATACCAGACTAAATGATCAGACTTCTTGGCAAACAGATTGTTTTAATTAATTGATTATACTGGATAACTATTTGCCAAGTGGAAAAAAAAAACAAGAATATTAATTTCTAACTTTCCTATGTAAAATGTTTGTAATATGTTTTAGCATATTATCTGCATTCAGAAATAGAGTATAACAGTATATAATTTAGTTTTACTTTCCTAATAAAGAATTTTATAGTACCTAAGAGTTCTGGTTTTGAATATCTTCTCTAGAAAGCAGGTTTTCTCTACATTGTAGCCAGCACTTATCTTTCCTCTTATTGATAATAGCCATTCTAACAGAAATGAGGTGGTATCTCATTGTGCTTTAATATTGCATTTCATTGATGATTAATGAAGTTGAGCATTTTCTTATGTATCTGTTGGCTGTTGGTGTGTCTTTTTGAGAAGTATCTATTCAGGTCCTGTGCCCATTTTTAATCCACTGCTAACATCGTATCCAATGATGAGAGTTACTTGTTTCTTGCTTTTGACTTGTTTGAATTTCTTATGTATTTTGGATATTAACCCCTTGTCAGATGTGTGATTTGTAAATATTTTCTTATATTTGGTAAATTGTCTCTCCATTCTGTTGATTATTTCCTTGTTTGATGTAATCCCATTTAATAATCCCATTTGTCTCTTTTTGTTTTCGTTGTCTCTTTGGGGATCATATTCAAAAAATCATTGTTTACACAATTTCACAGAACTGAAAACCTTATGTTTTCTTCTAGTAGTTTTACAATTTTATGTCTTTTATGTTTTACAGTTTTGCATATATTGCAGGATAAGGGTTTAATTTCATTCTTCTGCATGAGCATATCTGTTTTCTCCAACATTATTTATTGAAGAGACTGTTCTTTTTCCATTGTGTGTTCTTAGCACCTTTCTTGAAAATCAATTGACTGTAAATGTGTAGAGGGTGCTATATTTTGTTCTGTTTGTCTATGTGTCTATTTTTCATGCCAGTATCTGGCTGTTTTGATTACTAGAGCTTTGTAGTGTTTGGGTTTTTTTTTTTTTGTTTTGTTTTGTTTTGTTTTGTTTTCTTTTGCAGTGCTTGCCATCAAACCCAGGGCCTCACACATGCTTGGCAAGTGCTCTGCCAACTAAACCTCTGGCTCATGTAGTATATTTTTGAAGTCAGGTAGTTGATGCTTCCAGCTTCAATCTTTTTGTTCAAGATTATTTTGGCTATTTGTATCTAAAATCTGTGCATATTTTAGAGTAGTTATATTTCTGTGAAAATGTCATTGAAGTTTTGATAGGAATTACATTGAATCTGTAGATTGCTTTAGGTAGTATATATTTTAACAATATTAATTTTTTCAATCCATGAACACAGAGTAACATCTTTCAATTTATTTGCATCTTCCTCAGTTTCTTTCATCAGTGTTTTATCATTTTCAGTCTACAGGTCTTTTGCCTCCTTGGTTAAGTTTATTCTAAAGTATTTTATTAGTTTATTTTTCATAAGCTTTTATAACTGAAATTATTCTCTTGATTTCTTCTCTGGGTAGTTGTTAGTGTATAGAAATGGTACTGATTTTTGTATCCTAAAACTTTACAGAATTTGTTTATTCTTGGTGGAGTCATTAGGTTTCTTTCTATATAAGATCATTTCATCTGCAAACAGGAACAATTTAATTTCTTTTTTCCCCCTAATTTTAGTGCCTTTCATTTCTTTCTCCTGTTCGTTTTGGCTGCAACTACTATTATTATGTTAAGTAGAAGCAGTGAGAGTGGGCATCTTTGTCTCACTCCTGATGTCGAGGAAAAATTTAACTTTTCACCATTGAATATGATGTTAGCAGTAGGCTTGTCATGGATGGCCTTGGTATGAGATGCATTCCTTCTATACCTAATTTGTTGATGAGAGTTTCTATCATGAAAAAATGTTGAATTTTGTCAGATGCTTTTTCTCCATCTTACTAAGATGATCATGTGAAGATGATCATCTTACTAAGATGATCAGGGTTTGTCACGTTTACAGATTTGCATATATTTTATATCATTCTATTCAAAAAATAGTAAGAAAGAAGAAAAAATAACCTAGACATAGTAGTGCACACCTTGATCCCAGCCACTTGGGAGGATGGAGTCAAGAGAATCACAAGTATGAGGCCAGCATCAGCAACTTAGTAAGATCCTGACTCAAAATAAAAGATAAAAGTGTCCAAGGAGGTTATGCAGCCATGACTGAGAGATGAGTGTTAAGCCTCTTAGGCATTGGGACTGTTTGTCAGCCAAGTTGATGGTATACATTTCCTAGTGTTTATAAAGGATGGATCACATTAGGCATATTTGGAAGAATTTATTTTATACTGAGTCACTAGTTGTATAGTGCTATTTGTGATTGAATTCTTCTGTGGAAGGGAAGAGGATCTGAAGAAGCTGTATGCCATCAATGATGATGACAAACATTGTCTTGTTGAAAAGAATGTATACCACTGTGACTTTGGAAGAGGTTTTTATGATTTTAGCATATTAATACATCATTCAAAGTATCTGTCAGGAGAAGGTTTATGTTCCTGTTTGTGACAGACTGCCAGTTGTCACCTCACCACATAATGTCCAAATAAATTGAGGTTTAAAGAATCAGACACGCTTGAATGGAGCCAACATGGCGGCGGGCGCAGAGAGATCAAGTCCCTGACCTCTTCAGCTGTGCAGGCATAGGGAGTGGTAAATAACCTAAATCTGTTTGCTCAGGATCACTAGGCAATGCTGAGCTGACGTGGATCTGGGGCGAACAGTCTGGGCCTCTCAGAACACACACTGAGCCCGGATTGGCTGAATTCAAGCTCCCGTTCGCCTGCTTCCCGCAGACAAACAGCTGTGACTCAGCACTAATCCATCTGGCTGAAACACCTGGTCAGCCCTTCTGATCCTACGGAGGTAAATGCCTACCGAGCCTTCATAGGTAGTGGCCACAGGTTTGAAACGGGGCTTGGGAGAGACAGTAAGGACCCACCCGTTGCATTGGTTGCCCGGCAAAGGGAAACGAACTGTCACCATTTGCAAGAGATACCACCATGGCAGAGAACTGACGTCATCAGACTGGGGCGGAGGAGATAAGTTCATTGAAACCTGCGGCTACAGGTGTGTAATTCCCTAGCCTTCCCTCTCCACACATCGGGGAAACCTTAAGGGCCCCTCCCAGCTCTCCCGTAAGGGCCCCTCCCAGCTCTCCCGTGAGCACGATAGCCAGACCGAGGGAATCAGAGGTGGTGCGGGACCCGCGTCACGGAACTACCACTCCCACCAGTGCTGACAGCTGAGATCTCTTGCACCAGCTACCGGAGGCGTGGCTACCGGAGGGCAAGTAAAATTCGCGGAGGATTCTCTGCCCCAAGCTCTACAAACTTAGGGTCTGAGGGAATGGCAAACTGGAAGAGTGTGCCCAGTCGTTCATGAAAACAGGGCTCCCGGGAGCAGCAGACCTGGCGTGTAGCCAGTATTGTGGTGAGCGGCACCCGTGAGAGGGCCTGGCTAGAGGAAAAGTGGGAAGTGACTAGACACAAGAGGAGGCACTAGGCACTCAGGATTGGAGACTCGCCCAGTCTGGGAGGAGCTGCTGCACAGTGATTGGTACCTGCGTATTGACAGGAGAAACTTGGCCTGGTGGGCACAGCGCCACCTACTGGAAGAGAAGTTAATCAAACTCTAAGACTGCATTTATTAGTTGTTTTATTTTCTTTTTTTCTTTTCTCTCTTTTTTTTTTTTTGATTTGGGTTTTTCTTTCATTTTCATTTTTCTTTCTTGTTGTTTTTTTAAATTTTTTTTTACAATTTTTTTAATTATTTTTCTTCTAATTTTAATTTTTTTTATTATTTTTTTTAAATTTTTTTTCTTTTTTTATTTCCTATTTTTTTTCTTCTTTTGTCTTTTCATTTCTTTTCAATTATCTTATCCCCCCTTCCTTGAATTCTACCTGCTTACTCTCATTCTCTTTAGTGACTTCTTACCTTCCCTTCTAATACCTTTCCTCCCAAGCATCTAATAAATTTATACGAGTAAACAGTAATTCATCAGTCAAACAGAACAAGAAGTAACATGAGCAGCTTCAAAAAGCAAGGAAGAAAACGAGTACAAACAATGCAGGACAGCCTAAATATTCAGGAGGACCTAGAGTCATCAGAAAAATGGTCATATAAAGAACTCAAGGAACACCTCAGACAGATGGAATGGAACCTTAAAGAGGATACAAGACAGCAAATTCAAGCAGCGAAAGAACACATTGAGAATGAATTACATAAACAGATAAAAGAAGAAGTTAAGCATCTCTATCAGGAGATAGAGATTATAAAAAATAAACAATAATTCTAGAAATGAAGGAAACGATAAACCAAATTAAAAACTCAATTGAGAGTATCACTAACAGAGTGGAGCAAGTAGAAGCCAGAACATCAGATAATGAAGACAAAATATATCATCTTGAAAAGAGTCTAGCCAACTCAGATAGGCTGGTAAAAAATCACGAGAAAAACACCCAAGAGTTATGGGATAACATAAAAAAACCAAACTTACGAGTCATCGGGATAGAAGAAAGTACAGAGATTCAAACCAAGGGAATGAGTAACCTGCTGAATGAAATAATTACAGAAAACTTTCCAGAAATAAAAAAGGAAACAGATATACAAATTGAAGATGCAAACAGGACACCGAGCACACAAAATCACAGTAGACCAACGCCAAGACACATTTTTATGAAGATATCCAATATACAGAACAAAGAGAAAATATTAAAAGCTACAAGAGAAAGGAGACGGATTACATTCAGGGGTAAACAAATAAGGTTAACAACGGATTTTTCATCACAGACACTGAAAGCAAGAAGGTCATGGAACAATGTATTTCAAACACTGAAAGACAATGGATGCCAACCAAGAATTCTGTATCCAGCAAAATTAAGCTTCAGGTATGACAACGAAATAAAAATCTTTCATGATAAACAAAAGTTAAAAGAATTTGCAGCCAGAAAACCAGCATGCCAAAGCATTTTGAGCAAAACACTACATGAGGAACAAATGAAAAACAATAACCAAACCATCAGTGGGAAGTGACTCAGTAAAGACAGAGGGCGAGGGGAAAGATAATCATGGAGAAACAAACTAAATTTTTTTTAAAAAGGATAAATAATCAAACATGGATGGAAGTACAAACCATATATCAATAGTAACTCTAAACGCTAATGGCTTAAACTCTCCAAGAAAGCGACATAGGCTGGTAACATGGATTAAAAAAACAAATCCAACAATATGCTGCCTCCAGGAGACACATCTGATTGGAAAAGACATACACAGGCTCAAGGTAAAAGGTTGGGAAAAAATATACCACGCACACGGTCCTCATAAGCAAGCAGGGGTGGCCATTCTCATATCGAATAAAATCGACTTCAAGACTAAGTTAATCAAAAGGGATAAGGAAGGACATTATATACTGTTAAAAGGAACTATTCACCAATAAGACATAACAATTATCAATATTTATGCACCAAATAATGGTGCTGCGACATTCATAAACCAAATTCTCCTCAAGTTCAAGAATCAAATAGACCACAACACAATAATTATGGGTGACTTCAACACACCTCTGTCACCATTGGACAGATCCTCCAAACAAAAGTTGAATAAAGAAACTATAGAACTCAATATCACAATCAATAACCTAGACTTAACTGACATATATAGAATATATCAAACATCATCAAATGGATATACTTTTTTCTCAGCAGCACATGGATCCTTCTCAAAAATAGACCATATATTATGCCATAGGGCAACCCTCAGTAAATATAAAGGGGTGGAGATAATACCATGCATTTTATCTGATCATAATGGAATGAAACTGGAAATCAATGATAAAAGAAGGAAGGAAAAATCCTACATCACATGGAAAATGAACAATATGTTACTGAATGATCAATGGGTTACAGAAGACATAAAGGAGGAAATCAAAAAATTCTTAGAGATAAATGAAAATACAGACACAACATATCGGAATCTATGGGACACAATGAAAGCAGTTTTAAGAGGAAAATTCATCGCCTGGTGGTCATTCCTCAAAAAAAGAAAAAACCAACAAATAAATGAGCTCACACTTCATCTCAAAGCCCTAGAAAAGGAAGAGCAAAACAACAGCAAATGTAGCACAAGGCAAAAATAATTAAAATCAGAGTGGAAATCAATGAAATTGAAACAAAAGAAACTATTGAAAAAATTAACAAAACTAAAAGTTGGTTCTTCGAAAAAATAAATAAGATCGACAGACCTTTAGCCATGCTAACGAAGAGAAGAAGAGAGAGAACTCAAATAACTAACATACGGGATGGCAATATCACAACAGATGCTACAGAAATACAGAAGACAATTAGAAATTATTTTGACAACCTGTATTCCAATAAAATAGAAGATAGTGAAGACATCGATAAATTTCTTAAGTCATATGATTTGCCCAGACTGAGTCAGGAGGATACACACAATTTGAACAGATCAATATCAATGGATGAAATTGAAGAAGCCATCAAAAGACTACCAACCAAGAAAAGCCCAGGACTGGATGGGTATACAGCGGAGTTTTACAAAACCTTTAAAGAAGAATTAATACCAATACTTTTCAAGTTATTTCAGGAAATAGAAAAAGAGGGAGCTCTTCCAAATTCATTCTATGAGGCCAACATCACCCTAATTCTGAAACCAGACAAAGACACCTCAAAGAAAGAAAACTACAGACCAATATCTCTAATGAACGTAGATGCAAAAATCCTCAATAAAATTCTGGCGGATCGAATACAAAAACACATCAAAAAAATTGTGCACCATGATCAAGTAGGATTCATCCCTGGGATGCAAGGACGGTTCAATATACGGAAATCAATAAATGTTATTCACCACATCAATAGACTTAAAGATAAGAACCATATGATCATCTCGATAGACGCAGAGAAAGCATTCGACAAAGTACAGCATCCCTTTATGTTCAAAACATTAGAAAAACTAGGGATAACAGGAACTTACCTCGACATTGTAAAAGCTATCTATGCTAAGCCTCAGGCTAGCATCATTCTGAATGGACAAAAGTTAAAGGCATTCCCTCTAAAATCTGGAACAAGACAGGGATGCCCTCTATCACCACTTCTATTCAATATAGTTCTCGAAACACTGGCCAGAGCAATTAGACAGACGAAAGAAATTAAAGGCATAAAAATAGGAAAAGAAGAACTTCAATTATCACTATTTGCAGATGACATGATTCTGTACCTAGAAGACCCAAAAGGGTCTACAAAGAAACTACTAGAACTAATAAATGAATTCAGCAAAGTGGCAGGATATAAAATCAACACGCATAAATCAAAGGCATTTCTGTATATCAGCGACAAAACTTCTGAAACGGAAATGAGGAAAAACACTCCATTCACAATATCCTCAAAAAAAATAAAATACTTGGGAATCAACCTAACAAAAGAGGTGAAAGACCTATACAATGAAAACTACAGAACCCTAAAGAGAGAAGTAGAAGAAGATCTTAGAAGATGGAAAAATATACCCTGTTCATGGATAGGCAGAACTAACATTATCAAAATGGCGATATTACCCAAAGTTCTCTATAGGTTTAATGCAATGCCAATCAAAATCCCAACGGCATTTCTTGTAGAAATAGATAAAGCAATCATGAAATTCATATGGAAAAATAAAAGACCCAGAATAGCAAAAAGCAATTCTAAGCAGGAAGTGTGAATCAGGTGGTATAGCGATACCAGATTTCAAACTATATTACAGAGCAATAGTGACAAAAACAGCATGGTACTGGTACCGTAACAGGCGGGTGGACCAATGGTATAGAATAGAGGACACAGAGACTAATCCACAAAGTTACAACTATCTTATATTTGATAAAGGGGCTAAAAGCATGCAATGGAGGAAGGATAGCATCTTCAACAAATGGTGTTGGGAAAACTGGAAATCCATATGCAACAAAATGAAACTGAATCCCTTTCTCTCGCCATGCACAAAAGTTAACTCAAAATGGATCAAGGAGCTTGATATCAAATCAGAGACTCTGCGTCTGATAGAAGAAAAAGTTGACTCCGATCTACATATTGTGGGGTCTGGCTCCAAATTCCTTAATAGGACACCCATAGCACAAGAGTTAATAACAAGAATCAGCAAATGGGACTTACTTAAACTAAAAAGTTTTTTCTCAGCAAGAGAAACAATAAGAGAGGTAAATAGGGAGCCTACATCCTGGGAACAAATTTTTACTCCTCACACTTCAGATAGAGCCCTAATATCCAGAGTATACAAAGAACTCAAAAAATTAGACAATAAGATAACAAATAACCCAATCAACAAATGGGTCAAGGACCTGAACAGACACTTCTCAGAGGAGGACATACAATCAATCAACACGTACATGAAAAAATGCTCACCATCTCTAGCAGTCAGAGAAATGCAAATCAATACCACCCTAAGATACCATCTCACTCCAGTAAAATTGGCAGCCATTATGAAGTCAAACAACAACAAGTGCTGGCGAGGATGTGGAGAAAAGGGTACACTTGTACATTGCTGGTGGGACTGCAAATTGGTGCGGCCAATTTGGAAAGCAGTATGGAGATTCCTGGGAAAGCTGGGAATGGAACCACCATTTGACTCAGCTATTGCCCTTCTCGGACTATTCCCTGAAGACCTTAAAAGAGCATGCTACAGGGATACTGCCACATCGATGTTCATAGCAGCACAATTCACAATAGCTAGACTGTGGAACCAACCCAGATGCCCTTCAATAGATGAATGGATAAAAAAAAATGTGGCATCTATACACAATGGAGTACTATGCAGCAATAAAAAATGACAAAATCATAGAATTTGCAGGGAAATGGATGGCACTAGAGCAGATTATGCTTAGTGAAGCTAGACAATCCCTAAAAAACAAATACCAAATGTCTTCTTTGATATAATGAGAGCAACTATGAACAGAGCAGGGAGGAAGAGCAGGAAGAAAAGATTAACATTAAACAGAGACATGAGATGGGAGGGAAAGGGAGAGAAAAGGGAAATTGCATGGAAATGAAGGGAGTCCCTCATTGCTATACAAAATTACATATAAGAGGTTGTGAGGGGAATGGGAAAATAAACAAGGAATGAAATGAATTACAGTAGATGGGGTAGAGAGAGAAGATGGGAAGGGAGGGGAGGGGGGATAGTAGGGGATAGGATCTATAGGTAGCAGAATACAACAATTACTAATAGGGCATTATGTAAAATTGTGGATGTGTAACCGACGTGATTCTGCAATCTGCATTTGGGGTAAAATTGGGGGTTCATAACCCACTTCAGTCTAATGTATGAAATATGATATGTCAAGAGCTTTGTAATGTTGTGAACAACCAATAAAAAAAATAAAAAAAAGAATCAGACACACTAAAAGCACACCCTTCAGAAGGAAGCATGTTCAGTCATTATGTATAAGCCTTTCATGATATTTATATAATGTTCTCATATACTATTTTGCTTTCAAAAATGTCCCGTGCCTTAATTTTATTTACATGCTTAAAATTTTAATTAATAAAATCATTAATGCAGTTTTACCTTTTAATAAACACAAATATTTCAAGTTATCACCGGTCTAGAAATCATATTAATAGTGGATTCACATAGATAAATCCAGATGATGGCTTTGAACAGTTAAAAACCATGTTTAAATGAATAGTTTCGTTACTATTAAATGGTTGTACAAAATGAAAAAAAAAAAAATGGCCAGGGATGAAGCCCAGAGGTACAGTGCCATAAATGCAGTCTCCAGTACTGTGAAAAAAAGAAGAAAGAAAGAGGGGAGGCAAAGGAAGAGGAAAAAGAAAGAAAGAGGAGAAAGAATAAAAAATAATAATATGGGAGTGTGAAAAACTTAAAGTGCAGAATAAGGTTTGAGATTTACATCTTAGATTTAGACCTCAAATATAAGCAATGACTTTAGATGGAAATGCATCTAATGTACTAAATTATATTAAAAGACAAATATGAGATTTTATGGAGAAATCCAACTATATCCTATAAACATAAGGTGATAGCAATGTAGAAAGTAGAAGAATAGAAAAGGATGTATCTTGCAAATTCTCACCAAAAGAAAACTGTTAACATTAAATAAAATAAACCCTAAGGAGAAAACATTCCTAGAAATGAAGAGTCACTTCATATTCATAAAATATTTTGAAAGTGGTAACATCATCACTACTGGTAGTACATAAATTAAAGTATAATAGCAGGATATTATAAATAAATTTATGCCATAAGTTGTAAATTTAAATAAAATGGATAAATCTATAAAAAAAGATAACACCAAAACAGGTGCAAGAAGACTATTAAAGAAATTAAATAAATCCGTAGTCAAAACTCTTTCTAAAAATAAAATTCGAAGCCCAGATGCTTCACTGGTGAGTTCCACCAAATATTCAGAAAATAAACAATTTTGTTATTTTACTAAATATTCAGGATAATGGAAAAGGGAGTCATGCTTCCTCACTTAGTTTTTTCAAAATAGCAAAATTTTTGTATCCAAAACCTAGAAAAAAATAATATGAGAAAGGAAATCTACAGAACAGGCTTACTCATTAATGTACAAAAATCTTATACAAAATATTAGGAAACCAAATATAGTAACATTCATAAAACTAGTACAATGACCAGCGTATGTTTATCTCAAGAGTGGAAGTTTACTTTCACATTAGAAAGTCAGTATGGTAGTTTATCACGTTAATAAATGAAAGTGGAAAAATCACATTATCATCTCCAGATATACAGAAAAAGCATTTGATGAAACTAACATCCATTTAGGATTTCAAAAAGTAATTTTCAAATTGGGAATAGAGGAAAAAAAATTATAATCTGACAATTCTAAATCTAATTTACTGGCTAATTCAAGTGATGATGCTGAAAATTTTTCCTTTGAGATTGAGAATAAGAATTATTCCAAGGGCTGGGGCTGGGGCTCAGTGGCAGAGTGCTTGCCTAGCATGCATGAGGCACTGGGCTCGATCCTCAGCACCACATTAAAAAAAAATAAAATAAAATAAAGGCATTCTGTATCTACAACTACAAAAATAAAAATAAAAAAGAATTATTCCGTTCAGTATTTTACTTAAGGTTTGGGCCAATCAGTAAGTAAAAGAAATAAAAGACACGGATTTTAAAGGAAGAAACAACATTGTCATTATTTGTGGATGATATGGGTGTGTACTTAGAAAATCCAAGAGATCTCCAAACAAGTTATTAGATCTAGAAAGACACTTGAGTAAGTATGCTTGACACAAATTCAGCATGTAAATATTATTTGTCTTATATCACCAACCACCATTTAGGAAGTGAAACTTTTGGATACCCTTAAAATAATCTTAAAATAAATAATAAAATCTTGAAAACCTAACAAAAGTGGAGCAGGATGACTATAGGTCCTTGTCTAAAATGTCTTTTACAGACATTAAGGAAGATTTACAGTAGAGGGAGAACTGTCCTGTGTTCATGTACTAGAAAACTCAGGTATTACTGAATTTAGGATAGACAGTCCCAACCAGAATCACAAGAAGCTTGTAGAATTTGGATAGCCACTGCTGAAGTGTTCACAAATATGCAGAGAGCCAGAAATATCTAAGGCATTCGCGCGCGCGCGCGCGCGCGTGTGTGTGTGTGTGTGTGTGTGTGTGAGAGAGAGAGAGAGAGAGAGAGACACTAGGAATTAAATCCAGGTCCTTGTGCATGCTGAGCAAGCACTCCACTGCTGAGCTACATCCCCAACCCTTTTTTAAGTTTCATTTTGAACAGGGTCTTGCTAAGTTACCTAGACTGGCCTCAACTTTGCAGTCCTCTGCTTCAACCTCTAGAGTAGCTGTGGTTACAGGTGCATACCACCACACTGGACTCCATGGCATTCTTGAAGAAGATGATGAAATAAACTTACCCTACCAACTGTCAAAATATATATGAAGCTTTAGTAAATATGACATTGTGATCTTGGCACAGAGTTAGAATAACTAGGCTAGTGGGACAAATTAAACATCCCTAACTTGGGTCCATTCACACATATACAGGATTTACAACATGAGTATCATTCAGAAAAGCAAGGAAAGGTCAGCCTTTGCAGTTAATCGTGCTAGGACAATTGGGTTTCCATATGGTAAAATATTAAATGAGACCCATATTTCATAGCATACGTGGAAATAAGTTTCAGGTTGATTATGGACCTAAATGTGAAAGGCAAAACCATCAGGCTTTTCAAGATATTGCTCAGGAATATTGGCTGCCCGGGACTCTGCAGCAACTGTAAACTGGCTGACCTGGCTTCCTTACCAGATCTTGTTCCTGTAGCTCCAGGTGGGACTGACAAACCAGGACACAGCCACAGTTGAGAAGTCAGCTTCATAGTTTTCTTTGTTGCTGCCTCAGCTGCTAGCAAGAAATCTACTCCCTGGCCTATAGGGAAAGCTCTTCCTGCAGGATGGAGAGGTAGCCTCCTTAGCCCTTCACCTAGGAGCCCTCAGCAGGGTAGTGAGAAGCCCTTCCTTTTTCTACCAGCTACGTCTTCACATAAACCACCCGTTTGAAATCCATCAAGTCTTTTGAAGTCCAACAGAACATCTATAGCACTTTCAAGAATAAAAGGACTCATAATATTAAAATTAACTTAAAGAGATAGAACTCTGAATTTGAAGGTGGAAAATAAGTGGTTGTTTATAGCACTACCCTGAGTACAGAAAGATTTTTCATTCTTTTTTCCTCTCAGACTCTTCACGCACGCTGTTAAGTATCCAAGTAAAATATCAGATCCTTAAGTTGTACTGTTAACATTAGATAATATAATATCACACTTTCTGTGTGAGCTCCAGACATATACTAAGGTAACTATACTTTAAAAAACAGAAGAGAGAAGTGTAATATTTTATAAATGTGGTGGTGTTCTAGAGTTCCTCTTGATCTACATCTTCTTCAATGTTTAGTATTATTAGACTTCTTAAATTTTGCCAGTCTGAACGGCATAGGGTACAACTCTAAAAGTGACAGCAGTCAACATGAATTTGAGCTATTGATAGCAGTCCTGAAAAAATAAATATCTTTGGACAACAGGCAAAGGTGAAATAGTGGTATAACCACTGTACCTCAATGTAACAGTGGGAAGATTTCTGCTCCAGAGCTCTGGAGACCTGGAAAGCTGCTGTGTTCATTGCTTATAGTTCCTGTACCTGAAAATGACTAGTTATGATGGTTGTGCTATATACTCTGCTTATCTGTGTCCTCAGTATCGTAGTGATTACCAGTGAATCAGGAATGTTGTATCCCTTTGTTATGCTAGAAGGGGAAAAAGAAATTGATCAGCCATTAGAAAAGTGCTGGCTTTCCAGAGCTGATCTTTCCTTCTCTGTGTTGGAATGCCCTGAGTTGGAGTTTATGATGAAAGTGGCATCCAGAATGAGCAATTTCTTAAGCCCAAGACAATTCAGGCAACTGGCTCTGATTTGTGGCTTTTGGAGTCTGTCATTGCTGACTTACTGAAGCCTATGACATCTCCATCACAAGTACCCATTGCATGCCGCATGAAGCATTTATGAATCATAGTTCAATCAATCCAGCACCCCCTCTTCTGCTCTTTACTTGAGAAGATGCCAGAGTAGCAAAATCTCGCTTTCATATTCTGACTGAAATCCTGCATTTATTCCAAAAACACATTAGAAGCATTTGCACTGCATTATTGTCAATCTAACATTTAAAAACTGTCTGAAAATGTTGCTTCCTCCTCCCAAAAATGTTTTTCACTCATCATCAAGGTCATACAGGTGTTCAAGGAACAATATGTTCTTATTATGTGATAGAGGAGGAAATCCAGTGGAGGTCAGATTATTATAACCAAAAAAAGAAATAGCTAAAATATCTCAATTCTTGTTGAGAGAAAAGGAAAAAGTCTACAGGAAATAGCTGAGCACTTAGCTGAGTGATATGACCAAGGAAAAACAAGAAATATGGCTGGAAAGAAAAAAGTCCTCCACAGTTTTGACCCTCAAGGCCCTGTTTTCTATTAAAGAGATACATGAAGGCAGAATCACAGGGAATATCTTATAGGATTCGACATTTGGGCATTGCCATCAAACAGGCTACTATGAAAAAGGCCTGTGTACAGCAGCAGATGAAAAAGACATGAAATCCACCTTTACTCTCAGGGACTACGGGAGAAGCATTTACTTCTTTCAGAAGGAGGAGTGTAGGGCTGGGGTGGTGGCTCAATGGTAGAGCGCTGGCCTAGCACATGTGAGGCCCTAGGTTCAATCCTCAGCACCATATAAAGATAAATAAAATAAAGATATTGTTTCCAACTACAACTAAAAAATAATTATTTAAAAAAAGAAGGAGGAGTGTAAATGCATAACAGAATTGGTAAATGAAATCTCTGATATCTGATATCAAAGGCACCAGATCACAACTGAAGCTAAATATAGCCAAAGGTTTAAACCTACATTGTAGGTAACACTAATTTATTAAAGAAACATTCTATTTTTTAAATTTTTTATTTATTTATTTGTTCTAATCAGTTATACAAGACAGCAGAATGCTCTTCGATTCATTTTACACAGATGGAGCACAATTTATCACTTCTGTGGTTATACACAAAGTAGGATCACACCATTGGTGCAATCATACATGTATCTAGAGTAATGATGTCTGTCTCGTTCCACCATCTTTCCTACTCCCATCTCCCCTCCCCTCCCCACCTTCCTCTCTGCTCAATCCAAAATTCTTCCACTCATCCCATGCCCCCCCATTATGGATTAGCATCCACTTATTAGAAAAAACATTCAGCCTTTGGTTTTGGGGGATTGGCTTACTTCGCTTAGCATGATATTCTCCAACTCTGTCCATTTACCTGCAAATGCCATAATTTTATTCTCTTTTATCGCTGAGTAATATTCCATTGTGTATATATACTACAGTTTCTTTATCTATTCATCTGTTTAAGGGCATCTAGGTTGGTTCCTTAGTTTGGCTGTTGTTAATTGTGCTGCTATAAACATTGATGTGGCTGCGTCACTGTAGTATGCTGTTTTTAAGTCCTTTAGGTATAAACTGAGGAGTGGGATAGCTGGGTCAAATGATGGTTTCATTCCAGGTTTTTTTAAGGAATCTCCATACTACTTTCCAGATTGGTTGCACCAATTTGCAGTCCCACCAACAATGTATGAGTGTGCTTTTCCCCCCACATCCTCACCAATACTTATTGTTATTTGTATTCTTGATAATTGCCATTCTGACTAGAGTAAGATTAAATCTTAGAGTAGTTTTGATTTGCATTTCTCTTATTACTAGAGATGTTGAACATTTTTTCATATATTTGTTGATCAATTGTGTATCTTATTCTGAGAAGTATCTGTTCTTTTCCTTAGCCCATTTATTGATTGGGTTGTTTGTTTTTTGTTTTTGATGTTAAGTTTTTTGAGTTCTTCATATATCCTGGAGATTAGTGCTCTATCTGATGTGTGTGTGGTAGAAATTTGCTCCCATTCTGTAGACTCTCTCTTTACTTCATTGATTGTTTCTTTTGCTGAGAAGCTTTTTAGTTTGAATCCATTCCATTTATTGATTCTTGATTTTGTTTATTTGCGCTTTAGGAGCCTTATTAAGGAAGTCAGGGCCTAATCCAACATGATGGAGATTTGGGCCTACTTTTTCTTCTATTAGGCATAGGGTTTCTGGTCTAATTCCTAGGTCCTTGATCCACTTTTAGTTGAGTTAAAAAACATTTTAAATGAAAAACTAGTATCTTCATGATTTGGGGTTAGAGAAGAATTTCTTAAATAAGACACAGGATAATGAGTATTAAAAAGAAAAAATATCTGAACCCAATATAAAAATGGGCAAAGGACTTGAATAGATATTTCTTCAAAGAAAACATACCAGTGGCCACTCAGGTATATGAAAAGGTACTTGACATTGCTAATCATCGGGGACATGCCAACTAAAACCACAATGCTATATCAACTAACACATGTTAGGATGACTATTTTAAAGCACAAGATTATAAGTGTTGGTGAAGATGTAGGGAAATTGAAATCTTTGTACATTGGACACACTGTTGGTGGGCATGTGCTACTGCTGGGTAATAACTGGTACAAATACTTTGGTCAGATGTTCTCTCTGATATGTGGATGCTAACACACAAGGGTGGGGTAGATGTTCAGTGGATTAGATAAAAGGGAATGAAGGGAAGTGAGGGAAGAAATAGGAAAGACAGTGGAATGAATCTGACTAACTTTCCTATGTACATATATGAATACACCACAGTGAATCTCCACATCATACACATTCATGAGACTGGTATCCTAATTAGATTAAGATATTCTCCACATTTGTATAAATATGTCAACATTGACTCTACTGTCATGTATAACTAAAAAGGCAAATAAAAAATAAAATTTTACGGAAGGCACCAAAAAAAAATTGGAATTGTCTCCTAAGCAGAATATATGCATGCCATACCATATGACATCAAGATAATAGAGCCAACCAAAATACAGGCACCCCTGCACCAAGAGACATGAACAAAAATGTTAATAGGACTTCTGCTTTCCAGGTCCATGTGTAAGAGTTTAGAAGTTGCTACTCCATCCTAACAAGTGAAAAGCCAAACAAACTGAATAATCAACTCCAAATCCCCCCTCCCTGAAAATTAACCCCAACATCCCAAGAGACATCCTTAGATCCTGTCCAAACTGGTTATGAATTGAGAGGGAAAGCAATAGGTGGGGGTTCTTCTCAATCTGAAGGGGAGTCTAATCATATTCTAATCTAGTCATTTGTCATTATTGTGTAGAGAAACAATAAAGGAATGAGTTATCCCTTAAGAAAACCTCTCATCAAAGTGTGTTTGTTTATTTTAGGTCATTCACACCTTTCTGCTATTCCCAACCATTGAGCGAATGGCTGAGTCACCCAATGGCAGGATTGCCACTCCATTTCTGTGCTGGTTTCGATATGCTCTCTATGTCACTGGCTACTTATTACTTAAACCATGTCCTGAGAAAATCAAGTCCTTGATAATCAGAATGGGCCTTCAAGTAATGAACCTGAAGACTGAATTTTTACAGACGAATATATTACAACCGTTCTGCCTTGGTAAGCACATTTTAAAAGGTATATGTTATTGTTGAATAAGGAAATATTTACACATAAATCTTAGGCAGAGGATGAATATCAAGCAAGCAGTTGTTTGTTGGATTCCCCCCCCCCAAAGGTTTAAAACCAGAGATAAATAAATTAGAAACAGGAGTGAGTGAAGGGAGTTCTGTAATGCAAATGGGTAGAAAAGCCTCATCAAACTTTAATTTTACCTATGCTTCTGATTCTCCAGTCTCGAAGCAGTTCTGTGTGTAGTGCGTAGCATGTGTTGAGTCCTCCTAGGAGCCCAGGGTTTGCCTTGTTGGTTTAGTGTTTTGCAAAAACAGCCTAAGAAAACCAGGCCCACTATTCCAGTGGAGTAGACAGGTTATGCTTTTATTTTCCTCCATTAAATCTTGTTGTGGGAGCTTAAATTCTAAAAGGATTAATCATCACACCACAGTGTTCAGAGCCAGGTAGTGTGTCTTTCACTGTAGCTGCTGCAGTTGTCTTTTTGCCCTAGTTGATGGTAAAGGCAGGACTCCTGAAAAAAGTTTAGCATCATCTCCTGTGTTGAGAATGCCACAGAATCACATGCACAGTGATTAACTAACCACGGTCCCTGTCCAGCTGTGCAGCTACACTTAATATGTGAGGTGTTTTCCAAATATGTATCTATCAACAGTCATCACAGATACAAGGCTTAATATATATTCTATATTTGTGGATTTTTTTCTCTCCTCTCTCCAACTCCCATTCTTTATTATAGCCTTAACATAGTAGTGACAAAAAGATGAGAGAGGGAGAGGGAAAGCAAGGCTGGGGATAGTCATAGAAACTGCCAGAGGTTGAAGTTGGAGATGTCCCTTAAAGAAGACTCTCTGGTCTAACTCCTCACCTTTTGCTCCTGTTTACAGACAAGGGGTTGTATGGTGTGTGGGAACAGCACTGCCTGGGACCAGAAACCCTCAGATGTTCTCTCTGATATGTGGATGCTAACACACACACAAACTGGGTCAGCCTAGACTGAATCTGTGGCCTCAATTTAGTCACTTTCCCTCTTTGGTTCTGTTGTTGATCAAATTAAGAATTACACTAGGTGATCTCTCAGGGCCAGTTCATCTTTGGAAATTATTTGAGACCAAATGGAAAGCAACATTTGAAATTCTGGCAAACGTATGTGAAATTTTCTATATGTTCTTCAATAAGATCATCTTAATTCCCCTTAAGATTCCTCTCCTCCTACCCCCAGCATTTTTTTTGGTACCAAAAGTATTTCAGATATATGAGGTTTTTGGATTTGGGGAAATATTTGCATAGACTGTACAGGTTGAGCATTCCTGATCCAAAAATTCAAAATCTATAACTCTCCCAAATCTGAAACTTCTATGCTCAAAGTTTCATATTTCATATTTTCAGATCAGTAATGTGCCTTGTAATAAAAATCCAAACAATCCACTTAGAAAACGGATTAAAGACATGAACATACATTTTACTAAAGAGGTTATTCAGATGCCAAGTAAGCACATGAGAAGTTATTCAACGTCATTAGTCATTATGAAAATGCAAATTAAGATCACAATGAAATATCATTATATACCTATCAGAAGAGTTGAAATGAAAAATAGCAACAGCAGACTCCAGTGAGGATGCAGCAAGATTGAATCACTCGTACTCTGCTTCTATAATATAAAATTATATACTACTTAGGGAAAAAACAGCTTGTTTCTTAAAACACTAAATGTGCAACTACCATTGAACCTAGCAATTGCATTTACAGACATTCATCCCTGATGAATGAGAATTATGTTTACACAAAGACCATAATAACCCAAAACTGGAAACAACCTGATGTCTGTAACAAAGCTAAACAAAGTCTGATGTAGCCATACCACAGAAAGCTACTCAACAATAAAAAGGAACTAGCTCTTAACACACACACAAATGTGTAATCTGTCTCTAGAGTATTATGTTTAGTGGGGGAAAAATCCCCAAATTTACATAGGTATTTACATAGGTATGACTCCATGTAATAACATTCAGAAAATTATAAAATTACAGATTTGGAAAATAAATTAATGGTTGCCAAGTGTTAAGGATGGAAAGAGGGCAAGGATGGAAATGAGCAGGTTTATAAAAGGGCAACAAGAGAGATCCTTGCAGTGATGGAATTATTTTTTTTTATTTTGACTGTATAAGTGTCAGTGTCTTTGTTGTAATACTATACTGTAGTGTTGCAAGATGTAATCTTTAGGGGAAACTGAGTAAAGGGTACATATATTTCTCAAAACTTGCATGTGACTCTAAAATTATCTTAAATAAGAATTAAATTAAAAATAAAAGCATTCACCAGACCTGGTGGCACATGCCTATAATCCCAGAAGTTCAGGAGGCTAAGGCAGGAGGATTATGGGTTCAAAGCCAGCCTCAGCAACTTAGTGAGGTCCTAAGCAAGACCCTGTCTCTAAATAAATTTTTTTAAAAAGGAGGGGGCCTGGGGATGTGGCTTAGTGATTAAACACCAGGTTCAATCCCCAGTACCAAAAACTAAATAAAAATAAAAGTATTCTTCAGCTGGGGACTTCATTTTCCTCCCTAGGATAGGTGTTTTCTTCATTCTGACTGCCTAAATTAGGTGTTCTTTATCCTTGAGACACGAGAAGGTTGAGGACCCACAGCCCTAGGACTAAGAGCACATTCCAAGGCAGCTACCATGCTTTCCTTATGCCTCCTTGGAAATATTTTCTAAGCCCAAATTAGGACATGGGATATAAGAAATGTGTATTTGTTTCTTTATTTACAAATGAAAAGTCTAGGTAAAATGAATTACAATTATATACTTATGAATATATTATACATATAACATATAGTCAAATACTTATTTTTTATTTAAAAAGGTGTTGATAAAAAGGTATTTTTCCAAGTTATAAATGCCTGTTAGAGAAGCAGGCCCCAAAAACTACACTTGAAAGAAAGGAGTCTTCCTTTTAACTGCAGTGATTGACCTCCAATTACGTCTTCTAGCAGCCCCAAATTCAGGAAACAGGGAGAAGGCAGGTTAGACACAGGACACATTCACCACAACCAGAGCCTTCCAGCCACATTGTTGCTTGAGGAATCTGGACTTCCTTTCCCACACAACCATAGTAGAGTTATGCCACATGCAAAATGTACTATAAACCAGACTGAACATTTTCATCTCATTCCAACAAATAAACTTGAAAATGAATAGCCCTCATCTTCCATCCTTTCCTTCTCTAGTCTTCTAACTCATTGGCTCTAGATATGGCCTTCTGATATCCAAGTATTCATTAGTTCAGTAGCCTCCATTTTATTCCCATTACCTACCCAGTCTGTGTAACTGGGTAAAGAGAAAGGAGATAAGAATTACTTGTCCTCTTTCTTTTTTGGGTTCTCAGTTCATTCCCTACTTGGATACTTAGTTCAGTCTCTTAATAGTGTCCCCAAGCTGATCATTAACTAAGAGTCTCAAATATCCTAGGCACCTCTTCTCACCTGTCTCCTCTGGATCCCCTGTCGCTCTGCCTCCTCTTGGCAACAACCCTCACAGAAGCAAGCTTTGTCCAGACATGCCTTTACCATCCTTATACAACTCCTATTGGCTTGCTTACTACAAATGGAAGAAGGTCCCAGCTGAGAGAGAGCTCAAAATAGAAGACCTGATACCCTTGTAGATGATTAGTGGGCTCTGTCAGAGCCTATGCCCCACATATGGTGAAGGTAACCAATATTCATATAGTCACATGAATTGGTGGCATGATTTCAGGTTTCATGAAGAGAAAGGTTGCCAAGGGGAAAGAAGCGGTACTGTCTGGTCTAGCTGGATATTCCCCCTGCAGGTCTCCTTCTCTCTGACTTGACTGTCATCTAGACAATGACCCTTAACTTGCCAGCTTGACTTGTACAGGCCTTGCAGTGTTTGCACATTATGTAATGTCTGTGCTTCAGGAGAAATCACACGGAAACAAATGGAGGAAGTTCTCTAGTCCAAGTAGTGGATAATAAATCCTGCCCTATCTAGATAAAAACTATTCTTCTGTATCCTTTAGTTTATATACTCACATTGTTGTTGTTGTTGTTGTAAGCTCTGAAAAATTCAAGGAATCAAAATATTCAAGTATTTTAAATGCTACTACCCTTTGGCAAAGATGGAGCATCCCTTCATGGAGACTGGTGTGCTGTGGCATTAGTGTTCTTCTCCGGTGTGTGTGAAACATCGTTTCCTACCCAGCATTCAGAGAAGAGTAACCCTAATCCAGTTAGCATGCATTATAAACACTACCAGTGTTCACCAGTGGTATCTATATAACTAGATTGTTTTAAATGTTATTTTTAAAGAACATTCGTGGATATTTTCCTCCTTTATTTCAAGTATGGAATGTTTGCTACTCCATATTTTCTTTAGAGTAGATGTTCTTCCATCTCATGAGAAGTGGACTTTCCTCTCAGACAACTAAATTGGATTTTCTGATCAAGGCTAAAAGAAGATATATTTTAGCTCAGCAGTTTCACAGGTCAAATAATTAACTTTTTAAAAATATTCTAAGTTCTTTTAATTAGGCTAAATTGATGTTTTAATTCCTTTCAGTTACCTAACTAGAAAAACATAGCACAGAGAAATAAAGAATTCCTGCTGGGTTACTTTGTTGAATATGTTCTTGCAAAAGAAACTTTCACATTTTTCCTTTCTTTAATCAATATCAAAGTAACTTTTTAAAATATTTACAATGACATCTAATGAACTGAACTATTTAATGAGCTGACAACACAAGATTCACTGAAGAATCACAAATTTCTTAGAGTATTTTTAACTCAAACACATTAATTTTTTTTTATTAAGAAGAAACCCCCTTGCTACCTATTCTTTCACTTGTGTGAGCAGCTTGTAAAAATAAAACCCAACTGCAGTTTTTAACGATTCTTATAAGTTCTACCTCAAATTCAGGAATAAAGGGGAAAACAAGGCGTTTTTGGCTTTTGTAGTGTTTGGATTTAGGGCCAAGAATGATTAAATCTGATGTGAGGATATCATCTCCCTTTTAGAAACAAATGGGCCTGTGAATATCCTACTGTATTTTTCTGAAGAAATCTTAGATTTTAAAATTATCTTTCAGTCTAAAAAGTTGTATTATTAAAAAAAATATGGTATCTTGGGTTGCATTTTTCTTTTGGGTGAATGCACTGTCACTTGTGTGAGTTATCAATTTGCAGACTAAATGGATGATCATAATAACCAGAATCCTGGCTTACAAAGAAACACATAATAAATCAAATGAATAATTAACATTTTTCCATATTACACAGAAATTTTACAATGGGAGAATTTCTCTTAGTTCTGATTTCTACATTGTTAAAAGCCACATTTGGCATCATTACTAAATATGGAAAACAACCTGGAAAAACTAAAGAACCGCTAAAGAAATTCCCCTTGTTAAATGGCTTCATCCTAGTTTCTGAGCCTATGTAGCCCTGCTAAATCTTTTGACAGAACCTCCTGTTTTATGGCTCTTTGAATACCCCACCTTACTCTGCTGGCAGTGGTGCATGGATTCTCATAGAGTGGAAACTTCTTAGGTCTCCAGAATACTTAAGTCTCATAATCTGACCTCAATCCCAGACTTTGCTACCATGCAGACCTGCTTGTCTCCAGCCTTCCTAACTCCCCTGTAACCCCCAAATCTTGTTACCCTCAGGGATAGTCAGAAGATGTGCAAGGAGGGCCTACCCTTGAAAGGCTCTTTTCAGTCAGCCACTACAACTTCTTTCTCTTGAAATCCCTAGATTTGTGCAGATGTCGTATGATGCCACCTTTCTCCCCCACTCCATTGCCAGAATCCCATGGAAATTAAGCATAACAACCCCTGTGCTTCAGACAAAAACACTCAGAAAATTCAAAGGCACTATCTTTATTTTTATCAGCTGGGATGAATTTGACTATAGTTAACAGAAAACTATGAATTTGACTATAGTTAACAGTGGCCAAAACAGAGAGGTCGGTTTTTCTCATGCACCAAGAAATTGAGATGTAGTAAGATGAAGTAAAAATCATCCACACGATGCCATCAGGGCTGTGGGTTATTGGTACATTTCCACTCTGTTGGCCTTAGCATGTAGACCTTTTTCCAATGCTCATCATCTCATGCTTATATGATGGCTCCCTAGGCCTCCTATTTGACATTCCAATAGAAAACAAAAAGAGTTGGGGAGAGGTAAAAAAGCAAAAGGTCTATTCCTAATTAGCCTTTGGGTTATTAAGAAGGAGAAGTCCTTCCCAGGATTTTCCTCCTCTAGATTAAAAGCCAAAACTGTCACATCACTCCCTAAAAGGGATATAGAGAAGTCACACATTGACTTTCCTCATCTCTTGTTAGAGGAAGTCAAGGGAAATGAAGAATTTTTTTATTGGCTTTTGGATCATTACATCATTATCTACTACAGCCTCCTACAAGATAGTCTTAAGACTCATCTCTCATGTATTTAATCACCTACCAAACACCTCACTAAGGCAGTTAACTCCATTTCCTGTCCACCATGACTAAAATCTACCACAGCCATGTTTATCCAAAATGTCTTCAGAGTTTATAACCCTTGGCAAGGTAAAACCTCAGACTAGGGTCTACAAGTGTATTTCTTAATTGTTGCTGGCCTTCTGCAAAGATGTCTGAATGTATCTGTTCATGGGAGAGCCCATTTCAGTTCCCATGGTTATTATTATATATTTTTTTTTATTTTAAGGGGAGTTTAAAATAGAACATGTTACTGTTTCACCTGTATTAGTTGTTATTAGTGACTTCCCTTCCCAGCCACCCTTCCATCATCACGGAGATAAATGTACTAAACCTTTTTTCTATCCACCAAATCTTATAAGGAATACATTTTTTAAAAGAATCATTTTTCCTTATAAATATCGTGATTTATTTTGGACATAAGACTCTGTCGGTCCCTTTAAAGACTTAAAGTGATAAAAGTAATAGTTCAGACAGAATAGATGAGGAGTAACCATCACACTTTACACTGCAGTGTGTATACCACACATGGTAGATTTCCTGTCTCCATGACTCACCTGCCCTAATTACACTATGCCTGTATCCAGTAATTCCCTTTGCTTCAGCACCAATTAACCTTTTCTCCCCACTATGGTGACAAAGTCATAGTATTCTGTGGAATCACCCAGTGGCACTAGACCATATACTCCCAAAATAGCAGGACAATTTCTTCTCAACTCCAAGTTCTGCTTCAGAAAGCTATTCGTGCATCTCTTTAAAACCTTCCATTTGATCATTACTTGTGATTTTATTTGCCTCTCTATTGTCCCTGGATGCTATCTAACTAGTGCTTATGTAGCCTAGTTTCTGACTTGTCTCAACAGAAACTCCTGGACCTGCCCTCTATCCTGTGATTATTTATCCCACTTGTATACCAACACCTGTCAGCTTGGCCTATCAATGTTGGTGTGCTTCGGCCTCCACTTTTGGCATCCATTGTGATCTCAGTTCTTGGACCACTTCAAATGAGGCGGTAGACTTATCCTCCTCACCCTCCAAAACTAGTAGCCCCACGCTACCTCCTCCCTCAGTCCATTCCAATTTATTTCAGTTAATAACCTTCTTTCCAAAGACATGCCATAAACCAAATTGTCAAGCATGGTAGAAATAATGAATGAAATATAGGTTCTGCCCTTAAGTTACTGACAGTGCACTAGGAGAAACAAATGTGGAAAATGTTTAATTTAACACAGTAAGGGCTCTCGTAAAAATAGATGCAGAATGTGTGTGGTTCTTTGAAAGAGAGATCATTTTACCTGTATAAATAATAGAGAAGATAAGTAAGCTTGGACTTGAAGGTGACTTGGTATTTTTCCAAACTGACAAAATGGCACCAGTATAAGTGACAGTATTAAACAGAAGGCAGCCTTCTGCTATAGATTATGTGCACTTGGAAAACTCATTGATAACATTTGAACTATGAAATTAATGTTCTACTGGTCTTCCAACTTTAACCCCCACTCAGATATTTCAAACCGTTTAGCCCTTCTACTATAAGTTGAAGTCCCAAAGTAATATTTGAACATTAAGTAGATTTCAGAAGATGGTGGTAGCCAATAAAATAGATTGACTCCTCAGCGAGTCCTTTTTTCATACCTGTATTTTTATTTATTTTTAATATGTATTTTTAGTTGTGGTTGGACACAATACCTTTGTTTTATGTATTTATTATTATTTTTTTTTTGTGGTGTTGAAGATTGAACCCAGGGCCTCGCACGTGCTAAATGAGCACTTTACCGATGAGCCACAACCCCGGCCCTTGTATTTTTATTTTTAATGCAACTAAAGTAAACAATTAACATTCTTCTGAATCATTCTTTCTTTCATGTTTTTGTTTCCATTATTCCTGGTACTAAACATTTCCTTCACTATGGTGCTTGAAACTCTGAATTCTGCTGGGTTTCCAGGAATGCTGTTGACAGTTATTGCCAAGAGAAATGTGTTTTCCACTTAGGAAATTACACTTCTATTTGGTATTATTATTTCTGACCACTGTGCTGCATTAAGAGCATTTCTGAGGAATGACAAAGATGGCTTCCTAAGAGCAATTACTGGAAAATAAACTCGTGTTCTGGTTAAGTGTGGGGGGTATGGGTGGAGGGGAGAGTATACTTAGAGGGAAATTACCAAGAAAAAAAAAATAAGAGTCATAATAAAGGGATTGGGCGCATTTCCTGATGAAACTTTTGTTTTAAAAAGTGTTAAAAATCTCTACAAGTTCTTTGAATTTTAAGTTTTTAATTAAGAAATGACAGAAAAATGTTTAACTATAAAAGTACCCCATGAATTATATCAGTACAGTGTTCCCTTAACTACCACCCAACTCAAGGTCCACTGCCTGGCTCTGAGAAGCCCCCTTTAAGCCCCTTTAAGCCCTCTTACACCATCTCCAAATGTAGTTACTCTCTTGACATCTACTGATACTATTTAGTTTTGCCTAGTTTTGAACTCTGTGTCACTTGTTTGTCCTTTTGTATCTGGCTTCTTTCATGCAGCAGAGTGTGATGTACACCTGTTTTGTTGCCTGTGGTTTTTTCATTT